>NC_092875.1:87576122-88199122 GCF_028372415.1 Notamacropus eugenii | reverse complement strand
CTAAATAGATAAAGGCCCTAAAAGTAAGGAATGTGCAAGTTTTTTAATGGGAAACCAACATATAAGAATACAAGGATCACATTCTGCTGTGTTTCCTAAACCATGAATTAATGAAGTCTTCCCAACATTCCTCAAGTTTTTTCATCATATACTCATTAGGTTGATAAAATTTTTCCCCAAAAATGAAATGGTTGAGAGTTAACATATTCATTAAAATCACAAACTTATCCACTTTCGTTAAATTCATGTCGTTTCTCTACTATGATGTTTTTTGGTATTGACCAAGTCTTGAACTTTGACTGAAGGCTTTCCCACAATCATTACATTTATGAGGTTTTTCTCCTGTATGAATTCTCTGGTGCACAATAAGGCATGAGCTCCACCTGAAGGCTTTCCCATACTTGTTACATTCATGCAATTTCTTTCCAGTGTGAGATGTAAAATGTTTTATAAGATTTGCACTCTCTAAGACAGTCTTCTATTCATTACATTGATAAGATTCTCCCCTGTATGAGTTCAATAAGGTATGAGCTTCTGCTAAAGGTTTTCTCACATTCATTACATTCATAGGGCTTAACTTCAGCATGAATTATCTGATGTTGGAAAGGGGCTGAACTTTGACTAAAGGTTTTTCCACACTCATTGCCTTTATAGGCTCTCTCTCCAGTGTGAATTCTCTGGTGTATTATAAGTTGTGTGTTCATACTAAAAGTTTTTCCACATTTATGATATCCATAGAGTTTCTCTTCAGTATGAATTCTCTGATGATGAATGAGGCTTGATCTCTGAGTGAAGGCTTTCCCACATTTATCACACTCATAAAGTTTCTCTCCAGTATGGATTCTCAGATGTTGAATAAGATGTGAGCTCTGAACAAAACCTTTTCCACACTCATCATACTTCTCCCATGCGTGAGTTATTTGATGAAGAATAAGGTGTGAGCTGCAACTGAAGGCTTTTAAACATTTATTACATTGAAAAGGTTTCTCTCCAATGTGAATTAATTGATGTTGAATAAAACATGAGCTCCACTTGAAAGTTTTCCCACATTCGTTACATTCATGCATTTTTCCTCTGGTATGATTTCTTTGAGGCTTAAAGTGTGGACTAAAAAAAAATCCACAGATTCGTTACACTGCTGTAATTTAACATAAATATGAGTTTTTTGATGTTGTGCAAGGGTTGAGCTATGGTTGAAGATTTTCCCACAATGATGACATTTCCAGAGTCTCTCTCCAATGTGAACTCTCTGATGTCGAATAAGCTGTGAGTTTTGACTAAAGGCTTTTCCACATTCATGACATCCATAAGGTTTCTCTCCTGTATGAATTCTCTGATGGTGAATAAGGCTTGAGCTCTGAATGAAGACGCTTCCACATTCATCACATCCATAGGGTTTCTCTCCAGTGTGAGTTCTTTGGTGTTGAAGAAGCTGTGAACTTAAACAGAAGGATTTTGCATATTCATCACATTTAAATGGTTTCTCTCCAGTATGAAGTCTTTGATGTCAACTGAGTTGTGAGGTCAGAATAAAAGCTTTACCACATTTAACACAACCACAAGTTTTCTTTTCAGTGTGCTTTTCTCGGTCTACCCTAAAGTATGAACTCTGGTTGAAATTTTTCCCACATTCATTACATATGGGAGGATTCTCTCCAATATTAATTATTTGATTAAAAGCAATGATTGAATTGTGTATGTAGCTTTTGCCACAGATTTTACATTTATAGGTCCCCTCTCTTGTAATATTTCTTTGACCAGTATCAAGGTTTGAGATTAGTGAAAAGTTTTCCCCAAATTTACTTAATTCTTGGAAGCATTTTCCTCTAGAAGTTTCCTTAAGAGTCACCATGACTTCATATGACTGAAAGTCATATCTTATCTCTCGGATAAGGAACTGTCTCAGAATTTTTTCTGTGGTATTTCCTTGATGACTTTCTAATCTCTTAGGTTCACATGCCTTTCCAATACTAGGTTCAGGAGGAATAGCTCTTAAGCATATTTCTAATATTCCATGTGGCTCCACTTCTAAAATTCCTTCTTTTTCATTTGATTGTTCATTTTTAGTCCAGATCTCAGAATCTGAAACAATAAATAGAACATACAAATGTTATTTGTTACTTCTGTTGGAAGAAAAAAAAGGAACTATGCTAAGTCACAAAAGAATTATCAATAAAATTGATGTGTATGAGGTAGAGGTAGTTTTAACAGTTACAGAACAAGCTTCTGATACTAGGAGAGAAGAGAAAGCAAAAAGAGTAGGTAAGTAGGAGATAACATACTAGGAGGGGTGTCCCACAAAAAAAGCCAGCTGAGAAAAGTGAAAAGTCTGATCAGGGCAAAGATGGTAGGGAAAAGCAAAATTTCATTGGAAATGACTTACATGGCCCAAATCAGATTTACTCATGGGTACTCTTCTCTCTTTATTCCCTCTCTAAGTGTTCTCACTACTTCCCAAGGGTTCATTTATTATCTCCATGCAGAAAACTTCTATGCCTATATGTCTGCCCTAATCGCCTTCCTGAGCTCCTGTCTCCCATCACATGTTAGATATCTCCAACTATATTATTTAGGGGCATTTTAAACTCAACATATCCAGAATGAAATTTATTATCTTTCCCCATTAAACTCACTTATTCTTCAAACTTTCCTGCTTTTGTTTAGAGTACTACCATCCTTCAAGTTACCCAATTTCACAGCCTCAGCATGAAGATTACATCCTTCCTCTGCTAAGAAATCTTTAATAGCTCCCTATTACCTACCTAGTAAAATTCAACCTCCTTTGCCCAGAATTCAAGTCCCTCAGAAGTCAAATCCCTGACTCTTGCCTTTCCCTCATGTTTCACATTCAAATGGCTACAAGTGTTATCAATTCTACTACCACAACACCTCTCAAATCCAGCCCCTTCTCTTCACTCACAGGGCCACTATCCTAGGTCCCAACCTTCTTATATTTTGTCCAGACTATTACAAAAGCCCCTAGTTGGACTCTCAGCTTCCAGTTTCTCCCCTCTCTAATACATATTTGATAAAAGCTGTCAAAATAATATTCCTAAAGCACACTATCTATGTCAACACCCTGTTGAATATTTAGTAGCTCCCTATCACCTCTAAAATTAAAGAAAAATTTCTCTAGCATTTAAAACCCTTCACAATTCATATACAGCCCACCTTTTTAGGTTTATTTCACATTCTTCTTCTTTTTCATGTATTATATGTTCCAGGAAAAGTGGTCTACAACCTGGTTCCCTGAACTCATTCAATTTCCTCCCTCTACACTTCTGCACGTTGTCCTGCATGCCAAGGATGCACTCACCTCTCTTTTCTACCTCTCAGAATTTTAGGTTCCTCCAAGGCTCAAGTTATAATACCACTTACTTTAGGGAATAATTCCTGATTTCCCTACTTGATAGCATTGTCTTCTTCTTTGGATAATCACTTGATAGCGCTCCCTTCTTCCTTACGTTAACATGCTGTTTCACTCTAATAAATGTAATCCCCTTGAAGGCAAGGGTTTTTTTTCTCTGTTCCCCAATGCTTAATCCAATGTCATGGATATAATGGGTGCTTAATGTCTGGTGCTTTGGGGCAGCAGTTACATGTTGTTTCAGGAGTCGGTGACATTTGAAGATGTGGTTGTGTACTTTACCAGGAATGAATGGAAGCATCTGAATTCCTATCAGAGAGGAATCTAAAGGGATGCAGTGCTGGAGAATAATGGAAGCATGGTCACTGGATAAGGGCCATTTCCCTAATGACTTTAAATCTGCTCCCCTAGGTCCTTGCAATCAGATTTGTCCCCATCTGACATTGCTCTCTCAAAGGACACCAATAAACTCGCATACATCACATCTAGTGGTTATTTAGTTATTCTCATCTATGATTTCTTTATAACATATAACACTGCTGACCACTACATCTTGAATATTCTCTCCTCCTTTGGCTTTTGAGACACCACTTTCCTGGTTCTTCTACCTTTCTACATGGTCCTTCTTTGTCTCCTTCACTGAATCTTCCTTCTCTTACTGGCCCCTTAAGGTTAATGTCCCAACATTCTGTCCTCAGACTTCTTCTTCCTCTCTTTCTCTGTCTCTCTCTCTCTCTCCAACTTCCTCCCCGCCCCCCCCCCCCAAAGCCCTTACTTTCTTCCTTCAAAATTAAGTTCAATTCTATGGCTTCAATCACTAACTCAATGCCATTAACTTTCAAATCTTTATCTCCAAGAATGACTTTGCTTTTAAACCGCACACACACACACACACACATACATGCATATGTATATATGTGTACATACACATATATACACATACATCTCTCTCTCTCAACCCTCATGCCCACAAGACATTCCAGAATACCTGGAAATTCTGTTGGCACCTTGAATTCAATGTGACCAAAAACTAAAATACATTATTTTCTCCCTTAACCTACTTTCTGATTTCACCTGGTATCTGTGTCACCAAGTTAAAAATCCTTTGTCTGGTACTCAATACCCTCTTAAATATGGCACCTCCCCACCCCACCAGGCTGTATCAGTAAGCACCCCAACATACACAGGGGGACCTGCTATTACAGGTTCTTAGATCTGCATTTATAAAAGGAAATGCAACTTGTGAGGGGTCAACAATCACTTTTCAACATACAGGGACCAACAGGCAAGCTTCCAATTGTCTGACCATTATGTACATAATGATAATATTTAATATAAATTTTAGACTTTAATAAGGTTCAAAGTTTGAATTAAGAAGAGCCTGAACCTAATAGTCCCCTTTGTTTAACTTAGAGGATGCCTTTTGATGTCAAGCAAATGGGACTTCCTTACCAGACCCTTCTTCTAGTATCCTAGTGATAAGAGAAAAACACAGATACCTTGGGTTGTAACTTCAGCTTTGTCAACTCTGTTAAGATAAACAACTTCAAAGGCATGCTAGGGAAAGAAGATGCCCAGAGCTTGGGATCATAAAACCCAACTGATGCTACTTTGTTTTCAGTGTGTTTATCTAAGAGAACTCCTTTCTCACAGCAAAATGTATATAAGCCAGAAGATTTCTGTACTGGGTAGCCAGAACATTTCTGGCTCCATAATGCATTATGTTACCGTTGTCTTTAATAGGGAATTGATTAATTAATTAATTAAATCATAAAATGTATGCATTTAGCTTGTTGCCTTTTCTTAACAAGTTTTCAGGTCAACAATACATACATAATTACCAGACAGGGAAGCACCAACATCTGGGTTTTCAAAGCCAGGAGCTGCTTAGTGGTTTCCTAGAGTCTCATCTGGCACACAAATCTTCTTCCAGAACTAAGCCCCAAAGCAAAACCTCCCCTCAGAGTATATACACTCTTTCAGAGTCAGAGGGCATGACCCCTCATGACCCAGTCCCTCATTAGCAATCAGGAAAAGGTGTGGGCTTTTGTAGCAAACAAGCGTCCTCTAATCAAGCTTCTCTCAATAACCCTACCTGAAGCTTCCCTCAAACATTCTAAATTCATAGTAGGCTACTTACTGTCTCCCACAGAGATCCCACACTTTCTCACCTTCTATTCATGTCATTGTCTGTTCCAGGAATGCTCTAGCCCTCCCTCATTGGTTATCTTTTATCTTGTTTATCTTTTAAAGAGCAACATAATACTTTGTGGCACCTAATAGGCTGAGGTATTATTTTGTATTATTGTTAAATCTAGGTTTTTGTAAATGGTCTATAAATGCTGAGTATAGGTAGGTATCATGTCTTGTCTAAATTTTTCTAAGCCCCCAATAGCTAACACAGTGCTCTACATAAAGGGATGAATAAATACGTTTAATTGCATGAATTCTTGTAACTGCTATACTCAATGAAAAAGTCTTGTCAGCTTCACCAGTGTTACTCCTTGAAATCCAAAGGTTTACTTGGCAAGACCAATCCAGATTAAGGGAAGACCAGGCCACACCCAGCAGCAGAGACAGGATCTCTTGGAAGGACAGTTCACCAGAGACTTGGATAGCTTCATTTTTGGCACAGCTGCCATCTCCTGATTTCCTGGGCTCCCTTAGAAAAAGATTAGGTACCTTTCAGGGATGAGAAAAGACAAAAGATCCATAAATGAGACCTGCCCTTGCCTGAAGTTCCCCCTTTACTTCTCATGAGCCTCTCTATTGCACAGAATACTTAAAGGCCCCATAGCATAGCATCTTCTTCATATGCTACACCAATCATGACTTGACAAGTCATATCATTGTTTCTCTGATGTCATGGTCTTCTTTGAAAACGAAGGACGAACACAACCTGAGTAGACTGAGCTGCCTGAGTGGGGGCCCAGCTAGCTGGGTAACCCAGCTCATCCTCTCTCTTCTGTCACTCTCTCACCTTTCTTTGGGGCTTTGGGGTTTACTGGCTAAATGTCTTTCCTTCCTTCCTTCCTTCCTTCCCTCCGGCCTTCCTTCTTTCTTGTTCCCAAAACCTTAATCCCAGTGTACTCTGAAGCGCATAGGCTGGACAACAATAGGTCCCTGCCCAAGCTCCACTTATTGGCTGTCTTACAGTGATTATCAATAGTAACAGTTTCTCTTTCCCTCCCAGCATGATAAAGTTAATTTTTTCTTTGGCTTATTAAAAGGGCCATTCCCTGATTACTTCTAAAACAGGCCTATTCACTAAAAGATAGAGAGAAGCACACACTACCCCATTAAATCAGCTCTGCCTCATCCCCAGGAGCACCCTTCCCTGCAGAGCATGCTCCTTGCTCCCTATGATCCTTACATCCTGGTAGGAGGTCCTTAGTCTTGACAAGACCTGTTCAGGCTCATCACAGCCTTCTTAATACCTCCTTTCCCTATTTAATTTGCAGGCAGAGACATTCTCTGAGACTTCTGCACTTAACCAGGTCACAGACCATTCCATGACATATTTGTGAGGAAGTGACAGCTAAATCTCCCTAAGTAAAGCTAAAGAGGGCCTCACCAGCTCCGGAGGACCGGAGACATACCCCTCCAGGCTCAGCTCCTAAGGGAGGGAAATGACTTGCCCAACGCCCCATTCCCAATTTGTGCCGGGAAGGCACTGGAACTCGGGTCTCTTGGGTCCTGGCTCTTCCTACTCCCCTAGGGCTCCCCTCGTGACCTTGCTTGGTCATCCCAGCACCCTCCCCCTCCATGCAGTACACCTCTCCTAGCGTTTCCCCGAGGAGGGTGATGGAGGGAGATGGGTTCACCTGCACTTTGCTTGCATACTTTTGATAATGGGCCACTCACTCCCCAACGGGCTCAGACTGAGAGTCTCCCACATTCAGACTTCTCTGATGGAAACTCTGCAGAAAGGTCAGGTCGGTGGGGAGCGGCAGAAAATAAAAGGGATGGGGGGCCTGGGCAAGGCCCTTCCTTCCTCCCCCTCAGCCTCAGTTTCTCTATTCACACAGTGGAGCCTCTCACGTCCCTCCTGGGCAGCTTCCCTGCCCTGGACTCAGCCTGTGCTCCCCAGTAACCCTCGGGTCGGGGCGAACCCTCAAGGCCGCGAATGAGGTCCCGGGGGCCAAGGCGGGCTAGATCACCCAAGGTCCAGGCACCGCCCCCACCTGGCAGCTCCAGGCTGCTCAGAGGACTTGCCGCGGGTCTCTACCGTAGCCGGGCTGGCACTGACAGGAGGCGGAGCCTGCGGAAGGGAGGGGGAAGAGTACTGAGGTAGGAGCCCCACCTCCAGGGGCGAGGCCCAAATGGCTACCTAATCCCACCCAGGTCTGCCTGACTCAAACACATCCCCAGCCCTCTGCCCATGCTACTTGGAATACAAAGAAGAAAAATGACAGTCCCTCCCTTTGTGGTACCTCAGTTTATTCCTTGTAAAATGGATATGATATCAGCCTCCTCCTCATAGGGCTGTGGTGAGAATCAGGTGAGATATTTGTAAAGCTCTCAGCGCACTGCTTTGCACTTCATAAATGCGGCTACTGCAGATGATGATGATGGATGATGATGATACAGAGGAGAGCTGTGATAAAAAAGATCCAGACTAAAAAAAGTCTGATGAAGGTGGGAGCACTTTCAGCTGAGCCGATCAACTTAAATCCTGGTCTTCTGACTTCACAACTAATATTCTATTGACTAATTGACTTTAATTGAATATTGACTAGTATTCTATCACACAGCTGCCTAAAGTTGTCCAAGAGTCATAGGCTGCGCTGGAAGGCATGGACTTCCCTGTCATTGAGGTCCCCAGCCACAGGGTAGATGACCTCTTTTGTCAGGGAAGTTGTAGAAGAGACTCTTGCTTGGATATAGATGTCCTCTGAGATTCATTCAGATTGGGTGATTCTGTGATCCATTCTTGCTCCCAGGGCTTCCTCCTCTACTTCAACAACTAAGCTTCCAAGATCTCTAACCCCTGGCTCAGGACTCAACCATCCATTCAACTAAGAAATAATGTCTAAGTGAACAGTATCTCCTCACTGGAGGATTGGCCACCAAGTAATTAACTTTTTGGCCACAGCAACTCCAAAAGACCATCTTCTGAAGCCTTGTGAGCAGGGGATGCGATCTGTATTGGCAGTAGGAGAAATCACACAGATTAAACCAGGGCTATTCTGAAGAACTGAATCATTTCCTAGAGGAAAAGAGACAAAAATTAAAAGGATAGAGAGGTATGTGATTGAAAGTGCACATAAAAGGGTCTCCCTTTTAACTCCTAATAGTTCTCCTGGGTGCCTTGAAGTCCAGTGCAAGTAACTTCCAGTCCAGAAAATGGTACATCTACGGGTACTAGAAACCAAGTTGCTTGACTCTTTCTGGTGCATCATGGCTGATTCCCCAGACTCCATAAGTGGAACATAGAACACAAGATGTTAGTGCTAGAAAGGACTGAACTAATCACCTCGGCCAACCCCTTCATTTTACAGATGAGGAAACAGAGGTCACAGCTAATAAGTAAAAAAAGCCAGAATTCAAACCCAGCTCTTCAGATTTCAAATCCAGGACTTTTTCCACTATTCTACAGAAAATATACTTATCAAAAACAAAGCAAATTGAATACAAAGATACATTAGAGATAAGATGAAGGCAGAACAATGTAGGAAGAACATTGTACCTGGAGATCATACACTTAAAGACTGAAAGAGACCTTAAGATCATCTAATCCAACCCCTTCAATTTACAGATAAGGAAACTGAGACTCAGAGAAATTAAGTAATTTACCCAAAGTATGATGAATCTGAGTCAAGATCTGAATCCAGATCCTTTGATTCTCTGTTGGGTAGCAGAGTACATGATAAGTTTAAGGGGAAGAGAGTAGGACAGCTTGGCTAAAGTGTATGGGGAAAAAAAAGTAATAATAGCTAGCACTTACATTGCATTTAAGGCTTGCAATTCATTTTGCAAATATTATTTCATTTGATCCTTACAACAACCCTGAGATGTAAGTGCTATTATTATCCCCATCACAGACTGAAACTAATGCAGAGTCTAAGTGACTTGCCCAAAGTCACAAAGCTAGTGTCTGAGGCCAGTTTTGGGCTTGGGTCTATCTGATTCCAGGTCCAGTGCTATCCACCTATGTGCCTCTAATATGCCTCTAATAAGACTGGAAAGGTAGGGTTATGCTCGATTGTGGAAACTTTGAATGCCAGGTAAAGGAATGCAAATTTTATCCTATAGGAAATAGAGAACTTTAAGGTTCTTGAGAAAAGGACCAGCATGACAAAATCTAGCATAAGAAAAAGCATTCTGATAGTATATAAAATCAGGAAGTCTAGTAAGAAGCTATTGTAAGACTCCAGGCTGATGGTAATGATGGCCTGTTTGAGGGTAGTAGCAATGGGAATAGGGAGAAGGGATGAGGCAAGAGGTGTCCTGGGTTGGCATCAACAGGCCTCAGTAATGATAGGATGCTTGTATGATTATCTTCCATTTGTCTACACCATGATCCTTGGACATTTTTAACTATTCTTTCTTTCCCAATTCCCAAATGCAAGTAATCATCAAGTTTGTTGATTCTATATTCTAAATGTCTTTCACTTCTATTTCTTTCCATCAGCTTCAATGGCCATTATTTTATTCAAGATCTTTATCCCTTCCTTATATCGCTACAACATAATAAGCCTTCCCAACTCCAAAAGGACATAGTTCAGCATGACTTTCCAGGATGGAATGGCTAAGATTCTGGTGTCATTTTGCATCATAGACTGGTTCCATCTATAACCTGAGCTATTTGAATCATTTCACAGTTCATTTTCACAACATGCCAACAGAAAAGTTCTTAGCCCCAGTCCCCATTACTTCTGATTCAGGTATATGGGACAAAATCCCTTCCTATAAAAGCTGAGACAATTTTAGTTTTTCACTGTAGAGATGGAAGACAAAACCTTAAAACTACTGCAGTGCAGTAGCTCCCCCCATTCCATAACTTTGTCACAATATCCTGAGCCAAGAATCCATCTCTATGGGGTAACATGTATATGCTGGCTTCCCAAAAACTAAGTAAGCCAGTCTAATAATCACCAGCTTCAGGCTCTGCTCCAAATGAATTAAGCCTGAGAATAATGGGAAATGACTCTGAGGAAGGATTTGGCTGACTAGCTCTCTTAACACCCATAACATTAGCATCTTAACCCTCTGTGTGTTGTTATCCAAAATTTAACCCTGCCTCATGCATTGGTCTAGGTCAAGGTGCTCAGGTGGAGGCAAATGATTACTTGAGCTTTTCCTTACAAACTTCCCTCTTGACTGTAGCTGAGGTTACAGCTACAGATTTCTACTTGGCAACTGTTTCCCTCTCTGTGGTGACCAGTGTCTCTTCTCTCCCCCACCTTCACCTTGGAAAATCTTCATTCCACATTGCCAAATTTGACAGGGACTCTTGGGGGTTCCCTATTCCAGCATTTTTCTTTCAGTTGCTAAAAAATATCTCTTGGTTGGTCTTTGGGAATACACTATATCTTGCACATGTTGCCAGAATCATTTTACTAATTCATCACCCTAGCACTTCCCTTTCCCTCCTGCCCAAAATAAAACAAAAAACCTTTAATGGCTCCTAATTACTTGTACCTTTATAATAGTAGCTCACATGCACAAAGTACTTCAAGGTTTACAAGGTACGTTCCATACAACAATCCTATGAGGTAAGTAATATATGATTATTTTTCTCATTAACAAATGAGGAAATTGAAGGTCTGAAAGGTTTAGTGTTTTGGCCCATGATCAGACAGCTAGGAGGTGTCAGAGGTAAGATCTGAACTCACATCTTCTGGACTCCAAGCCTAGAATAATATCACCGTATTGTTGTATGTAAGAATACTGAATGTACGTTCAGAGAGAGATGCAATTCTCATGCATTGATTAAACACTTAAAATATGTGCACATCACCAGAAAGCTTTGAGTCAACTACATGGTATCTGATGTTGCTGTTCAGTCATGTGCAAACTCTTCATACTGCCATTTAGGGTTTTCTTGGAAGAGATACTGGAGTGGTTTGTCATTTCCCTCTCTAGTTTTGTTTTTTTTTTAATAGATGAGAAAACTAAGGCAAACCAAATTGGATGATTTCCTGGGGTCACAAACTAGTAAGTGTCTGAAGCCAAATTTGAATTCAGGAAGAGGAATCTTCCTGGTTCCAGGTCAAGCACTTTATTCACTGAGTCACCTAACCCTCTTGGTATCATAGTAGCCATTGAAATGCTGAATTATCTGACAATGTAACGTATATCCATGTATGCTACAGTTTTTTACATGTAATACATGGATTCAACATCCAATTGATTCCCTAAAAGTACTGAAAATGAACACTCATTTTACAAATAGTGTTTTGTCTATAAAAAAATTTTTCTTTAGAAATGTTACCTTCTAAGATTAGTCTGATTATACAAATATAAAAGTAGAACTGAGGTCACAGAAATTTATTTTCCATATTTCTTACCGTGATCAAAACACAAAGAAATGTGCTCCAGATTATTTTTAAATGAAAGACGTCACAATGATTGGCCTAGTTTTACTGTAGCAATAAATTATTTAATAAAATTATCTTTCAAAAGCTGCTCAGTATTTTTAACTACAAAATGTCCTAATTTAATGTATGGCTTTCTATTTAGCTATTTATGCATATTAAAATGGGTATGATAAGTTTTCTAACATTCTAAAAAAAGTACAGAGTTCACAAAGCTACCTAAACTTATTTATGTTTGTGTGGGTACTTTAAAATGCATGTTTTCCCTGAAAAGGAAAAAAAAAAATCAAATAAAAAGAAAAGTACTGCCCCTCCAAAATTCAACTTTGTTGATTTGGCTACAAGAAAAACATAGTATAACCAATATATACTTCCTCTGATATTTTCAAATTATGAATCAAATTAGAAGACTCAAGTTATAGGAGCAAGACTATGAAGGATGATCATATAGACACTGTATTGTCATGTAAATACTTTTCCTGGTGGAATTTTATTGAGAAGCCAAGAAATACACCATGACCTGCTCAATTATCACTTTTTAATCTTTATAGTTATTCCCACCAAAAAGCAACTATCTAAATCACCAAGCCAACCAAAACATCAGTAAGAAAGGAATAAGGGAGTGAGGAAAGGAGGAAGGAAGAAAAAGAAAGGAAGGAAGGAAGGCAGGAAGGAAGGAAGGAAAGAAGGAAGGAAGGAAGAACCTAAATCCTAGAAGAAAGGAGCAATGTTGAAATTATGTGACATATCTGATTCATTTTTTTTCAGGAGGGTTAGTGGACTTCTTAAGATCCGGATTTCTCCTGACTGGAGACCCATTCCAAAGGAAGAGGCCAAAGAATTCCAGATTGATTATAGGAATTTAATCAGTCATTATGACTGCTTACAAACAGGGGCAATCTGGGGCAGCAGTCAGATGATTCCGTGGATCCCTACAAAGAACTCCAAAAATTCCCATGGTAATTATAGAAATCAGACAAAGGGAGAAGGGAGCCATGGGATGCTTCACTGTGGATTGGTGGATATCTTGGATTTTTCTCCTTAATGTTTTGGCTAATATTTTAGTTTATACTTAGTACTGAACCCAGTTCCCAGACATCCAGGCATTTACCCAGCACTGTTAGGTAAATGCCTCGGCACTTAAGGTTTGGTACTGTCATATGCTAGTCATAGTATCTAAGTTATGACTCAGTGTCTGAATTTAACAGATCACCATGTCCAGGTTTCTACCTTTCACAAAGTTTAAGTTTATGGCTTTCACTTCTTACTGTGTGTTATGGCTTTCACCAGTCAGGACCCCACAACTTCTTGTCAATTGCTTTAAAAAAAAAGGCTGGATCAGATCAGAATGAGAATCAAATTGAACAGATATTTATTTAGCACCTTTTATGGAGGCACTGTGGCTGTGCAGGTGATGGATAAGATAGTACCTCTGTCCACAAGTAATGATGTTCATCAAAACATCTCATTTTAAATTCCTTGACATGTGAAAATTCCATCTTTACAAAGGTCATTTTGAGAGTAGCATGGAGTGTTAGAGCTGGAAAGGATTTTAGAGATCATTTCATCTAGTACTCTCATTTTACCTGCGAGGAAACTAGACCATAGAGGATTCAGCAATTTGCCTAAGGTCATAAAATGTGTGGTATAGTCAGGACTAAAACTAGGTCTCTTGACTCCTAAGTCTGTGTTCATTTTAATTCTTCATCTTCAACAAAGTTATCTCCACAATCTAGCAGACAGAAAAGAGTAACTATACTTTATGCATTTAATTTTTAACACATTCCAAACAAATACTGGCTCTCCCCTCAAGGACCTTTTAATATCCACAATATTATTCAGTTTCTCCTCAAATTTATTACCTTCTCTAGAATTTTTATTTTATTTAGAAATTTATTACCTTCTCTGGAAATAAAAACTCTGATACTAAATAAAGGTTTATTGATCTGATGTGAAAAAGTTTCTCACGTTTGTAAGTTCAAAATATTTCTCTATAGGAAATTCTTTATAATGAATAAAGCATGAGCTTCAACTGAAAGCAACACCGTATTGATTCCATTTATATGTTTTTCTCTCTAGCAAAATCTCTATTGTGAATTCTTTGATGTTTATTAAGTTGTGAGCTCTGAATAAAGGCTTTGCCACAGTCCTGACACTTATAGGGTTTCTCACCAGTGTGTGATGTCTGATGTCGAATAAGGTTTGAACTTCGAGTAAAGGCCTTCCCACATACAGCACATTCATAAAGTTTTTCTCCTGTATGGATTCTCTGATGGTGAGTAAGATGTGAGCTCTGACTGAAGCTTTTCCCACATTCATTACATTTATAAGGTTTCTCTCCTATAGCATGAGTTCTCTGATGTTGAATAAGCTGTGAGTTCAGACAGAAGGCTTTTCCACATTCATTACATCTATAGGGTTTCTCTCCAGTATGAATTCTCTGATGTTGAGCAAGATGTGAGCTACAACTAAAACATTTCCCACATTCATTACATTCATAAGGCTTTTCTCCAGTGTGAGTTCTCTGATGAAGAATAAGGTGTGAACTCTGACTGAAAGCTTTACCACATTCATCGCATCTATAGGGTTTCTCTCCAGTACGGATTCTTTGATGCTGAATAAGGTTTGAACTGGAATTGAAACCTTTCCCACATTCATTACACCTATATGGTTTCTCTCCAGTATGAATTCTTTGATGTTGTATAAGTTGTGAGCTGTGAATAAAGCCTTTACCACACTCATTGCATTCATAAGGCTTTTCTCCAGAGTGAGTTCTCTGATGTTGAATAAGATTTGAGTTCCTAGGCTCTTAGCACGTGTGGAGCCAAAGAGAAAAGTAGGGCTCCGCTTCTTTTCTTTCCTCTCTCCCCTCCCCCTCTCTCCCCGCTTGCACTTCTATTTCCATTCCCTTAAGCTTAGCCTTCTTAGGAAATCTCCCCCTCTTCGTCCTAAGAAAGAAGACCCCCTGCACTTGTAACCGAAACCCTGTAATAAAGCTCAACCCCTGTTTGACTCTGGAACGTCCTTTCTCTCATACGTGCATCCGGCGTGGCCAGCCGAAGACCTGGACAGGTAAGGAAGACTCGGGTAGCCCAATACAGGCCTCTAGGCTTGGCAGTTGTCGCCCCAACAGGGATTGGGAGCGTAGATAATCCTGGGTGCTTTTGGGGTACACCCGGAAGGGGCTGTGAAAGAAGCGAGTCCCGAATCCTAGATTCGGAAGGAGAGAAAGGGGAGAGAAGCTTCCCAAACCCCTGGGAAAAGGGCAGGGATGAGGAATCAATTGCCAGTAATAAAGCCAGAGGAACAGGAGGTCTGGGCTGAGAAACTTCACAGGGAATGCAGGGAGGCGGGGGTCACAATAGAGTTAAACGACCTCCGAGAATTTTGTAAGGAAGGGCCGGAGAGGCCAGGGCGGGATTGGAATAAGAGTGGAAGCGGAGAGAGGGGAGGGGAGGACCTTGGCGAGCAGAACCCTGGCGAGCAGAAAGTTAAGGAGTGTAGAGAAAAAATAGGTTCGGAGCTCCATCTAGAGGATGGGAAAGGCGAGGCAGGGGAGAATACGCCGTGCCTTCCCTCCGCGCCTCCTTATAACCTGCTCCATTGGTCAGACAGTTCAGGGCCACAGTCCAGTTTGGAAAAAGGAATAAGAAAGGCTATAGAGAATGGAGAAGATGTAGGGACATTTCCTGTGTTAGAAATAGCGGACCCCAGTGTCCCCGGTGGGGTTCGGAGGAGCCACATACCTATAGAGTGGAAGAAAGTGGCGACTCTTAAAGAGGCTTGTACCAAGCATGGCCCTAATTCACCCTTTGTTATAGCCATGCTTGAAACTCTCAGCGGTCAGTTCATTCTGACTCCTAATGACTGGAAGAGCTTAGCCAGAGCCTGCCTTACCCCTGGGCAGAAAGAAATAAGTACAGGGAGGGGCCAGGATCAGCTTCCCATAGCTATTGCCCTTCCCTTAAGGCACTGGAAGCTTAAAGAAAGCCAGAGACCAGTGTGGGGAATAGGAGGGTGCCAAAATACCTTAGAGACAATGCACCCAGTAAAGTGGGAGGCAGAGGATCGCCAAGGGACCGTATGGCCGTTGGTGATTCCAGGACTTAGTTTTAACATCTGGGGCAGGGACATTATGAGCCGCCTCGGGATGAAGCTATCAAATTTTTAGTAAGGGCCATTGCTGTTGTACTGGAGTCCCCACCCTTGAATTGGAAGTCAGACACCCCGATTTGGGTGGAGCAATGGTCTCTGACTTCAGAAAAACTCCAGGCATTACAAATACTGGTTAAGGAGCAATTAGCACCCTGGAATGCTTCTGTGTTTGTTATAAAGAAAAAATCAGTAAAGTTCAGGTTCCTTACAGATGTTAATCAAGCATTTGTAAGCTCCTGGCAGCTGCTATACCAAAGTAACCAGCCACTATGCATTCTTATCAATTTTACCTTAAAGGCGATCCTCGCTAAACAAAGAAGGGGAAAAGGTCGCCTAACACAATCAGAGCTTGATACAGCTGTGTATACACACAATTTTTTGCATATCTCAAGAAACTCACATACTACTCCAGCTATGAGACATTTTGTGACTTTTCCAAGACAACCCCGCAAGGAAAGTAATACCCAGGCTGGATATAAAGACACATGGGCCATGGTAAAGGATATGGCCTCAGGGAAATGGAAAGGTCCGTATAAGATACTAATATGGGGTCCAGGGTATGTTTGTGTCTCCACAGGAAAAGGTGATGCGTGGATTCCCATTAGAAGGATCCGTAGGTGGGAACCGAGGTCGGAGACGACGGAGACGCAGGAGGCGGAGACCCCGGAGAAGGATCATACACCACCTGAGCCTGCTGCTGACAGCTTTAACCTTGCTGCCCAGAGAGGAAGCAGCCCTCATCACAACCGCAGACACTGCCGCTGACAGTTTCCCATCTAGGCATCCTTTTTTCGCCAGCTGAATGAGGACTTTGATATCACAAACCCAGGACACTTGGGTGGGGAGGAGGTGACCAATTTTCCACCTGTATAGATCCATTTGCAAGATTAAGGGAGTGGTGACGTGTAAGGCGCCTACACCAGCTGCTTCTCTTAAAATATGCTTTGGGATTTTAGTTGATTGCACTTCCCCTGTTGTAACTCAGCCATTTAGTTTCATCTTTGTTTTATTTGATGCCTCCCTTTGTCAGTTGTGCTAGCTGCAGATTTCTGTGTGAATGAAGTCTTGTTGTAAGGTACTCATATGCTAAAGGCCTTCCTTAATCCACTCAGCCTCCAGCCACTGTTTGCTCTAGAGCCAGGTGCGCTCCGCGCATAACAAAGAAGGGGATATGTTGGGACTGGAAGCTCAATTCCGTGTGGACAGTCTCGGGCAGGTAAAAGTGGGACTTCTAAATCTTAGAGTCTCACGAGGCCCTCCATGAACAGCGGGGGTTCGAGAAGGTCAGACCGAGCTAGCTCGGCTAGCTCGGGTATTTCCGCCTCTCCCCCGGAGATACCTGATGGGTGGAGTCTCCCTGCCCTCGAGGTCGTCCCGGATTGGAGCACACCTAGTTACCTAACAGCACGGTATTGAGATGCAAACTGTGTGGCTGAAGATTAAGTAGGATTGAGGAAGCCTAAAAGCTCTTAGCACGTGTGGAGCCAAAGAGAAAAGTAGGGCTCCGCTTCTTTTCTTTCCTCTCTCCCCTCCCCCTCTCTCCCCCGCTTGTACTTCTACTTCCATTCCCTTAAGCTTAGCCTTCTTAGGAAATCTCCCCCTCTTCGTCCTAAGAAAGAAGACCCCCTGCACTTGTAACCGAAACCCTGTAATAAAGCTCAACCCCTGTTAAAAAAAAAAAAAAAAAAGATTTGAGTTCCTACTAAACTCTTTCAAACACTGATTACATTTATAAGGTTTCTCTCCAGTATGAGTTCTCTGATGTCTAATAAGCTGTGAGCTCCGACCAAAGCTTTTCCCACATTTATCACATATATAAGGTTTTTCTCCAGTATGAATTTTCTGGTGCTGAATAAAGTCAGAATTACATTTGAAGCTTTTCTCACAGATATTACATTTAAGGACTCTGCCTCTGGCCTGGTAAGTGGCAAAGGTTGAGTTCAAACCAATGTTTTCCCCAAATTCATTAAATTCATGGCCTTTTTTTCCTTTGAGGATTTTCTTGTGGGTCATGGTTGTGAGGTCTGAAAGTCTCTCTTGAGAAGGAACTTTCTCAAAGACAGAGCTGTGAAGGGTCCCCAACAACTTTTATTTTAAAAACTAGTCCTAAGGAATATCCACTGTCTCTTCTTGTGATTCCTGAATCTTCTAAAATGTCATATTTTCCCATAAGACTGCTTGTTCTTAGTCCTAATCACAGAATCTAAAACAGTAAACAAAAAATGTCACATATTTGCTGTGGTAGGAGAAAGTAAACACAACGATAGGCACAAGATCATTAAAATTAATGTCTATGAGCCTTGTTCATGATTTGAAAATCTGCATTCAAAACCTGGTAAGAAAATGAAAAGGGGGAATAAAGGCTGCGTAAGGAAGTGACTGAAGTAGGCCCACAAAAAGGAGTAAAATGACTATAAAGAGTCAATTGATGTGACTGAGAAGTTTGATTAGAGGAATAAGAAGGGAAGAGACAGGAATAAGCAAAGAACAGAAAGTGGGGAAGGCAGGATAAGAGTTTGATAGAAATGGGTTTTGAGGGATGCGAGGAAGGAACTATTAAGGAGATAGTAATGATAGGGGTTTAATAGGTAGCTAAGAATGATTGAGACTTAGCACTCACTGTAGACTCCCCATGCCCTGCCCCCTGCCAAGAGTAGGGAAAAGAAGTCTAAGTCTTCTTTTCTTGGCTATCTGAAACTAACCTTACTGAATATTTCTGGAAGACTTGAAGAGACTTTTCTACATAAGAGGAGCTCACTGACAGAATAACCCTGTTCTCACAGTGATCCGCCAGATAGCAGCACCTACTCCCCTGACTAGTCTGAGTTTCTCCAGTGGTAGCTTTTCCAAATAGCAACTTATTCACCCTAATTTGGAACTATTTAATAATATTTAATAGAGACAAATGTAAAGTCATGAATTTAGATTAAAAGTCAATTGTGCCAAGATGTTAAGAACAGTTAAGATGAAGTACACCCAAGCTCCATCCCTCCCCAACTTCTTCACTTAGATCTAGAAAATGTGCCAGACAGAGTCCCAATTGGGAAATTAAAAAAAAAAAGCATGGTAAATTTTTCAGCCCAGATAAGCCAAAAGAGATAGAGAGTTCTGTGGACATTAATGTTAGGATCTAGAGAAATTATTAGGGCAATATATTCTAGAACCTCACAGAGAAATCTGATGCTGTGAAAGCTGCAGCAATAGGTACCACTAACCCACAGACCCAGAGCTGACTGAAGAAGGGACTTGCTGTGGCATCAGTCTAGGGTAAAGATGGATCATGGGCCATAGGTTTGTGTGTTGAGCAAGAAGCATTGGACTACACGAAAATAATGATTAAAAAAAAAAAGAGCCCGAGTATATTTGTTTTTCCTTTGTCTGATAGCAGGGTTGCAGCCTTTGTTTTTTTGGATTCACCTGATACACAGTAAATTTTGTTCCAGATACTTATTTTTATTCAACCTTGGATCACTCCCACCATCTGTCAACTTCACTCCTACACAAATGCTTCAAAATGAAGATGGAGAAAGTCACACAACTGTTCTGATTGGGTGTCCACTACAAATTTTTATTACACAACCTCAACTGGACCCTCACTTCTGCTTGGCAATCCTACTAAAATCTCTTGTATCAACTCTTTCCCATTCTCTCACAGCAGCTCTTCCAAACATTTTCATCCCTTCTCATCTCCCTTGGCACCCTCTCCCCTCACTCTTTCAGTTGAGAACTTTGCCTCATATTTTACAGAAAAAAATTGAGGTGCTTCACAGTGAGCTCACTCCTCTCCTTTCTCTCTTATTTCATATTATTCATATACCTTCTGCTACCTTCTCCCCCTGAACCCCATCTCGCATGAGGTGGCTTCATACCTCACCAAAGCTAACCTCTCTAGGTACTTACACAATTCCATTCCTTCCCATCTCCTCCAGCAAAATGCCTTCTCTATCATCCCCATTCGATCACCTCAATGATCCCATAATTGCCAAATTCAATGGCTTTTTTTCTATCCTCATTCTCCTCAACTCTTTAAAATCTTCCTTGATACTCTCTTCTCTAGGTTTTCAGGTCACAGGTCTCTCCTGGTTCTCCTCCTATCTATCTGACTGCTCCTTCTTGGTTTCTTGGCTGTATCCTCAAACAGATGATTCCTTCTAATCCTTGGGTGTCCCACAGGGTTCTGTTCTAGTCCCTCTCCTCTTCTTTCTCTATACTACTTCATTGGTGAGCTCATCAGCAACAATTAATTTAATTACCATCTCATTGTTAGATTTTCAAATCTACTAGTCTCCCCTGACTTCTAATCTTTCATCTTCAACTGCTTTTGATACATCTTGAAATTGATGTCCAGTATATATCTTAAATTGAACAAGTCCAAAATCAAACCTATTATCTTGACCCCAAAACCCTCCTCCCGGTCTACTTTCCCTATTACTCTACAGGCAACAGTATCTTCCCAGTCCCTCAGGCTCACAAATGTTAACCTCCACTCCTCTCTCTCCCATATCTCCCCCCCCCCTCATATCCAATCTGTTGCTGAGGCCAGTCAATCTCACTTTTGTAACATCTCTTAAAGGTGCCTCTTTCTCTCCTCTGACACTACTACCACCATCATGCAGACCTGGTGGGTCTGTCTGCCTAAAGCCTTTCCCCACTCCTGTCCATCCTCCATGCAGCTACCAAAGCAATCTTCCTAAAGCGCAGATCAGACTGTCATTTCCCTACTCAATAAACTCCCAGTGGCTTCCTATTCCTCCAGAGTCATACAGAAAATCCTGTTTGACATTCAAAGTCATTCATATCTCTCCTTCTTCCCCACTCCTACCTATACACAGACCTTTCTAGACTTCTTGAACTTTACTCTCTCCCATGGACTCTTTGATCTAGTGACACTGGCCTCCTTGCTGATCATCAAACAAGATACTCCATTATCCTGGCTATGGACATTTTCTCCTGTCCCCCAAGTCAAAAATGTTCTCCTTCCTCATTTTTACCTCCCGTCTTCCCTGACTTCCTTTAAATTCCAACTAAAACCTCACCTTCTACAGAACGCTTTTCCCAAACCCTCTTAATTCTAGTGCCCTCCCTCTCTAATTATTTCCAATCTATCCTGCATATGGCTTGTTTGTACATATTTATTTGCATGTTTGCTTTGTCTCCTCCAGAGTGTCATTAGTTAGCAGAGGAACCGGAGAGAAAAGAATACACCGTGGGCAAAGACACAAAAACGAAAAACAAACAAAACAAAAGGAGAGAACTGACAAAGAGCCCCAGGCTGGGTGTCCAAAAGAGAAAAGTCATCTACGATTAATGAGAGTAATAAGGAGGGCTCAACGTGGAATACATCTCACCTGAGCCTCATAACTGCCCTGCAGAATGGGCATTCGGAACCCGAGGCTTGAAGATGGTAAGGAGTTAATGGCCCCTAAAGACACGGGGGAGGAGCCACTTCTCGGGGCTCCCGTCTAGGGCTCCCCTCCCCCTCACCCCCCCCTTGAGGACTCCGCTCTCCCAGGGTCTGTCCAGACCTTCCTCCAATCCCGGCTCCCTCCCCTGGAGAAAGTCAGGGCTCCAGGTCGGGGTGGGCTCTGAGGACCCCTTGGTCCCCAGCCCGGCCCTTTCCCCACATTCCACCAGGGCTTCTCGGACCCGGATCCAGGAGGGGCAGGATTCTGCGGCGGGGACCCACTCCTCCAAGCCCCTAGCAGAGCACAACACTGAACTCACCCCCACTCCACGTAGGGCGCTGCATAGGGGGCGGGGCAGACCCCCAAGAAACGCCGGAAGAGAGGAGAAGGGGAGGGACAAAGCAAGTAGGGCCGGAAGGGGGTCCTTCCTCAACACGGGAGCTCACTAGAAGGACCAAGACCTAGCCGCAGACCGGCCCACCACACTGCGCAGGCGCTGCTTTAAGCCAACCAGAAGTCTTCTCTAGCTCTCTGGTCCCTTGCCGGGGCGGGGCCACCACTGAAGCTCCGCCCCTAGGCCCCGCCCCTCTCCCGTCCAGGCTGGAAGGATGCCACCGTGGGGTGTGACAGTGGGCAGGGGGTCAGCTCCAATTTTGCCCTGACATTTAATATCCTCATTTTCCTCGTGTGAATAGTAACAGCGCCTGCCTCCCAGGGCTGGCAGGTAGGTGGCGCAGTGGATGGAGTGCCAGGCCTGCAGCCAGGAGGACCTGAGTTCAAATTCCGCTTCAGATACTTACTAGCTGTGTCACTCTGCGCACGTTACTTACCCTATTGGCCTGTTGCTCAAATGAGCTGGAGAAGGCAATGGCAAACGCTCCAGTGCCCTTGCCAGGCAAACCCCAGAGGAGGACCTGAAGAGCCCCACACGAATGGCTATTGGCTGAAAGACAAAGCCAGGCTTCCCAGGATTCTGGGAGGCTCAAATGCTCAGGTAAAGAGCTTTGCAAAAGGGCGGATCTCATTTTACCCTGCTTTGCAGACCCTTCGGGTTTTTGTGGTGGTTTTTACAAACTGAAGGTTTATGGCAACCCTGCCACTAGCAAGTCTGTCAGAGCCATTTTTCCAACAGCCCGCGCTCACCTCCCATCCCTGGGTCACACTTGGATAAGTCTCACATTTCAAACATTATATCTGCTGGTGATTTATAATCAGTGAGTGATCTTTGATGTTACTATTGTATTGTTTGGGGTTGCCACTATACCTTTAAGATGGCAAACTGAATTGATAAATGTTGTGTGTGTTCTCACTACTCCACTGACCATCCATTCCCTGTCTTCCTCCCTCTCCTTGGGCCTCCTGATTCCCTGAAACATACTATTTAAATTAGGTCAACAAATAACCCTACAATAGCCTCGAAGTGTTCAAGGAAAAGGAGGTCAGTCTAGGCCCAAACTTTCACTATTGTTTTATTTTAAGAAATTACCCACAGCCACCCCAACCTTCAGTAAACACCTCCCTGATCAGTCAGCAGCCATCTAGCACGGAGCAAATAGATTAGGGCTTGCTGAAGGCTCCGGTGATGATCAGCATTTTTTTAGTAATAAATATTTTAAATTAAGGTATATATATTTTTAGACATACTATTGAACACTTAATAGACTAATATAATTTTTATATGCACTGGGAAATAAAATTCGTGTGACTCACTTTGTGATAGTCACTCTTCTTCAGTGGTACGGAACTGAACCCACAATATCTAACCTGTAAGCAAAGCAACTGGTAGACAGATGTGAGTGGTGAGATGTTGTGGATAATTGATTTGAGGACTTGAATGGTGGAGGCTTTCGCTGTCAGTGACTGGAGGTACTGTGCCAGGGGATGGTACGATGACCCCTTTTCTGGGACCCTTCAAATGGGCATTTTTTGCTCCAGGTTGTTACACTGTACTCAAGAGAAAGGATGGGGCCATGGGAGAATGGGCTGTATGTCAGGACAATTAGTAGAGAAGGCTTGTTCCTCCATTCCCAAAAGTTGCAGACAATATGCCTCCAGTAACTGCAGTTGGATTGGCCACTGATTTCTCTTTCCCTGACAATCTTGGAGAAATGGGGGCCAAGAGATTATGTATTATCCTGTCCCCTGTTCTTAGTACCCTAGAACCTGATACAAATTTACCTTGAGCACTACTAGTCTTACCAGTAGGAAGTGTGATTTTTTTAGGTTCATTAAGTACCCTCTTCCTCAAAATCTTCCCTGTTGATAGAGGACTAACATTACCTTAAGAGAAGACAGCCATTCGTCCAACAATTTTAATTGAACATTCATTCAAATTTCAGAAACTTCCTCAGAGAGGTAGGTAGTCAACTGAAACTCATTACTGTTAAGGAACATTAAGGAGTCTCCTGAACTTATCTTTTGGAACTGCCATGTTTTCCAAAAGTACTGGACCCAGAGTATGCCCTGAGTGTCAAAGGGAAAGACCCCACACACACACTCTGAGCTGATACAACTTGTGATTTGCACCCCAAGCTGAACTCCCTGTGTCTTTGGGAGTCAGGGCAGATGCCACTCAGTCTGCACCAGGCTGAGAAATTACTTGTGCATCTGAGACCCTTGTAAATAAGCAGACCCTGCTATCTTCATGGTCTAGCTAGCAGTTTCCAAGGGAAAAGAATGTGGCTTTTGCCATTGCCTCGCTCTTCCCCTTTGGGAGAGGTTTTATCCTTTACCCACCTTTACTGCACCTTTCCTCCTCCCATGCCATTTCCCCTTTGGAGATTTCTGGTACCTCCTCCTCCTTTTGTCATACTGTTATAAATATGCAAACTTCTGTATGAATTGTGAACTCTTTGCTCTGGCTTTGGGTTCCACTTACATGCTCGTTTCTCTTGTAATAAATCTAGTTGCAACACAATGTCTCATCAACTTGTGATATTGTTTTTTTGGTTAACATTACCAATACCATATCATTAACAGACATAGTATTGGAGAGAATATTGAAATTCTCTTCAAATACCTCATCCTGAGTTCTCAAAGGCCATGTCAGTGAATGGAAACTCTGGTTATGTCCTATCAAGCTGGGAAAGCTTTAACTAAAGCTCCAGAGACAGACTGCTATTTGAGGATAAATTTACCTATGAGTGGACAAATCATCACCATTAGGCTGATCATTTCAGAGAATTTTTCATCCATCTTAACTCCTCAAACATAATGGGGTTACAGTCTGAGTCAGTGAAAAAAAGGACCTAAAGAAATAAAAAGTCTTTCAAGGCATCAAAGATACTGACACAGCTTGGACTCTCCACTGACTTGTTCCAAGAAACTAGAGAACTAAGGTTCTATTTAATTTTTACAGAATCAAATCCCTGCACTTAGCAGAGTGCCTGGCACATGATAGGCTCTTCATTCCGCACCGCTGTACCTCTCTGATCTTCTTTATCATGCCCCTTAGTCAAGTGCCTTCTCTCCCCTTCTTCCTCCCTCCCCCTTTTCGGACTCCCTTTAGATTACAAGCTCTCTGAAGGCAGGAACTCCCTTTTTGTATTTGTATTCCCAGCACTTAGCACAGCGTCTGGCATACAACAGGCTCTTAATAAACATTTGCTGACTTGGCTAGGTGACTGATTGAAGTGCCACGTTGCAAGTTACCTTAGTCCAACTTGGTCCCTGAAAGGTTGTTCTTCCAGCGCAGCTTTAATACTTCCAATGATAGTGAACTCATTACAATTTCACTGCCAAACAACTCTGCTTGTTAGACAGTTCTAGCTTTATGTTGGGCTGGAATCTAATATTTCTGTGGTCCTCCCTTTGAAGGAAACCTTTTTCTTTTCCACATAAAAAACATTCATACTTAAAAGTGATCATATGCTTTCACTTTCTATGCTAAACATTCCCAGCTTCTTCAACTATTCCATATGTAAGTGGCATGGTTCCCATCCCCTTCCTCATCCTGGTGTCTGGTTGCTGCAGACTAGAAATAAAATTCCCAGGTCATAAATAAATTGCACAACAGTAGAAGTCTCGTTTTAACAAAGAACGTCTTCAATGTACAGAGGCCTTTCAAACAGTAATTTTTATGTCCTGACTGATAGCCCAAAATAACAGTATTTAATTATTTTTTGTTTCAGCTTCCAGGACAACACAAGAACTGATCCAAAAGAGGTGTGCTGCAGAGTGTGAAAAGAATACTGGACTCAGCATTAAGACCTGAGTACCAACTCCAAGGAAGATTCCTGGCTCTGATACTCACTAGCCAGGACTAACTTATACATTAAGGCTCTTACCATTCTGAAAGCTCCAGAGCGCTATGGTTCAATTTAATATTATAAGCATTTAATGCATGTAGATTTACCAAGGCTAACTAAATTTTTCCCAAATTTATTATATTCCCTGGATTACTCTCTGCTGCAATCATGGTGCTAAAGAATACAGACTCAAATAATCAGTGAAGGCTTGCCTGTATTCACTATATTCACAATATTTGTTTTATGTGTGAAATGAGAGGGCTGGACCAGGTGACCTCTAAAGCACCATAAATCAGATTCCATGAATCTATTAATTCTCTTGTAATAATATTAACTGATATTTCTAGAGTGCTTTAAGGTTTGCCAAACATCTTACATAACCTTATCTCATGGGACCCTCACAAAAACCCTGTTTAGTATGTACTAATGGTAATATAGTGTCCCAATTTAGAGGATGATGGAAGAGGGTCAGGAGATCAGGTGACTTTCCTATGGTTACAGGTGGGGCACATGTCACAGGTGGGACTTGAACCTGGGTCTTTTCTGCCTCCAAGTCCAACTCTCTCCACACACCATGCTGCTTCTTTCATGGTGAGTAGAGAGAGCTCTAACAACATATTTTCAGTCATTATGGCTCAAATTTTTCTACTACTATAAATTTTTCTGTGTGAATTCTCTGATAGGTTTTAAGTTGAGAGGCCTAAATAAAAGTTTTTCCACAGTGTTGACCTTTATAGAATTTCTGTCCAGCATGAGTGGTCTGGTGCCGAATAAGGTTTGAGCTTCGACTAAAGGCTTTCCCACACTGAACACACCTATAGAGTTTCTCCCCTGTATGGATTCTCTGATGCTGAATAAGGTGTGAGCTCTGACTGAAAGCTTTACTGCATTCATTCCATTTATAGCATTTGTCTCCAATACTGTGAGTTCTCTGATGTTGAATTAAGTCGTGAATTCAAGCAAAAAGTTTTACCACATTCTTCACAACCATAAGGTTTCGCTCCAGTATGAATTCTCTGATGTTGAGCAAGATGTGAACTACAAACGAAACCTTTCCCACATTCGCTACATTCATAGGGTTTCTCTCCAGTATGAATTCTCCGGTGTAGAATAAGATGTGAGCTCTGACTGAAGGCTTTGCCACATTCCTCACATCCATAGGGTTTCTCACCTGTGTGGATCCTTTGATGCTGGGTAAGATGGGAGCTCGAACTGAAGCCTTTCCCACATTCATGACATCTGTAAGGTTTCTCTCCTGTATGGATCCTCTGATGCTGAGCAAGATGTGAGATGCAACTGAAGCTTTTTCCACAGTCATTACATTCATAGGGTTCCTCTCCAGTGTGAGTTCTCAGATGCTGAACAAGGTTTGAGTTTCTACTGAAGCCTTTGGGACATTTATTACACTTATAAGGTTTTTCTCCAGTGTGAGTTCTTTGATGTCTAAGGAGCTGTGAGCTACAACCAAAGTTTTTCCCACATTTATCACATATATAAGGTTTTTCACCAGTATGAATTTGCTGATGTTGGATAAGGTCAGAATTGTATTTAAATCTTTTCCCACAGATATCACATCTATGGGTTCTGTCTCCTATAGTATTGCTTTTTTGTATGACAAAGTTTAAGTTAAGATGGAAATTTCTCCTAAATTCCTTACATTCTTGAGGCTGTTCTCTTATAGGAAGGTCTTTGTGGGTCATAAGCACTTCCCAATCTCTCTCCTTGGAGAAGGATTTCTTTGAAATCTCTATACAGTTTCTCTGTCTCTGCAGCTGTCGCTCAGATTCCCAATCTTCTCCAAAATCAGGTTCCTGAGAAATATCCCCTAGGAAAATTTCTAGGATTGTTTCATGGGATTTTTCATCTTCTAAAATTTCCTCTTTTTCATTATGCTGTTTGTTCTCAGTCTTTATTTTGCAATCTAAAATATTAAAACAAAAACATTATCACCAAAATAAATTCCTAACTAGATTAATAACCATTAATGAGGAGTAGAACCTACGAAATAAAAATATTATTATTTCCACTCCACTATGAATAGGAGCAAGTCACACCAAAACTAGGTGAGCTATGACAAGGATAGTTAGATGAGGGAGTGAGATATTTGACCAAATGAACACAGTGGTAGAAAAGGTGAAAATGAGGAGAAAAAAGAATGAAGATGATACTAAGGACAGAGACAGATATTTTCTGGAATAGAAAAAGGGTGCTATGTGTATATTGGGATGGAGAGTGGATGGGGAGATTCAGGAAAGTCATGAGAAGAGTGGCTGCGTAGGTAGATTAAACTTCTTAAAGCAAAGCAGTTTATGAAGGTGGCACAAGGAATGAGATCCCAAAGGCAAGGAAAAGCATATGTCTCTAGGCCAGGCTCAAGGTACTCACATCACTGGGCTATTATGTGAGGAGAAGCATAGAGACAGTAGTTCCTTTCTTTCTTCCCAATATCACTTCCCAGATATTCCTGATAATGATGTAACCACCTTTTCTGTGGCACAATTTCCAAGAACCATTCCAGAATCACAGGTTCTCAAAGGTGCAAAGGGGCTCAGAAGCTGTCTATGATAACTCGTTCCAAAACCCGTTCTGCGATATCTCCAACAATGAGTCATATGATCTCCACTTGAAAATCTTCAGTGGAAGGGAACCACCTGCCTCCTGAGGCAGCCCATTCCACTTCTGTATAACTCTAATTGTTAGGAAGGTTTTCCGGAAATCAAGCTGAAATCTGCTGTCCCCCTTCTGGCCTCTGGATTTGTTCAGTCAGAGGGCTGCACTTGAGAACCTAGAGGGCCATATGTGGCCTTGAGGCCATAGGTTCCACACCTATGGTTTAATCCAATACCCCTATTTTAGAGATGAGAGACCTGTCCCAAGTTCACACAGGGAGTAAAGAGCAGAATCAGAATGCAAATCCAGGCCCTCTGACTCCAAATCCAATGGCCTTTTCTCTAATGATGAGGCTTTCAGGCCACTCCCTCCATATACCCCAAATTCCCTAATCTCAGTCCCTTACACTTTTCACTACAAATCACAAACCCACAAAATGTTATTCATTTCTGTTCAAATGAATGTAGCACTGTGGTGGAATGGAAAGAACACTGGCATGAACTTGTAAGAGTTGAGTTCAAATTTTGGCTCTTCTATATACTAGCTGCAACTCTCTGAAAGTAAGCTTCTCTGCGCCTCAGTTTCCTCATTCATAAAATGGAGATAATTAGCCCTCCCTACCTCTCCTTACAGGAGTGTTATAAAGAAAGAACTCTGTAGTTCTTAAGGCGTTATGTAAACGTGAGTTATTATTATGAGTACTGCCATGTCTCTCTACATCTAGCAAATACTCCAGAAATCATTTTAATTGTTTATCTTTGTCCAAGATACCTTGGACTACACGTTCCACCATCAGCTCATATTTAAAATGGTAATGATATACTTGTTTATCATCCTTCCACACCCTCATTTATACCCATGAACTTCTGAACAGCTACTTTGTTCAGCGAATGAGTTACCAAATCCCATCTACGCTCTCAAAAACATCACTCTTATCTATCCCTTTCCCTCTGGCCTTACCCAAGCAATAATTCTGAAAACTCATATGTCTTTAAAGAAATACCAAATCACCATGTGTACCATCTTACTGAATTATTATGACCCATTTTATGGGATCATATACCTTCCTTGCCAGCTGTGTCTGCGTGATTTCTAGAATCACCCTTTCCCAGTTCTGGCTGGCTTTAATCCACTCCTTCCTTATCGATATCTGTAGTTGCTTTTTTGTGCCCAAGATCTTGACTAGCCTTATCCTAAGGTTCCCTGGTCATTCTCATTTCCCTCATTCTTTCATTCACACGTCTACTTTCTGCTGCCTCAAGCACTGCTATCCAAAGCTACTTAAGTACAGTGACCCTTGTTCTCATTTAAAACCTTCTATAGCAAAGTCCTCTGCCCAAGGTTGAGAATTTTTGAAGATAATTTGCATATGTAGATCCCAGTACCTATTCTCTCCCTCACCTGAGTTAAAGCCTTTTGGGATGCCTTGGTCCTCAGTTCCTTGTAGATCCAGGACCCATGGTTCTTCCCCTCGTTCCAGCTGGGAGATCAGCTCAGGTTTAGAGACTGGGAATTCTGCTCATAGGCAAAAAAATAAAATATGGTGGTTTGTTCTGAGAATTCAAAGTTACATTAGGGCTCAGTACTGACACCTATTTGTGTAGAAAGTATGGAGGAAGGTAAGGAATATCCAGAGAGGCTAGACTGGAAGGCAGATGGGAATAGGCAGGGCTCTGAAAGGAACATCCTCCAGAGAGGTAAATAGGAACTAAAATACTGAAGTAAAAGAGTTGAGGAACTTAGCCCTGGACAATTCATTTATCTGGTCCCTCTCTCATAGGACCACATAGAAGAAAAAAACAAACCAGCTCCCATTAAAAGGGCCATTATTACTGAAAACCTGGGATAGTCTACATGGTGGAATTTCCTTTAGGAAACTCAGAGAATGGGGAAGGGGATGCCTTTGAGAGACGTAAGGAAACTGTCCATTTATGTCTTTGCTGGGATCAGATCAGTCACCTGAGAACACAGAACCAGGAATAACTTATCTCTGGGTCCAAAAGAGATGAGGAAGCTCTTATCCATGAGAAAGAGCTCATCAAAGCACTTCATAAATCCCAGAAATATAACTCCAGAGGAGGGCGGAAGGCCTCTGGGGGAAGAAGGAAGGTTTTGAAGCAAGTCCTTACTCAGCAATGTCATATTCCCATAATTCTCCAGCATCACATTCAGATAGAGGTTCTTCTGGCAAGAGTCCAGATGTTTCCATTCCTTCCTTGTAAAATACACAGCCACATCCTCAAAGGTCAGGGACTCCTGAAAGAGTAAATTCTGTTGCTCCAAGGATAATCCCACTCCTCCATCCTTCAATGAAAACCGACAGAGTTGATAACCTCAGGAAAGGGACAGTATGAGGGGAAGCAGAGCAGGGTGCTGACAATATTTATTTACACTAAATGGATTTATATTTACAAGGCTAGCACTTCATTTTCACTAGGTACTATAGTGAGAATTTGAGTAGGTACCACCATGTGTCTTACTTTGAATACACAGTCTAAACTATTAAGCTTTTCCAGGAATGGTTAAGTAGGAGTCAAGAATCCTCTATCTATAAAAAAAATTTTTTTAAATCATAAAAACAACAAACTAAAAAACAAAAACAAGAAAGTGATATTCAAGTGAGACAACAATCTGGCTGTCTAATTTATATTTTCATAGATCATAGATTTAGAGCTGGAAAGGGCCTCAGAGTTCCAATCCCCTAATCTTCAAGGGAAAAAACCTGAGAAACTGATGAGTTAAATGTCGTGCCCAGGGCCATACAGTGTCTGAGAAAAGGATTTGAACCTAAGTCATACTGACTTCAAGTCCAGTGCTCTGTCAATCAATCAAATCAACAAACATTTATTAAGCCCATACTATGTGCCTAGCACTGTTCTAAGTGCTGAGGATGTGAAAAAAGGCAAAAACACGCCCTGCCCTCAAGAAATTCACATCCTAATAGGGAAGACAACTTACAAACAACTGCATACAAACAAGATCATTGTTCAATCATTTGTCAGTCATGTCTAACATTTTGTGACCCCATTTGGGGTTTTCTTGGCAGAGATACTGGAGTGGTTTGCCATTTCCTTCTCCAACTCATTTTACAGATAAGGAAACTGAGGCAAGAAGGGTTAATTGACTTGCCCAGTGTCACACAGCTAGGAAATGTCTGAGGCCACATTTAAACTCAGGAAGATGAGTGTTCCTGACTCCAGGTCAGGTACTCTATTTACTGTACCACCTAGCTACCCCAACAAACAAGACAGATACATGGAAAAGTGGAGGCAATCTCAGGTAGGGGACAAGGAAAAGTCTTTTGTAGAAGAAAGTAGGATTTGAGCTGAGACCTGAAGGAAGTCAGAAGAGCCAGGAGGCATGGAGGTGGAATGAGAGCATTCCAGGATTAGCAGACAGACAGTGAAAAGGCACAAGTGTCCTGTCCAAGGAACAACAAGGCCGGTACTGTTGGATTGTAGAATACATGAAAGGGAGTAGAGTTTAAGACTGGAGAGGTGGGAAGGGGCCAGACTGTGAAAGGCTTAAAATTCCAAACAAAGGGCTTTTACATTTGATCTTGAGGTAGAAGGGAATTGCTAGAGATTTATGAAAAGGACAGTAGCATGGTTCTGAGCTGTACTTTAGGACTAGTGTGGGGAGAGACTTGAGACAGAGAGAGCAAGCAGAAGGCTACTGTGTGTAATACTCCAGTACTGTGGTAATAATGAGTGGGATAGGTTTAGTGAAGACTTCTCAGATTGTAATTCTTCTCCCAGGGGTGAGGTAAGACCTAGAGGCTCAAGGTTACAATATTTTTAGAATAGAATAGTTCCATATAAGCATATAAAACTGTGTAGTGTATTAGGGTCTCAATGATTGGATAAAACTTACATAATTCCTCGATGTCTTCATTTCAAAAGGGATTGGTTAGATTTCATGTCTAGAATGTAAGATCATATTCTCAGCTAATGAGGATAATGGTCAGTGGGGGAGGAGGGACTTGCATTAGTGTCTATATAAATCACTGCCTTTTCTTTGTCTTTGTCTTTCCTTCTCCAGATGAACTGGTATAGGATTGTCCCGCTTCTCGAGAATCTAGTAAATAAACTTTCTGTCATCACTTTGAGAGGCCTCTGAGTAATTAATTTAAGTAGGGACCTGAGCCATCCCACACAATAAGGACTTGTCCTAGGGCGACAGCTGCATCAGAGGACAGAAGAAACTGTATATGAAAAATGTTGTGAATGTTAGAAATGACAGGACTTGGAAGGAGATTGGGTATGGGAGGTAAGAATGAGTGTGTCTATGGGACATCCAATTCAAAATGTCCAATACACACCTGGAAATAGGAGAATGGAAGTCAGGAGAGAGGTTAGGGCAAAATAAATAGATCTGTATGTCTGCAATACAGATGATGATTGACCCCACAGGGGCTGAGGAGATCACCAGCAAGAAGACTAACTAAATAGTGTGATACAACATGGCACCCTGGAGAGACTGATCATGTGGTCAAAGAATTAGAGATTTAGATAGACTAGATTTTGTTTGAAAACATTTTGAAAAGAAAAAATGCCTCTTTATTAGCACATTATCCCATTCTGGAAGATGACAAAAAAATCATACTTTGAACAATAATTCAGTGGAGTAAGGAAACTGAATGACCAACCTGAGAAGGATTGGCATCTGAATTAAACCAACATGGTCAATAAGGATAAAAGCAATGAAAACAAAGCCGTATTCACCAAGAAAACATTATGAAAAGTTGTAGAAAGACAGGCATACTAATGCACTGCTCATGGCACTGTGAATTGCTGTAACTACTCTGAAAATCAATCTGGAATTATGCAAAGACAGTGAACTGTCCCTATTTCTAGTCAGAGATTCCATTAGTAGGTATATACCCCAAGGATATCAATGACACACAAAAAAGAGTTTATGGATTCAAGGACTTGAAAACTATACATCAAAATGCTGTGCATAATTTTTGAAAACCTAAAGAAAAATGTCAGAAAGAGGAGAAGCAGCATGTGGCAAAAGCTTTCTCTCTAGCTCTACAGCTCCAAACTCCTTTGTCAGCCAGAGAAAGGAAGGTGGTTATATTCTTAGAAAGTTTTAATATATATTCTTCTGTCAGAAGACTAGAGAGAATAATTTCCTCAATTCTTACTTTTACGGTTTCAGACTGCTGAATCTGACCTTTCTTTTTCTTGTATTCAGCAAAGATTTCCAAGATTGTCTTACGATTTCTCTTTTACTTGGTATAAAACCTGGTCTTTATTTTTACCTTGATTTAGGTAGAAAGTGACCTGAGACTAAGAGCTCTCATGAGTTCCTTCCCAATTTTTCTTGACTCAGAGCAGGCATTCTTAATTTTTGTCTTTGTCATGGACACCTTTGGCAGTCTGGTGAAGGCCATGGATCCCTCAGAATAATATATTTAAATGCATAAAATAAAATACAAAGGATTGCAAAGTAAATCAATTGCATCAAAAAAGAGCTACTAAAAATTCTTTTTAAAAGAGAGAGCATGAACAGAAAGGCTGTTTTATTAAGTGCCTACTACGTACAAAACATTGTGCTCAGCATGAGGGGAGATAGGAAAATAAGGCCCCTGGTCTCAAGACAAGATTTAATTCAAGAAGATTTATGAAGCATCCATTATATACGAGGCCCTGTGTTCTGTGCTGGAGATACAAAGACAAGATGAAATCATCCCAACCTGAAGAATTTCTATTCCACTGACTACATTCTGGTGAATGCCAGCTCACCAACTTGTACTCTTCAGCACCAAACCTTCAATCGTCCTCACCTTAAATACCCCTCATTTCTTTATACAGAAAAGGTGCCTATATCTCATGCCTTGAGTCATAGATGATAACAAGTCCAACTCCCATATTTGCAGATGAGGAAACTGAGGCCCAGAGAGATTAAACAACTTGTCCAAGAACACAAAAGCAGAGTAAATCTGAAAGTCAGGATGTGAATCTAAATTCAGAGATCACAGGATCATGGACTTAGAGCTGGAAGGGTCTTAGAGGTCACTGAGTCCAGCTCCCTCATTTTTTTTTTTTTTAAATTACTCAATTCCTAGACAAGTTTTTATTGAGAAGAATTGTCTAAAATGGAAACAATGTGAGCTCTGGTTCTCACCATTCACGAAAAGAATAACTAGAATTTTTTCATAAAATTGATCCTTTTAAAGTCAGGAATGCCCAGAAATGTTCAGTTCTTAAAAGCAGCTTCCACATGGTTACCCAAAGCTAAATTGAAGTAGATATACAAAAGGAATTAGGCTTTATTAGAAGACTCTCCAATGATGTCGCAGCAACACTCCAAGCTTTGAGTGCAGAAACAGCAAGAGGGAAGGAATGGCAGGAAAGAACCAGCCAACCCAGCTGGGAAGAAAGTGGAGAAGACAGTCATCAGGCACATATTCACTCAGTCAGTCACGTCTTTATTTAGGTCTGTAAGTCTCCAAAAAGCAGCAGTAACTTAATTTGGTTTAAGCCATGCCTAAATATAACATGTAGAGAAGACTACTTCTTACATTCCTCTTCTCCAACCCAGAAAGCTTTTCTTCTCTTTAAGCATCCACTCTATTTCTATCACACCCATGATGTAAACACACTCAAACACAATTTCAGAAATGAATAAAACCACCATCTCTCTAATTCTCTAACTCACATTCTGTGCCCTCCACCACTGTTCATCTGAAGACCTGAAATCTACATGGAGATTCTTCAGCCATCATCCAGGGCAGCCCGGGGCTGAGTCCACACCCCAGTGAGCTCCTCGCTTCTCAGCCACAAGTTTGATGAACTGGGAATGACTGGCATAAAGCTTGAGCTTGTCACTGATGTCCACCCATCTCACTTTCCCAGCATCATCTCCTGCTTCCAGAGCCAGATTATCCATTGTCTCACCCGTTTCATCGTGATAGTTCACAGCTTCTGTCTCCATCCATGCATTATCAGTGTTTCGAGGATCATCCACATATCCTTTATAAAGCACTAAATGTTCTTGGCTGAAGAGTTTGTGGAGCTGCTCCTCCATCTCCTGCTTCTCAGCACTGGATTTCTGTAAGGAGTTCATAGCTTCTTCACCAAACTCTCGTTTTAACGTAGCACTGATTTTCTCTCCTGGATCCACCATCCCCCCTGGGATTGCCCATTCTCCACAATCTTTCCTTTTGATTGCTACACACTGTAAGATATTTTTCCCAGAATGAGGGTGAATGACTTTATTTCCACTGCTGTCCCTTTTCCACTAGCTGTGTGACGCTGGGCAAGTCACTTCGCCCTGTTTGCCTCAGGTTCCTCATCTATAAAATGACCTGGTAATGATGGGATCTGCAGCATGGTTCGGGCCCCAACGTCCCAAAAGTCCTCGGCCCATCAGTCCTGTCCGCCCTGCTGGATTTCTAGGTCGTCCATTTTCAATCTCATACAAGCCATTCTGGCTCTTTCGTTCAACATGTCCATCCTTTCCATTAAACTTCGGAGAAAAATTCCTCTCACTGATCTGTGGATCTGCCCACATGGGTCCAGCCAAGGCAGAGACGGCAGCATATCCCACGGGGTTACACTCCTGCCACTCAACAAGCCAGCCCACTTTCTCACTGGGGACCTGACTACGTTCAGCTTTTGAACCTGGATAAGGTGACGTTCGAGCCTTGTGGTGGGAATTTTCATCAGCACCATTTGAAGCCGACATAATGACTGGGCTTTGATGGAACAGATGTGATGGAAATGAACTGCTGTAGGGCGGCCCTCGGCCCGGAAGCTGCAGAGGAGCCGAGCCCGGCCGACCCAGGGCAGGCTCGCACTGAGACACGCGGTAGCTAGGGCCATCGGCGTCCCGGACGCGCTTCGGGGGGCTAGGCCGCTCGGGCTGCCGGGGCGGCCCGACAGGGGGCGGGGGCCCGGCCGCTCTGCAGCCCCTGCGCGGGGGCGGGCTCCTCCTCTATCTCCGTCACACCTGCTCGGCGGCGGCCACGCGGGCGGAGACCCCCAGGCGGCTCCGGGGGTTCCTAGGGCAGCCCAGCCTCGCGGCCGGGGAAGCGCCCGCGACCCCCGCCCTCTTGGCGACCTCACGGCCCGACCCCCCCCCCCCTCATTTTACTGATGAGGAAACTAAAGCCCAGGGAGGTTAAGGGTTTTGTCCAGGGTCACACAGCTAATAAGGGACTAAGGGAGGATTTGAACCCAGGCCTTCTTGACTCCAAACTCAGTTCTCTATCCACTAGAGCAGGGATGGGGAACCTGTGGCTTTAAGGCCACATGTAGCCCTCTAGGTCCTTGAGTGTGGCCTTTTGACCGAATGCAAATTTCACAGAACAAATCCTTTTATTAAGGGGGTTCCCCACCCCTACACTAGACCATGATGTCCTTCCACTAATAAAATTTGGTGGCTGAGCAGAGGAGCTTATTCCAATTTCCCTATTTACCCTTTCATACCAGAACAGAGGGTAGGGAACACATGCTCTGGTATATAACACAGCTGCCTCACAACTTCACCGTCCCAGCTCTGCTATATTTTAGAGGATGGGGTAAGAAGTATCCAGGCTGCAAAGACCAAGACAGAAACCCCTACTCTGAGCTCCAAACCACATAGGAAGCTACTTTTATTTTAATAAATACTACTGTATAAAAAGATTAAGCCAGCAGAAAGATTTGCTTTGTTGAGCTATACTTTCATTGAACGTTCATGATGTGTGAGGTGCTATGCTGGGGAAGAATCCCATCCTTGTCAGAAAGTCAGCTGACCTAATCATCACAATCTAACAAGTAGAGAGCCCTGGCAAACAAACAAACAAACAAAAAAACCGAAACAACAAACCCTCAGCCTTCCCAAAACTGGCCACATAAACCTAAGCATTAAAGGGAGAATGACTTGGTGATCCCCACAAAGTACAAGAAGAGTTATGATCAATCTATAAACCACAAAGAACTGGGGACAGGTGTGCTCAGCAAACCCTGGAAATTAAACCTGGAATAGCTCAAATACTGAGAGAGGAAAACTTGGGAAAAATAACAAGAATTCCTCCTTCATCCCAAATGGCATAAACTTATAAACTTCTTTACCCTGAGAGGAGTCAGAGGCTGAATATACAACTAGGCCCAAGACGGTTTTGGAGAATATCCTGGCTCATAGGCCCAAAATATTGAGAGAAACCTGAAATGTTTCTAGTATTTCCCCAAACTTTTGGGATGTCCAGGAGACTAACAACTCCTCCCAAACTCCAACTTCTACTCCACTCGTTCCTTTAGAGCACCTATGAGGAATACTGTGCTCAAAGGATAGACCACAGGAGAGGCGGACCTTCTACGGTCATTCTGATGCTTGGTCTAAGGAACTGCAGCTGAGGTATCCTGGAGCCTCATACCAATCTGGGGACACAGGGGCTTTCAGTGTGATTCAAATGACTCCAAACTGGCTGAGCTTTGAGTTAAAGGTATGGGATCTCCTGGGACAGTGCCAGATCGGGGGTGGGGGGTAGGGGTGGTCTTAACTTTTTTTTTTGTGACATGTATGTCTTTGACAGTTTGGTGAGGTCTACAGACCCCTTCTCAGAATAATAATCTTAAATACATAAAATAAAATACACAGCACCACAAATGAAAGCAATTACATTGAAAGAGAGTTACTAGAATATTTTTTAAAAAACAAGTTCATAGAGCCAAGGTTAAGAGCCTCTGGGCTCCTTTACTAATATGGCTGAGAATAGCCATCCAAAGGAAGTGATCAGGCTATGAAGAGACTAGACTTCTACCAGTTAACTCTTATGGTCTCTAGACCTATGGGAGGAGGAGAAACCTGAGTGGAAAGGCTTAAAGAACTAAGGAGATATTCATATAAATTCTCTCATTTAAGCAGCGTGGTCCAAGTTCCTGGAAATGTGGATAAGGGAGCTCAAAGACCTGTATGGTATTTGCTAGGTAGAAAAGCTACAGGCTTGGGTGTAGATGATGAGGTCATAGTGGGGTAGCAGTAATGGGACCTCAGAAAGGACAGCTCACCTGACACCTGGCTGTCATTGGGATAACAGCTGCCATTGCCTGGTCTCCTGGGCTCACTCCTTTGGGATGAAAGGCAGGCACCTGGGGAGCAGGCAAAGCTGAGGGAAGATAAGAATTATGAGTGAAGCCAGCCATAGTCTGAGAGTCCCCTGCTAATGCATCTTGGGGCTGCCGTCCCCCTTTAAAGTTCTTCACGTCCTTGTCCCAACATATCTTTCCAACATCTTTAGACTCTCCTTTACCTGCACTTTTTCCACTAAGCTAAACTGGCCTTCTGTTTCTCACTTATGAAACTCCATCTTCTATCTCTGCCTTTGCACTAATCATCCCACATGCCTGGAATATACTCTCTCCTTATGTCTGTCTCATAGTCTCTGTCTTCTGAGAAAACAATCTGAGTTATATGACTTATTAGTAAAATAGACATGACAAATGGGTCAATGGACTCCCCAGTCAGTCCAAAGACCCTGACTACAGAGTGAGACAAATTTTTATGTATTAAAAACAACTAATCAAAGAAGAATAATTAATTAAAAGAAAATAGCCTACTGGGATACAAAATTAGGTAATCTGATTCCCAGTTGGAGGCAAGATTAGGGACATTTTAAGTTGGGAGGGGGTGAGCAAACAGGAATAATTCCCTAACATTGAAAAAAGAGGTGTCCCACTGTGCCAGGCCTAGAGGCCTGTGTGGGCTACCCGAGTCTTCTTACCTCACCTCCGAGGTCTTCAGTTGGCCAAAACCGGATGCTCATATGAGAGAAAGGACGTTCCAGAGTCGAACAAGGGTTGAGCTTTATTTCAGGGTCTCGGTTACAAGTGCAGGGGAGTCTTCCTTAGGAGGAAGAGGGGGAGATTTCCTAAGGAGGCTAAGGTCTTAAGGGATTGGAAGTAGAAGTACAAGCGGGGAGAGAGGGGGAGGGGAGAGAGGAAAGAAGAGAAGCGGAGCCTACTGTCCTCTTGGCTCCTCACGTGCTAAGAGAGCTTTCAGGCTTCCTCAATCCTACTTAACCTTCAGCCACACAGTTTGCATCTGAATACCGTGCTGTTAGGTGTGCTCCAATCCGGGACAATCTCGAGGGCGGGGAGATCTCTCTCCCATCACGTTTCTCACGGGAAGAGGCGGAATTACTCGAGATAGCTCGGTTCACCTCGATTCCCTGCCATTTCCTGGGGGGGTCTCGTGAGAGCTCTAAGATTTAGAAGCTCCCACCTTTACCCGCCCGAGACTGTCCACACGGAATTCCAATCCCAACACCACTGTACTCATGAATCTGTAGTCAATCAAGGGAATATTAAAACAATAATTGATTGACTGGTACAGGACCAGTTTTCAGATAAGATATATGAGCTACTTGAGATATATAACTGAGAAAATTCTCTGCATCAATCTTTGGATCTGTTTGGGTTTCTGGTCAGCATAACCTAGGTCATTGGTTAAGGGTCTCTAAGCAGCAGGTAGAAGTAGTCCAGCTTCGCAGACACACAAGGCTAGGTTCAAACAATGCAATAAAGTTTTCTCACAAGAAAGAAACTGAATTAGACCCATAAATGAACAGAAAGGGAACTGAGCTAGATTCAGAACGGAGTCGCAAGGCGGAGTCAGTGTGGTTCACTCAATTCCTACAACTCCCTTACTTCCTATAAGATGCTGTTCAGGTAGCATCTAATGCATGTCTTCTCTGATTCCTCCAACCACTAGTGCTCTCACTTTCAAACTACCTTGTATTTAACTTCATTTTTATGTATTTATATTTATTAATTTATTTGTGATATACATTATATATTTTACATGTATTTGTTTCCCCCATTAGAATGTGCATTCCTTGTGAGTAAGGATTGTTCCATTCTTTGTATTTATACCCTCTAGCACCTAGCACAACGCCTGGCACACAGGAGGAATATAAGAATTGCCTGTTGACCTTTTTTTGACATAAAAAACACTCCCCAACAATCCCTACCCTTGTAGAGGCAAGCACCCTGACACATCCAGGATGGCCTGCTAGGACAGATTCTTAGATCTGCTTTTCTAAAAGGAAAGCAACTTTTGAGAGGTCAACAATCTTCTTTAATCCCATATGTCAACAGGGAAAATACAAGCAGAGAAATAAAGACCAACAGACAGGGCTTCTAACTGTCTGACCATAAGCAATACATACATAGTTACGAGAAAGAAGCACCAACATCTGGGTTTTGGGGGGGGGGGGGGAATCTCCTTAACAGCTACCCAGAGTGTCATCTGGCACATGAACCTTCCAAGCCCCCAAAGGAAAATGTCACCTTAGAGTATGTACACACACACACACACACACACTTACTCACACACACTTACTTTTCAGAACCTGAGGGCATCGAGACCCAGTGCTTCATCAATTAACAAAAGGTGTGGACCTTCCTACAAAACTAAACTCAGCTAAATCAAGTTCCCCTTAATGGGCTCCAGATGAGGCCTATTAATGGATGGGGAAGATCTTTAATTAACGTTACAACCCCTTGAAAAGGACACTCTAAAAATCATCAAGCTAAACAGCTTGATACTGCATATTCTTGGTATCTATCTGACTCTTTGTAATGGTACAGCTGCTGCCATATTTGGGACCATGCTGTGTTTAGATATTCCCCCAACCATTGTATCATGAATCCACAATCTCTGCCAAAGGGAAAATACCAGGATAATAAGGAGAGTCTTGGAAGGTGTTGGTAAAAGATAAAGCTATAACAAGATGAGCATCATCACTGCCTAGCCCTCTGGCAAATGTGGTACTTCCAGCATCTTTTAGCAGGGTCCAAAATTTATAGGAGATTCTCCGAAGGCACACATTCAACATAGGGTAACAGAAATAGATACAACAGAAAAGTTAACCACAGAATCTCCAGAGTTGTACTACTTTGCCACACAGATGTCTTGTTTGGTTCTCTTGCTTTCTCTCCTCTCAACACAGTCAAGTCTACAGTAAAAGCCAGATTTGAAAATACTGCCCCAAAAGCATGGGTTCTTTCTGCTTTTATACACTAAGTAGAGGTGTTCTCAGAGTGAGAACATGCTCATTTTAGGGATACTGTAAAAAACTACTCCTTTCTTGTCCCATAGAGTATTTGCCATCCTTTCCTAGTAGTGGCAATACTAGTTTTTTGGCCAGTAGTTTTGTTTTTGTTTTAATTCACTTTGAAGAAAGCCAAGGACGACAGGAAGACAAGACCAAGTAGGGAAAGCAGGAATCCAAACCCCACCCAAAAGCACAGAATAACGGGGAGGGACTCTAGCCCTGGTACAAGGTCTCAATTAAGGTACTAATGCTAGAGGGATGAGTAAACCAAAAAAAAGAATGTTACTGGAAAAAAACAATGATTGTAAATCTAGAGATTCCCCAAAAAGAAAACCATAATTTTGTAACAACTACAAGCAAAGACTCAAAGAAAAAAATGGATTATCCACAAGAATTACATGAATACCTAGAAAAAATGAAAATAAAGAATGACATAAAAGGTCTGGGAAAAAGAATCAGAACAAGAATAAAGAGAAATCTCACTGAAGTTAACAGATTCCATGAAAATTAAACAGATCAAACAGTATTCAGTGACTTCATAGGACAAGCAATATTAAAATAAAGTCAAAAGATAGAAAAACTACAAGAAAATGTAAAAATCATGAATTTCTTGGAAAAAAATGAGTATACCATACTTCAAAGAAATCACAAAGGAAAACTATCCAGATCTATTAGAATAGAAAGCAAAAATGAAGTTAGAAAGAATCCACCAAACATCTCCTCAGAACAACCCAAAAAGGAAAAGTCTCAGAAATGCCACAGCCAAAATCCAGAACTGTTATGTAAAAGAAAAACATACTATTTAAGTATCCAGAAAGGAGTTCAAGTATCAAAGAACAATATTCAGGACCACAGGACCTGGAAGCTTCTTCTATAAATGAGAAGAGATACAGGAATATGATATTCCAAAAGAAAAATGAAAAAACGCTTAAATAATATCCTGCAAAGCAGAGTATAATTCTTGGGGGGTGGGAGTGGGAATGGCCTTTTAAAGGTACAGGAGATTTTCAAGCATTACTGATGAAAATGTCTAGCCAAGCAGAAGCTTCAAACTACAAACACAGCAGTAAAGGAAACCAGAGAAATTTATTTGAACACTTGGAAAGAGTTGTATATGATGATGGAGTACTAATATTCTAACAGGGGAAGAAGAAACAAATGTTCCTTTAGAACTTTAACGTCTGCAAAGAGTAATAAGAGTTAAATATGAAAAATTGAAGTCTTTTGAGTGGATTGATTCCATTCTGAGAGATTCAGTAGGAGAAAGAGAAGGCAAAAAGAATACGTGGTATAAAAAAGGAGGAAAGATTTCGCTATTTCTCATCATTGGTGTGCATGAGAAGAATACAGAAAAACATGAAGGAAGGATGGAAGGCACAGGAATCAGATGAATCTCATTTTTCTGAAATGGATAAAGAATGATTAAACATACACATACGGTCACAAGCAGAGAAATCCATAAAACTAAACAGGGAAACCATCAGGGATAGGAAGGGGAGGAGGTTACTAGGAAGGACAATACTAGGAAATAGTTACAAGCAATGTAAACTTCCTGATCCTAAAGGGGGATTAAAAACTAAAACAAGAACCTAAGAAAGTGCCTTTGTCAGCCTCTCAGGGGAACAACTGAACAAAATAGCTGAATAAATTGTGGCATGTGAATGTGATGAAATATTATTGTGCCATACAAAATCCAACAGAGACAATTTAAGAGAATCCTGGGTAGTATGATCTGAATCAGGGTGAAGTGAGAAAAACCAGGAAAATGATTTATATAAAAGTAACAATGCAAACAACTTTGAAAGACAATGCAATAACCAATCATGTCTCCAGAGGACCTATGATGAAGCATATCACCTGACAAAGAAGTAAGGGACAAAGGTGCAGACATGTAGTTTTGGACACAGTCACGGTTTTGTTTGTTTAGTTGTGTTTATTTGTTATAATGCTTCTGGTTTTTTTCTTTCTTTCAGGTTTTAATGAAGGGGAAGGGATAAAGAGGAGGTTAATAATACCGACACCCAAAAAGGCCACTGAAACATTTTTTAAACATGTAGAACAAAAGGAAATTTAGAAGGAAACAGATCAATGCATGTTACTTTTGAAAGTGTATAGAATTATGTTTATATTTTTTTAAAGGAAACAGCATGAAATAGAAATTCACAGATTTGTACAGAATTTTTTTGTGCGTTCTTTTATGACATGATCTTTGGTGTCTGCGTTAAAAAAATTTGAAAAATAAAAACTACACCTCATGTAAGGTCAAGTATGGCATATAAGTTAAAACTGGAAATATGTAATGATTTGGGAATCTGCATAAAAATGAAGAACCACGGAAATGAATTACATTGGTAAAGAAAAGAGGAAGAGAAGAAGCTGAGAACCGAATCGGTAACACCCTTCGTTAAGAGGCTGGGAAAAGAATGATAAAACAGTGAAGAAAAAAGAAGGTAAGATTAACAGGTTTTTAGGCCAGGGTAACGGGAGGATTAAAATGCGCTAAGAAGTCCAAGTTGATCTGGGGGAAGGAGAAGCGGGAGGCCGTTGGGTCTGGAGACGGGCTTTTGGGAAATTTTATTCCGAGACATTGTGTTGAGTTCTGAGTCTTCCCTAGTGATGAAGGAAGAAGCGGACAGCGGAGAGCAGAGGTCAGGAGAGCCGGCGCCCGCCCGGTGCGGGCTGTCCGACGCACACGCGGTCTGTTAGCGGTCTCCCCGCGTAGGCTGGGAGCTCCTGCAGCGCGGGGCGGCTTACTGCCTTTTCACTTATTTTATTTATTGATCGCCCCAGCCCTTCGGGCCTGGTACGTCGTAGGCGCTTAATAAATGCCCACTGATTTAGATATAAATGAGGGGGCGGGGAGAGCCGAGCACGTCTGTATTCACACAGGAACGAAACGGGGGAAGGCGAGGACAGCGAAGATGCGGGAGAAGGGAGCCCTCCAGAGGCCAGCACGCGGAGGAGGGAGGAGGGGCTGGCATCCGGGGACAGCGGCAGGGCCGAGCACGGGGGTGCGTCGGAAGCAGCCGAGCTTGCGCCAGGGCCCTGGGCTCGGGGGGCCTGGGTTCGAACTCGGATTCCGCTCCCCACGGCGTGCTGCGCTCCCCGATGACCTACGGGCCCCCATCGCGGCACCGCCGGGTCTTCGCTCACCTCCGCAGAGGTGACAGCTGCCGGCCCCAGCTCGCCCAACCAGGCACGCAGACAGCTCTCGCGACACTAAGGCCGGGGTGCACAGCCCTTCCCTCTCGCCCCCAGGCTAACCGGTGCGGGTAGCCAGGTACAGCTAATTCGAAAACAGGAAGTGACGTCCCTCTGGCCCGCCCCCGCCCGCTCCGGGGCACACCTCGAAGCCTCTAGGCAGCGGGAGGACTGGATTCTCGATGGTTCCAGCCGACGCTCCCGGGAGCTAGCACCTTGACCCTGCCTAGGGAGCCCGGAGGAGAGACCCCCTTAGAGGAGGCAGAGTGGTGACAATTAAACAACTGCCGGGAAATCAGCTGAGCCTGGCTCGGGAGCCCAGGATGACGGAATTAAAGACCCTGTTTATTCACGTCTGCCTGAGGGTGCTCTGCTCCCGCAAGGCTGCGTCCCCGCGGCCAGATTCTCACCGCAGCTCCGAATCGCTGACTCCCTCTTGGCCATCCCGAACCAGATGGGCACTTCAGACGTCTACAAGTCCGTGCAGCCTATCCAAAATGGAATTCGTTATCCTCCCGCGCACCCACACAAACCCGTTCGTCTTCCGAACTTCCTCACTGTAAGGTGCACACCACCATCCTCCCAGTCACTCAGCTGGAGTGTTATCCGCGGCTCCTCACTTCCATGATGCACATCCCATCTGTTATCAGCTCCTGTCATCCTGATGAATATCCTGATGAATGTCGGGTCACTGGATTCAGATGGCTCTGGAGGAGAGGTGAGGCTGGTGACCTGCACAGCCCTCCCTCACTCAAAACAAAGTCAAGTGCAAGTCATGTCGTCATTCTCTGATAGCGTGGTCTCTCTGAGAAGGAAGGGCAAACACAACCTGAGAGTAGATCAAGCTGCCTAAATAGGGACCCAGCTAGCTGGGTTACTCAGCTCCTCCTCTCCCAAGAAGGTATATTTTGATGGCCAGAAGCTGCCCAGTTAACTTGGGGTACATTAGCTACATTCCATTCCATTCCATTCCTTTCCGTCTTGTCTCCCCTAAAACCTTAGACCCCGTGCACTCCAAAGCCCATGGACTGAACAAAGAAGGGTCCCTGTCCAACCTCCACTCAATGGCTGTTTTTGGACCCTCCTGGCTTAGAATGAATACTAACAGTTTCTCTGTTACAACAACCCTGAGGCTCCTGCCCCTCCCACTGTGATTTATCTATCTTTTTCTTTTCTATTAAAGGGGCCATCCCACTGACTACTTTTTAAAGAGGCCTATTCACTCAATGGGCATTACCTCACTTTAAGTGAGTACCTGAAAGGGGCTTAGCCTAAAAAGCCAAGGTCTCCCATTGCATCCTGGGCCATCTCCAGTCATGCTGATGAATATCTGGTCACTGGATCCAGATGGCTCAGGAAGGGAAAGTGAAGCCGGTGACCTTGTACAGCCCTCCCTCACTCAATACAAAGTCAAGCGCAAGTCATGTCATCATTTCTCTGAGGTCATTCCTCTTCAAAAAGGAAGGACAGACACAAGAACTGTCATTTTCACCTTCTCCTCTCTCATATACATCCACTTTTCTCCGCTGGTATAGCCACTACATAGCAGAGGCATTCATCGCACCAACCCCAGACTACTGCAATAGCTTTCTAGTTATTCTTCTTGCCTCAGCTCTTCCCAAACCTATACATCCTGCACTCAGCTGCCAAAGTGATTTCTTTTAAAGTGCAGATCAATGTCAACCTCTCCTATTCAATAAATTCCAGAGATTCTCTATTACCTCCAGAATCAAATAAAAGGAAAAAAATCCCTCTTTTCAATCTTCTTACACAAAATTCTCCTCCAAAGTACATTATGATTCAGTGACACTGGACTTTCTGCTCCTCTCACATGACACTCAAGACCTGGCTGAATAGAGAAAGAGGAAAAGGACCTATGAGTACAAAAATATTTATAGAAGGCTCTTTTTGCAGTGGCAAAAAATTAGATACTGCAGGGATATCATCAATTAGGAAATGGCTGAATAAGTCATGGTATATGTGATAAAATATTATTGTGCTATTAAGAAATTATGAAAAGTGGTTTCAGAAAAATCAGGGAAGATGCATAGGAATTGAAGCAAAGTGAACAGAACCAGAACAATTTTTATAACGATAACAATATGGTAAAGAGTAACAACTCTGAAAAAAACTAGGAACTGTGATCAATGTCAATAATCAAATATAGATTCCAGAGGATTCGTGGTGAAATATGCTATCCACTGCCCAAGAGGTACACTCAGAGTATAGAATGAGACATATATTTTTTAGATATAGCCAATTTGGAAATTTGTTTTGCTTGTCCATGCAGATTTGCAATGGGTTTTTCTTTTGTTTTCAAGAGGGAGAGGGGTGATGAAAGAAGGTAGATTTTGTTGATTAAAAAATAATACAATCTAACTTTTAAAAAACTCAGCTTAATTCCCACCTTCTAATCCTAATTCCAAGGTTTATGATGAAAGATGTTACCAAACTCCTGAGGAGGGGAGGTAAGGGGGTGGAGGGAGAGGAAGAGAGAGAGGAAGAGAGAGAGGAAGAGAGAGAGAGAGAGAGAGAGAGAGAGAGAGAGAGAGAGAGAGAGAGAGAGAGAGAGAGAGAGAGAGAGATGGGTATTGCTGGACTCAAGGAAGATATGTGCTCACATCCCACCTTCAGCACACATAAATTATGACCATAGACATAAATAACTTGCTCCCTAAACCTCAGTTTCTTCATTCATAAAATGAGGGTGGTAATAGCTATAGTACCTGCCCCAGTTAATACTCTGGGATTTAGAGTTGTATGGAAACTTAGAAGGAATTAAGTCCAACCCTCTCACAAATGAGGAATGTAAGGTCCAAAGTTTAGTGACTTGCTCAGGGCCCCAGTTAGGAAGTGTTTGAGCCAGGATTCAACCTCATCTTCCTGACTGATTCCAACCCTCTCTATATATTATTTCATCTAGTTACCAATCTGTTCTTTCCAATTTAAATATGCTTCCTAATATTACAACTTGGACGCCATCCTGTACCACTATTATCTCTGTTCTCCCCTAAATTCACCCACTGGGAGGTCAACCCAATGCAGAGAGGCCTTACTCATTTATCACTATGGTATTAGTGGAGCACTCTGGTTGTCCACATTCCTCACCCTCCACAAAATCTTTCTCTTAGACTCTATCATAGTGTGGAGGTGAGCCTGGCTTCTCAAAGGCTACCCCAATCAAGCAAACAGCTGGCAAGTTAAAGGAACCTGTTCAGACACAATTCCAACTACATCAGTCTTTTGCTCAAGAAGTTCCAGTGCCTCCTTCTTACTTCTGGGATAAAGTACAAACTGGCATTTATAACCCTTCACAATCTGGATCCAATCTTTCTTTCCAGGATGATCAGGACATGTCACTTTCATATATACTGTACACTCCAGTCAAGTTGGCTGGCTTGTTATTCCTTGAACATGACATCCCAAATCCCTTTTCTATGCCTTCACAAGGGTTGCCCCCATGTACTTCTTCCTCTCTTCCATCATGAAGAATCTTTGGCTTTTCCCAAGGTTCAGTTCACTACCTACCTCATCCTTCCTTCTGTTGATCTTGGAATGTCTGTTTTTGTTTACTTGTACTTTCAGCTATACTAGTAACTTCTCAAACTTTATTTCTTAGATTATGAATATAAAAATACCCTGTCAACTCCCCAGGTCCGTCCGTCTTCCTGATTCCAGGCCCAGTACTCTATCCTCTGTACCACTCATTTATCTCTAATTGAAATGGTTTTTTTTCAAATGGCTACTAAGTTGTTAGGATATAAATATGTATTGTTATCATTGTTTGAATCTAATAACATACAGAACTATTACTTTTGACCTAGAAGTGCTGTGAAAAAATTACTAAAACACTAAGGGTGCTTTGAAAGAATCACATTTGAGAACCTCTGGCCTCTTCTGATCTCCTGAGTCTCAATTAAAATCCCATCTTTTACAGAAAGCCTTTCCCAACCCCTCTTAATTGTAGTGCCTTCTATCATTTGTTTTTCCTGAATATAGCTTGCTTTGTATATATTTCTTTGCATGTTGTCTGTCCCATTAAATTATAAACTCCTTAAGGACGGACTATCTTTTGTGTCCTTTTGTATCCCGAGCACTTGGCACAGTGCCTGGCACGTTTGTTGTGTCATTTTTCAGTCATGCCTGACTCTTCATGACCCCATTTAGGGTTTTCTTGGTAAAGATAAAGTCATTTCCTTCTCCAGCTCTTTTACAGATGAGGAAGTGAGACAAACAGGGTTAAGTGACTTGCCCATGGGTACACAGCTTAAAGAGTTTGGAGCCAGATTTGAACTCAGAAAGATGAGTTTCCCTGACTCTAGGCCCAGTGCTCTATCCACTGAACTGCCTAGCTGCCTGGCACATAATAGGCACTTAGCAAACGTTTACTGTTCATTTGCTTTTAGCTGTGTGGTTTCCCTCCAATATCCTGGAGGGGTAGGAACCATTTCATTTTTGTCTCCGAATCTTCAGGGACTGGCACAAGGTAGGCACTTCTATACTTGTCAAGTGAAACGGTTTAGCACAGGTGTCACAAACCCTTTCCTGACCATACCAATTTTCTCTGCCCTGGGTAAAAGTGACTTCTCCTTCCTCAAATATTTCTAGAGCACTATAACTGGATTTTTTTTCACTTGCCCACCACATTCCACTGTCTACACTTAAGACAATCATTACCATCCATCTAAACTACCGTGATAGCCTCCTAACAGGTCTTCATACCAATTCTCTCCCCACTCCAATTTATATATTAGTTAACATTTCTATAATACTTAAAGGTCTCAAATTTATACAGATATTCCATATGACTTCCAGAATAATATTTCAAATAAAAATGGTTGTCATTCATCTCAAAGACCTCAAGAAACTTACTGCCTGTATTGAAGAGTTCAAATGTCTTCAAGACTATTCAAAAACTGGTACCACTTACCTTTCCAATTTTATCTCACATTACTCTCCTCCACATTCTCTATGCTCTAAGCCAAAATGAACTATTCAAAATTCTCTTGGACATGTCCTCCACTCACTCCATTGTACCTTTGTACGTGCCTGGAATGTCCATTTCCCATTTTTGTTTAATTCTTTCCTGTCCTTGGAAACCCAACTCAAATGCCTCTGCTTCCATGAAACCTCTTACCTGAGCTCTTAGGCACCTGACTACCTCAGACATTATATTTTATATCCCTTTAATGTATGTCTCAAGTAATGCTTTGTAATACATTTATGTTTGTCTTGATCCCTGTGCTACATTTTAAGTTCCATGAGGACAGTGGTTGTGTCTTATTTTAAGACCAGAGACATAACTGTAAGAGACCTCACGGGTCATCTAGTTCAACCCCCTCAATGTACAGATGAAGATAGTGAGGCCCAGAGAAGTCATGATCCAAAATGGTCACAGGTAGTAAATGGCAAAGGGAGTATTTGAAATCAGATCATCTCACTCCAAATCTTTTCACTTTACTACCTTCAATTTTGTATTTACCTCAGCACTTAGGATAATGCTCTATACAGATTCCAGTGCTTTGCACAGTGCCTGGCTACTACTAGCACTACCATGGTAGATACTTAATAAAGGTTGATTGATTCTTAATAAGTATTTCTTGAATGAATGTGAGGATCACTTCTGGGGTCCACTCTTGGAGTTCGGTGGACAGTGTGGAAATGGCTTTGGAGGAAGTAGTGTGATGGCATTTTTGAGGAAAATCTTTGTGACTACATCACATAGTCTTGGACAAGACAGTCAACCTCTCTGGGCATCAGTTCCTCACTTATAATGAGTGATTGAACTAGGTGGGCTCTAAGTTCCCTTCCAGCTCTAAATCTGTGATGCTATGTTCATTTTGAAAAGAGTCGTCTCTCTGAGGCTCAGTGTCTTCATTTGTAAAATGAGAGGACTGAATACCCTATACAATAGCACTATAGAGAAAAATGACTTTAAAAGACTTTAGAACTCTGATGTACCCAATATTGAGTCCAAAAGAATGAAGATGAAACACGTAAATCATTTTCTTTCAGGAGTGATTAACTTAAAACACAGTAAGACATTTTTCAACATGGCCAGCGAGGAAACTTATTTTGCTGGAGTGTGTGTGTATGCACACACACAACTCTATAGATATGTGTGTACATATATATGTGTGTGTGTATGTATATCTGTATGTGTACGTATACATATATATGTATTGGGAACTTATTATTTTTAAAATTTGCTGAGGGAAGTGGGAATAGTAGGAAGACCAAATTAATTTTTTTAAAAAGAGAATAGAAGACAAAAAGTATTCCCTCTGTGCTATTGTGGTCATATGACACATAATTAGTCTGTTCCTTTATTCTCTAGAGATTTCAGACCTTGGGCAAAATGAATATAATATGAAGAGCCTTTGAAAAACAGAGAAACCAAAATGAATTTTAAAAATGAAAGTTTAAAAATTGTTTTTCTACGTCCTGTAAGGCCATCTAGGGTCCCAATGATTTAGTGATTTTATTTCAACAAATTCTAAATTCTTGGAGGCAACAAAGTATAATGAAAAGAACTCTATATTATAAATTAAGAGAACTGAGACCTAGTCCTGGCTCTGTCATGCATCAGCTGGGTGACTTTGGGCAACTCACTTAAACCTCACTGCCCTTCAGTTTCTTTACCAGGAAATTTGGATTAAAAGAGCTCTGAGGCATTCAATTTCAAAGATTCTATGTGGATGCTTGATGCATCAGAAAGAATGCTGAATTATGAGTCAAGAAAATCTGGGTTCAAAGCCTAGCTCACACAATCTTGGACAAATAACAATATCTTTGGGTTTCAGTTTCCTTTTCTGTAAAGTGAGAGACTTGAGTTAGATGACCTCTGATATACCCTCCAGCTCTAAATATAAGATCTCATAATTTTATAATCCTAGATTATAATATAATCCAATATTGACTGATGTGTTCCCTTTTTCATTACACCATGAATTACTTTCTGATGTAAATACTGTTACTGAATTAAGACTTGAGCAGATATTGCCACAACTGTTAATGTTCATAGGTTTTCTTTTCTATAGAACATACATTGATATAGTGTTTTAAGAATTGCGAAGTGCTTTCCTCACAACTCTGTGAGGTCAGCAATTTAAGCCCCACATTTACAGATAAGGAAATTGGGGCTCAAGTAACTTGCTAAGTATTATATTAAGTATTATATTGTCTCATGCCGAATAAAGGCAGATCTTTGGCAGAATTTCTACAATTACATTTACAGGTTCTTCTCCAGGGACAGTTATTTTGTGTGAAATCTCTGATGTTTACTGAGTTGTGAACTGTGAATAAAAGTTTTTCCACACTGTTGACATTTAAAGGGTTTCTCTCTAACGTGAGTTGTCTGGTGCCGAATAAGGTTTGAGCTTCTACTGAAAGCCTTCCCACACTGAACACACCTATAGAGTTTCTCTCCTGTATGGATTCTCTGATGCTGAATAAGGTGTGAGCTCTGACTGAAGGCTCTGCTACATTCATTACATTTATAGAGTTTTTCTCCCACTGTGTGAGTTCTCTGATGTCGCATAAGTTGAGAGTTCAGACAAAAAGCTTTACCACATTCATTACATTCAAAAGGTTTCTCTCCAGTATGAATTCTCTGATGTTGAGCAAGGTGTGAGCTACAACTGAAGCATTTCCCACATTCCATACATTCATAGGGTTTCTCTCCTGTGTGAGTTCTCTGATGTAGAATAAGGTGTGAACTTTGACTAAAGGCTTTTCCACATTCATTACATCCATAGGGTCTTTCTCCAGTATGGATTCTTCTATGCTGAGTAAGGTGGGAACTTGAACTGAAGCCTTTCCCACATTCTTTACATTCATAGGGCTTCTCTCCGGTATGAATTCTCTGATGTTGAATAAGCTGTGAGCTCTGAATGAAGCTTTTACCACACTCAATACATTCATAGGGTTTCTCTCCAGTATGAGTTCTCTGATGCTGAATAAGATGCGAGCTTTGACTAAAGCTTTTCCAACATTCATTACATCTATAAGGTTTTTCTCCTGTGCAAGTTCTCTCATGTCTAGTAAGTAATGAGCTACGACTGAAACCTTTCCCACATTCACCACAAATATAGGGTTTCTCTCCACTGTGAATTCTCTGATGTTGAATAAGGTCACAATTATATTTGAAACTTTTGTCACAGGTAGCACATTTATGAGTTCTCTCTTTTGTAGCAATTTTTTGATGAGTAGTATGGTTTAAATTCTGACCAAAATTCTTCTGAAATTGATTATACTCCCAGGTTCTTCCTGCTAAGATTTTTTTATGAATTTTAGTCATTTTACTGAAACCACCCTCCTGGGAAAAAGAGTTCCTCAAAATTCCCCCTGTACAGTTTCCTTGTTGGCTTTTAAATTTTCCATCTTCTATAAAACCAGGTTCCTGAGGAACATCTTGTATAAATACTTCCATTGTCTTTCCATAGAAGCCTACATCTTTTGAAAATTCCTGTTTTTCATATAATGGCATATTATTTAGAATCTGAAAGAAAAGGAAAAGGGAGAGTGCTAGTTTCAGAAGACATTTATTAATATCTAAAAGGAGTGGGCAGTTTTGGTGGCTCTTGAAGCTGGCTTTGAAACCTACTTCCTAACAGACATTTCCCACATGGAATCCTTGCCATGTGATTTGTGACCTTGGCATTCCAACAATTAGCAAAGACCTTTTCATAGCCAATTCCAAAGTTCCTTCCCCCAAACACTTCCTCTTTGCATGGTATAAAATGTAGACAATCCATTCTTTAACTATTCCTCTTGACTTAAGCTGTAAAGACCTACACTTCAATTAGTTTGGCTCCTACCTATCTTGAGTCACTTCATTTTTATCATTCAATACTTTATCAAGCTCTCTGTATTAGGACTAGGATTTCAATCAATGCCTGGATCTTTTTTTAAAATTAATTTATTTTTAGTTTTCAACATTCACTTCCGTGAGCTTTGGAGTTTTAAATTTTCTCTGCCTCCCTCCTCTCCCCTCTCCTCAAGATGGTTTGCAATCTGATAGAGACTCTACATATACATTCTTATTAAACCTATTTTCACATTAATCATGTTGTAAAGAAGAATTAGAAAGAATGGGAGGAACCATGAGAAAGAAGAATGAAAACAACAAAAGAAAAGGAAAGCAAATAGTCTGCTTTGATCTGCATTCAGACTCCACAGTTCTTTCTCTGGATGTGGACGGCATTTTCCATCATGAGTCTTTTGGAGTTTTCTTAGATGCGTACATTGCTAAGAAGAGCCAAGTCTATCAAAGTCAGTTATTGCACAGTGTAGCTATTACTCTATACTGCTTGGATCTTGGCAACTCATTCTGCTTTCAAATCAGCATTCACACATGCCTTTCATACCCATTAGTCCTATTATATGTCCCTGCACAAAGAAATTTCACCAAACCCATCCCTGGGAGTTTATCAGAAAATCTGAACTAGATATCAGGCTCCTAACTTAAACATAAAACATCATTATACCTTACAACTGACTTCCCCATCGCTGTGGGTGGTGCTATCAACTCCTTAACATGCTAAACAAGGAACTCTTCCAAAATCTCCAACTTATCTGCCCTTTACTCTGTGTGCTTTATCCTTTTTACCCTATGTCACTTTTTATACCTACCTCTTCTCTGGTTCTGTCCCTATTGCTTAGTCCACAAACTCATTTCTCACAGGATGATTGTGATATCTGATACTCAGTACCTATTCCTTGCCAACCATGCCAATAACTTCCAGAATCCTCTTCTCTATTTAGGGCTGTGTTTGGTCAACTGCTTTCTCAAAGTTCCATCATGGTGTTTTACCAAGATCTTTATTCTAACATCATAGATCCAATCAGCACATTCTCACTTTCCCAGTGCTTTCCTACAAACCAGCCTGTTCATCTCCGGCATGACTTCTCAATACTGCCCCCATACACATGTCCCTTTTCTGCTTACAGATCTTTTTTAAAGTAATGTCCTATTCAGGGGAAACCTGAGTATTTTTAGAGATAAGACCGTGCCTCTTGCTGAGTGGTCTTCTCTTGCTCACCTGTGCAGGAACCTGTGGATACGTGGCACATTACAGATCCAGGATCCATGACTCTTTCCTTCAACCTACCTAGGAGATCACATTAGATTTGGAAACTGGAAGTCCTGCCCCTGGAGAAAAAAAAATGGGTCCTGATTTGTTGTTGGAGCTCAAAACAATCTCAGGATGCAGTTTTAGCCTCTGAGTCTTCAAAGGGCAAGTGAAGGGCAAAAATGTTCAGGAAGGCTCAGAGGGGAAAGCTAGACCCTCTGAGAGAAATCCATTTCCAGGAACAGTGAAACTACTAAGAGAGAAATCTGGAGACAGAAAGGCAATAATCTCATTTAGTCTCTCTTGGCTGGAAGAAGAAAAGCTCCCACTAATAAGGATATCAACCCTCAAATTTTGGAAGAGTTCACACAGATCACTAAGATATTCAAGAGGGTGAGGAAGAGGATATCTTCTGAACATCTTAAGACAACTTCCTATTTTCCCCTTTGCAGATGTAAGACCTGTCACTTGGGCGATAAGAATAGTAATGTCCTATTTCTGCACCCAAACAGAGGTTAAGTATTTGTAAGCATCTGAGCTTGGATTTGAACTCAGGTCTTCCTGATTCTAGGCTCAACACTTTATACACACCTCGCTGCTTCAAATGACGTGAGGCAAATGAACACTAGAAACAGAGGGGAAAGAATGCCCCTGCTCCTGAAAAAGGATCCGAGTTTAGCATTTGAAGTGAGTGCGCCATCTCTAGACTGGGCAGACTAAGAGGGATAACCAAAAACAATAAGAATGGCAGCAAAATACACAGGCCATATTGCCCAAATCTTCCAGGATAATGTCACTATAGAAGCTTCTCTGGGATCCAGATATTTCCATTTCTGTCTCATGGAAAACATGGACAAACCCTCCAAAGTGACTAGTTCCTGAAAAATAAATTTTGGGGGGATACAAAAAATTATACAATCTCTTGGGCAGAGAGAGAGAGAAAGAAAAAGGGTAGATAGAGCTGACAGCCCAAACAAAGGAAGAAAGAGAGGGATGGGATTACAAAGTGTAAAGAGCTCAGGAAAACCAGAAAAGGAAGCCTCACATCAGTTCAACTTAATGGCACTGGGACAATATCCAGAATAGGAGAAAGGGGCAGTTAAAATTACTATAAGGGGTTACTACTAAGCACTGAATTCAGATAGAATACCTAGACTGGACATCATAATAAACTACTAATATTTCTGTACTAAACCAACACTATCCCATTACATTTTGCCTTCACAAAAACCCTGTGGAGTATGCAGTAAAAATTCAAATCTCTCCAAGGCTGGGTCTGTAAATCCAAACATCAAAGCAATGGTGACTGGCACTCTCTACTTTTTCAAAGTGGATATGATCAGAAGTGGGCATAGGGTTTGTTAACCAAGCCCTAAGAATTAAACTGTGGCTGCTCTCAAAACCTGAATCAGGTAAATTTAGGCAAACAAAAGGAATTCCTACTTCCCAAGGTGAGAAGTAGACTTATAGATCTCATTTCAGAGGGTGTCAGAATCAGAATCTTAAATGAGATTCAAGTAGGGTTTAGATGAAATTTTGGCTGAGTTATTGAAGGTGAACAGAGATGTTTGTGATCACTAACTTTCCGAATGTTCAGGAGGCCAACCCTATGTCCTCCACTTCCTATCCACTCCTTTGGAGACTTTGTGAGAAAGAGTCTTGGGTGGGATGGTGCATGGAGCAGATCTTTCTAATGACCATCAATGAAGTTTCCCACAGGCTGAAGAAACCCAGCTGTCATGGGCCCCCTTTCACAGGCAAAGAGTCACGGGCTGTGTATAGAGATTTCTGGTCTCATATACATTTGTGAATATATATATAAATGTCTATAACCATGTGAGTTAGTGCCCACATTGCAGGGAGCAGGAAATTACAAAAGGAAGACCCAAGAGAATCTGGAATAATCTGAATAGAACTTCTGATCCAGCAGCATCAAGGACCTGGGATGGGCAGAGAAGTTGCAGGCTGAGGGAAAGAGAAAATGCCATGACTAGGCAATAGTGAAAGAACCTCAGGAAAGACAGCTCACTTGGAAATGAACTGTTACTAGAATATAAATGCCACTGTCTGATTCTAAAATTCAGGGCAAGAGGAAGGGGGAAGAGCAGGCATGTAGGGAACAGACATAGCTAAGTGAAGACAGAAGAGTCACAAGGGAGCCTAGGTCTGGCTTGAAACCCCACCCCCACCCCACCCCTAATCATCCTTCAGTGCCTCCTAGATACAATTCTGATCAGAATTGGCAAGACAACAGGTTTAGTACCTTTCTCCCCACCCTCATACCTTTCCTAACACTAAACCAACACTATCCCATTTCCTGAGACCTCCAAGTATAAGGAGCTGTGTCAGGACACCATAAGAAGTTCTACATAAAAAAAAGCCACAGTTCCTATCTTAGAAGAGACCAGATTCCCAAGAGATTCACAGAGAAACTGACAGATACTCATACTGGTACATACACAGTCAATTCTGCTCTCTTCCCTAGGGGACCACCTCTTATAAGCTCTGCTTGTAGGCTCACAGATGGATGTTCCTTCTCCACCTGAAGCCCTTAGATATTCCTCATAGGGATCTCATTCTAGATTTTTTTGGCTACCTCAATTCTCCTCTTTAATTTTTCAAGTCGGAGGCCCAACACAGAGCATATGTCTATTAAAGGGCAGGACTGAAATGGGCAGTCCATTGAGCTATTCTATTCTTAATGGAGTCAACTAAATGTAGTTTCTCATAAGTAACAAGAAAGGGAAGTCTTCCTCAATCAGACTTTTACAAAATGGTTTCAGTTTCCTTAGCTGTAAATTGGGGATATTTGTACTTCAGGCACAACAGGGTTGTTGTGAAAAAAGCCTTCATATTATACAAATGAGAATATTATTATCTCATTCTTCTCATCTTATCTGATGGACTTCAGATAGAAATGGTTCTGGACAAGTCACTATCTTGCTATTTTAAAAAAATGTATTCTATGTACAAGTGGATAAAATACCAACATTTTATAATGTTGAATGAAAGGATGCTGGCTCACTGAAAGCAACTTCAGACAACTCCAGTAAGAGACAAGATAACAGGGAAGATAGGTATTTCATTCTATTTCCACAAGTTTTTAAAAAATTATTATCATTATTATTATTATTGTTGTTGAAAGAATCATGGGGGCCTCTGGTACATACTAGCAGCATGTCCCAAGCCAACACATTTAACTTCAGTGTCCCCAGCAATGCTCTTAGACTATAAACTGCAGGGCAAAAGCAAATGTTTATTGGTATAGGAAACTTCCTAATTGCGAGCTTCCTACACCAGTGAAATCACAGGTCCTAACACCCCTATAATTATTACAAGGGGCCATCTCCAGTCGTCCTGACCTATTTCTTGCCATTGGTCCCATATGGCTCCAGAGGAGAGAGTGAGGCTGGTGACTTTGCATAACCCTCCCTCACTTAAATCCAATTCACTTGCAAGTCAAGACATCACTTTCCTGATATCATTGTCCTCTGTGAGAATAAGGGACAAACAGTAAATGGTAAGCATTACTACTTAGAAATGGACACTTTTCCTGAGGGAGAAGGGAGTTGAATTTAAATGTAAACTTATTTAAATACTTATTTAAATACTGCCACTACTGGCTGTTAAACTCTTAGGGCTTTTTCCTCTAATCATCATTAACACAGTAACACATATGGGAAATAGTGGTCAGCTCTTTTAAGCAGAACCACTGTCAACTAGATAATGCCAATCTGTCTCTATTTAGTATACAGTCTATCTACTATCTAGATATAGGCAAATTCCATCTGGCTATCTAAGATTAGCAAGTGCCAGGCACGTAGCAGGTGTTTAATAAATGTTTCCTGAACTGGCCAGCCCAGTTTTGCGTAGTAACAAAGAAAATTCTGAGAAGAGTAAAGAGAAGCCTGCCTCTGTGAAGCATAATTATCTAAGGTGCAGAAACACATTTTCAGAATTCTACTTGTATTGTCAACTTATTCTACATAGGTACATGGACAATTCTTGACATTCAATGGATTGAGTATTAATATCAAGACTCATCAAACTAAACATTCCTCTGCTCAAGAGCTTCTTATAGACCAACTCTACTCCTTTAACTACAATCTGGACCACATAAAGAAGAAAGATAAATGTATACTTACCATGTATGTCTGTGTATATAACTTTTAATACTATTATCCATGATTAGTATTCCTGGGCATATATAAGAAGAGTAGTAGTTTTCTCCAAAGCGGAGACTTATAATAATACTGTACATCAGTGGTATCAAACTCAAATAGAAATAGGGGCTACTAAACTATACATAAGGATCCCTGCAGGTCATGTAGTGACTTCGAAAAACATATATTAACATTATTTATAGTCTATTGTATTTTTATTTATTTTGTCAAATATTTCCTGATTACATTTTAATCTGGTTTGGGACTCATTCAGAATTTTTTGTGGGCTGAATGTCTCAGGGCTATGCATTATTACTAGAGGTTTAATGGGAGTAAAAGGCAGATTCATTCATTTAGTCTTTGGTAACATGCCATCTACCACAATTTAAACCTCTTGAGAATCCTCAGTCAGAAACAGCTCATCTGAGGAAGAGTAGCAATCAATCCAACCACAAGACAAATAGTTGCTATTTATGCTGTTTTTAGGTTTGCAAAATGCTTTACATTTTTCTTGACATCTTCACAATAGCTCTGTGAGGTAGGTACTAAAGATAATTATCTTCCTTTCACAGATGAAACTGAAACTCAAGAGAGTGACTGTAAAAAGGACACACAGTAAGAGCTGGAGACATTATCAGAAACAGATCTCTCCTGATTCTAATTCCAAGTCCAAAGCTCTTTCCATTACACCATGCAGCTTTCCTAACAATGATGATGACAACACGAATAATAAATAACATATAAATAATAACAGGTCACATTCTTATAGTTATTTGCAGATTTATTCATAACAACTCTGTAAGTATTTTTATTCCCTTTTTAGAGATGAGGAAACTTGAGCCCAAAAAGGTTAAATGACTTGCCCAAGATAACAGTGAGGAAATGATGGTCTGTGAATTCACCTGAAATAAAATGATGTAGGTATACTGCAAAAGGTCTGATTCAGGTGGTATACTGACCTCTTTCACAAGCTTCAGTTCTGAACCTTCAACTGTCACCTGACATTCAAATACCCCTCAGCAGGAGAAGTTTCTTGGTGGATTACCCTGTCTAAGGTCCCTCAAAGTCATAATGCCTAAACCAACTCTATTCCCCTGTCAGCTTGTCATCCAGATTCATCTACTTTGGTCACACAGTCACCTTAACCAGAAACTGTCATGTCACTGCAGACTCTTCCCTTTATCTGCTCTGTTGATCTTTCCTTTATAATAGTTTTTAAATAAAACCATTTCTTTCCATTCCCACTGAAGTGGCTCTGGTCCAGATCTTCATCCATTGCTGCCTATGGTATTCAAATGCCTCCTAAATAACTGCCCTGCTTCCAGTACCTCCCTCCTTCAATTCATCTTGTACACCAGAGATGTCAAACTTGTGGGCCATTGCTGTGCTACCCAAACCAGATTAAGATGTAACTGAGAAATATTTGACAAAGTAAATAAAAATACAACAGAACACAGAAAATGCTAATACATGATTTTCTAAGTCAATATGCTTCTGCAGGGATCCTTATGGATAATTAAGGGGCTCCATTTCTATTTGTTTGACACCACTGCTGTTTACAACTGTCACACTCATTTTAATAAATCACTGCTTTGATACAAGTCATACAACATCATTTTCCTGTTGGCTCCCTACTGTCTGAGCAATAATGTGTAGTAGAAAGAAAACTGACCGAGGAATCACAGAATTTGAAGAGGACCTCAGCAGCCATCCAGTTCAACTCAGACATGAAAGATACCTGTATCAAAACAGATCTGTCAAGAGGTATCCAGCTTCTGCTTGAAGTCCTCCAAGTATGAGGAACTCACTACTTCTTGATTCAGCCCATTCCATTTTGGGTCAGTTCTAATTGCTAGGAGACCCAAGTTCCAATCAAATCTCTGTCACAAATTATGTGACTTTAGGCAAGTCACTTCCCCTGAGTGTCTTTTTTCCACCATATACAATTGGGAGGGGTGAGATATGGTGCAATGGATAGGGTTCTGGGCCTGGAGTCAGGAAGACCATTTTTCCTGAGTTCACACCTGGCCTCAGACATTTACTAGCTGTGTGATCCTGGGTAAGTCACTTAAATCTGTTTGCCTCACTTTCCTCATCTGTAAAATGAGCTGGAAAAGGAAACAGTAAATCACTCCAATATCTTTGCCAAGAAAACCCCAAATGAACTCACAAAGAGTTGGACAAAACTGAGAAACAACTCAACACCAGAAATAACAAAGTCCTTTCCACCTCTAACCAGTAATGAATATATCTTCATGTACTTTCTAACTCCTAGGACTGTCTAAAACAGAATGAGATGCCTCAAGCATTAGTGAGCCCCAGAACTGGGAATATTAAAGCAGAGTTAAGATAACTTTGTCAGAGATACCATAAAGGTGGGTACTGGGTAGGTGGCTGAACTAGGTGACTTTTAGGGTCCTTCTAAATCTGAGATTCTATGACTGAGTAGAAATTCTTCAGCCTGGTATTCAAAGTCCTCTACAAATCAGCCTTACCATCTCTTCAACACTTTCTACATCACTCTGCTATGCAGACCTTTTGCTTCTTCTGTCCAAATGGCTTATTCACTTTTGTTGAGTTAAGGTAGGTAGGACCTTCTCCACCTGAGATCATTATGTTCCAGGACTACAATGCTGCCACTCTCAATCCAGCTCAAGGCCCACCTCTTCCATGAAGCTCTCTCCCTAACCATCTCAAATTCAAGTGACCACCCAGAGGCTCAAAGACTGAATTAGAAATTGGAAAGCCACAAGAAATCACCTTTTAACTTTTTCTGTATCATGGTCCATAGTCTAGTCAAACTTGTGTACCCGTTATCAGAATGTTTTTAAATTCACAAAATAAAATTCATACGACTATAAACAAATTATACTGAAATATGATAATCAAAATATATTTTTAAAAAGTTCATGGATCTCAGGTTTAAAACCACTGATTAAATACAATTCAATCCCCTAATCTGACAGAGGGACTCAACCATTAGAATCTAAGTCAAGTCAAGAGGTTTTAATTAAGTGCCTACTATCTGCCAGTCACTATACTAAGCACCGGGGGGCACAAAAGGGGCAAAAAAGAATCCAGGCACACAAGGCCCTCACTGGTAAATCCTGCCCTGCTTTGCTGCTAGTGCCACCTTACGTGCACTCTCCACTCGTTCAGCCTTCTCTCCCACCCCCCACAGCCTGCACGGCCTCACCTTTATGCCCATCTCAGCCCCTAGCATTTCCTCCGACCCTTAAAGCCCCCCATCCTTCAGACCTCGCTCCAGAGTCCTCGGGAGCCCTTCCGGAGCTTCTCCAGCACGCCGTAACGTGGGACCGTGCCTAGGCTCCGGGCTGCAAGATCTCGGTCAGCCCCGGGCAGAGCACACGGGAGGGGCTTAGCAAAGGCTGACAGGCACCGTCCGGGTCCCCCTCCCCCCCGGGCCCTCACCAAGCCCACCAGACGCTCCACTCCTGACCCTCTCCAGTCTCCTTCGCTGGGGGGAGGGGGGCCGCGGAGCGCAGGAAACGGACCTCGGAGACCGTTAGGGAAGCCACGAAGCCGCAGCGGCCGAGAGCCGGAAACTTCACCTCCACCCGCCCGAGGCCGGCCCGGGGCGCGCCCCGAGCACCCATCCGGGGCTCGTCTCGGTCCGCTCTAGGGTCCCTGGAGGACCCGCCGTCTCGCTGGTTCCCTCGGTTCTCGCTGGCTCGCTGGCGGAGCGGGGCAGGCCAGCTTGGAGCTCGGGCCTGCGTCAGCAGGCCGGCCGTAGCAGAGGGCGCCGGAGGTTCAGCCCGGTGGGCCCCGAGGGCTGGCGCTGGCAGTGAAAGATTTCCTCCGGACGTCACCGGAGGAGCAGCCCCAGCCTCGGCGGGGCTGCCGGAGGGTGCCTGGGTGAGCGGGCTAGAGGGCGCTTGGCGCCAGGACCCAGCGAGACCAGACGCGGGCACGGAAGCTTGGACCCTGGGCTCCCGGCTCTGCCTTTCCTAGGCGCCAGGCTTTCCCCTCCACTCCCCTCGGAGGGCTCCCCAGTCATTGGCTCAGAGTTTGCGCTCTGAGCCAATGAAATGTGGCCCTGGTCCCGCACCAATGAGAGCTTAGGGAGTGAGGTGACGTATAGGGGGAGGAGGGAGGGACCCAGTCACGCAGCTGCCCATCTGCTTACACCTTGTAGGAAGCCCCAGGAGGTGACTTTTTGCTCACTTCTTACAAGATTCCTCTAACAAGCACACAAAATGATAGTTCTGTGAGCACTTTAATGTTCACAAATTGCTTTCCCCACAAGTATTCCCATTTTTCAGATGAAGAAACAGAGGCTGTGGGGCTGAATGATTATCCACAGTCACACAACCAACCTCCTGGCTCCAAATCCATGGATCTTTTCCATTCCATTTGCTCCAGTAAACACTTATTAGGCACCTACCGCCTTCAAGGCCTGTGTCTAAGGATACGAGATATGGAGATTTGACAAAGCCCTGCTTTCCAGAAGCTTACAATGTGAGTGGGGCGAAGATCCAAATACCTACATTACAAGAGAAGTGGAGGTAAGTGCAAAAGTGAGCTTTAGCCAAAGTGCTGCATCTTCAAGGAAAACCCCTGAGCAACCAGCAGAAGCTTCCTCTAATTCCTTAAAATTGGGAGCAGGTAATCAATTGGGTTATATGAGCAACTGACAGCTGATCATACCTTACCATCATGTTCAAATAAAACACAGACCAAAAATTCTCTGACACGTTATCACTACTGTGCTTGATAATTGGGGGCGAGAGGTGAACCATTCAATATAATAAGCACGCTGGAGTTGTTATTTTCATAGCCAAACCACAATACTCATTTTTCCTCTTTTCACTTTTATAACTTTTCAGATACCTTCTATCTCAAATTCTCTTTGATCCCATGAGTATGTTCTCATCTGCATCAAAAAAACATGTATTAGATACTTTTCATCATGCTTCATTGGCTGTTGATGTACATGCAAGATGCAGGGACATAAAGATAAAGTAGTGGAAAAAGAAGTGAGCCATAAGTTTGGGGACCTGGGTTCTCTATCCACTAATTCAGGGTGCAGCCTTGGGCAAGTCACTTTCTTTCTCTGGTTCTCGGAGGGGGGTTAGATTAGATGGTCTTTTAAAATCCCTTCAGAATCTTACATTCTGTGACCCTAGGTGTATAAGATATGATCTCTACCTTTGAGCGTCTTACAGTCTTGCTGAAGAGTGACGTTAGTCATAAAGGGACCATTAATACAAAATAACAGGTGGTAAGTGCCAGATGAGTAATACAGACAATAAGAGCTTAAGAATTCAGAGGAGAAAGAAGTTACTGTGGTTTAAGGTGGTAATAGGCATAGTTGGGAGGGTTTGGGGGAAAAGGATTAAACTGGGCCTAGAAGGAGATGTTATGTATGAGGAAAGGTATGAATAAGACCATGGATGCAGAGATATGCATCTGAAAAGTCAGAGACCTTCAAAATCAATCCAAATAGCATTTTCTAAGCCATTGCTATATGCAAGGCATACTACATGGAGGATATAAAGATTTTTTAAATATAACATCTCCAAACTCAGAAAAGCTTGAAATCGAATTGGAGAGTTAAAATAATTATACACAAACAAATACCATATAAAGTAAAATGTGATCGTGGTGAAGGCAAAGTGAGATATCTCAGTTTCAAGAAAAGTTCCATGAAGAAGACAGCACTTGCCCTGGGTCTCAAGAGAAGAGAATTTCAACAGGTTGAACATACAAGTACATTCCAGGCAGTACCACATATGAAGACATAGAGGTGGCAAACAGGAAACCTGCTAATATTCCAGCTAGGGTACCACATGGAGAAGGGATGTGAAGAGATATAAAGCTGGAAAGGCAGCTCAGAAACACAATGTGGCTGACCTCATGCCAGGCTAATTTTCTCTCATGAAAAGGATATGACATAGCTATACCAGCATGAGAAATGCAATTCTTGCAGCTGTAAGAAGGATGGACTGAAGAAGGGAGAGACCAGAGACAGTAAAGCTCTTTAGAAAGCCTTCAATAAATTTTTGTTAAACTGAACAGAACTAAAATGAGGTCCTTAGCATAGTCCAGTGATGAAGGCCAGAACAAGGGTGATGATAGTGGGAATGGGGAGCATATGAGATAGGAGGAAATGGAACTGAGAGACCCTCACAGGCCCTTGGATGTGGGATAAGAGAGGTAGGGAAAAGAAGTTCAAGTCTGTGTGGTTGGGAGGATGGTAGGGCATTGGAGAAGTAGGTCTTTGGGGAAAGATGACAAATTCCATTATTGAAATGGTGCATTTGAGTGACTGTTGAGCCATCCAGATGGAGATATCCAGCAAGGAGCTGGAAATACAGGAGAGATGTTGGAGCAGTAGAGAGGTTAGAGAGTTATTTATATTAAGGTGATAAATGAACCATGGACGTGGATGATATCAACAGCATCTCGCATTTACACATGGCTTTAAATTTTACAGAACACTTCTTCCCCACAACCCTGTGAGGTAGGTAATGCAAATACTGATTTACCTGTTTTAAGAGAAAGAAAACCAGGACTCAGAAGAGTGAAAAGACTTGCTACAGAGAACTAGGAAGCATTGGTGCCAAGACTACCACATCAGTCTTTTGACTCCACACACAGCACATTTTCCATTATATACTGAACTACCTGCCTAAAGGAGTGAGAAACAGAGTCTTGGGGGACACTTACCTGGGAGGGCAGGGGGAAGGAAGATGAACTAAATGAAGGAGACCAGGTGTAGAGACAGTATCTGGAAGAAGGGGGTGATCAACAGTATCAAATGCTATAAAAAGGTAAGAGAAAATTAAAAGGACAGACTTCTTTTCCTCTGAAAGCTGTCTTCAAGTATTTGGAAGGCTGTCATGAAAGACTGTCATGTAGAAGAGGCTTGTTCTTCACTTTTGAGAGCAATCCTGGAAGCAATAGAAGTTTTACAGAGGCAGACTTTAGCTTGAAACATGGAAAAACCAAAATGGTTAGAGGTAGAGTGGAGAATAGGCTGCCTAAGAAGAGAAAGAGTTTCTCATTCTTCAAGTAGAGACTGAAGAGCCATTTGTTGGGAATGTTCTAAAGAGAATACCCCCTTCAACTGTTGTGAATAAAGATGGGGTGGCTTTTAGAACTAGAAGCAGAAGTAAAACTTCAACAGATACAGCATGCATAGAAAATAAGGAAAAGAAACCTAAGAGTTTACAGGCAAGATGGAAGACTACAGCTGTTCATGAAAAGATGGAATTTTTAAGATCTAATAATAGATCTAAGTGTACTAAGGAATCACAAGAGCTTAATGCTTTGCCTGCTAAAGTACTTATTAAGCTATAGACAGTAAAAGATGAGAAGAAACCTGTGAAGATCTTCAGAAGTTAAAGGATGCAGGTCCAAATAAAGGGATGGCAGCTTCAAGATCTTCTAGAAGCAAAAATAAAGTGGATAAAGAGTCCCAAGGGTCTAATACATTGTCTAGAGAAACAGACAGATTGTACAAGAGCTTCCCAGGGAAGTTTATGTCATTAAGACCTCAAAGTAAAAACAAAATTGGTCTAGAAACACAAGTACATGTGTAGAGAACAGTGAAAAGAAGCCTCAGAAAAGTATCCAGGAGAAGAAACTGAAAGAGAACACAGCAAATAAGATATCTTAGAGGTATTAGATTGTTCATTCTTCCAATGTTTCACCTGAGGAACTTTATCTAAAGGATGAAAAGAAGCCTGTGAAAGTCCAGAAGAATTTAAATGACATAACAGGAAATGGAACCTAAGCCTTTCATATATAACTTATGAAATTATACAAGTCCATACATCAACAGACTGAAAGATTTATCCTAGGGTAGCTTGTAATCAAATTAAATAAAATGTTTAGGTTAACTTGTGAAAAAAGAGAGAATACCCCTTCAGATTCAAGTAGGTGTACTTCAAGGTCCTTTCTCAGATTCTGTGAGACTTAGTTGTCCTTTAAGACAAATGGCCCAAGTAAACAAACACTTTGTCTGGACTACAGGGGTTTGGATAGCTTTCCTGAATGGGAAATTGAACCAGACTGGGAGAGATGAGAGAGATCAGAGTGGATACTTGGAGTCTTGGGGCTGGAGAAAGGGTGAGTAGTTTCTGCTTAAGCAGGAAAGGGAATAAAAGGGAAAGAAGGTGAGGGGGAACCTTGATTGACAGAAGGGTCCTAGGGCTACAACTGGAAGAAGTTGTGGCCCTCAACTCCTAGTCTCTCCCAGGAACTGGCCTCCAGCATTTACAGCTAAACCCCTTAACTTCTGCTCTCCAAAAAGCAACAGTCGTCTTGGAGTCTCCCTTCTTTTACCTTGCCCTTTGCTTTCCATGGTGACCCCTTCCTTTCTATCCCAATATATCTCCCTCTGCTAACTAAGGCCTGAAACTCACAGGAGTTTCAGGAGAGAAAATTTTTCATTACTTTATAGAATTTAGAACTATAAGGTTTTATAAGCTCACTAAGTTCAGCTCCTTCATTTGGTGAAAACTGAGGCACAGAGAAGAGAAAGGTTTTTTAAGGACAATTGTTGTTCAGTTGTTTGGTCATATCCAACTGTTCATGACCCCATGGACCATAGCAAACAAGACCCTTCGATCTTCCACTCTCTCAGTCTGTCCAAGGTCTTGTTCATTTTTCCATGACACTGTCCACCTCATCCTCTGCCATCTAAGGACATACAGATAGCAAGTAGCAGAGCAAAAATTCAAACTAATGTCTTCAAACCCCCAAAACAGTTACTTCCACATAGATATGAGGCTTAAAGTGCAAATACAGAGGAAACAGCTGAATAAAACTCACATTAAAAAGTATAAATGATAATAACCTTTTCTGTTTTGCTAGGGGAAGGAGATCAGAAAGCTTTAGATCCCTGGGTACTGGGGGTGAATGGGAGGTAGGAGTGAGACCATCAGATCCCAAAGGAAGTAAAAGAACCAAGAGACAAATTCCACTTATTTCATATTTTTTCTTAAAGCCAGAGATATGTTGTTTCATGCCAGTCTCAGGGAGATCACTGCAGTCCCTGATGCTGTTCTGTTAAAAAATATGGGTGGGAAAGGGAAGAGGAGATGAATTAGGGCTTAGGCTACAGTATTCACAACTGTAGCATTCTGCCTTCATGCCAATCAAAACAGCCAAATAATCTCCCCTATGCCCAGCCCCAAATACACACCCAAAAGAGAAATCACTCAAGAACTCAGAAGAAAAAGGGCCTAATGGGAAAACGTACCCCATGAATAGGGTCTCTTGGTTCCTTCAGTTCATAATGCTTGATATTTCTTTATAGAGAGAATGGGTCAGCTGTTCCACTGACAATGATTCCTTCTAATATAACTTATAAATCATTCATCAATAGGTAAAAATACTCTCTTAACTAATGCTATTTTCAATGAAGAATTTTCTTTGGCAAATTCCTGGCAAATGGCCAAGACTTAACTGCTTTACTGACAGATTTTCAACAAATCCTAATTAGACACAGGCCCTAACCCCAGGGATCTTATAATACTGCACAAGTTCACCAAGTCTGACTGAAGTCATCCCCTCTTGTTATATTCACTGGATGACTCTTATATGAACACTCTTGATACTGACATAAAGGTTGAGCTGGTAAGAAATATTTTCAAACATTTCTCATAGGATTCTCTGCAGCATGAATTCTGAATAATATAACCTCTAAATAAAAATTTTTCAATGCTTACTATATTTATGGCTTTATCTCTAGTGTAAATTCTTTTGTGTGAGTCCTCTGGTGCCAAATAAGCCAAGATCTCTGACTAAAGGCTTTTCCACATTCCTGACATTCAAAAGGTTTCTCTCCAGTATGAATTATCTGATGTTTAATAAGGCTGGCTCTCTGACTAAAGGCTTTACTACAATCCTTACATTTATAGGGTTTCTCACCAGTGTGAATTCTCTGGTGTTGAATTAGACATGAGCTGTGACTAAAGGCTCTACCACATTCATTACATTCATAGGGTTTCTCTCCAGTGTGAATTCTCTGATGTTGAATAAGATATGAGCTCCAACTGAAAACTTTCTCACATTCATCACATCCATAGAGATTTTCTCTAGTATGAATGTTCTGATGCTGATTAAGTCGAGTTCTAACTGAAGCCTTTCCCACATTCATTACATGTATAAGGCTTCTCACCTGCATGAATTCGTTGATGTCGAATAACAGTTGAACTTTGACTAAAGGTTTTCCAACATTCAGTACATTTATAGGGTTTCTCCCCAGTATGAGTCCTCTGATGTTGAATAAGTTGTGAGCTCCAATTGAAACCTTTCCCACAAATATCACATCTATAGACTTTTTCACCAGTATGAATTCTCTGATGCAGAACAAGGTCAGGATTATATTTGAAGCTTTTGGCACAGGCATAACATTTGTGGGCTCTTTCTCCTATCACATTTCTCTGATGTGGGATACAGTTTTGACTTAGGTCAAAGTTTCTCCCAAACACTTTACATTCCTGGGCTATCTCTCTTTTAGCCTTTTTCCCCTTTAGAGAAAAGGATTCCCCTTAGTCATCCCAGCAGAGTTTCCTTGATGATTTCCTAACCTATGAGATCCACAAATTTTTCCAAAACTATATATCTGAGAATATCCATTAGAAATAATTCTGATGTTCTTCCATGAAACAGAGTAGGCAATTGTACATCTTCTGAAGTTTCTTCTTTTTTGTATGACCATAAATTCTCAGTCCCTCTTTCGCAATCTGAAAAAAAGAAAAAGAAAAAAAACATCACCTGTCTTTTGCACTGGGAGAAAGAAACTGCTGATGTAGGAAAAGGATCATTTAAAAAAAAAAAAAGAAAAGAAAAATGGACCACATTTACATAGTCTTTTGCAGTAAACATTACTGACATTAGTCAAGATATGGCTTTAACAGATCTCAAAACTGCTTTAGAAGCTGGAGAAAGAATGGATGGGGGAGGAGTAGTTCAAAGTGGAACAAGAGAATGAGGTATAAGGAGTGACATCCACAGAAATAAGTAGTCAGAGAAGGAGAGTAGATGACTATCACAGGAATAAGCTACTGGCTGAACGTCGATGTGCATAGGAAGTTCACAAAGTGACAAGAAGGGAATGAGGGAGGTATATTTAAGGCTGGCAAGAGTTTCAAGGAGTATGGAAAAGGGGGTCAGGGAAATGATAAAAAGAAGGCTCTGGAGACCACAGAGATATAATTAGGAGAGTTATCTATCCAATAGGATCTCTGAGTGAGGAATGGTGAAGTCCTTGCTGCCACAAGCTAGTCGACCTGCTGTCACTGACTTACCTCCTTAGTAGCCCAACAACCTGTGCCCAGTCCCTGTTCACTGCCTTTATTATTGATCTCTCTCCTCCCCCTAGGACACTGACCTTTAGCTATGTATTTTCTTAATTTTCTTCAGAATACACACAACACCCTTTAAGAATCAAAACTGAGCACAGCTCATCCTCCAGGTGTTGTTCCTTCTTTTCTCAGGAGCTGGGTGTGGTTGTTTACTTTCAAAATCTGAACTCCTCAAGAAGCCTTATTTCTTTTTCAGAATCCTTCCAATGTGACTCAATCCTAAGCCTTGCACTCAGCCCACACCTACTGAAATCATCAAACACTTTGCCATCTCCAAATCAGCACAACCTTTCTCCATTTGTTTTCTCCTTGCTTTTCAGCTATTCTGGTTAACCAAGCACTGAAACATACTCTCCAGAACCTTCTCTGACACAAACTTCCAGTCTCTGCCTCCACTGCTCCATTGTCTAATTCTTGGGTTACCTCTGGAATGTCCACATCAGAAAAATGTCACATCATTTGATTCTAATAGAAAATCTGGGCATTGAGACTATTATATTCTCATTACCTATTGTAATGCTAGGCAATGTCACTCCCCTCTGAGTTTTCTCTATGCAGTGACATGCAAACCTATTGTCTATCACCATGCTCACCTCTTGTAGGTCAATCAGAATTAGCTAGATGGTACAGTGCATTAAAGAGCTGAACTTGGAATCAGGAAGCCCTGAGTCCAAATCCAGCCTCAGACAGCAGGTATCCCTGTTCAGGTAACAACCTCTCTCAGTCTATGTTTCCTCATCTGTAAAATAGGGAAATAATAGTATCTACTTCCCAGGTAAGAATCGAATAGGATGACATATGCAAAATACTTTACAAACATTAAAGTCCTATATGAAGGTTATTATTCTTGTTATAAACTGTGGCAACTTTCACTGCAAGTTTCAATATAAACTCAAATTGACTGTTAAGACAATAGTCCTGTTCATCTCACCTCCATGACCCTTCCTCACACTCATGATGGGGGGGAGGAGGCACCATCCCTCCTTCAAGCCACAAGTCTTGCTCTATCACTCTATTCGACTCAATAATGATTCAGAGAGCTCCCTGTGTATGACTCCCTAGTCTATGTTTAGCCCCAATATTTCCCTTGAGCTCTAGTCCCATATCTCCAACTGTCCATTAGACATGTCCACCTCAATGTCCCTTTAAGCACCCCAAAATCAGTTATGTCCAAACTTGAATGAATGACTGCCTTCTCTGAACCTGCTCTACCTCCCAACATTCTTCCTTCTAATGATGGTACCACAAGGCGATCACATCATTCATATTCACTTTATCCTCTTTTACTTTGGGGTGTAGAGTGTATTCAGGGAGGATCAGTACCTTTGGTGTGATGGCTGCTGAGCCCTTTCCAGGGCTCTTTCCACCTTTGGTATCCACCTGTTCCGCCTAACTCTCACCTGTGGCTCCAAGAAACTGCAGCATATGCAGTGACCACATCCCAGTAAACCATTTTGGCAGAGAGGCCAAACCAGGTTGAGGGTAACCAAGGGTTGTCAAACCCATTGGTGAGTTAGGGAAGTGTCTACCCCAAGCATGTGAAGACTTCATCTGGGAATGGGCAGATGAGAACAATTTGTTCCAACAGCTATGAAGGCAGATGAAGCAGGTGACGTGGAGCGCTTAGAGCCTGGTTAGACACCGATGACACCAAGGTCATCCGCTGCATCCTGAGCTATTGCCAGCTGTCTTGACTCTGTCCTGCCACTGGACTATGATGACTCAGGAAAAGAGAGTGAGGCTGACGACTTCGAGGAACTCTGCCTCACTTAAATCCAATTTACACATGAATCAAAAGACATCACCCATACCATTTCACTATTATGCCTCAAAGTTCTGTGGCAACAGACAAGTGATGAAACAGCAGGTGCAGATACACTGGGAGCTGTAGTCACAACCCTGCACACAAGCAGCCCAGGCCATGGGGACTCGGCAGCCCCCTGGGTGTCTGAGCAGTCTCTTAAGGATCACACTGCTCACTTCCTGGTATGAGGAAGGGGCTAGAAAAGGTGCCCTAAACATTGCCTGCTTACCCAACCCTGGCCTGATTACCGTGGCAGGTGGGGAATCCCACTATGCAGTCAAAACACAAAAAAAGTACAAAAACATCTGCAAAGATGATTCCACTCACTATCAGCACATGGAATGTGCACACACTAATAGACAACACAAAATCCAGTAGCTCTGAAAGAAGAACTGCTCTTATTGCAAGAGAACTCAACAAGTATCATATCCTAATAGCAGCCCTGAATGAAAGTTGGCAAATGAAGGCCAGCTTACTGAAGCTGGAGCTGGATACACCTTTTTCTAGAGTGGGTGCAGTGAAGGGGAGCACCATGAGGCTGGCATGGGTTTTGCAATCAAAACTAATCTAATCAGCAAGTTGGTATGCCTGCCAAAAGGAGTGAATGACAGGCTCATGACGATGCGATTGCCACTCACAGGAAAACGCCATGTCACCATCATCAGTGCCTATGCTCTCACAATGACAAACCCTGATGAAGTCAAAGAAAAATCTTATGAAGACCTAGAGACCTTTATCATCAATGCGCCAAAAGAGGACAAGCTTATAATTCTGAATGACTTTAATGCTGGAGTAGTCTCAGACTACCAGACTTGGTAGGGAGTCCTAGGGAGGAATGGAGCTGCAAACAGCAACAGCAATGGTCATTTACTGCTGAAGACTTGTGTATACCATGACCTCATCACCAACACTGTTTTCCATTTACTTAAATGCAATAAAACTTCATAGATGCTGCCCAAAGGGCTACAAAAATGTGCATACCCTTTGACCCAGCAATATCGCTACTAGGACTATATCCCCAAGAGATCATAAAAATAGGAAAGGGTCCCCACATGTACAAAAATATTTATAGCAGCACTCTATGTAGTTGCCAAAAACTGGAAGTCAAGGGGATGTCCATCAATTGGGGAATGACTGAATAAATTATGGTATATGAATGTAATGGAGTACTATTGTGCCATAAGAAATGATGAACAAGAAGACTTCAGAGAGGCCTGGAAGGACTTATATGACCTGATGCTGAGTGAAAGGAGCAGAACCAGGAGAACTTTATGCACAGCAACAACCACAGTGTGTGAGAGTTTTTTCTGGTAGACTTAGATTTTTGTAATAACACAAGAACTTCTTACAAAAAAAAAAAATCCCAATGGTGGATCTCAAGGCAAAATGCCTTCCACACTCAGAGAGAGAAATATGGAAGTCACTCACATAATGTAGCAGATCATGTTTGTGTATGTGTATGTGTTTGTGTATCATGTTCTGATTTGTTATACGATTTCTTTCATTTATCTTAGTCTGACTACATAGCATGACTATAGTGAAAATATACTCAATAGGAAAGTATATGTAGAATCTATACAGAATTGTATGCAGTCGTGGGGAGGGAGGGGAGTAGTGGGGGGCAGGTGGGGAGGGATAAAATCGCAATTGTATGGCAGTGATTGTTAAACATTAAAAAATAAAAATAAAAAAAAAAATTCATAGATGCACCCTCGCAGCAAACACTGGCATCTAATAGATTATGTGCTTGTAAGAAGAGACAGACAAGATGTGAAAGTGACAAAGGCAATGTGTGGTGCAGATTGCTGGACTGCTCAGACTTATACTGTCCAAGCTAAATATTTGTATTCACCAAAAGTGCCGCACACATGGCAAAATGACTACCAGAAAAATTAATGTCAACAAATTAGAGCTCTTCTCTGAGCGTGAACAGTTTGTTGCTGACTTGGAGGGAAAGCTGAGCCAACATATAGTTGGCAACAGTGGAGCAGAAAAGGAGTGAGCAGCTCTCAGAGATTTGGTATACAGCACTGTATTTGCTCATCTGAGTCAGAACGCTCACAAACACCAAGACTGATTTGATGAAAATGATGGGAAAATTCAGAATCTGATAAATGAAAAAAGAGAACTCCACAGGATTACCAGCAGGATAGTTCATCCACCTCTAAGAAGGCAGCGTTTAATTCCATCAAAAGCAAAGTACAAGCAAAGCATAGAGAGATGCAGGATTCCTGGCTCAGTAAGAAGGCAGATGAAATTCAGTTTTATGTTGTTAGTAACAATCCAAAGTGCTTTTATGGTTTCCTGAAAGCTATTTATGGACCAAAAACTTGTGCATCACAACTACTCAGTGCTGATGGAGCCACATTGATTAGTGATAAGGACATGATCCTAAAGAGATGGGCTGAACACTTCCATAGTGTTCTCAACAGACCATCATCAATCAATGCTGAGGTCATTGACCATTTACCTCAGGTTGAAGTCAATCCTTCCTTAGCTGAACTTCCAACTGAAAAAGAGGTTTTGGGTGCCATTAGGCTCCTTTCATGTGGCAAAGCACCTAGTACTGATTCTATTCCAGCTGAGATTTACAAGGTAAGGGGACCATTGCTCATACAAAAGCTGACTGAAATTTTCCAGGTTATATGGCAAGAGGAGGTTATCCCCCAGGAGTTCAAGGATGCCTCCATTGTCCATCTCTGTAAGGGTAAAGGGAATAAATTGTCTTACGACAATCACAGGGGAATCTCTCTCTTAGTCACTGCTAGCAAAATTCTTGCCAGAGTCCTCCTTAATAGGCTGATCCTTCACCTGGAAGATGGTCATATACCTGAGAGCCAGTGTAGCTTCAGAAAGGGCTGAGGAACAGTCAATATGGTGTTTGCTGCCCGACAACTCCAGGAGAAATGCCAGGAGCAGAACAGAGGTCTGTACACAACATTTGTGGATCTGACCAAGGCCTTTGACACTGTTAGTCATGAGGGCTTATGGAAAATTATGTCAAAATTTGGTTGCCCAGAGAAGTTCATCAATATTGTACATCAATTTCATGATGGCATGTTTGCCTGGGTTCTGGATAATGGACAAAGCTCTTGTGCCTTCCTAGTCACCAACAGAGTGAAACAGGGCTGTGTGATTGCTCCCATGCTTTTTAACATGATGTTTTCAGCCATGTTGACAAATGCTTTCGATCAGAATGAATACAGTATCAAGGTCAACTAATGGTAAGTTCTTCAATTTGAAAAGGTTATAAGCCAAGACCAAAGTGAAGGAGGTGTTGGTGCATGATTTTCTGTTTGCAGATGATTGGGCACTCAATGTAGCCTCTGAAGCTGAGATGCAACAAAGTATGGATCAGTGCTCTGCTACCTGTGCTAATTTTGGCTTAATATTTAACACCAAAAAAAACCACAGGTGATCCATCAGCCACCACCACATCAACCATACATAGAACCATCAGTTACAACAAATGAAGAAGTTTTGAATGCTGTGGATAAGTTCACTTACCTTGGTAATACACTTTTCAGGGATGTACACGTTGACAATGAGGTTGATACATGCATTGCCAGAACTAGCTCAGTGTTTAGGAGGCTCTGAAGAAAGGTTTGGGAAAGAAGAGGTATTAGACTGACTACCAAACTGAAGGTCTACAGAGCTGTTGTGCTGACCTCATTGTTATATGTTTGTGAAGCATGGACAGTCTACTAGCGCAATGCCAGGCAACTGAATTGCTTCCACTTGAACTGTCTTAGGAAGATTCTGAGGATCACCTGGTATGATAAGGTACCAGACACTGAAGTCCTTGCTCGAGATGAACTGCCAAGTATTCAAACTGTGCTTCAGAGAGCGCAACTCCCATGGGCTGGCCACGTTGTTCAAATGCCAAATGTACACTTGCCAAAAAGACTATTTTATGGAGAACTTGCATGGGGCAGGCGATCACATGGTGGCCAGAAGAAATGATACAAGGACACTCTCAAGATCTCTTTCAAGAACTTTAGATTTGACTGTGCAACATGAGAGACGCTGGCACAGAACCGCTCAGCATGGCATGCCCACATAAGAAAAGGTGCTGTACTCTTTGAGCAAAGCAAAATTGAGACAGCAGAAAGTAAACACAGAATGCACAAATTTGGGATATTCACCCCAAATATTCAAACGGACTATCTGTGCCCAACCTGTGGCAAAGAATTCCGAGATCTTATTGGTTTGATCAGCCACAGGCAGACACGCTGAAATTTCACTTTACAATGGTGATGTCATTTTGGTCCTTTTTGAAGATGAAGGACAACAACCATCCTCTTTAGTAATACTGTAATCACCCTATATTCAGTCCCTCCCTACTCCTCACCTTGACCAGAGCTTCTTAAACTTTTTCCACTAACAACCCCTTCAACGTTTCTTAAAATGTGGGTCGTGACCCCATAGGCAGTCATTTTACAGATTAAGTACAAAGTCCAAGAAGTTGGTTTGTCCAGACATACAAGATTAGTAAATATATGAGGTAGGATTCAAAGCCAGGCCTCCTGATTCTAAATTTAGCACTATCTAGTATGTCTCTCAACAGACTGAAAGCCCTCTAAAGACAAGGACTATCATTTATTATAATAGGAATTTTTAGAATATTGAATTAAGATTGACTTAAATCACTAAACTTATATTTTTTTTCTGAACCTAGATTTGGTAATTCATGGCCAGCATGATTTGGCAGCCTAGAAAGCTAATGGAATCTTAGGGCACTCTAAGGGAGCCACCTCATCCAAAGCCTCATGGTGCTCTTCCCTGGTCATACCACATGAGGAATACTGTGCTCAGTTCTGGGTACAACATTTTAGGAAGGACATCTGTAATCTAGATATATAATAGAATATGTTACCAGGATGGTGAAGAACTCAAGTTCATGACATTTGAGAGTCAGTGAAAGAACTAAAGAGAATTACTGTGGAAAAGAGGGATATATTCAGATATATGAAGGGTAAAATGGAAAAGGCATTAGACTTATTTGTTTAGTCCCAAAGAGGAAAATAGGAATAATGGGAAGAAGTTAAAAGAGGCAATTTGATGTAAGGGAAACTTCCCTAATTATTAAAACTATCCAAAAATGGAATGGGCTTCCTCTGGAGGTAGTAACTTCCTTGCCACTGGAAATCTTCAAGCAAATGCTTAAGATTTGTGTTGGAAATAAAGTTATTTTTCAGGGATGGGTTGAACTAGATGATCACTGAGATCTCTAACTGTGATTCCTCTTGATACAATATTATCCACAGGTTTTCTTTCATCTCTAATAAGAGCTTCCAGTCTTACTCTTTGGGGCCAAGCAGAACAGGTCTAAGCCCTATTTCTCCTGACAATTCTTCCAATACACAAAGACAGCAATTATCCCTGTCTCTCTCTCTCCCCACCCATCCCCTGGACTACGTGTTTTCTTTTCCAGGCTTAGTCTCTATTGGCTAGTCTGGGAAGTATCTTTTATCTGGATTATTTTGAGTTCTGTTCCATAAAACTGGCACTCCATTCAAAATCTGTCCTGATCCAGTTGCACCCAAAGCCAAATGCAAAATCATAACTACTCTATATCCAGTTGCACCCAAAGCCAAAAGCAAAATCATAACTACTCTATATCACCAGAGTAGCTTTTTACTCTCTCCTGGATCAGGTAGAGATCCCTAGCCTACACCTTAAAGCTTCCTCTAGTAGGCACTCTATGCTCTCACTTTTCTCATAGTCTTTGCTTTCCATTTTCTCTTGAACAAACACTCAAAACCACCTCCATTTGCTCTTCCCTATATCAAAATATTCTAGATGATGTAGGTAGTTAACTTTCCCTTCTGGATCTTACACAGTACTTTCTCTTGTACCTGTCTAATATTCTTGTATAAAAAACTATCATGTTTATTGGATTTGGGGTTTTATTCCCATATTGAGGCAAGGATTGTTGTCTTACCTAGAATTCTGTACATCCCCTACCGATAGTCAGTGAAAAAATGATGACTTTGATTTAATAAATACTTCCTGACAGACTGATTGATTTGATTTCCATTACTTAGTTTTCTCCCTCATTCACCTGTCCATGAGGTTCTCAGGGTCTCCTTTCCTCAGATCCTTGCAGATTCAAGGCCCATAGCTCTTCTCCTTGCTCCAGCTCGTAAATCAGGTCAGGTTTGGAAACTGGAAATCCTCATGAGAAGAGAAGTAAGATGGGAAGTATTCATGTATCACAAGGAAAACAGGCCTATTTAGGGCTTGATCCTAGGCCCTAGGGATATAGGGAGAGGAGAAGGAGAAATATCCAGAGTCTAAGTTAGGAAGACTCACAGGGGCAAGAAGAGGCCTGAAAAGAACATATTCCTAGGAGGGTACATGTTTTAGGGTAGGAGAGGGAAGAAGGGTTTAGGAAAGAAAGAAAATGAAAATGTGACCCTACAGGGAGTTAGAGAGTTTCAGAGGAAGAACTGACCTCATAGGTCATACAGTCCAATGACACCCAAAAGGAGGAGATACTGTCTTCAGAGTAATAAAAAGTCACCAACTGCTGAAGCCAAACTACCATTCTTGGGAAGCTGTGTTAGAAATGCTTTCCTTCCATAAGGTCTAAATGTGCCTCTTTGCAATTTCAGCCCATCACTCTTATTTCTTCCTTCTGAGGACACTCCCACTACATCACATCACACACCATCAAACGTATGACAATATCTATCTACCCCATAATTCCCTTGTCAGGATAAATCAATCCTGCCTTCATTAATCTGACTGTCATTCTCTAGACGTTCTCTAGCTTATCAAGGTCCTGCCTAAAATGTATTGCCTAAAGCTAGACATAGTTTTCCAGATGTGACATGAGCAGAGCAGCTTACGTTGGGACTATCACATTGTTTATGGAAGCTACACCTCTCAATGAAGGCTGAGATTTCATTATCCTTCTTGGCTGCCCTATTGCATTGTTTTATTTTTAAGTTTGATCTGAATTTAAACATCAAATAAAATGATGATTTTCATATACATGGTAGAAAAGAAAGAGAGGACTATCCATAAACTGTAGATCTCTACTGTGTACAGCTTGCTTTTAAAAAAAGGACATATAAATTCATCGTGGAACTTTCAAAGCTGTCCTATTTGTCTGTGTTTCTTCTTGACTCTCCTGTTCTCTACATTTTTAAAAAGATGCCTCAATAACCCACTTTTCTTTTTCTTCTTTTCCTTTTGGCCACCCTATCCCTTCCTTCCCTCTTCTACCTGCTCCCCACAATGGAAAAAAAAGAAAAAAATTTTTATAACAAATATGTAAAGTCAAGAAAAGCAAAGTCACACATTGATTATGGCCCAAAGTGTATGCCTTCTTCTGCATCCTGAGTCTATCACCTCTCTGTTAAGAGGTAGGTAGCAGCTTCATCATCGGTCTTCTGCAGCTGCAGTCAATCACTGCGTTGATCAGAGCTTTCAAGTTTTCAGAGTTGTTTATCTTTACAATGATGTTGTTATTGTATATGTTGTTCTGGTTCTATTCAATCACTCTGCATCTGCTCATACAAGCCTTCTCAGATTCTTTCTGAAACTATTCATTTGTCACTTCTTAATGGCACAATAATATTCCATTACATTCATATGACCTAATTTGTTTTCCATTCCCCAATAGATAGGCACCCATTTAGTTTCCAGTTCTTTGCTACTACAAAAAGAGCTACTAATACTTTTGTATGTGAGTCCTTTTCCTCTTATGATCTCTTTGGGGTACAAGCCTAGGAGTGATATAGCTTGGTTATAAGATATACCCAGTTTAGTGACTTTGGGGCATAGTTCCAAGTTGCTTCCAAAATGGCTAAACCAAATCACAGGTCCCCTAACAGTTCACCAGTATGTTGTTTTACTGCAGTGCTTCCAACAATTGCCATTTTCCATTTTTTGTTAACTTTGCTAATATGATGAGGATAAGATGGAACCTCAAACTTGTTTTAATTCACATTTCTCTAATTATTATTGATTTGGAGCATATATAATGCCCCTCTTAAAGTGTGTTGCTCAGACAGGACATATGCTCATTTGGTTTGTATCTGCTAGAAACCTCCCACCAGTTTCACCTGAATGCCACTAGACAAGACAGTGGTCTGTCTCTCAGTGATACAAAGGGACACAAGTTTTAAAAATGCTTTTTAAATGACTGAATTGAGGAAACATCTGAAGAAAGCTCAAAAGATGTGGAAATGGTGGCCTATGGGATAACTCAAAGAGCTGCCTATTTTCACATACTGTAGAAAACAAATTGTCTGAGAACAAAGAACAAGAGTATTTTGTTTTGGGGTCCTGAGTCATAGAGCTTCCACAGCTTACTGACATATAAGGAAGTCATGAGGTACCAGAAAACTAAATCTATAGAGTCCTTATCCAGTCAGACGATGTTCCCATAATTCTCCAGCATCACATCCCTGTAGACAGCCTTCTAATTGGGGTCCAGATGTGTCCATTCCTTCCTTGAGAAACACAGAGCCACATCCTCAAATGTCACTGCTTTCCGAAACAGCACATTCACGTTTTGGAAATGATAAACTTCCCTGTCCCATCCCAGCCTCCTAAACAAAACATCTCTGCTGACCCAGGAATGAATCTCCCTCAGCCTCCACTCATGGGGGTAGACACAGCAGGGTCGGGAAGGGAAGGAAATAGTTTTAGAAGTACAGAACTGGCATAAGGTTTTCAGTGGAAGGCTTGGCCCCTAGTCTCAAAAAATACTTAATGGAGTTAAAAAACATCCAGAGATCAAGAGAAAGCCAACAGCCAAGATCAGAGCAATGGGAGGATCGTCTGTGAGGCTGCTAGGAGAGCTCAGATCAATCAATCATAAGCATGTGCCAACCACATAAAAATAATTAGGTCTCTTCACTCTGGAACTTGAAGATTTAGGAAAGATATGGTCAGCTTCTAAATTAGAGACAGATAAATATAGATTAATTTAGCAAATTTTGGACATGAGAACTAAGGTGTAACCATTGAAGCTTGACAGAGGCAAATTTAGGACAAAGTAAAGGGTTTGCTCTTTATCACCTCATAAGGTAGAAATAGATCCAAAATCAAAACCAAAAAGGTGAAAAGGCCGATCTGCACAAAATAACTTAAAGCAACACAGTTCAACAGTGAAACACTGAAAACATTACATGCCCAACAACTGGGCAATGGCTCAGTATTGGCATTTATACATGTAGTGGAATTATCATTGGAGCACAAAGAACGGCCAGTGTGACGAATATAGATAAAGTTGAAAGGTGTGTATGAATTAGCACGCAGAAAGAATGAGAGCCAAAAGAACAATATACATTCATAAATTAAGACAATGTTAAACAATGAGAAAACTCACAGCAAATACAGGAAGCAACCTGAATACAACCCTGCTAAAGTTACTGCACATGTAATTCAACCATTAATAATTGGGAGATAAATAATAGAAGGCGAGGACTCTACATATAATCATTGACAACTTCATTTAGTCTTGTTTTTACAACTTTCTAGGAAGGAGATATTTTCTGTTTTTTGTTTTATTTGGGTTTTGAAAAAAATTCTTGTTTATGATTTTGGTTTTGATTACTGTTCATACTTTTTATGCTCATACTTTGCTTTTAAGTTCATACTTTATACTGTTCATTCATTACTATGTATCATTGGATATTAAGAAAACAAAATGGATCCATAAATATTTTTTAAAAATTAAAGTCAACCATTTGTTTAATTAGGCAAATTGGAAAAGTCTGGATTGAGTGTTTCTCACTTACAGTTAACCTTGGTTATATGGGTTCAAATCCCACTTCTGATACTCACCACCCCTACAGCCTCAGTTTCTTCATCTGTAAAATAAAGGGGTGGGGCCACAATGGCCTCCAAAGTCCCGCCTAGCTGTAGCTCTATGTGCCTCTTATCCCACTGTATAGCTCAGAGTGTTTACGGGAAATTGGTCTGACCTAAATAGAGCAAAAATGAGGGGTTCACTTTCTGTGGCAATTCTTAAATTGTTTTTGCCCCAGGAGCCCCAGCTGAGCTTCCTATTAAGATGCTTTTTGTATGACGTCTATGGGGAGAGGGCTTCCCAACCCATGGACACAAGGCACCTATGACTCCTTGGCAGTGCTGGAGCACCCAGCCTGACTAAGGTGAGCCTGGTGACGTAATAGGAGAGCCTCACTAAACATGAATGGTGCCAGTTCTAGTCCCCAAATCAGTATTGCCTCTCATTTTTTTAAAACTTTGAGCATATTATCAAGCTACCCAAAAAAACCCATGAAGCCTGAGTAGCCCTGGTACAGTATTGTGTTATACAGATGTCTTATATAAGCTTTCCTGTGTACTCTCACAGTGTGTTGACAACAACATGGCACTGTATATAGCAGGCACTTGATAAGTGTTTGTTGAGTGACTGTTGATTGAAAGACTACAAATTCAATCTTTCATCCTGCTAAAGAAAGGGAGGGCTGAGGTCCACAAATGTTCCCTTCTCTTCTTGCCCCCTTTTCAGGGATAGCAGAATAGAATAAATGTGTGTTCGTCCTTTGTTGCTGAAGAAGGCCATGCCATCAGAGAAATAATGACATGACTTGCACTTGACTTTGTTTTGACTGAGGGAGGGCTGTGTAGGGCACCAGCCTCACTTCTCCTCCAGAGCCATCTGAACCCAGTGACCAGATATTCATCAGGATGACTGGGGATGACCCAGTATGAGGCAACTAGGGTTAAATGACTTGCCCAAGGTCACATAGTTAGTGAGTGTCAAGTGTCCGAGGTGAGATTTGAACTCAAATCCTCCTGACTCCTGCACTGGAGCTCTATCCACTATACCACCTAGCTGTCTCCTCTACCTTTATAACCTTGGATCAATGAATGCCCTTTTTTGGTCTTCAGTTTCCTCATCTGTAAAACAAAAAGATTATACTGGGTGCTCTCAGAAAATACCTCCAAGTTTTCAAATTTACTGGTAAAAATAGATGATATTCTAAAGCCAAGTAAAAATTATTTATGAATTGTGTACTGGTGTGGAATTATTCTCTCTTTTTAGAAAGATATAGAATCCTAACTTATGTTAGTAGATATTTATATAAATATCTATACATTATCTGTAATTTTTTAAATCTAGATTTGTAATTTCAATAGTACTGGGGATTTTCTGGTATGGAAACACCTTCCACCAATGCCAATTTACAATTCCACTTCCAGCTTACAGTCTTAAAGCCTATGACTCTTGAAGGTTCCCTGATTTGCCAATGGTTTCATAGATAATATTTGTCACAGCAAGATTTGAATGCTGCTGTTCCTGACTCCAAGGCCAGCTTTATGTCCACTATTCCATGCAACTTCTTCATCTATTTGTATCTAGAATATTTAACCTTATTCTCTCTCATAATGTTTTGTCATGAATTATCAACTTCCTGTTGGTTAGCTCTTTCTGCATGTCTTATAAGCATCTCAAACTAAACAAATCCCAACCAGAACTCATCTTGTCTCCTAAAGCTACATCCTCTTTTCTCCTAAATCTATATCTCCTCTATACTTCCCTATTTAATTATAATAATTACTATTTATATAGCACTTTAGGTTTGCACAGTACCTGACAGATGTCATTTCATGTGAATTTCACAAAAACCCTAGGAGGTAGGTGCTATTATTAGCTTCTCTTTAAAAAAAAGAGGAAAAAATTGTAGCAGATAGAAGTTAAGCTACTCACCTAGGATTATATAGTTAATAAGTGCCCAAGATAGGATTTGAATTTAGGCTTTCTTGACTTCAAGTCCAGTGCTGTAGCCACTGAGCCACCCAGCTGGTATCTGTTAATGTTATCACTTTTCTCCCAGTCACCTAAGTTCATATCCTCAGAGAAATCCCTGTTTTTCCCTCTTCTTCATTCCCCATGGCCAGTCATTTGTTAAATCTTATAGAGTCTACCTCCATGATATCACTCCACTCTCGGAGCCACCACCCTACTTAGGTCCACACCACCTCTCACCTGGATTAAAATAATGATCTCTAAATTGAGCTTTCTGTTCTCAGTCTCTCCCTTCTCCAATTCTTCCTTCATACAGCAGTCAAGATAATATTCCTAAGGCACAGGTATAATCACATCACTGCCATATTCAAAAATCTCCAGTGTGGCTCCCCACTGCCTATAGGACAAAATGCAAACTCCTTAGCCTGTCATTTAAGACTCTTTACAACTTGGTTCCCACTTGTCTTTTTGGTCTTATTTGATATTGCTCCTCTTCATACACACTCTTCAAGTCAAACTGGACCATTAGCCACTCCCTGAACTCATATTCCATCGCCAGCCTCTGTTTACTTCCTATGCCTCCATGGCTGAAATGCCCTTCCTCAACCCTCCTCTCCTCAGAATACCTGTCTTTCTTCAAGGCTCAGGTAAGATCCCACCTCCTCTGGGAAGCCTTCACAGTTCCCCACCAGGTGTCATTACTGTTCCCCTACTCAATTTCCTTTTTTTAAAAAAAAAAAAAAGTGTTATTGATGCCTTCTGTTTTGGCACCATTCATTTCTGGATGTACTTCCCACAGTAAGACCTGCCTTTTAACAAGGAAAAAGAGAACAGCAAAGCCAACCAACAGTGACTGCATTTGACAATGTGTGCAACATTTTACAGCCATATTTTTCCACCTCCATAACAAGAGGCCCTGTCCTCAATTTTCAAAGTACAATTCTTGGTTTTGTACATTTTCTATCACCCACAACCAGGAAACTACAAGCTCCCAGAGAGAACAGAATGTTTCGTTTTTGTCTTTGTGCACCCAGTGCCTGGTAATATCTTGTGCAGAATAGTCACTAGTTTGTTGAAGTGAATTTTTTTAGTTTTCTGTCCATGGTAATAACTGACAGTTGACCAAATAGCAAACTGCCCCACACGGAAAGAACACCCGTTGCTCTTCAGCCAGTACAATAACACATACTTGGTCCCTGAACGGACTCTTAAGTATCAACTGGACTTTGGAGGATGGAAGGCCCAAGGTCTCCTAAAATTCAATTTCCTATAAATAGGATCCCTCCTTTCCATCTACATTACTACCCTAGCCATAAAGATCAAGATGGGATGAACTATTCTCTACATGTGGGGAGAAGGAAGCATTCTAGGAGTCCCCTTCTCAATCCCTCTTCTCACTTTGGATCAGGCTTGAATGAAAAGTTGTCATATAGAAGAAGGAGTTCTGCTATATAATTATCATGGCCAAGCTTGGTCTCAAAGAAGAGTTGAGAAAAAACATCTCCGTCCTCTATTAGCACAAATAGGGATTATGGATGTGCAATATTCCATCTCCTGTCAGACACAGTCGATGTATTAGCTGGTTTTGTTGACTTTTTATTCTCTTTTTTTTAACCTTTGTTTCATATGATGGGTAGAGGAAGAAAGAGGAATATATTTGGAAATGAAGGTGATTTTAAAATAAAATATATTTTTAAATATATAGAGGAGACTTCAGAAAGAACTAGGAACATTTGATTGAAAATTAGTGATGCATATCAATGTAAGAAAAAACTTCACAACAATAAAAGCTGTCCCAAAATGGAATCATTGTGGAAATACCCAGGGCTCCAGCCTAGTCCTATTTTCTCCTCTCTATATTCTAAGTGATCTTCTGCAGGGGGTTGAGTTAACAACTGTAATCAGATTACCAAACACACATACACACACACACATATACATATATCATACCTCTCCTGAGTTCTAGTCCAACTTCCTCCTAGAAATTATCTAGGAGTCCCATGATCATCTCAAACTCAACACAAGCAAAACAAAATTCATTGACTAACTTTCTCTAAACCTGTCCATTCTCCTAACTTCCCTCTTCCTGATGAAGGCACTATCATTCTTCCAATCACCCCAATTCACAACCTTAGAAGTCATCTTTGACTTTTCCCTCCCCATATTCAACTAATTAACAAGTCTTAGTAATTCTGTCTCCATACTGTATCCTCTGAAACAGTGGTGTCAAACTCAAAAGAAAAGGGGGAGGAGCCTCTAAACCCTAGGTAAGATCCCTATGGGCATGGATTAACTTAGAAAATCACATATGAACATTTATCTAGGCTTTATTGTATTCTTTATTTTAATCTGGTTCCCACAAGGGCTGCTGTGGCTGGCCGCATGCAGCCTGTGTCTCAGCACCTTTTCTCTACCACATATGCTCTTCTCTTTTCTTGGTCTTCGTGACACTACTCTTTCTTGAGTACACTACCTGTCTGGCCGCTCCTGAGTCTCTTTTACCAGGTCACTATCCACATTCTGCCCCTAACTCTTGGCATGCCCCAAGATCCTATCCTTAAATCTATACCAGATTATATAGTATGTGTCTTATGTTTCTCTTAAATCTTTCTGCCCTCTCATAAGTTCCCAAGGGTTTCATCTTATGTTAAGAGGACTCCCAGATCTCTATTGTCTAGCTCTAGTCTCACATCATCAACTGGGTTGTTGTTTTGTTTTTGTTTTTTTTTTTTAGCATTTCTCACTCAATGAATTATAGGCATCTCAAATTCAAAATGCCCCAAACCAAAATCATTTTCTTTACCCCTAAACTCATCCCTCATCTGCATGCCTTTATTTCCACTGAGGACATCACTATCTTTCCAGTCACATATAGTATATTCATGTTATAGTAGACACTGACACCACTTGGGTGAGCAGAGAGTTGCTAAGTACAATCCTGAAAAGATGAAGGACCACTAGGTGCTGTCATCTGACTTGCAACTTCTCCTAAGGCGCTGGGCCTTACTATTTTCTCTAAATATTCACTCTTAAATGTTTTATTTCCCTCACTTTGGAATATGAATTCCTTGAAAGCAGAAACTATCTGGAATTTCTGTTTATAACCCTAGCACTTGTCACAGTGCTTGGCACATAATAAACACTTAATAAATGCCTTTTAAGTCCTTCATTCTTGATGCCTCACTCTCCCCATCTCAGTTGCCAAGTCTTAGTGATTCTGTAACATCTTCTCTACTCATAAGGCCACCAACCTAGTTCAGGCCCTCATCACTTCTTGCCTGTACTTTTACAATAGCCTCCTAATTGTCTCCCTGCCTCAAGTCTCTCCTCTCTCCAATTCATCCTCCCAAAACAGCCAAAATGATATTCCTAAAACATAAGTCTGACCATATCATTCTCCTGCTCAATAAACCCTGGAGATTCCATATAACTACTAGGATCAAATTCAAACTTTTCTGACACAGCCCATCACAACCTGCCCAGACCTACCTTTCCAACATTATACATCATTCTCCTTCATATAGTCTATAAATCTTTTTTTCTGGGTAATTTAATCATTTTATTAATAAGGCCAGCAAGTAGGTAAAAGGATGGTCATTTGGCCATCTCTCTTAGACCCAAGACCCCTAACAGTGGTGGAGCCACAGTTCATATGCCTTTAGAAGAGCAGGTATTTCCAAAAGGTGCCTACTCAACTGGTTAATCAAATGGAAGATGAGCTATCTTGGGGTACTTTGACTTAGGTCACTCAAATCTTGGTCAAAGAGAACTCAATTTCCATATCACCCATCTTGATAATGAGAATCAACCTTTCCCCAGACCTGTCTATGCAAACACAATCAGCAGGAATATACTCATTAGCCTAAACTTAGAATATATTTTATTAATCTTGATGTTCCTCATACATGACCTTACATCTCCTGTCTCCTTGTCTTTGGTCAGACTACCCTGATGCCTGAAATATATCCCTACTCAAAACTCTGCCTCCTCAGAACCACAAGTTTCCTTTTAAACTCATGTCATACATTACTTCCTACATCCTTACCCTACACTGTTCCCTCTCCTAATCTCTTCTACTTGCTATTGCTTCCCCACTAAAACTATCTTGTATTGGTTTTGAATTTACTTATTTCATAGTTCCAAGAGCTGGAAAGAATCTCAGAGACCATTTGGTTCAACCCATTCATTTTACAGATAAGAAACTCAGACCCACAGAGGTTAATTTGCACAAGGTCACACTATCAAGTAGGGCCAGGATTTGAACCCAGGTGTGACTCCCAATCAAGCACCCTTTCCATTTGCACTCTCATATACACGTAAGTATACATTTGTCCCTCCCCCTCCCCACACATACACATAGACTATAAGCTTCTTGAGGAAAGGGGCCATTTCAGTTACAGCTGGCACTCCAAGAAGTCTCGTGGAACTGAACGGAAGCAGTACTGCCCATCAGCGGGGGGCCTCCAGTGGAAGCAGATGACTGGTTTGTCCCGGATGCCTTGGAGGCGACTGTTGGACTAGCTGTTCCCTCCAGTCCCTTCCAGCTCCTAGACACTGTAAAGGATCATAACCTACTGACCACCACCACCCCCCCCCGACCCCCCGCAGAGTGGAATGAGCTGCGGTGATGGGTAGTGAGCTTCCCAACCCTGAAAGTCACAAGGTGAGGCTGGATGACCGGTTTTTTTTGGGGGGCGGGGGAAGGTCACTTTCCTCAAGACATCAATCAAAATTCAATCAATAAACAGCATTTATTAATCGTTTACTACGCGTCCGGCACAGCGCTGGAGATGGAGGTCGGGGAAGCCAGATCCCAAAACAGACAGTTCCTGCCCCCAAGGGGCTTCCATTCTATGGGGGGGAGGGGCAGACGCCCGCGAGGCCAGGAACCACATCTTCTACACGTGAATCCCGCGCCCCTCCCAGCCCTGGGCTCCGCACACAGCTGCACTTTGAATGAATGAAATATCACACCTCCTCCTCCTCCACCTCTTCTCAAGGCGGGGGGCTCTCGCCTGGGCCCCCAGGGTGGCCCTTCTGCAAGTTCCTTCCTCAGCTTACCGCCACTGTCCAAGCGGGTACAGGAGATGATGGCGAGTCGTCCAAGAGGCCTGAAGTTCTGTGACTCTACGAATCCTCCCCCGACTCCTCCCGCTCCCCGAGGCCGGCCCCAGCCCCGACTCACCCCACCCCGGCCCCCCAACTCGGAAGTAACCGACCCCTAGGACCGTTAGGGAGGCCCAGAGGGCCGAGGGTGACAAGAGCCGGAAGCGGTTCTGCCGCACCCGTAGGGGTGGGGAAGACAAGGGGCGGGGCCGCGCCGCGCTCCCGTCCGGGCACTTCCGGCCGCTCTAGGCTTCCTGGAGGCCTCTCACTGGCCTGCCCCGCAGCGGCGCTGGGCGGAGCGTGAGAGGAAGCCCTGCCCCTTCCCAGCCCTCCCCTGAGGGATCTTAGAAACAGCTGCGGCTGGGGCGGAGCCTGCGCGTCCGCCTGGTCAGGAGAACAGCTCCCACGGCTACAGCGCTTCAAAACTGGCCCAGTCCTGCGACGTATTGCGAGTGCTAGGATCCTCATTTTTACAGATGTGGAAATTGAGACTCAGGGAGAGCCCCAGAGTCCCCCAACCACTCTAATAGCTGCAAGTAGCAAATCTTGGAATGGGTCCCACCTCCCTCCGACCCGAAGTCCAGAACTCTTACTGTACGTTTCCTAGGTGCTGAAATGGATAGAGCTCTAAACCTAGAGGCAAAAAGATCTGAGTTCAAATCCTGCCTCAGACATTCCCTAGTTGTATGGCTATGGACAAATCACTTAACTTTTGTCTGCCTCAGTTTTGTCATCTGTAGAATGGGGACTGTACTAAGAGCACTTACCTCCCAGGCTTGTCATGGGGATCAAATGGGATAATATTTGTAAAATACTTTGCAAACCTTAAAACGGAATATAAAATGGTAGCTAGTATTTGTTTTAAGGATGAGAAAACTGAGATCCAGAGAAGTGAGATGACTTGCCCCATGTCATACAGGTAGCTTAGTAAATGGAACAGGATTTCGCTCTATCTGTGTCCTCTGATTCCAACTCCAGGGTTCTTTCACCCTACACAATCATTCATCCTGGCCCATTTTACATGTGATGTAACAGGCTGTCAGTCAGTCAACAAGCATTTATTAAGTGCTTATTACTTGCTAAGGAGACAAAAGAAAGGCAAAAGAGAGTGCCTGCTCCTAAGGAGCTCAGTATGCAAACAGCTAAGTACAAGCAAGCTATAGACAAATTGGAGATGTGGGCTGCAGGAATGAAGGGGTATGGGAAAAGGCTTCCTGCAGAAGGTGGGATTTTAGCTGATACCTGGCAGAAGCCAAGGAAGCCATAAGGTAGAAATGAGGAGGGAGAACCTTTCAGGCATGGGGGACAGCCAGTGAAAATGCCCAGAATTGAGGAGATGGAGAGTCTTGATCAAGGAAAAAGAAGGAAGCCAGTGCCACTAGATTATCGAGTATATTTTGAGGGAGTAGAAGGTGTAAGACTAGAAAGATAGGAGGAAGCCAAGTTGTGAAGGTCTTTGAATGGCAAACGTAAGCTTTTATATTTGATCCTAAAGGTAATAGGGAGCCAGTGGAATTTATTGAGTAGGGAAGTTATGTGGTTAGATATGTACTTTAGAAAGATCACTTTTACAACTGAGTGGGCAATGGACTGGAGTAGGGAGAGACTTGTGTCAGAGAGACTAATCAGAAAGCTATTGCAACAATCCAGGCTTATGTGAAGTGGTGAAGGATTTTATCTTATGCTAGTAACAGAACCAGACTTCCAATTCAGGTTCTATGTAATCCATATCTATATCTATCTATACATAGACTTGACTCTTTGCTACTACTCCATGCTCTACGAAGTATAATATATTTGCATGGAACGTCACTTGGCTCAAGAAAGCAGTAGAATTGGACAAGAACCAGTACCCTGACTCTTAGTCCAGGGCTCTTCCTATTGTACCAGTCTGTTCCACCGCATATTTATCTCATTTCCACTATTCTCCTCTGCTGGATCTTCATCAAAGTCATATCCATGGGAAGAACTCAGCTTATGGTTTCTCAGATATTATTATGCAAAACAACATCTCTATAAAGATGCCTCTGAGATAGATATGAAGTGGAACAGAACCAGAATACAACAGTAACATAAAAACCTAGAAAAAAGGAAGTATCAAAGAGAAGAAGGTGATCAGAAATATCAAAGACTGTAGAGAGGTCAAGAAGAATAAGACTTAGAAAAATTCATTCAATTTGGTGCTTAAGAAATCATTAGTAAGTTGGAAGAGCAGTTTCAAGTAAGTGATGAGGTTGGATGTCAGAGTATAAAAAGTGAAGACAGTGAGAGGAAAGAAAGTGGTGGTACCTATTATAGGTGGTCTTTTCAAGAATTTAACCATAAAAAAAAGGAAAGAGATACAGGACTATAGCTAGCAAGGATGAATGAATCAAAAGTGAAGAGTTTTTGAGGATGGGGAAGACGTGGGTATATTTGACAGTATATTTGAAGTAGAGAAGCAGCCAGTAGACAAGGAGAGACTAAAGATAAGTGCAAAAGTGGGGATGATAGGGGGGGAAATCTTCTTTCCTTCCTTCTTTCTTCCCTCCTTCCCTTTCTCTTCTCTTTCTTTCCTTCCTACTGCATCCCTAGTCCCATCTCTTTTAAACCATCTCCTTGTACAATAATATTACATTACTTTTGTCTGTCATCATTTGTTCAGCCACTCCCCATTTGATGGGCACCCTTTTAGTTTCCAGTTCTTTGTCAGCACAAAAAGAAATGTTAGAATTTTTTTCTAAATGGATCATTTTCCCTTTATTTAACTTCTTTGGGATATGGGCTCAATAGCAGTATTTCTGGATCAAAGGATATACACAGTTTAGTATAAAAATGCAATCCTGAAAATTACACCAAAGTGACTTTCAGGAATGGTCTGCAGCCAAAATTGTAGATGTCTTTCTGGGAATTTGGAAGATCTCCACAGGACCAGACAGATCACTAAGTTCAGCAATGGCATTGTCCTTCCTCCTGAATACCTTTCCCAGCACCTTACACTTCCCCCACATGATACACAGTAGTATGTAAAGTCCTTTCAATACCATTGTCATGATCTGTTAGAAAGGCAATGATTGCCAGTATAATATAGGAAATAGGCAAGAATGGGGTAAGGACCTAGGTAGAGCATTATCCTTAGATTTTAGAAGGGATGTCTTTTTGTGTGTGTCTAGAAGAAAGAAGTATGGAGTAAAGAGAGGATGATGATGGTCAGAAATTTTGAAGAATTGAGGAGAACTAAGGGAACCCATAAAAGATGGCCTCAAAGTCATTGAGGCAGGAGGATAGGTCACCTGCTATAAGAAAAGGACTTTGGGGCAAGGATGATGATAAGAAAGGAAAAAAGATTTGAAATAGTCACTATGGAGAAAATAATCAGGGAACAGGATACTTGTCAAGCAAAGTGCCCACCCAGTTGAGGTTATGTACCACGAATTTGTAGTGTGTGAAATGAGTTCAATTTTTAAATATTCTTCAGTAATAGTCAGCAGCCTTGGTGGAGAAATGGAGAAATTAGATGATGGGGATTACTCAGGGACAAGTTTTCAGATCAGAAAGGTCACGGAAGGAAGGGCTTCTAGGTTAGCAACTAGTGGGACAATGGTGTGGCCAGCCATGTGTGTTAAAACAATTGGATTATAGATGTCTTTAAATATCTGGAGCACAGTGCCTGGCACAAAGCAGACATTTAATAAATGCTTATTGATTGAAAGGTTGTTTTAAAGAAGATGAGTTACATTTGTTTTGTTTGGCCCCAGAAAGGAGATAGATAGAAATTATGGGAATGTAGATTTTCTTCACACTGATAAAAAAAAATTTCCCAACAATGCTATTCAAAAGTGGAATGGGCTACTTCATCAGGTATGAGGTCCTCACCTGGAATTATTTAAGTGGAGGCAGAATGGGCATGTCAGGGACAATACAAGCAGCATACATTGGACTAGATGTTTTCTGTGGTCCTATCTAACTCTGAAATATTATGATTCTGTAACCATGGATGGAACAGAGCAATAATTTTACATGCTACTCATCTTGGAGAAACCTAACCACGGAGATGTGATCAGGAGCAGAGAACAGATGAACACCAGCTAGGGGATTCAGGAAGGACAACTCACCTGGGACTCAGCAGTCAGCAGGCACACAGGTTTCTATGATCTGGGGTCCTGGGTTTTCTCAAAGGAAATGGCAAGTAGGTCTCAGTGAAGAGTCATGAATGAAGCAAGCAATGGTGTAACACTTTCTATTCTGAGTCAGATCTGGCTCCAGTTAGTGCTTGGGGTTAGAATGAAAGGAGATTTTCCCTCTGGGCTTCTTCTCCCTTACATGAGCTTCAGTGTGTCCCAGGCATTTAGGGTTAGGGTTCCATTTCTCTGATTACTTTCCTTTTTCTGTTATTAAACCATTCTCAACCACAATTTCTTGAATGTATTTGTACTCTTTCCTGTAAGATATGTTTCTTGAGGGCAGAGATGATTTTGTTTTTATCTTTGTATTCTGAGGATTGATATATATGTGTGTGTGTGTGTATACAAACACATATATACATATACACATATATATAACACCTATATACATATGTATGTATATGTATTTGTATGTATGTATATATTGGTTCAGACCAATCACATAATCAGTGTAGTATGGAAACTTTCTTCATACCTATCATCAACTCTCTCATAACATGAGAGTTACCTTGGATAAGAAGTCAAATTAGTCATCTAAGGTCTATAGCCAGTATGGGTATGAGGTGGGATTTGAATTTAGGTCTTTCTTGGTCCAAAGGCAGCCTTCCATCCACTACACCAAGTGCCTTTCATCTTATACATTTTAAGTGATTAATAAATGTTTACTGCATTACATTTTACTGAACCATTGCATTAAGATGGCAAGGAGCTAGGCCCTAAAGAACAGAGAAGTTGGGAGATAAAACAAGGATGGGGAGAGATTTCCCTCAGCGTATTTCTCAGTTCTCTCAGATTGATCTCCTATTCATTTTTCTCATTCCAACTTGTATTGACATTAATGTACATAAGTGTTCCAGCCCCCTCTATATCATAATAAATTCCTTAGAAGCAATCTTTTCTCCCCTTCTTTGCAATGTTCAGCATGGAGCCCAGGGTTCCATACAATAAGACTTAAATAAATATCTGTTGAATTAAATTTGCTTGTGGATTAAAGGCCTCCCAAGAGAGAGGTTGAGCTCTGGATCTTTGTGTAGGCACACAGGTGGCAGCAGAGAAGTTCTGCCTCAGGCCCCTCTCTTTCTGTTGTAAGGGGTGCATTTTTCATAGGCATAAAGGGTATGGTTTCCACAGGCAGCAGAACATGCTCTACCCTCGGCCTAAAGAATCTTTTAGTTTGGAGAAGCTGGGGTGGGGCAGGTGGAGGGAGACCCTCCAAATACATTTCTAGGGATCTGTGTCTGGTCCTATGCTGTGTAATATTTTCATTCATGGCCTGGATGATGGCCATGCTCAACAAATTTGCAAATGTCTCAAAAATGGAAGAATAGCTAATACACTGGACTGATAGAATCAGGACCTGCAAAGATCCTGACAGGTTAGCATATTAGACTGATCTGACTTAGACAAAATCCAGGAGGGATAAACAGAAAGCCTTATACTTGGGTTAAAAAATCAACTTCAGAAGTATAGGTTAAGGAAAGCACAGTTAGATAGTGGTTTATCTAGAAGAGATATGGAGATTTTAGTGGAGTGAAGCAAAGTCAGTCTTGTGATATAAGTGCCAAAAACATTAATGTGATTTGGGGCTTCTTATAACGAAGGTGGTGATAGTACCTCTCTACTCTGTCCTGGTCAGACTGCATCTGGAACATAGCATTAAGTCCTGGCCACCATAGTTTGAGAAGAACATAGATGAGCTAGAGAGAGTATCCAGAGGAAAGCAACTAGGATGGTGAAGTTCCTTGAGTGTGTTACATGAGAATCATAAACTCCTTGATGGCAGGACTATTTCATCTTTGTCTTTGTAAACCCCAGATGTAGCACAGTGCCTGAAATGTGTTTATTTAATAAATAGTGGCTGACTGAAGGAACTGGGGCTGTCCTATTTCTCCTATTCAATTATCTATCGCACTACTGTCTCTTCTCAAGCTACCACAGTACCCTTCCTTCCATCCTTTCAGCTGTTGGTCTTTCATACATCAGTGAAAAAATTGAGGACATTTATCTTGAGTTCCATCTTCTCCACACCTTCTGCAGGCCTTTTCCAGCCTCCCCACTCCACCCCGCTCCAGATACTAAAAGTGCCTTCCCTTTTAAAGTCACCTAATGTCCATTCTATATGTGTCTTTTATATCCTTATCTATGTACAGGTCCTCTCCCCAATCAGGATGTAATCTTCTTGAGGAAAGAGACTGTTTTTGCTTTTTATTTGCTTAGTGCAGGTTCCCCACCCCTGACTTATCACAGTGCTTGAGATATAATGAATACTTGTCAACTGAGTCATTGATTGATATTTAGCCTGGAGAAGACATGATAGATGTCTTCAAGTACTGGAAAGGCTGACATGTGGAAGAGAGTTGAGATTTATTGTTCGTCCCCAGCAGCAGGATAAGGAGTAACAGGTGAAAGTTGAAAAAAACTTATTAATAAAAGTGTTCCATAAGCAGAATGGACTGCCTTAGGAGGTTATGCATTTCCCCTCATTAGTGATCTTCAAGCAGATGTATCACTACTTGTCAGGTAAGTTACAGTAGGGATTACTTTTCAGGTATGTTTTGGACTAGATGGATGCTAAACTCCCTTTCAATTAATAAGCACTTAATAAGTTTCTACTTGTATGTCAGGCAATGTGCTAGGTGCTGAGAGGATGAAGAAAAAACCAAAAGCTCTTCAAGGAACTTACATTCTATCAAGGGAGAAAACCTGTACACGTACAATACAATGTAATTTTGAGAAGTACTAAGGTGCTTGAGGGATCAAGAAAGGCCTCGTGTAGGAGGTAGCATTGATCTGAGCTTTGAAAGAAGCTAGGGATTCTAAGAAGCACAGGTGAAGGGCTGCATTCTAAGTATGGGGAACAATCTTATGAAAGGAGATGGGAATTGGAATGTCATGTGGAGGAACAGCAATGTCAGTCTGTCTGGACTTTAGAATAAGGAAGGAGTCTAATATACTATAAGCCTAGAAAGACAGATTGGAGTCAAGTTATAAAGAGCTTTAAAAACCAAGGGAATGTGCATTTGATATTAGAAATCACAGGGAGCCACTGGTGCTTATTGAGCAGGGGCGTGATATGGTTAAACTTGTTTTAGGAATAGTATTTTGGAAGATGTGGTGAAAATGAAGAGGGAAGAGGGAAAAACCAATAAGGAAACCATGGCCATAGTCCTGGTGATAGGTGATATCAGAACTTGGGAAGTACCTGTGAAGCAAAGAGATGGGGAATAAACTTAAGAGGTATTGTAGACTTGATAACTGATTGGATATGTGGGATGAGGCAGAGTGAGGGCATGAGGTTGACTCTGAAGTTGTGAATCTGAGTTAGAACAATGGTGGTACCTTTGAAAGAAATAGGGAAGTTCAGAAGCGGGGCACTAGAATCTTTGGTTCAGATTTAGAGCTATTTAAGGTGGGGTTTGAACCCAGGTCTTCCTGACTTTAAACCCAGTAGTCTGTCCAGTATACTATGCTGCCTCTCAATGTTGAGTTTGAGATGTTTATAGGATATTGAATTCAAAATGTCCAACAGAAAGCAGGTGATATTGGATGGGAATTCAGGAAAGGCTGTGGTTGGATATACACACATATGTGTGTGTGTGTGTGTGTGTGTGTGTGTGTGTGATTCACCTACATAAAGACAAATGAACTCATAGGAAATATGATCACCAAGGATCAGTTTAGAGAGAGAAGAGGGTCTAGAACAGAGCTCTGATTTTGGGGGAGATGATAGGCATTCATCTCAGTGTAGGCAAAAAATGTTTAAAAACCAGGGGAAAAGGAATAATGTCTATGTCTGAGAGACTGCAAGACTATTCAAACTTGCTTAGCACAGGGAATAATTCTATTATATTTTGCACTAAAAGTATTGCACACTTATTGTTAAGAGGGTAGCTCCAAGACAGGACAAGTTTTGAGTGCCATTTGTATTAAAAACTTTATAGTAATGATCCAGTTGGTACAAAATAAATGACTGCTGAATAAAGAGTTAAGAGCTAAAAGACAGAAAAGGACAGAGATGTGTCAAATGAGAAGCAGAGGCCATAAGGACTTATATATTTAAGATTAAAGAGAATATTTGTCACATAAATTTTTTTCATATCTGGTATTCTAAACAGATGAGGGTCCTTTCTGTGAGAAGCTTACAGGATTTAATCACATTTTGTTATAGTATAGACCTTGACATTTAACAAAGCTATAAACATTATACATATGGATTTCATGTCACTGTTTTTAGATATGAGAGGGCTAACTCAAACTTTGAGTGTCTGGGTCAGTATTCAAAAAGGTCTCAGGCTATAATTCAAGGCCAACTCTAATGAAATGAAGTCTAATATAAATAAATGTAAAGCACTACATTTGGTTATCACATGTAAATACAAAATTAAAAGAGATGGTTAGGCAACAATTCACGTGAAAACTATCTAGGGGCTTTTGGTGGACTGCAAACTCACTATGAATTAATGAAGTGATATGGAACCCCAAAATATCTAACAAAAATACTAACATGATATTAGACTGAATTAATACAGGCATGACCTCATCTGGACTACTCTATTCATTTCTAGGTACCGTATTTTTAAAAGAACATTGAAGAAAATGGAGATAATAACTTCAATTCAGTTGAAGAGAGTTTAATGTGGACCAATGGTTCTAAAACTTTTTGGCATCAGTGCCACTCTTTAAAATGATTAGGACCCCTCCCCGCTGTGCCAAAGAGCTTTGTTTATATAGGTTATATCCACATTTACCATATTAAAAATTAAAACATCTTATAACTAATATGAAAATAGTTTTGACCTTGAGAAACCTCTAAAAAGAGGTCCTGGACCAAAGTTTGAAAACCACTGGTCTGGGAAGTGCATGATAGCTGACCTTGAGTATCACAAAAGGCTTAAATGAGGAAAGAGGACCAAATTTTGTTGTCATCAGAGCAGAATTAGGAGCAATGGCTTAAAGTTGCAGACAGGCAGATTTCGGCACAATGTAAGGAAAGAATTATTAACAAAATGTTGTCTAAAAGGGTAATAATCTGCCTCAGGAGGTAGAAGAATCCCTATCACTGGAGGTCTTCAAACTGAGATTGGATAACTATGACAGGGAGAATGTAGGAGGATTCCTTTTCATTTACAGGTTGAGACCAGATGACTTCTCTGCTGCCTCCGAAAAGCTGTGAGATCCAAAGATGAGGTATTGCTAAAGTCATTCCAACATTCTTATTGATTTTTTTATAAGCAGGACTATTCTGATATAAATTAAATGAAGGGTACTACAAGTGCAGGCTTGTTGGCATGCACTACATTTATAGTTTTTCTTGCATACTGGTTTTCTAAAGTAGTTTAAGGTGTGAATTCCAGTCTGAGGTTTTCCTGTACTTATCCCATTCATTCAGTTTCTTTTCAGGAAACTTTTTATGGCTTAAAGTATCAGAAAGTTTTCATATTAATTACTTTGGTTGGATTTCTCATCAGTATGAGTTCTCTGATGTAGAATAAGGTAAGAACTCCTACTAAAAGCTTTCCCACATTGGTTACATTTAAAAAGCTTTACTCCAGTATGAATGATCTGATGCTGAACAAGAGTTGAACTCTGACTGAAAGCTTTCCCACATTCATGGCATTCATAAGGTTTCTCACCAGTGTGAACTCTCTGGTGCCTAATAAGAAGTGAACTTTGAGTGAAGGCTTTCCCACATTCAGTACATTTATGGGGTTTCTCTCCAGTATGAATTCTCTGGTGTAGTCTAAGTTGTGAGCTCTGACAAAAAGCTTTTCCACATTCACTACATTTATGAGGCTTTTCTCCCGTATGAATTCTCTGATGTAGAGTAAGTTGTGAGCTTTGACTAAAGGCCTTCCCACATTCATCACAGGCATAAGGTTTTTCTCCAGTATGAATTCTTTGATGTTGAATAAGTTGTGAACTCTGACCAAAGGCTTTGCCACATTCATCACATCCATAAGGCTTTTCTCCAGTATGAATTCTTTGATGCTGAATAAGTTGTGAACTCTGAATGAAGCCTTTACCACACTCACTACATTTATAGGGCTTCTCTCCAGTATGAGTTCTCTGATGTAAGATAAGGCCTGAGCTGCAACTAAAAGCTTTTGAACATTTATTACATTTATATGGTTTCTCTCCAGTGTGTATTAACTGGTGTTGAATAAGACGTGAGCTCCAACTGAAGGCTTTCCCACACTCATTACATTTGTATGGTTTTACTCCAGTATGAACTATCTGATGCTGATCAAGAGTTGAACTTTGACTGAATGATTTCCCACATTCCTTACATTTGTAGGGTCTTTCTCCAGTGTGAATTCTCTGATGTAGAATAAGGTGTGAGTTCTGAATAAAGGTTTCTCCACATTCGTTACATTTGTAGGGTCTCTCTCCAGTGTGAATTCTTTGATGTCTAATAAGTAGTGATCTTTGATTGAAAGTTTTTCCACATTCATTACATGCATGAGGCCTCTCTCCTGTATGAATTCTCTGATGTAATACAAGCTGAGAATTCTGACCAAAGGCTTTTCCACATTTATCACATCCATAAGGTTTCTCTCCAGTATGAATTCTTTGATGTTGAATAAGGTGTGATCTCTGACTAAATGTTTTCTGACATTCATTACATTCAAATGGCTTATCTCCAGTATGAGTTTTCTGATGTCTATTAAGTTGTGAGTTCAGACTGAAAGCTTTACCACAATCATCACATCTGTGAGGCTTTTCTCCAGTGTGAGTTAACTGATGTTGAATAAGCCGGGAGCTACAAATGAAAGCTTTTGAACATTTATTACATTTATATGGTTTTTCTCCAGTATGAATTTTTTGATGTTCTCTTAAGTTTGAGTTTCGACTGAAAATTTTTCCACACTCATTACATTTATGTGATTTCTCTCCAGTGTGAATTCTCTGGTGTAGAACAAGGTCTGAATTTTGCTCAAAGTTTTTGCCACCATTATCATATTCACAGACTTTTTCTTTTGTTATTCCTTTCTGATGTGCAATGAGTGCTGATTCTGCGCCAAGTTCATTTCGTTTTTTCGTGATGTCCTCTATGGTGGTTTTCTTGTGAGTCATCATGGCTTTATCTTTTTCAAGGGAAGAGCATTTCCTCAAAATCACTGCTGTAGAGTTCCTTGAAAATGTTTAAGCTCCTCTCAGGTTTAAAATATTCTCCAAACTCATGTTCTTCAGGGAAATCCTTTAGGATTATTTCCAGTGTTTCTCCGTTTGATGCTACTCTTTTGAAATTTCCCCCTTTTTCATATAACTGCTCATTCTCAGTTCTTTCCAAATCTGAAACAAGAAATTGAAAAATAATGGCTGAGAAAAAATAGTATTACACTAGGAACAGCATCACTGACACTTCTTTTAAGCACTATATGTGGCTCTGCTTGTTCTCAGAACTTAACATAAAATCTGGATGGAAAATGGAAGGTTGTAACTAGAAAGCAGGAGAAATTAAGTATAGGGTATAATCTAGATGAGGGGCATAGTGAACATAAAGTGAACCAATGGAGGGGGGTGGAACATTTGATCAGTGGAACAGATTAGGCAGGGGAGGTGGGAAAGAGTAATAAATTTTCAAGTGTAAACAGAGTATATGGAAGACAAAATAAGTTTTCAGTAAGTATGTGATATATGGTATGGTCAGTGGTGAGATGGCCTGAACAGGTAGATGAGAATATCTGATGGGGGAGTAATTAGAATTACACAGAAATAGAAAAGAATGCTTCATTAGCTAATGAATTTCCTAGTCACCGGAGGAATTAGCAAAGAAAGCAGTGAAATTGGTGCTAATGAAGAAAGAGGAGGAAAGGAAGCATAGTGAAACAGAAAAATACTGGATTTGGCATAACAGAACCTGAATTGAAATCCAGGCTCTGAAACTTACAAGATGTGTAACATCAGACAAGTCCCTTTACTGCTTTAACCATGTTTCCTCACCTATAAAATGAAAAAGTTGGATGAAATGACTTCTCAGGCCCCTTTCTATAAATACTGTAAACCTATCAGAGCAAGGTAGGTGAATTGGGACAAAGAAGCCACTTTTCCAGGGAAGGAATCTTTTCATTGAAATGTTGCAAGGTTATACAGTGGAAAAGATAATCAAAGATGATAGTGTCTTATTTTGTCTCTTTCTCTGAAATTAGGAAAGTCATTCTCTCAGGAAAAAGTCTACATCGGCAAGAATTGAACAAAGGCAAAGGACCTGTTTTTTTCAAAAGGGAAGAAAATAGGGTCCCTTAATATCTCTCTCATTTTCGAAGATCTTTCAAATATCACTAAAAGTGCTTCCACAAGCATAAACATTGAGTTCATCTAGGTGACTTGAAAGCTTCTTTCTTACTATTTCTCTGCTTACTTTGGGTATCAATTCCTTATTAGCCATTTGTATTCTATTCCTCTTAGTGCAAGAGTGATTCTTGTTGGTATAAAAAGGAAGCAAAATTAAAACCGAGTCATTTCATCTTCTCTCTGTTTTCTGTTATCATCACAATCCCATTCACCCCAAGCAGCAGTCCGATCCCTTCTTTGATCCTCCCTTTTTCTCCCAATATAGCTTCTAAGAAATAAATTTTTAAAAGTCTTTTTGTTGTTCTCATCTACTCTAGCTTATTCTGAGCTTTAGCACACCTGATACTATTTTTATAAAACAATGCCATGTCTTTCTTCTCATTCTCTGTTACTTGTCTTTGCCTCCACATTTTGTACAAGATTTTTAAAATATGAGTTGTTGAGTTCCCTATGCATCCACATGAGTCTCTTCAGATAATTACCATTTTTCTTCCATATTGGAATTGTTCCTTTTGTACCCCTAGAATTTTATTCTCAAGAGATTTCCTATACCTCCTAGACTGCCTTTTCCTATAGAATTTAATCTATGGCATCCTACTTATTTTCCTCTCAACTCTTGGAGTTCTGTCTTCCCAAAATCTGGGCCTACTTTGCTTTCTCTTAAGAGAAAATAATAAACTCTGGGAAAGAACAGTCATTTCCCTCCAACTAGTTCCTCTTTGTTAGTGAGAATCAGCTCCCATTTAGAATTTCCCCTTATTGGTTCCTCCACCTTTTAAAGAATGTTATCAGTAAGGCATATCACTAAGTTGTTAGCTGCTCTGCTTTGGATAGAGAGAGAGTTCAAATACATGTCCAAATAACCAAAGTCCTCTCATACTTCTCACTCTTCTTACCCTGCACAAGATCATTACTACTGTGATCACCTTCCTAGAAATCACACACCAGTTTAGTTGTTTACTCTTGAACTAATTCCTAGTCACGTGCTGTTGTGGCTCTATCTATACAATTGTCTCACTATCACCTCAAACCAAAATAAAGACAAAGCCATAGCTTTGCCAGAGGATGGCAACCCTTGGCTGACTTCTCCATTTGGGAGCAAAGGCGTGGTCACCTCCATCCCTGCCCACTGGAAATGGTCCCTAAATTATTTCCTTTCTGAATCCTCAATATTTTCATCGCCCCCCTCTTTCCCTTTAGCTTCCTACCAAGGCCAGACAGGGAACTTGTCACCTCTAATCTAGATTACAAACAACAAAACAGTAACATCTCAAATTTTATAGAGCAGTTCTAGGTTTACCGAAATCTCCACAACAACCTGATAAGGTAGGTAGTACACGTTTTATCATCCACATTTTCCCCCATAAGTAACGTAATTAAAGCTAAGAGTAATTACAGAGTTTCTCCACAGTCATGCAGCTACTATGTGTCTGAATCAAAATTCAAATCTAAGTTTTCTTTATTCCAAGTCAAAAGCTCACTCCCACACTGCTGTTCATCTAACACCCAGGACTCAGACTTCTCCACTTGTCACTAACACTTACAAAGTTCCTAGAAATATTTTCAGATACTAGACAGTTAATAAATGTTGAATTGAAAACTAGTCTTTCTGCACATGGATATGGATGGGCTACCTGAGGCCATGTTAATGCTGTCTTACCAAGTCCTTTTTCTTCAAGGACTTCCCCTTGGAGCAGAGATTGCCCTCGATTTTCCTGTTCTGCTTTTACTCAAAGCAAGTTCTTTTGATTTATCTATCTGTTGTCCTTAGGCATTTTCCATTGCAATACCTGATACAGATGGTCAATGAATAAGCACTTATTAAGTGGTTACTACATGCCAGGCACTGTGCTAAGCACTAGGAAGACAAAAAAAGGCAAAAAAACAAAAGAAAAAGAAAAAGAAAACCTTATTACTACTCTCAAAGAGCTCACATTTTCATGGGAGGGACAATATGAAAACAATTATGTACATACACTGTAATTACAGAGAATGAAGTACAAAATCTGAATAATTATGGCGATAAAGGATGATTAGGATTTCCACTAACTAGTTTCTCTCCCTCACCTGTGCAGGAACCTCTCTGGGATTCATCTTTTTCTTTAGCTTCCTGAAGATCAACACCCATTGCTCTTACTCTGACTCCAGCCAGATCACGATCAAACTTAGATGCTAGAAGTCCTGCTTGTAAGGAAGGAAATAGGATATACTGGTTTGTGCTAGGAATGGAAGCTAAAGCAGGCTACAGGAAACAGGTGGAAAGGGAACAAAAACGCCAAGAGTAGAGACCTCATAAGACTCCACTCAAAGTAGGAGTCTCTTGAAAACATGAGAATTTAAGCACATAAGGACAAAAGATCATTGAGAAGTGGAAAGAGCATTGTCTTGAAGTCAGAAGACCTAGATTAAATCCTTGCTTCTGTTATCTTGGGCAAGAGATTACCCTCCAGCCTGAGTTTCCTAACTCATAAAATGAAGATAATACTTGACCTCCCTCAAAGCATTGTCATGAGAAAGGCGGTCTGTAAAAAGTAGTACACCAAAGAAACCAGAGCTATTATTATTTTATGCCTCCTTCCTGGAAGAATAAGCAACTTGTATTGCCATAGAAAGTAAAATGGATAATTTCAATTATATGAAATTAAAAAGGTTTTGCACTAAGAAAAACCAATACAGCCAAAATGAGAATAAAACAGGAAACTGGGGGAAAATTTTCACAGCAAGTTTTTCTGATAAAAGCCTCATTTCTCAAATGTATAAGGAACTGAGCCAAATTTATGAAAATAAGAGGATTGCCCCACTAATAAACGATAAAGGATATGAACAGGCAGTTTTCAGAAGAAGAAATCAAAGCTATCAATAGGTACATGAAAAAATTCTCTAAATTATTATTGATTAGAAAAAAGCCAATTAAAACTCTAAGGTATCACCTTGCATCTATCAGATTTGACTCACGTGACAGAAAAGGAAAATGACAAATGTTGGAGTGGTGTAAAAGCAAGCACTCTGACACACACAGGAGGGCATGCTATCACAGGTTCTTTGATCTGCTTTTCTAAAAGGAAAGCAACTTCTGGGGAGGTAAACAATTACTTTAATCAAGTACATATATTGTTCACTTAGTTCAGGGGGAAGAGTCAGCACCCTGAACTTCAGAGAAAATAAAAAGCTTCCAACAGTCTGACCATAAGCAATACATACATCACAGATGAATAGACAAGATAACTGTCTGACCATAAATACATAGTTACCAGGGAGAGAGAAGCACCAACATCTGGGTTTTCAAAGCCAGGGGGCTCCTTAGAGGCTGCCTGGTCTTGTCTGGCCAAACAAACACTTCCAATGAGTAAGCCCCAAAGTAAAACCACAGTAAATACCTCAGAGTATTTATACACTTTTCAGAGCTAGGGGACATCACAATCCTTGAGAACTAGTGCATTAGAAATTAACAAAAGGTGTGGGTCTCCCCTAATCAAGGTTCCCTTAATGGGCAGGCCCACCCATGGGTGGGGAAGATCTTTAACCTCATTAGTATTACAAGGGGACATAGAAAAACAGAGACATTAATGCATTGTTGGTAGAGCTGTGAAACGGACAACCATTCTACAGAACCATTTGGAACTATGTTCAAAGGGCTATAAAATTGTGCATACCCTTTGACCAACAATACCACTACTAGTTCTGTAACCCAAAGAAATCAAAGAAAAAAGGAAAAGGATCTATATGTACAAAAATATTTATAGCAGCTCTTTGTATGTTGGCAAAGAATTGGAAATTGAGGAGATGCTTATCAGTTGAGATATGACTAAACCAAAAGTGACATATGATTGTGATGGAGTACTATTATGCTGTAAGAAATGATAAGAAGGATGGCTTCGGAAAAACTTGAGAAGACTTATATATGCAAGACTGATGCAAAGTGAAGTGAGTAGCACCAGGAGAACATTGTACACTGTGGGAAACAAGGAAGTTCGGTTTCCACAGTTTTGAGTGATGTGACCTAGGACAGTCAGGTAAAGGTCAGAAACTTGTGCGCAAGCTTGATGAGCTGTTTGAGGAAAAGTCTATGAGAGAGAACATGAAGTCACATGGCCAAGGGATGGTGGTAGGCTGAGTCTAAAATTTGTAACACTATAAGAAGTTTCCATTATTCTGAATGTGTTGTAGTCTTCTTCTAGCCTTACTGGAAACTACCTGTTCATTCAAGAGAATGAATGTAGAAGGCCCTCATTCTAACAAACTCCATTTTAATAAATTTTCCTTGATGCCCTTTTGTGTGTCAAGTTCATCTCTAACAATTTTGGCGCCCAATGTGGGGCTTGACTCACTGACTTGAGGGAGTGAAGAAACACAGACAGAGCACTCCTGTAAAAAAATTTTTTTTTTTTTTACAATCCTTGTAAGTTAAATCTACTCCGTGCAAGGACGCGACTCTGAACCACATTCAGGGAGTTCAGAGGAATTGAGGAGCAAACTTGCCACCGGCTGAGATGTACAATTCCTGTAAACTCTCTTTTAATAAATTTTCCTTGATACCTTTTGGTGTGTCAGGTCCATTTCTAACATACATAGTAACTGCAATATTGTAATGACATCAAATGTGAAAGACTTAGCTATACTATACAACGATCTAAGACAATTCCAAGGGACTCATGAAGAAAAATACTATCTACATCCAGTAAGAGAACTAATGAACTCTGAATGCAATCTGAAGCATATTTTTTCACTTTATTTTTCTTGCCTTTTTTTGGCAACATGGCTAATATGGACTTTGCAAAGTAAGGAGAAAAATCATAGGATTTAGAGTGGGGAATGAACTTAGAGATCCATACAGTCTACTTCTTCATTTTACAAATGAGAAAATGAAGACTAAGAAACTGGAAATCCAGTTTATAGGGAAGAAAATAGGATATATTGATTTGTGCTGGGAATCTAGGATGCAGTGGAAGGCGTGGAAAGGACAAAAGAGATACCCTGACCACATTTACAATGGGAACAGATGGCAGAACTAACATATAAACTTAGGTCTTCTGATTCCATATGCAGCACTCTTCTAGGGAACAATTTTAGGACCTCAAGAAGGGCCATCAATGGGAGCAGAGACACTATCACCTGGTCTTTTAGGTTCACTTAGTGGGAAGGGCAGGCACTGGTGACAGGTGAAGCTGAAGAAAGAAGAAACATAAATGAGAGCGGCTTTGGTATGAAATACTCCCGTTCATTTCTCATATGACTTTCCTCAACAGAAGATTCATGGGCCTCTATAGATAGTCTCTACTTTAATGACTAATATTTCTTGTCATTAAGTCACCTGCGCAACAGAGGCAATACAGAGGGTTATATATGAAGAAGTTAGTCCCAAATGGAAGAAAGGAAGGGAGTAAAAAGGGGAAGAGGGAAAAAGGGAAGAGAGAAAGGAAAGAAGAAAGGAAAAAGGGAAGAAAGGAGAGAAAGAAGAAGAAAGGAAGAAAGGATCTACTATGTGCTAAACACTCTACAGGTATTATCTCATTTAATCCTCACAACAACCCCAGGATGTAGGTTCTATTGTTATCCTCATTTAACTGCTGGGGAAACTGAGGCTGGCAGAGTGTAGTGACTTGCTTACATAACTACATAAATGTCTGAGGTCATATTTGGATTCAGATCTTTTTGATTCTAGACCCAAAACTCTATCCACTGCACCGTCTAGTTGCTTTAGAAGAACGCATGGGTTATTAGGAGAGTGAGGCAAATCTGACCACTTTAAAAACATACCAGTCCCCTTCACTGAGTAACTCAATAAAGGTTGAGCACTGAACATAAGCAATCACCATGAAGATAACTGCAAGCTGATATACCTACATCTGTTGTAGAGGATAAAGAAGAAAAATTCTAGGGAGAACTTGACAAAAGCCTCCAGACAAACTCAACTTATACATTTACACTCAGTGACTATACTACTAGGGTGGGCAAAGGGAAAGAATGGTGAAAAATATGTTGAAAATTATGGTTTCAGATTAAGAAGTCAAAGACTTGTAAGCTACTCAGAAGCTTCATGCCTACATGTTATGAATACTTTTAAAAAAAAAAAGTCAGAAGGCATTGATTGTAGAGAATTGAACATAACAAAAATGAATCTAACTGTAATGTAACAGAAATGACTGGTTATTAATTTGAAAGTTGTCCCCAAATCAGCTGAGTCCAGTAAGATTAACTAACAGTTGGAACAAAGGAGAAAAATCAACACTAAATTAAAACTGTGATAAAACTGAGACTATCAGGCTGAATACAATTATAATAGCTCTAATACAACCTATTCAAAAAAGTTGCCGGTGCTAAAGATTAGTAAATAGATAAAGGTAATGACATTGACTCTGATTATCATCATTTCTGGCAGAAGCTCATAGAAAGGTGATGCCATAATTAAGACAACAAGAGTCCAGAAACTGGCTCATCCAGGAAGTACTTGATTTCCTTGCCAAAAATTGCAGCCAAGGGCAACACTAGCTTAAAGTGTTTGTTTACAAAATTATGGGCTAGAATGGTAGAAGCAGAGTGGTGAGAGTACTGGACCTGGTGTCAAGAACAGAGTTTGAATCCTCCCTCAAACATTTATCAGTTATGTAACCCTGGGCAATTCACTTAACTAACTACTGCCTGCCTCAGTTTCTTCATCTGTAAAACTGGGATAATAAAATTTATATGTGATGGTTGACCTGAGGATAAAATAAGATACTATATGTAAAGTGCTTTTTAGACCCCAAAGTGAAATAAGTCAGCTGATATTATTTATTAGAATTGCAAATACTATCACACTGCAAAATAGCAAAAAGCCGTAGAGAAAATAAATCTGCCAAAAGATCCATCCCAAAAGGGAATTTACAGATGAAGATTAAAGGAAGACAACAGACAAAAAAATAAAACAGATATACCAGCACTCCTACAGAAATAAGGTCTCACTAATAACATAATCAACTGCCATAGGTGCACTCTAGCATCTGTAAAATGGGGATAGTAGTAGTCCCTACAGATTTCAAAGGGGCATTATGAGGAAAAAATGAGATAATGTATATGTCAACAGGCAATCATAATGTCATAAGACTTATGTGAAAACCAGATTTATTACAAGAGAAATAAACACGCATGTGGAACCCAAAGAATTCACAATCCTTACAGAAGTTTGCATATTTACGACAGTACAACAAAAGGAGAAGACAATGGGAAGGGCATGACATGGGAGGGGAAAAGTACAGTAACCTCTCCTGAAGGGGAGGGGCAAGGCAATGGCAAAAGTCATATTCTTTTCCCTTGGGAACCATTAGACTATGAAGATAGGAGGGTCTGCCTATCTGCAAAGGACCCCGGCTGCAAAAGCATTTCTCCCAGCCTGGCACAGGCTGACTGGCACCTGTATTGCCTCCCAAGGACACGCAGGGAATCCAGCTTGGGGTGCAAACAACAAATTATTTCAGCTGGGGTGGGGGTGGAGGGGGTTCTCTTTGACACATTCAGGGCCTCCTGCTTGCTCTAGGTCCAGTGTTTCTGGAAAATATGGCAATTCAAAAAGACATATTTAGGAGACCCTTTAACTGTCCTTAACATCTGCAAAGCTCATTTGCAAACTTTAAGGCACTATATAAAATGCTACCTAGCTATTATATATTTGACATGTCTCCCTCATTCAAATGTAAGTTCCTGGAGGGCAGGGAGTTTTTACTTTTCCTTGTATCCTCAGAATTTAAGACAATACCTGGCACTGACTGAAGGTGATCTGATTTCAAGTCCCCTTTTTACCTTCCACCTTACTGAATTTACCTATTATTATATTAGGTAAGAAATACTGAATTACTTAAAATATTGCTTCAGCATCTTTTAGCCCCATTTCTTCTGTAGAAGGTTTTCAGCGTTTTAGTTTACATTTAGTGTGGCCCTATTCCAGCTATGCCAATTGTATTTTCTAATTGAGAAAAAGCTTCCATTTTATCTAATAAACATGAGCATAAAGTAATATAACTATGCTATCATTGAAAATGTTAATATTTTTAGGAAATGATATATTAGTAATGGTAATGTTAATTTTATTAGTAAATGGACACTTGAAAGAGCATGTCAGTGATATTTGAAAGATTATGGAAAAAGAGAAGACTGTACAATTGGACAAGAAAACGGAGTCAACAGACTATAGTTCAGCAACTTTGATTTTAATTGCTAAAAACAATTTAGAATGGGTTATTAAAGAGATAGCTAAATATTAAAGAGACATCTTGAAAAGGAAGCAGCAATTACAAAAACAAAAAACAAAAACAAAAACCCAGCATGGCTTCATCAAGAATGATTTCCTTTCTGACAGGACTAGTACATCAGGAGAATTCTATAGCTATAATTTGCCTAGAATTCAACAAGACATTTGATATTCTTAAGCCATTTTTATCTTCAAATTATTAAAGCACCTCCTTTCATAAAGTATCTCTAAATGAGAAAATTTCAGTTTCCCTCATAGAAAAGGTGGAAAGATATAGCCTAGACAGTAATACATTTGGATTGATTTGGAACTAGTTAAATAGCCATATTCAGAATTCTTATTAATGGCTCCATTATCACTTTGGCAAGAAGTCTTCAAGTGTCCAAAAAGATTTGTGCACAATCCTGTGTTGTTTAACATTTTTAATAACCTGGAATAAGGCATGTTCATCATATGTGTAGGTGACACAGATCTGGACGGGATAAATAGCACATACTGGGTGTCAGGATCTGAAAACTTTTGGACAGGAAACTTTGGCCTTAAGGCCATATGTGCCCCTCTAGGTCCTCAAGTGCAGCCTTTTCACTGAGTCCTATTTGTTCTGTGAAGTTTGAATTCAGTCAAAGGGTCACATTTGAGGACCTAGAGGGACATATGTGGCCTTGAGACTACAGGTTCCCCAACCCTGGCTAGAGCATTGGGTTGACTTCAAAAAGATGAAATTCAGTGGAAATAAATGTAAAGTCGTACACTGAGGATCAAAAATCAATTTCTCAAATACAAAATGGATAAGGCATGGTAAAACAACACTTTATCCAAAAAACATAAAGGGACTTTAGAAAACTACAAGTTCAATTTGCAGTATGATGTAGAAGTCAAAAAAGACTGTATTATTGGAAGCATAGGCATAAGACAGTAATTCCTCTGCATTTTGCCCTGGTCAAATAACATATGATGTATTGCATTCATTCTGGAGTTTTCTGAAACACTGGAGAGCATCCTGAGAAAGGCAACCAGGATGATGAACAATCTTGAGTCCGTTCATCTGAGAATTAATTGAAGAAACTTGCTTGTTTAGCTTGGAGAAGATTCAGGGGAACATGATAGCTGTGTTCAAGTATCTGAAGGGCAGCCATGTACCAGTGTAGCACCAACATGGTATTCATGGAAGCCATGAATATGCCGGTGCAATTCTGAATCACGAAATACAACAGACTCTCCACATGGAAGACAGAATCAAAACATTTATTCAGATGCCAGAAAGCCAAATCCATCATAGTAATGAAGAAACCTACACACAATGATAATGCAGAGGACAACACCATCCCCAAGCCTTCCCTCTGTTAGGCTTCCCACAAAGCAGTTCCTTTAAACAAATCACAAACAAGTTCTCTCACTCACACTAGGCAGCTGCCTTTCCCAGCTCCAATAGCTCTCTAACTTCCTCTCAGTTCTGCCTCTTCCCATTCCACTCCTCCTGCTCCACCCTTCCTGTTCCATGTGACTTACACTCATGTGACTCAAGCTTCCATGGGACTTCAGCAGTTCACATGGGTCTATTAATGGATGGGAAAGATTTTCCCATTAAGAAGCAAAATTACGTTAACAAAATTACATTAGCAAAAATGCATTATCAATACAATGAGTGATTAGATTTTACTAGTGAGGAAAGAACTAGAAATAATAGGTACAAGTCCCACTGAGGCACATTTAGACTTGATGTCAAGAAAAACTAAAAGAGCTACCTAAAAGTGTAAAAAGTTGCCGTGAGAGATAATGAATTATTTTTCTTTAAGGTCCTCAATTAGAGGCTACATCACTACTTGTTCAGTATGTTACAGTTTTTGTTGTTTCAATCATGTCTGACTCTTTGTGATCCCATTTGGGGTCTTCTTGGCAAAGAGACTGGAGTGGTTTGCCATTTCCTTCCCCAGCTCATTTTACAGATGAGGAAACTGAGACAAATAGGGTTAAGTGACATCCCTGGGGTTACACAGCTACTAAGTGTCTGAGGCCTAATTTGAATTCAAGTTTTCCTGATTCCAGAACCCTCTCTATTCACTGCATCTCAAAGGCTGCCCAATTTCTACCTGCAGAAGTCCTTTTCAAGATTTGACTCAGATGAACAGGCAGTTTTCAGAGCAAGAAATTAAAGCTATCTATAGTCATATGAAAAAATGCTCTAAATCACTTTTGGTTAGAGAGATTCAAATCAAAACAACTCTGAGGTACCATATCACACCTATCAGATTGGCTAACTTGACAAAACAGGAAGATGACAAATGTTGGTGAAGATGTGGGAGAGTTGGAACACTAATTCATTGTTGGTGGAGCTATGAGCTGATCCAACCATTCAGGAGAGAAATTTGGAACTATGCCCAAAGGGCTACAAAAATATGCATACCCTTTGACCCAGCAATACCGCTTCTAGGGCTGTATCCCAAAGAGATCATAAAAATGAGAAAAGGTTCCACATGTAGAAAAATATTTATAGCAGCTCTTTTGGTGATGGCCAAGAATTGGGAATTGAGGGAATGCCCATCAACTGGGGAATGGCTGATCAAACTGTGGTATATGAATGTAATGGAATACTATTGTGCTATAAGAAATGACGAACAAGTTGGACTTCAGAAAAATCTGGAAAGACTTATATGAACTGATGCTGAGTGAAATGAGCAGAACCAGGAGAATATTACACGCAGTAACAGCCACAGTGTGTGAGGACTGTTTCTGATAGACTAAGCCCTTTACAGCAATGCAAGAACCTAAAACATTCCCAAAGGACTCTTGAGGCAAAATGCCATCCACATCCAGAGAAAGAACTATGGAATCGGAACGCAGAATGAAGCAGACTCTTTTCTCTTGTGTTATGTTTTGTTTTGTTTTGTTTTTTTTCTCATGGTTTCTCCCATTCTTTTTAATTCTTCTATGCAACATGACTAATGTGATAATGTGTTTAATAAGAATGTATGTGTAGAACGCATACAAGATCGCATGCCATCTCGGGGAAGAAGGGGGAGAAAATTTAAGACTTATGGAAGTGATTGTTGAAAACTGAAAACAAATAATTAAATTTTTAAAAAAGACTTGGCTCAGATAGTAATTGTTACATAATCTTCCCCAAGAGTGATCTCTCCTTACTCAAATTTTTATAACCTTCCTTTTCTCCTACGACATTCTTCCCTGCATCCTAATCTTCTGGGTATGTGTTGTATCCCAGTAGAGTACAAGCTTAGGAGCAGGTCCCCAGTCTTTTTTCCTTTATGTCTCCTTCAGTTTCCAGTATTTAGCAAATGTTTTAACTGCTGAATTGACAACAGAGACCACATATAATAGCCTGGGCTGTTCCATTTGTATTGTTGTGTTAAGTATAACTTAAATGTTTGTTGAATTGACTCTCACCAACAGAGTGAAGCCGGTAGACAGCCCAGTAGACGCTAAGATGCTGAGTGCCCGTGAGGCAGTTAAGAGGTGGCCGGGGGGGGGGGGGGGGGGGGGGGGGGGGGCTGGAGGTAGGATTTTCAGCTCTCATTTGCCCCAGGAAACCTGTTAGGCCACACAGGGCTAATGATGAGGGTTGGCATTTATGTCTGCTTTAGAGTTTGCAAAGCCCTGGGCATAAATGATCTCATCTGAGCCTCACCACCCTGTGGAGGAGGCAGTAAAGGTATCGTTATCCCCATTTTACACCTGAGGAAACTTTTCGATGTCAGGGACAGGATCTGAACCCAAGTTGTCCTGACTCCAAGTTCAGCGCTTTATCCACTGCGTCCAGCCGCCGGGTGGGCTCCCCGATCCCCCACCAAGTACGGCCCCAGGGTTTTCCTCCTTTCACACACACCCCCACCTTGTGTAACCCTGGGCATGTCACTTAACCAGCTCCATGTACCTTGGGTCCCAGATTGTCAGAGCTGGAGGGAGCTTCAGAGACCTACCTAGTCCTATCCTCTCGTTTTTTACAGAGGGGGAAACTGAGTCCTAGAAGGGAGGAAGGGCTTGTCCAAGGTCAACACTGTGACTAAGCGGCAGGGTCCAGACCGAAAGATCGGCACCTCGCAGTCTAGGGCTCTTCTCGCCGCCCACCCCCCCAAAACCCACCCGGCCCTCAGAGCGCCCCTGGGCCCGACTCACAGTCAGCTCTGGGGTCGCGGCGTCCGGGGCCTGGGGAGAGGGGCGGAGTTCGGATTGGAACTACAGTTAAACAGGGGCAAACTGGGAGGAAACTAGCTGAAAGAGGGCCGGAAGCAGCCCCTGGGCTCCAGAGTCTGCGACCGTTCTAGGATGCTCGGAGGACTCGAGAATCTCTATGGCCCTCCCCCCCTGGTTCCTTGAAAGCCTAGTGGGGCCAAGAGGGCAGAGCCGGGACCCCGGGGAGGAAGAGCTACCCAGGTCTCTCCGGGGAGTCCTCACGTCACTGCTTTTCTCCTGGCGCCCTGACCCGACATTGAGTCTTAAAGGAAGCCTCACCACGAAGGTCCACACAATGTAGGAGGATGGAGGCCACACGCATTTTCTCCCCCCTCATTCCCTCCAAAAGCTAACAAGTGCCCATCCAAAGGAGATCAGTCAATCACCGCCCTCACAGACTTCAGCACCACCAGCGCAGGAAAGCTCCTCAGAGGCCACCTAGTCCAATCTGTACTTGAACCCGAATGCCCCTGCAAGTGGCCACCTGGCCCTTGAAGACCTCCTGCTACCTCCAGAGACTGCCCGTTCCACTGTGGAAAAGCTCTAATTGTTGGAAAGTTTTCCGTAAGACCGATCCTATTTTTCTTTCTGCAGTTTCCACCCACTGCTCCTAGTTCTATTTGTTACGAGTCAAACAGAGCAAGCCTAATCCCTCTAAATACTCGGTTGTCCTTCGGATACTGGAAGAGAAGGTCCGGTTAGCTGGATAAGGAAGTTTTGTATCTTCTTTGTATAAGAATTTGTATTAACCACTCTCCCTCCGTGTGTTATGTAAGCAGTAGGCATGGAAACTTGGCTCTAGCATAGTGATGTCATTTTGGTCCTCTTTGAAAATGAATTACAACAACCAGATAAGAGTAGACACTGGATAAATGACTGATGAATTACTGGACAGGGCAATAGAGAATTGAGGGGGATAGAGCTAGAAAAGATAAGAAGCAGAGACCAGAAGTCCTTCAGCAATGTGAGTTCTCTGATGTAGAATAAGTTATGAACTTTGACTAAAAGCTTTTCCACATTCATTATATTTGAAAATTTTTACTATGAATGATCTGATGCTGAACAAGGGTTAAACTCTTGACTGAAAGCTTTCTCACATTCATGGCATTCATAAGCTTTCTTACCAGTATGAACTCTGTGGTGTGTAATAAGAAGTGAACTTTGAGTGAAGATTTTCCCACAGTACATTTGTGGGGTTTTTCTCCAGTATGAATTCTCTGGTGTAGTCTAAGTTGTGAGCTCTGATAAAAAAATCTTTTCCATATTCACTACATTTATGAGACTTTTCTCTTGTGTAAATTCTCTGATGTAGACTAAGTTTTGAGTTTTGACCAAAGACCCTCCCACACTCAACACACCCATAAGGTTTTCCTCCAGTATGAATTCTTTGATGATGAATAAGTTGTGAGCTCTGACCAAAACCTTTGTCACACGCATCACATCAATAGGGTTTTTCTCCAGTAGGAATTCTTTTATGCTGAATATGTTGTGAACTCTGAATGAAGCCTTTATCACACTCATTGCATTTATAGGGCTTCTCTCCACTATGAGTTCTCTGATGCAGGATAAAGTTTGAGCAGCAACTGAATTCTTTTAAAATTTATTACCTTTATATGGTTTATCTCCAGTGTGTATTAACAGATGTTGAATAAGGTATGAACGTCATCTAAGGACTTTTCCACACATTACATTTGTATGGTTTTATTCTACTATGAATTATTTGGTGCTAAAGGTTGAACTCTGATGGAATGATTTCTCACATTCATTGCATTTGTAGGGTCCTTCTCCAGTGTGATTTTCCTAGTGTAGAATAAGGTGCAAGCTCTTTATAAAGCTTCTCTACATTTATTACACTTATAGGGTTTCTCTCCAGTATGAATTCTTTGATGCCTAATAAGTAATAATCTCTACTTAAAAGCTTTTCGACCTTCATTGCATTCATGGGGCCTCTCTCCTGTATGAATTTTCTGAAGTAATATAAGCTGTGAGTTCTGATTAAAGGCCTTTCCACATTCTTCACATTCAAAAGATTTCTCTCCAGTATGAATTCTCTCATGTTGAATAAGATAGGACCTGTGACAGATTTTTTTCTTACATTCATCACATTTAAATGATTTCTCTCTATTATGAGTTTTCTGAAGTTGATTGTCATGAATTCAGACTGAAGGCTTTACCACATCTATAAAGTTTTTCTCCATGAATTTTCTGATGTTGAGTAAGGTGTGAATTCAGCAAATTAATTACCATATCCACTACACCTAAGAAATTTCCCTCCAGAGTGATTTAACTGATGCTGAATAAATTAGAAGCAATGACTGAAAGCTTTCTACACATTTATTACATTACATGGTTTCTCTCCAGTATGAAATTTTTTATGTTCTATAAGATTTTAGTCCCAACTAAAAAATCTGCCATATTCATCATATTTGTGTGATGTCTCTCTATGTTGAATTCTCTGATCTTAAATAAGGTATGAATTATTTTTAAAACTTTTGTCACAAGTATCACATACAAAGGCTCTTTCTTTTGATATCTCTCTGCATTGTGAATGAGTGTTGTATTTAGCCTGAAATTTCTCCTAAATTCATTACATCTTTTGCTAACATTTATTGGAAGGGTTTTCTTGAGAATCAGATTTATTTTACTAAGATCTTTATCCTGAGAAAAGGATTTCCTCAGAACCACTGCTGAAGAATTTTTCTGATAAATGTTTAAGCTTCCTTCAGGTTCAAAATATTCTCCAGACGCTGATTCCTGAGTAAAATTCTTCACAAGTATTCCTAAATTTTCTCCATATAATTCTACTAATTTGTGATTTTCTTCTTTTTCATCTAATTACTTGTTCTCTGTTCTCTCAGAATCTGAAATAAGAAAGAAAATATTGTGCTTTTTCTGTGCTTAGAAAAAATATTGGAAACACTCATCATAGACACTAATGTTTAACTAGCATATGAATATGCCAGCCCTTTGAACTGACATAATACCTTGACAGAAGATGGAAGGTAGCAATAGGTAAGAAGAAAAATGAAACAGAGACACAACCTAGACAGAGGAAATAGTAAAAGTAAAGAGAGAGAAACAGCTATGGAAAGTGGAATATTTGGGGAGGGAACATGCTGGGCAAAAGACCTGGGGAAGATCAGCGTGTTTGGAGGCCTCTTCCCACCTAACTTTTCTGACCCTTAAACATTCATCTCTTGGACTCCCTTTCCTTCAGCCTCCAAATATAAACAAATTGTAATTTCCCTTAAAATTCAACCAAATCCATTTACATCATCAGGCTACAAGCCATTTCTCTTCTTCCTTTTAATTTTGTGCCCCTGAATTATGCTGATTGTTTCCAATCTTTGAATTCACTCCTGAATCAGCTCCAATTAGGGTTTCCAGCAGAGCACAAAGACCCTAAAGAACTTTGAGCCCTGAAGAACTCTTCTCAGTGAAATCCAAATGACACATACATTTACCATGTTCTTATCCTCTGTGACATATATGACCTATTCAATTTCAAGAAATCAAGTGGTTTCAGCAGTGTGGATGCTATATCCATACACACAGATCATGACTCCTCCATGCCTTAGCAGATTGCCTTAGTGAATTGCTGTGGCCAAAATAACTAAATATCCAATGTCCAAAGCAAATGAAGTATTTCTCAGAACTTACCTAGGCTGGTACATACACTGAGGGCTTTGATACTGTTAAGATCTATCAGAGCATGTGTTTTGCTGGCATACCCTCTGAGGAACACTAGGGTTACTGCTACACTGAAATACATACATATGTACCTAAGTATGTATGTATATGTGTGTATGTGTGTGTATATATATATATATATATATATATATACACATATATATTTGTATATACAAGTTTGTGTGTATGTGCATAGATTTTTGCCTCTTTAAGCCTGAGATGACTATTAATGTTTTCTCTGACCCAAGCTTCCAGGCCATAGATGAGTAGCAGTAACTAAGTACTATCTATGATCTGAATCCATCTGAGATCAATGAACAGTACACTTTCCATGGCTAGAAGCTACATAGTGCCAAGAGCCCTATATTTTTCTTCTACTGTAACCCATCAGCCATGCCTTTCTGGTAAGTCTGGTATAGAAGCCTGTGCCATTCCTATAAGAACTTGCCAACAGCTAAGTTCAGAGAGGTTCATCACCAGGCTGACCACAAGGTTATACATTTTTTGGCCACAGCACTTCTAGATGCAATCTGCACTAGTGAAGTAAGTACTTAAAATGACAAAATCATAGAGCACTGAAGTAGAGTCAGCCATCTGGGAACAGAGGAATTATCACATACAGACTACTTGAGTTTTCTTCATTTGTGGGGGCAACACCATAACTATAAACTGTACTGTTTTGGGCTAATGTTTCAAATATTTAAAAGAAAAAGGATTTGGCCCTTCCATGAATACTCTACCACAAAACCAGATCCTTTAAAAGCCACAAGCATTAGTAAAATAAAGCAATAAAAATAGATGCAAACAAGAGAAGAGGAGTCAGCTGGGTGAAGAGTACAGAATACTAGCTTTGGCATCAGAGGACCTAAGTTTGAAGCCTGCCTTTGATATTTGCAAGCTATGTAACTTTGGACAAGTCTCTTCTAACTATCTGTTTCCTTATTTGTAAAATGAAAGTCCTATAAACCTACTTATGGATGAGCTAGTTCAAGTGATAAATCATAGAAACTGGATGATACTGACCAAAGGGAGAGAAGGACAAAAGATCATGGTATGTTTTTCAATCTCTGTTCTGGCAGAACTTCTTTAAGATTAGCAAGACCACTTTCTGAAAAGAGGGTCTAAGAATCAAGGATGATGAGTGGTGTTTGGAAACTATCAATTCTTTTTTTCTAATGTTTAAATTTTTTAAAAATGTTCTTATGTTTTATTTATTTATTGTTTTCAACATTCACTTCTATAAGATTTTGAGTTCTAAATTTTCACCCTCTCCCTCTCCTCCATCCTCCCTGAGACAGCATGCAACCTGATATAGGTTATATATTTACAATCATATTAAACATGTTTCCATATTAATCATGTTGTAAAGAAGAATTGGAATCAAAAGGAAAAACCACAAGAAGAAACAACAAAATAAGAGAGAGAGAAAATAGTGTGCTTCAATCTGCATTGGGACTCCATAGTTCTTTCTGTGGATGTGGATAGCATTTTCCATCATGAGTCTTTTGAAGCTGTCTTATATCCTTGTATTGCTGAGAAGAGCTAAGTCTATCATAGTTGATCATTGCACAATGTTGCTGTTTCTGTGTACAGAACAATGTATAGTACAATGTTCTCCTGGTTCTGCTCACTTCACTCAGTATCAATTCATGTAAGTCTTTCCAGGTTTTTCTGAAATCTGCCTCATCATTTCTTATGGAACAATATTACATTCATATGCCACAATTTACTCAGCCTTTCCCCAATTGATGGGTATCCCCCCAATTTTCAATTCTTGGCCACCACAAAAAGAGCTTCTATAAATATTTTTGTACATGTGTGTCCTTTTCTCATTTTTATGATTTCTTCACTGCATCAAAGTGTATGCACAGACAACTAGTATTTTTTTTACAGACAAAAATTAAAGAGGCAAAAAAGTCAGCATAAATAATCTATACATTGAAAAAACCCCAAAACAGGTGAAGTGTACAAAACCTGTGAACTTCACATCTCCACCTAAGGGAGCTGGACAGGCTAAGACCCCTCTTGAAGGAGGGCTTGTAAATATCTCTGCTGGTCTTTTGACCTGTACTATCTGTGCAGATACTGCTAGTGACAAGTTTCTCCAGAACTTCAACTCAGCCACCTGCACCAATTGCACTGAAGGAACACTCCCCACTTGTACCTATGACTGCACTCCTCCTGCTACCCTCCTAGTAGGCTCTCCCTTTTTAAACTTTACCTCTAGATGAAATCATAACACCACAGCCTCCTCTAATTACAACATTCTTATTGATCTCTTGAAAGCATCCCTCTTGCTTGGAATCATGATGTGCAAGAGTTCTAATCCTTGGGGCATCAATACACAGAGCCTTTTACAAACCAGCACCTTTTGTGTACCCAAAAACTATAACTTCTTTTGTGGGATGGATGGGTTAAGTGGCAATATTCACAGCACTGAGAGTGACTATGAATTTGCCAGCGTAGTTCTGAACTGCAAAGTATAACACTCTCCATATAGAAAGCAGAAGAAAAACATTTTTTCAGACACCAGAAAGCCCAAATCCATCATAGTAACTAAGAAGTCAATACACATTAGCACTTCAGGGGACAAAGCCATTCCCAAGCCTTCTCCCCTTTCCTCATACCCCTCACAAACAAAAACTCGGAAGACTAGTTGTGCCTATGTCCTCTCTCCTCTTCCCCAACTGCTTTCACCAACTTCCTCCTAGTTCTGTTCCACCCTTCCTGTTGCACTACTTCAACTCCTTCAAGCTCCTCCTACCATATTCTTTCTTTTCTCATTTCTACCTGTCACCTTATTTATACCACCTTACAATATTCCTTTTTTTACTTTTCTATTTTGTGTGCTTCCTCTTTCTCCAGTAACTTAATCAAGTATAAACCTTTCAAAAGTCTCATTCCTTTTATCCATTGTCTCAATGCAGTCATAAATAATACAATACTCTTCATTCAATAAGCTTTGCTTTTGTCCTGTAAACCTTATTAAATCCACCCTAATCTCCTGTGTCCGTTGGAGATTGCCCATGAATCATCTCAGTGAAGAATACTGAAAAAGGTTAGAAAATACTTCCCAAGAAGTTATCTGACTGCTCTTTCCTTCTGCATTATGTAGACATTTGATTTAAAAAATAAATAAATAAAATTAGGAACTTATGCAAACAACAAATATTTTCAGTACTATATATAGTAAAACCAAAAGAGAATTATTGCAAGTGAGGATGGAGATTTCAATTATGTATGGACTGCTCCTCTTTTTAAGAATAAATTCAGTCTATAACTTTCAAAGTTATCTTGCTTGCTTGTGCTTCTTTCTGACATTCCTTTTTCTCTGCATTTCTTACAAAAAGATGTCTAAATAGCTTTATTCTCTTCCTTTTCTTTGCTACCCTATCCTTATCCTCTCTCATCCTCTCAATCCCCCACTGAAAAAAAGAAAGCCTTCATAATAGATATCTTTAGTTAAAGAAACCAAATGCCCACACTGGATATGTTCAAAAATATATCTCTCATTCTGCATCCTGAGTCCATCACTTCTCTGTCAAGAAATGGGTAGACTCATCAGTCCCCTTGAATTGTATTGGTCATTGTTCAGAGTTTCTAAGTCTTTAAAAGTTGTTTTTCTTTTATTATTGTCATTGTATAAATTATTCTCCTAGTTCTGCTCATTTCATTTTGCATCAGTTCATAAAGTCTTCTCAAGATTCCCTTTCATCACTGATGGCAAAATAATATCCCTTTTCATTCCTATACTATAATTTGTTCAGCCATTCCCCAATTGATGGATATCCTCTTAGTTTCCAGGTCTTTGACATTACAAAGAGTCGCTTTTAAAAATTATATATACAGATACTTTTCTTCTTTCTTTGATCTCTTTGGAGTATAGTTCTAATAGCAGCATAACTGAGTGATATACTAAGTTTAGTGACTTATAGTTCCAAATTGCTTTCCAGAATAACTTGGTCAATTTATAGCTCTACCAGCAGGACATTAGTGTATACCTCCAGAAAAACATAAGATCCTTGAAGCAGAGACTGTTTTGTGTCTTTATATCTCCACCTAACACAATGCCTTGTATAAAGAAGGACCTTAACAAATATTTAAGTTTAATTAAATCCACAAAAAACTTAAAAAATACTACTTAGGTCTGGGGTATCTATGAACACATATATAGATTATGAAATAAGATAACTTATCATTTTAATTGCAAGGAGGCAAATTCTATCTCATAGGCACTTCAGAGAGAAGCATGGAGTCATTAAAAGCACTGTACTGTTTCTCAAAGGCAGTCCAACATGATCTCTTCAACTGTTTCATTCTGGGCTTAGTTTATTGTCCATATACAGTATTTGTACACAATAACTGTACTAATTAACAGCTCCATTAGGCCCCACCCAACTGCATAGCAGCCTGAACAAGGGGCATTCTTTATCTATTTGGTTTGGTCTATGGGGATAGTTAGGCTGAACTCACTAGTGATCATAGACCTTATTTTAAAAAGCTTTGCAATAATCCAGAGATTGATGCAATCAATTCAATATTACTGGCAAATAAGAGTATCTGAAGACCTCACTATTAAGGGCATTTCTCTTCCATCTGAATTATGCATTGGACATTCTACATGACAGTGGTAAACACCTTTGTGAGGAAACATCTCTGGGTCTTATGCCTCATTTGATAATAATAATTATAGGATTATAGAACAGTTAACTGTTATCTTTCAAAGAACTTTGAATTTCTTTAACCTACATATGGAAGACAACTAATTGAAAAGCCTTTAAGGCGGCATTTGACTCTACCAATAGTTTTAACAACAAGCACAGTGTAATCTTGTATTTTCTGCCCTTTTCAATCAATTATGTAACTAAACATGTGGTCTGCTATAAAATATCACTTGCAAAGCCCTTTCTATTCTCTTTTTATACCTTTGTCAGGGATGCTCTCTATGCATCTATAACTTACCCTGATAAAAAATCTTGTAGAAATGTGAAAGTAAGCATATATGTGAGAAGATGTTTGTATTCTCTGTCACCAGTTTTTTCTATAACAATAATATCCATAATTTTTTGGCTCTACAATGTTACTATTAATACTAGAATGACTACTTGATATTTATTATTACAAGGTAGCTAGATAGTAGCGGATAAACCACTGCACTTGGGAGACTGGAACATCTGGGTTGGAATGCTGCCTCAGCCACTTTCTAGTACTGTGGCCAGGGGCAAGTCACTAAACTTTTCAATTTGTTTTCTTATCTGTTTGTTTTTTTTTAAGACAACTTCACAGGATTGCTGAGGATAATGAGATAACATACGCAAACCTTTAAGTGTTGTACATTAGGTAGTATTGTTACTACATGACACTTTAGAGTTGACAAATCTTTGTATGTATCACTTGATCCTGTGCCCTCTTGTCTTCTCCCTCTTCTCTCTTTATACTCTCTTTCTTAATAAGCTTATCAGATCCCATGGGCCTAATAATCTTTTTGCAAACGACCACAAGGTATACATACTGTCTCAGTCCCTCTCCTGAACTTTTGTTCTGTACCATCAATTGCCTATGTTTCAAATTGGATGCTCCACTGACATCTTAAATTCAACATATCCAAAAATTACCACTCCCCCTAAACCCTCTTCCAAACTTCCCCATTTCTAGTCAATGTACCACCATCCCTACTCTTTACTCTCCTCCATTCCATATACCTAATCAGTTGCCAAATCTTGTCATTTCTGCCTTCACATCTCTCACGTCTGACTTCTTTTAAGATTATCAAAAGAGCCTCCTAAATTGGATCTTCACTGTTCCAAATTTCTAACAATTTCAAACCATACCTGACATGCCTGCTAAAGTCATTTTACTTAAGCATATATCTGACCATGTGACTCTCCTACTCAACCAATTCCAGTAGCTTCCTATTGCCTCTAGAATAATACATAAACTCCTCTGTTCAGCTTTTAAAGCTCCATACAACCTGGTCTCCAATGTACCTTTCAGGCTCACTTGAACATTATTCCTTCTCCTGCATTCTACAAATCAGCCTCTCCATTTCCTTCCTGTCTCTGGGCCTTCAAACTCTATGCTTGAATATATTCTCCTTAACCTCCTACTATCCTGCCCCTCACTAAATTACTCTTTTCTTTTGAGTTCTAGCTCAGATACCAACTTCCACATGAAGTCTTTTCTTTACCTGCCCCCAACTGCTGATGCCTTCCTTATATTTAAGTACTTGGTATATTTAAGCTACATATATTTTTATATATACTTGTTGCCTCTTTCATTAGAACATACGATCATTTTTAAGCAGGGAAACTCATTTCATTTCATTCTTGGTACGTATCTCCCCAGTGGCTAGCACAGTGTTTGGCACATAGTTGGCACTTAAACTTTTGACTGATCTACATCAGTTAAGCAAAGTAATCCCATCGACTAACAGGTAAAAAATTCTTAATGTATATATTGAGTTTGCAGAACTGCATTGAGATAAGAAATGCTAACATGATGCCATTTCAAAGAGGAGAAAACTAATAAGGCACAGAGGGGAAGCGATTTATTTAAGGTCATATAGCCAAGACAGGTAAAGGTAAAGCTAGAATTCAAACCAGTCTTCTGACGCTAAGACTAGTTCTCATTCTGGAAATGATTCCTGTAGAGATAAAGGGCTGAACTAGATAATCTCTAAGATGTTACTCAACTTGAAGAATCTGTGCTCCTTCCTAAGTGCTCACCCAGCTTCCGTTTGAAGATCTCCAGCAGTGAGGAAACCATTATCACCCAGGAGAGACGATTCCATTTCTGAAGAGTTCCCCTTGTGAAGGTTTTCCTTATATCAGACCTAAATCTGCCCACTGCTTTTACTTCCTCCCCTGGGATGGAGGTGGAGGTGGTGGTGGTGTGTCCAATAGTGAAAGTCTAATCCCTCTTCTTCAACAACTAGGGTACGGTGACCTGGTCTCTCCGCACTCCCACTCGCCAAGCTTGGTCTTTTTCAGGCGAAATATTCCCCATTCTTTAACCACTCCTCACGGACGTGGTTTCTGGTCATCTCCCGCTTATTACAACGTTCCTCTCGTCGGCACGTTGTCCAGTTTATCAATATTCTTCCTGCAGTGGGGAGAGTGGGACGCAGAACCGGTCACTTTGCTCCAGACGCGTCTGAGCAGGGTCCAAGGAAGGGCGGCGCTGGCCACGCACGGACCCGTCACCCGAGGGGGTGCCCCGAGCAGCTCGAAGCTCGCCCCGATCCCGAGGGGTGTAGCCCCTTGGTCAAGAAACAAAACTTCTTGTGGAAGTTTTCGCCCTTTCCCTTGGAAGACTTCTACATCTTCCTCTTCTCACCCGCCTCCAAAATAGAAAACAAGGCGGTTAAAGGAATGACCTTTGGCCACTAACCGCCAAGCCGACACAGACAGGTGACATCTGCATTTCAAGGCTATTCCACAGCCCGAAGAACGAGGCTTGGAGATTGCGCTGGAAACCCCGCTCCTAGAGAATCGACCACGGCGTAGTGAGTCCTCCGCATGTCCTAGAGCAGCCACGGCCCCACGGAGTGGGGATCGGGGGAGCTGGGAGGGAGGGGATCTTGAGCGCCCCCTAGCGGATCGAGGTTGCACCTCTGTACTTCCAGCCCACATATCCAGCGCGCTCTTTGCACTGGACTGAGGTCTCTCATAGGGCGGTAGCTGTGAGCCCCGCGGAACGTGTGCTGGCCATGCTGTGCGTTTCTCCTCGCTTTCCGCTCCTTGGCTCCCCATGGCTGTATCCTCTTTCCCTCCTCCTTGTCATCCCTGTCCTTCCCAGTCCTCCCTCCTTCTCCTGATGGAGTCCAACTCTCCATCCCTTACCCCTGCCCTTTTACATTTGAGGAAACTGAGGCCCGGTCTGACCAAAGTCACACAGGCAGTAAGAGTGAGAGGCAGAATTTGAACCAAAGTCCATTATGCAGAATGTCCCTATCGCCCTGTCCATCCCTCTCCTCCATCGCCTCACTCCTCCTCCCCGTAACTGCACATCTTCCCTGTCAGTCAACCCAGCCCTCCACCTTCTTGTTGAGAAGGATCTATTTCCCTCATCTCGTTAATCAACAATCACTGATAATGCTCTTATGCCCCGGGTCCTGTGCTACACACTGGGGATGCAAAGGAGATAGAATGAAGCAGCTTCTCCTTACATTGTATACATACCTACAGAATAAATACATCTTCATCGTCATAGCTGGAATTTACATCAAATAGTACAAGGCTTGCATAATGCTTTACAGAAATGATCTTATTTTATCCTTACAGCAACCCTGGTGGGTAGATGTTATTATTTGCCCCATTTTATAGATGAGGAAACGGAGGTCGAGGTTAAGTGACTTGCCCAGGGTCACACAGCTGGTGTGTGAGAACAGATTTGGAAGAAAAAAGGTAATTAAGAAGAACCCTATTAAGTCAGGGAACAGAAAAGTTTTCATATAAAAGGTAGTATTTGATTTGAGTCTTTTTTAATTACATTTTTTCAACTAACAAGCATTTGTTTTCTTACCCCTTTAACATCTCTTTCCCCCAAGAAGAAAAAAAAGAACTTGTAGCAGATATGCACAATCAAGCAAAATAAATTTTCCTGTTTGTCATATCCAAAAGTATATCTCAGCATGTTTAATCTATCACCTCTTTGTCAGGAAGTGGCAGCCTCTTTCATCATGGTTCTCTGGAATTTGCATTACTCAGGGTTCTTAAATATTCTAAACAGGGTGGGTTTTTTAAGTAAGGAAGGGATTCTGGGAAGGGATTCAGAGGAATCAGGGCAGCTAGGTGGTGCAGTGGATAGAGCACCAGTGCAGGAGTCAGGAGAACCTGAGTTCAAATCTTACCTCAGATATGATACTCCCTAGCTGTGTGACCTTGGGCAAGTCACTTAACCCCAACTGCGTGATCCTGGGTCATCTCCAGTCATCCTGATGAATATCTGGTCACTGGATTCAGATGGCTCTGGAGGAGAAGTGAGGCTGGTGACCTGCACAGCCCTCCCTCACTCAAAACAAAGTCAAGTGCAAGTCATATCATCATTTCTCAGATGTCATGGTTTTCTACAAAAACAAAGGATGTACACAACCCTATGATCCTCCTCTCTCTTCACTCATTATATTGTCATTTCCTTCCTTCTTCCCATCATCACAGCAATAAACATTTGGAGGGGGAAGGCAATTGGGGTTAAGTGACTTACCTAGGGTTACCTAGCTAGTAAGTTTCTATAATGTTAATAGAATGGGAAGATCTTCCCCATCCATTAATTGGCTTAACACATGGAGCCTGTGATCATATGGATCCTTTGATCATGTGCAGCATGGATCACATGGAGCTCAGATTGGGAGGAACTTGCCCAAGGAAGAGAGAGAAAGAGAGTGCCAGCAGAGAGTGAGAGCAGGTAGAGCAGAGAAAGAGAAGCAAGCTGTGAGTGGGTGGAGGGAGAAATTTGTCTAGGGGAACTTGTTTTTGTGGGCAGGCCTGACAGAAAGAAGGTTCAAGATGTGGGGGCTTCCTGGATTAGTGATAAGTACACTGTTAAATCTTACCTCCTGGTATTCTAATGATGTCTCAAGTAAATATTTTCATTTTGACTTTGAGGAAGAGAGTTTGTTATATTTTGTAATTTTACCCTGGAAATATGCATGCATATTAATAGAGGCTGCAATGGGTATCTCACTGGCATTATAGTTTCTGAGACCAGATTTTAACTCAAATACTCCTGACTTCCAGGCCAGAGCTCTATCTACTCTACTACCTAACTGCCCCTCAATAAAAATGTATTAGGCACCTATAGTCTGCAAGGCACCATGCCTGCCTATCCTCCATGTCATCTTATATCTCCTCCCTCCATTAAATTGTTCCTTCCTCCCTTGTCATTCAGTCCCCCTCCCCAAGTCATCATACTCTCCAGGTGTCATCCCCTTCATCTCCACACCCATCAACACCAGTCATTTGAGGATGACCCTGTGTGTGTCTGAATTTTTAAAAGGTGGAAGAAAGAATAAGGTGGGATGTTATCTTCCATCCATAATCTTTGAAGAATATCTACCTAAGAAGGACTACCATATTATATCAAAGAATAAAGGGAAGGGGCCCCATTTAGAGGAAGTTCCCAGTTGAAGTGAAGAGAAAAATGTAAAAACATGAAAGGGTAATTTCCAGTACATGATAGTATAGTAAGACTTCATCTTTGAAAATATTTGTTTAAGTTGGATATTTGAAGACTTTTATGCACCAGCTCTCAATAGTAATTAATACATTAGAATTTTAAGGTTTGAAAAGTACTTTACAAATTTTATCTCACTGATCTTCACAATTGCCCTATAAAGTAGGTGCTATTATTTTCCCCATTTTACTGATAAGGAAACTGAGGATAAGAGAGGTCACACAGCTAGCATGTGTCTGAAGTGGAACATAATAGTATTCTTGACTCCAAACTGCCATTTGTACATACATGTTGGGCATGTGCCCTGAATGAATGGATGCTCCTCTTTCTACAGCATTTTAAAGCTGACACAGTGCTTCTTCCACAACAACCTTGTCAGGTAAGAGTGTAGATATTGCCATCCCCATTTTACAATGAGGAAATTGAAGCACACAGAGGTTAGGTGACTTGTTCGGGGTCCTCCAGCTAATGAACATTATACACAAGATTCAGACAAATACGTTTTGAGCATTTTCCCCACTACTTTCAGTTGTGGAAATAAGGGCAGTCCATTCTCACCTCAATAGCTGCTTTCTCCCTCTGCCCTGCAACTCCCTTCTTTCATTGGTCAGTCCTGAGAACTTTCATTTCCAGAAAGGGCCAAGACCAGTCATTCTCTGAACATTATCAACATGCCCCTATGTGTCCTTCTGCCTCCCCACCTCCTCACTCCCTCTTTACCCACCTACTCTATTTTCATCTCCTTTATATCTGTTGTCTTTCCTCATTTGAATATAAACTCCTTGATGATAGGACTATCTTTTTTTTTTGCTTATATTTGTATTCCAAGTACTTGGTAGGGAGGGAATAAACATTAATATAGTGCCTTTGTGCTGTCTCATTTGACTCTACTACAGCAATAGGAATGTAGTAAGTGCTTAATAAATGCTTTTTGACTTATTGGCTGCACCAAGCTGCCACAAATAGGATGGATTTGTGATTGTATTTTCTCATAGAAATCATATAAATGATACTTAGATTTCCTGGCTAGTAGGAATCATTCATCACTAAAAATTCAACATATTGCATAACTGGTACATTGTGTTACTCTTTTCCTCCTTTTCATCTGTCTCCAATCATCCAGTTGTTCTGTGCCTTATCTCCTGTTTGTTGATTCAAATTCAACTTTATAATATTTGCCTATTATGTTGCAGACACTGCAAAGCACTGGTACTTCAAACTTAAAAACAAAACTGTTTAGAAGATTAAAATTGATCCTGTATCATTTTCTTATTGGTTTTATTTATACCTAATTGATTTTGTCCTGTAACTGCCTAAGTCATGGCTCTCTGTCTTTGAATTTAGTTCAGAATTCAGCTGGTCTGTAAGGGGTAAGTTTTGAAATCTTGTTAATCACTGTTTATTCTTGCCTCAAAGAATTGTTCTAACTTTGAGGAATGTGGCTTGCTGTAAGGAAGTGGAGCTTAACATCTTTACACCACCAAGCTAGCCTTCAAGAATGTCTGATTTGCTATCCAAAGAAGTTTGAGCCACTATCTTGCATGCGGATTCAATGATGAAAGGAGGAAGGTTGTTGCCAGCTTCTAAACCCAACTTCTAATCAAATATATTATTTGTTCCCCACGCATCAGCTATATAATCAATCATGTTACCCTCAACCCCATAATGTCATTTACTCTGTTCTGTTACTTGTTTTATACTCTCAAAAGCCTATAAATGGAGACCTGTTCTTTTGCTTGGGGTGTTTAACTGGAAACTGAGGCATCTATTGATCCAACCTATTCTCAGGTTACCAGCCCTGATAATAAAATGTCTTGCTCAAAGAAATGTGCCTCAGTTTACCTTTTTGTTAAATTCAACTCACAACATAGTCCCTGCCATAAGGAATTTATAATCCACTGAACTGTATAAAGGAGACTTTGGAGCATTCTCAATTTGCCTAACATAGAAACTCCCTGAGGGTCTTATCCTAGGTATGCCCAGATCATCTAACTCTGTCCCCTACCACATAAGTAGCGTACCTTCCTTTGAATAGTTATGTAACCAGACAGACTGGGTCTTTAAAACTGACCAGACTGCGACAGTCATTCTCTTTTTCTATGTTCTCTTTACTGTTGCTTCCAGGGAGTACACATCACAGTTCAAACACAGGGTGGGCACCATGAACTGAAGGGGCAGTGATCCCCTTTAAATACACCTGACCTAAGCTTGAGTCCCAAGCACCCTAGCTTCTCTAGATAGAGCTTCCAGGATTCCATGCCAGGTTGGATGATTTCAATTCCACTCCTGGAATCCTGGGTCAAAAGTGGATGTAGCTTAAACTCCCAGAACTAATGGGGCCAGTGAGGATCACTCCCTGACATCTGAAACTATGGAGAACAAACAACACAGAAGAAACATAAATACTCCCAGACCCATTTCTTAAAGCTGGGGTATAAGAGAGAGAAGGGGAAGGAAGTCCTTCCCCTCTTATGGACTAGATTCATGGTGCCCACTCTGGGTGAACTGTGATTTATACCCTCTAAATTCAAGAGGAAAGAGAGTGCTATTGTTTAAAATATTAGCTTTTAAACCAATAGTAAATTATCATAGTAACCTAGCGTTTGATAAACCCAAAGACACCAGGCTTTGGGATAAGAACTCATTATTTGACAAAAACTACTGGGAAAACTGGAAAGCAGTAGAGCACAAACTAGATATAAGACAACATCTCATGTTTGTCCTTCGTTGCCAAAGAAGACCATGACATCAGAGAAATGATGACATGACTTGCACTTGACTTTGTTTTGAGTGAATGAGGACTGTGCAGGCCACCAGCCTCACTTCTCCTCCAGAGCCCTCTGAATCCAGTGACCTGATATTCCTCAGGATGATTGGAAATGGCCCAGGATGCACTGGGAGACCTTGGGACCTTTAGGCCAAGGTCTTTGCAGGTGCTCAATTAGGGTGAGGCAATGCCCATTCATTGAATAGGACTGTTGAAGAAGTAGCCAGGGCATGACCCCTTTAATGAGGTCAAGAAAACAAAGATATCAGAATAGGTGGGAAACAGCAACAGTTATTATTTGATAACAACTGTAAAGGTAGCAGGGTCTAGGAACCCTTGGCAGGGGCTCCTTGGAGTCTCAGTTTCAGAGTGTAGTAAGTTTAAGGTTTTGGGAGAGGACAGAGAGGGAGAGGACAGAGAGACAGAAAGGGAAGGGAAGGGAAGGGAAGGGAAGGGAAGGGAAGGGAAGGGAAGGGAAGGGAAGGGAAGGGAAGGGAAGGGAAGGGAAGGGAAGGGAAGGGAAGGGAAGGGGAGGGGAGGGGAGGGGAGGGGAGGGGAGGGGAGGGAGAGGAGAGGAGAGGAGGAGAGGAGAGGAGAGGAGAGGAAAGGAAAGGAAAGGAAGGAAAGGAAAGGAAAGGAAAGGAAGGAAAGGAAAGGAAAGGAAAGAAGGAGAAGAGGAAAGGGGAAAAGAAAAGGAGTCAGTAAAACCCAGGTCAACTGGGCAACATTTGGTCATCCAAATTTACCTTCCTTTGGAGAGGAGAAGGAAGAGGGGGAGGGAGAGGCAGACAGGAGAGGAGGAGGTGAGGTTCCACAGCTAGCATTCAGCTAGCTGCATCTACTCACAGGATCATGTTTGTCCTTCACTGCCAAAGAAGACCATGCCATCAGAGAAATGATGACATGACTTGCACTTGACTTTTTTTTTTTTGAGTGAGGGAGGGCTGTGCAGGTCACCAGCATCACTTCTCCTCCAGAGCCATCTGAATCCAGTGACCTGATATTCTTCAGGATGAGGGGAGGGATGGAGGGAGAAAAATTTGGAACTCAAGATCTTGTAAAAATGAAACCTAAAAATTGTTTTGTCATGTAATTGGGGAAAAATAAAATATTATTTAAAATGTGGACTCTCATATAACACCTTGGGATTATTGAAAATGTGATACAATTTTTTCTTTTTTCTTTAAAAAAATTATTAGAGGGCAGAAAGAGCTTCACCTTGGAGGAGGAGATATCATATTTACGGCTCTTTGGAAGGAGACGTCTATGCTGCAAGCCCTTCAAGACATAGCTCGTTCTACTCAGCCGGGTGTACTTTACAGTTTGGGTCACAGAGTTTAACTGGAAGCAGTAAGAAAAATCCAGAAGATCACGTCAACATGGAGGTCAGCAAAGTAGGCAGTGAAGTGACATTCAAAACTCTTCAAAACCAGCAGCTGTTTGCTGCCACGGCTGACAACTTTCTGGAACATATGTGTCGTCTGGACATCGACTCAGAGCCCATTGTGCCCCGAAACACTGGTATCATCTGCACCATTGGCCCAGCCTCCCAATCTGTGGAGAAGTTAAAAAAGATGATTCAAGCTGGAATGAATGTGGCTCGTCTAAACTTCTCCCATGGAACTCATGAGTACCATGCAGAGATCATCAAAAATATTCGAGCAGCCACAGAGAGCTATGCTTCTAGTCCTATCCATTACCGACCTATTGCTATAGCCTTGGACACCAAAGGACCAGAGATCCGAACTGGACTCATCAAGGCCAGTGGCACAGCCAAAGTGGAGTTAAAGAAGGGTAACACTCTCAAAGTCACCTTGGATGAAGCCTATATGGAGAAATGTGATGAAAACATCCTGTGGGTAGACTACAAAAACATTTGCAAGGTGGTGGATGTTGGTAGCAAAATCTTTGTGGATAATGGGATCATTTCTCTTCTTGTGAAGGAGAAAGGTGCTGATTTCCTTATAACTGAGGTGGAGAATGGAGGCATGCTGGGCAGCAAGAAGGCTGTCAACCTTCCTGGGGCAGCTGTAGACTTGCCTGCTGTGTCTCAGAAGGATATCCAAGATCTTCACTTTGGATTAGAGCAAGGGGTGGACATGGTATTTGCATCTTTCATCAGAAAGGCAGATGATGTCCATGCAATCAGAAAGATCCTGGGAGAGGAAGGCAAAAACATCAAGATCATCAGCAAGATTGAAAACCATGAAGGAGTCCAAAGATTTGATGAGATCCTGGAAACCAGTGATGGCATCATGGTTGCTCGGGGGGACCTAGGTATTGAGATCCCTGCAGAAAAGGTCTTTGTTGCTCAGAAGATGATGATTGGAAGGTGTAATAGAGCTGGGAAGCCTGTTATTTGTGCCACTCAGATGCTCGAGAGCATGATTAAGAAGCCACGCCCCACCCGGGCTGAAGGCAGTGATGTAGCCAATGCTGTCCTGGATGGAGCTGATTGTATCATGCTATGTGGGGAGACTGCCAAAGGGAACTACCCAGTAGAAGCTGTGCAGATGCAACACTTGATTGCCCGAGAGGCAGAGGCCGCCATCTTTCACTTGCAGGTGTTTGAGGAGCTCCGCAACCTGGCCCTCATGACCAAGGATCTCACTGATGCTGTTGCCATAGGTGCTGTAGAGGCTTCCTTCAAGTGTTACAGTGGGGCCATTATCATTCTCACCAAGTCTGGAAAGTCTGCTTATCAGGTAGCTAAGTACCGTCCCCGGGCTCCCATCATCGCTGTTACTCGTTGTGCTCATACTGCACGCCAAGCAAATATCCACCGAGGCGTCTTTCCTGTGCTGTGCAAGGACCCTGTTCATGAGTCATGGGCTGAAGATGTGGACCTCAGGGTTAACCTTGCCATGGAAGCTGGCAAAGCTCGTGGCTTTTTCAAGAAAGATGATGTGGTCATTGTACTGAGTGGTTGGTGCCCAGGTCCAGGTTTCACCAACACTATGCGTGTGCTGCCAGTTCCATAAAAGGGCATTTGAAGACCTTCTTGTAGGTGACTTCAGCACCCTCCCTTCCCTGCCCCGCCTGCATCCATTGCAACTATTATTGGTGTTGTCCATTCCTAGTTATTAGAGGCTTTATACTGCTAAAACATCCCCCCACCAAAAAAGATTAAAGTCTCTTCTTAAAGAAATTTTGTATTAGACCTATTTTTCTCCCCACTTAGAGACATCAGTATCAATTTAGCATGCTCTTGGTGGTGTGTAAAGATAGAGAAGTTGTGGCTTAGCTTGGGGTACTGCAGATCATCTTTGACTTAGGGGATTAAAAAGTAACATGTATCAGTATTGTGTTTGAAATTGATCCAGACATCCTTCATGCACACACAAGTAAGCACTAGCCACAATCCCTCTAAGTACAAGTCCTCAGTGTATATGGGCCTCTACATCTTTCCTGACCAGAGGAACCACCCTCCCTTTCCTCACCTCCATCCTATAAATGAAAGAGTCTTTGTTTCACACACTTATTAAGTTAAAAATTAAATAGAAGCTGAATCCAACTGCTGAAAACCAATACATTTTAGTGAATAATGTGATTCTCAGCAATGGTGTCCTCTGGTAAGGCACTCTTACCTTGGGGGGAAGAAGAAGCTTGCAGTCATAAGCCAGTTTTTTCCCTCCATTTGAAGGAGGGAGCCTAGGATGGAAAGGAAATTCTTCACAGAATAGTCCCCACTGTCCCAAGCAGCAGGCCTTACTACACTCCTTGCCCCTCAGCCTTCTCATATTGTGAGTGTCTGTGTTCCTCCAATATTTCTCTTCTATTTTCAATCTGGAATAAACTCACACTCATATTGTACTGTATTTTGCTGTAGAGTACATCATTTGTCAATAAATACAAGCTGAAGCAAAAAAATTTATTTGGGGGGCAGAGCCAAGATGGCAGAGTAGAAGCAGGGACCTACCTGAGCTCTCCCCCCAAAGCCCCTCAAAATACCTGTGAAAAATGGCCCTAAATGAATTCTAGAGCAGCAGAAGCCACAAAATGACAAAATGAAATAGATTTCCAGCCCAAGACAATCTGGAAGCCTGACTGGAAAGTCTCTATTGTACCAGGTTCAGAGTGGAGCACAACTCAGCATGGGCCACACTGACATAGATGGCACTGGAACAGGCCTCAGAGCACTGAATCACTGGCAGCTGTAGCAATTTCCAGACTTCTCAATCCACAAACCCCAAAGACAGCTTCAAAGGTCAGCGGTAAAGCTCTTTCACTTGAGTGAGAGAGAAACATGGTCCAGCACCAGCCCCAGGGCCGTGGCATCCACTGCTGTAGTGGTGACTGCTTCTGGAGCTCTCAGCCTACTGATGGTGGGGGAATCAAGAGACTGATCTGGGTTGCAGTCCTACATGGTGGTCCTAGGGTGAGGAGGAGTGCTGATGTGGCAGAGCTGATGGCATCTGTTGAGAAGGAATTCCTGAGCAGAAAAGAGTGTTTGTGGTTGCTCACAGACCCAGGTTCAGGACAGGAGAGGAGTAAACACTTCTTCTTTAGTCATGCCACTTTGGAGGAATTGAGAATTTATAGGAACCCCAAAGATATCTCTGAAGACAGGTGCACAAAATCCCTGAAACTTGTGGCAGTACACTCTCCACTTAAAAAAGAACTCAAAAGTCAAGTAATTAGTTGGGGAAAATGACCAAAAAGATAAGACTGTGGAAGGTTACTTTCTTTTTTTTTTTTTAATGTTTATTTATTTATTTTTAGTTTTCAACATTCATTTCCACAAAATTTTGAGTTCCAAATTTTCTTCCTGTCTCTCCCCTCCCCCCACCCCATAATGCCTTGCATTCTGGTTACCCCTTCCCTCAAAATGCCTTGACATCTATCATACCCGTACCCCTCCCTTCCCTTATCCCCTTCTTCTCTCTTTTCTTGTAGGGCAAGATGGGTTTCTATACCCCATTACATGTATTTCTTATTTCCCAGTTGTATGCAAAAACAATTCTCAACATTCATCCCAAATACTTTGAATTCCAACTTCTCTCCTTTCCTGCCTCCCCACTCATCCCTACTGAGAAGGCATGCAATTCAATATAGGCTGTATAAGTGTAGTTTTGCAGAAGACTTCCATAATAGTCATGTTGTATAAGACTAACTATATTCCCCTCCATCCTATCATGCCCCCCACTTATTCTATTCTCTCTTTTGACCTTGTCCCTCCCCAAAAGTGTTTACTTCTGATTATTCCCTTCTCCTGTTTGCCCTCACTTCTATCATCCTCCTCACCCCACTTGTCCTCTTGTCCTCTATCTTTCTGTAGTGCAAGATACACTTTCATACCAAACTGAGTGAACATGTCTTTCCCTCAAGACAAATGTGAAGAGAGTAAGCTTTCCTTTTCCCCTCTCATTTCCTCCCTTTTCTCTTCCACTGAAGAAGCTTTTTCTTGCCTCCTTGATGTGTGATAATTTACCCCATTCCATTTCTCCCTTTCTCCTCCCAATATATTCCTCTCTCACCCCTCAATTTTATTTTATTTTTTTAAGCATCATTCCTTCTTACTCAACTCACCCTGTGTTGTCTGTGTGTGTGTGTGTGTGTGTGTGTGTGTGTGTGTATAATCCCTCTGAGAAAAGTCTCAAGAGTTGCAAATATTATTTTTCCATGTAGGAATGTAAACAGTTCAACTTTAGAAAGTCCTTTATGTTTTCTCTTTCCTCTTTACCTTTATATGCTTCTCTTGATTCTTGTGTTTGAAAGTCAAATTTTCTATTCAGTTCTGGTCTTTTGATCAAGAATGCTTGAAAGTCCTCTATTTCATTGAATGACCATTTTATCCCTACCCTGGGTAGGTGATTCTTGGTTTTAATCCCAGTTCCTTTGACTTCTGAAATATCCTATTCCATGCCCTTTGATCCCTTAATGTAGAACCCAGTAACTCTGGAATTTGGCTACAATGTTCCTAGCAGTTTCTCTTTTTGGATCTCTTTCAGGAGGTGATCAGTGGATTCTTTCAATATTTATTTTGCCCTCCTCCTTTTCCATCTGGCCACTTCTGCTTTTTAGGGCATTCTTCTCTTCCTTGGCTTTTTGAATCTCTTTTGCCATTTGGGTTAGTCTATTTTTTAAAGTGTTATTTTTTTCAGTGTTTGTTTGGGTTTCCTTTAGCAAGTAGTTGAGTCGTTTTTACCTCTTTCAAAAAGGATTCAGAAAATCAAGTAAGAGAGGTGGAGGAAAAATTGGGAAGAGAAATGAGGGAGATGCAAAAAAAATCATGAAAAGCAAGTCAGCACCTTTTGCAGAATTAGCCAAATGGAAAAGGAGGTTCAAAAGCTCACTGAAGAAAATAGTTCTTTCAAAATTAGAATGGAACAGATGGAGGCTAAGGACTTTGTGAGAAAGCAAGATATCACAATACAAGCCCAAAAGAATGAAAAAAATGGAAGATAATGTGAAATATCTCATTGGAAAAACAACTGACCTGGAAAATAGATCCAGGAGAGACAATTTAAAAATTGTGAGGCTACCTGAAAGCCATGATCAAAAAAAAGAGCCTGGATGTCATCTTTCATGAAATTATCAACTGCCATGATATTCTAGAACCAGAGGGCAAAATAAGTAGTGAAAGAATCCACCGATCACCTCCTGAAAGAGATCCAAAAAAAAACCCAAAAAACTCCTAGGAACATGGTAGCCAAATTCCAGAGTTCCCAGGTCAAGAAGAAAATATTACAAGCAGCCATAAAGAAACAATTCAAGTATTGTAGAAACACAATCAGAATAATACAGGATTTAACAACTTCTACACTATGGGATCGAATGGCTTGGAATATGATATTCCAGAAGGCAAAGGAGGTAGGATTAAAACCAAGAATCACTTACCCAGAAAAACTGAGTATAATACTTCAGGGGAAAAAATGGAATTTCAATGAAATAGAGGACTTCCAAGCATTCTTGTTGAAAAGACCAGAGCTGAATAGAAAATTTGAATTTCAAATGCAAGAAATCAAGAGAAACATGAAAAGGTAAACAAGGAAGAGAAGCCACAAGGGTCTCATTAAAGTTGAACTATTTACATTTCTACATGGAAAGATGATATTTGTAACTCATGAGGCATATCTCAGTATTAAGGTTGTTAGAGGAATATATATACGTGTGTATGTATGTATAAGTATATATATATGTATATACAGAATGTGTACATATATATTATGTGTGTATGTATATGTGCAGGTATGTATATGTATATGTGTGTATGTTTGTATGTATAGACAGATAGATGTATTCAGAAAACTGAAAATAAATAATCAAACTGATAACACTTTAGATGGATAGATAGATAGACAGACAGACAGACAGAGAGAGGGCACAGGGTGAGCTGAATATGAAGGAAGGATACCTAAAAAATAAAATTAAGTATTGAGAGGAATGTACTGGAAGAAAGAGAAATGGAGAAGTAGAATGTAGTAAATCATCTCATATAAAAGAGGCAAAAAAAGAGCTTTTACAATGGAGGGAAAGGAGAAGAGGTAAGAGGAAATAAATGAGCCTTACCCTCATGGGATTTAGCTTAAAGAAGGAATAACACACTCAATTGGGTATGAAAATCTATTTTACCCTGAAGGAAGGCAGGGGAAGAAGGGGATAGAAGAGGGAGGATAATAGAAGGGATAGCAGATTGGGGGAAGGGGTAATCAGAAACAAACTCTATTGTGAAGGGACAGGTAAACAGAGAGAATGGAGTAAATGGAGGGCAGGACAGGATAGAGAGAAATGTGGTTAGTCTGTTGCAATATAACTGTTATGGAAGTATTTTGCATGGCTACACATGTACGATTTATATCGAATTGCTTACTTTCTCAACGAGGGTGGGTAGGGAGGGAAGGAGGGAGAGAATGCGGAACTCAAAGCTTTAAAAGTGAATGTTACAAATTGTTTTTATATGCAACTTGGAAATAAGTTGTACAGGCAATGGGGTATAGAAATCTATCTTGTTCTACAAGAAAATAGAGGAGAGATGGATGGAACCAAGGGGGTGATAGAAGAGAGGGAAGATTGGGGAAAGGTGTGGTTGGGGTATGTGCTCTCCTGGGGTGGGGGGAGGGGAGAGATAGGAAGAAAACTGGGAATTCAAAATCTGGTGGAAGAGAATATTGAAAACTGAAAATAAATTATATTTTAAAAAATTATTTTTAGTCTGAATTTGAGAGACAACAAAAATAAACATTTACCCAAAAAAGCAGAAATACATTTGTATGTGAAACTATGAATCTCCATTAAGTACAGCTTATTTTTATAATACATTTTAACAAAGTAGTACCAAAGACCCTGTTTAACTGTGTCCTGAAAGTCTATCTGCTCTCTTCTGTGTATTTTAAATGTTTCATTGAAGGTTTCATCTTTTTTTGCAACATTGTCACTATTTGTAACTATAAACTATCACTAACTCCCCATTCCCCCAATAACTCTACCTCCACTCTCCCTCCAAAACAAAAGTTTACTTTTGTAACAAATATAATCAACCAAAACAGATTCACATATTGGTCATTTCTGAAAAGCTATGTTTAATTCTGCACCTATAGTCTACCACCTCCTTGTCAAGAGAGAGGAACCAACTAGCTAATACAATGGATAGAACACTGGGCTTGTGATTAGGAAGACCTATGTCCGCATCCTGCCCTAGACTTGTAATAGCTGGGCAAGTCAACCTTTATCAGCTTCAAATTCCTCATCTTTAAATGTGAGGGGGTGGGACTTGATGACCTCTAAGGCCCCTTCCAGCTCTAAGTACATAATCAAAGTTCTGTAGTGATGATTGGTAATTGTATTGATCAGAGTCCTTAAGACTTCCAGAATTGTTTTCTTTTACACTCTTGTAATTATATAAATTGGCCTCCTAGTTTTGCTTACTTCATTCTGTGTTCACTCATGTAATTGTTCTCAAGTTTCTCTGAATTGGTTCAGTTAGACCATAATTTTCCATTATATTCACACACCATAATTTTCTCAGCCATTCTCCAGTTGATGGGCACCCACTTTGTGCATATGGTCCTTTCAATTTGTCCTTGACCTCTTCAGGGAATTTGGGTCAGAGGGTAGGTGCAGTTGAATAACTTTGGGGACATAGTTCTAAATTGCTTCCCAGAATACTTGAAAAAATTCAAAGCTCTACCAACAATGCATTAAAAAATACACAGAACAGAACAACAACATTTCCATAAGGCTTGCTAAGTGTTTTACTCACAAAAACCTAATTAAATACATATTGCCATCCCTGTTTTACAGATAATAGATTACTTGCTCCTTGAACAAATTATTTCATCCATCTGAGCCTCAATTTCCTCCTCTGTAAAATGGAGAGTAGAACTCTGGTACTCTTTATCTCTCGAGAGTGAGAAAAATCACTTGATAAGCCTTATCATACTATAGAAATGAGACTTACTTTTTAAATTAACATTGACAGTCAAAAGGAAAAGATGTTGAAGCAGTTTTATTTTGGAAAAACAAAACAAGCTTGTGCATTCTACCTGTTTTCAGCAACAAATGTTATTATATTTATGTTAATGAAATCAGATTGCCTATGTGTTTTTTAATTTCAGTGGTATTTGTTTGTTCTTATTTCTGGAACACCAGATCAATCAAACAATATCAATCAAGAAATGTTTATTAAGCACTTGCCATGTGCCAGGAACTGTACTAAATGCTAGGGATACAAAAAGAAACCAAAAAACAGTCCCTGCCCTCAAGGATCTTACAATCCAATGTGGGAGACAACATGCAAATATATACAAAGTAAGTCATATTTGGGATAAATAAGAAATACTTAACAGAGGAAATGCACTAAAATTAAGAAGAGCTGAAAAAGGCTTCCTGTAAAAGAAGGAATTTTAGTTGAGCCTTAAAGGAAGCCAGAGAAAATGAAGTTGAGGAGGGGGAGCATTCCAAACATGGAAGATAGCCAGAAAAATTTCCCAAAGCCAATAGATGGAGTATCTTCCTCATATCACTGGATCAAGGAGTATTGTAGGGGAATACAGTATAAAACGGCTGGAAAGGTAGGAGAGTAGGTTATGAAGGACTTTGAATGCCAAACACAAGATAATTGATGATGTAACAAGGGGGATAGGGATTCAAGAGAGGTGAACAATGTAGAGTTGAATTGGTTCATCAAGGGATCAAGATGGGGAAAAGAGGAGAGTGGTTAGTGCACAGAAGATGGCTTGGGAGAGAATTTAAAGGGTCAAGGGATCACACTGAGGATGAAAAGAAGGATTTTGTAAGGAGAGACAGAGAATGAAATGAAAAGTCAATAGGTTATAGTAAAATAAGGGGATTTCAGAATTCTTGAATCTGGATGTAGTACATTTAGGGTGATGGCAAAGTCAATGGTAAGACCATCTTTGTGTGTGGCTGACATGGGGTGGAAGAGTAGCTCATTGGGAGTGAGTAGAATGAGGAGTGGTTAGGGTATTAGAGAGAGAATTAGTATGTATGTTGAAGACTCCTAGTGTGAAATCAGGAGTAAGAGAGGAGAGAAAAATTGTGAGCCATGTATCAATCTCATTGAAGGAGGAAGGGGACTGATCTGAGGATCTGTAGCAAAAACTACTAGGATTTTGATTGTGTGGTAGAAAAGCATGAGATTCAAAGGAGGAGAGATTACTGAGTGATAGAAGTAAGAGGGAGAACCTGGAAGTGTGAATGGGGAGCAAAGAGCATTCCAACTCCCCTGTCATGACCAGTGTCAACTTTTGGAGTTTGGTCTAAAAGAGACAAAACAGAATTATGTCATATACATGGTGCTTATCTTTAAGACCGAGAAACATATATGCATGCAAGATCAGAATAATTCTGAACTTAAAAAAGGGATATTCAAAAGGGACTTTTATACCCTCAGAGCAACCCCTCCTGGCTTCCTTCTCCTCGGCTCAGGGTGCCTATGTCAGCCAAAATTATAATCTCCATATGTGTCAACAATAAACATGAAAATGACATAAAACTGTAATGCCATAATAAGATAGGCTCCATAAAGCACTGAGATAAGAGAGGTGCCATAATGTCCTTTGTCATTTGAAATTATAGCTCCAAGATGATGACATCATAAAACATAAGCATCAAATATAACAACAGGGAACAACAAGTGCAACAAGGAAAGAGGAGTGCCATTATTCAAGATAGAGTCTTTAATAAGAGAGGATCTTAAAATTATAAGGTAAAGGAAGTGTTCAGTGGCACCTGGTCCTTGTCAGAAGAACGTTCCCAGTCAGCTAAATCCAAAAGGAGAGCTTCAGTTTCATTCAGAGAGAAAACAAGGCATGTCTGTTATGCCAAACAGGGTGCTTTTTCTGGTGTTGGAGAGGCTCAAAGGATTCTTGTCAGTAAGCCAAGGAGAATGAGTGAAGGTGCAGCCAATGTTGGAAAAGGTGGCCATGGAGACTGTATCATCAAGGGGGAATCAGATTTCAGTAATAGCTAGTAGAAGAAAGGAATGAGAGAAGAAATGATTTAATATGAAGAAAAGTTTGTTGCCTATGGAACAGACATTCCAGATTACACAATGGAAGGGTTGATTGATGTTTGGTTGAAACTTTGGAGCACAAAGGTTGAGAATAAGGAATGAGGTGATGGAGGGTGGGTGGCATTTGGGTGATGATCTACAAGGCTCAGAATCAATGGAAAGTGAAGGTGTGAGGATGTGAAAGATGATCAGGTGTGAGAATGTTCATCACTGAGTAGACTGCCGCTCTTCCCAAAAGAGGTCGGAGATTGGGGTGGAAGCAAGTGCAGCTTAGATAGAGAAGACATACTCAAATGGGAGGATCTGCTTCACTATTCCTCACTCCTTTGAATGGTGAAAATTAAATAGGAAAAAAGGTACAGTCAGAAAGGGAACTGAAGCTATGAAGCAGGAGAAAGAAATCCAGCTTCCCACCAACTTTCCTCTCCCTCTTCCCTCAAGGGACAGGTGCAGCAGACGATGGAAGGTCTGAGGTCAAAGGGTAGATTGCTCCTCTTTGCACTGGGGATACTCCACATCGCAATTCAGATATTGAACTGATAGAAGGAGGTGGAAACTGCCTTGTGCTGACACAGGTGGAAATCATTGCTTTGGGGCAGAGGGAAGTCCTTTCAGTCAAATGGAAGATGTCCAGCCTGGCCCTTGCCACCTTCCTTCATGGAAATGCTGCACCCAACAGGAGATGGAAGACACAATGTGTGTGGTAAGAGGAATTTAACATACCTATCACATCACATGAATTGCACATCCAAAGGTTACTAGTGCAAGGTTACCCTCTAGGAGGTATCCTAGAAGCATTTTTAATTTTTTCTCGTTGTTTCGTTACATTACAGCTTTTGCTGCTAATATTTATAAGCATTCAATTAGGTTTGCATTTCTTGTTTTTAGCTCTCTTTTAAGGAAAACAGGCTTGCCCTCTCCCTTTTTGTTTTTGTCAAGGAAGCACGTTTTTGAATTGTGAATATTCTTACATATATTATTCATACACTCATACATTCAAAAAATTATTAAAAACCCATTATATTCAGAATATTCAAGGTGTTATTATTTCACCATAATTTTTCTGAAGAATAAGGAGATTTAGAGCTAGAAGTCCAGGTAGTTCAGTCCTTTCATTTTAGGGTTTCTTTAAGTGAAAACTAGGGAGGAAGATTTTGCTAAAGCACCCCTGTTTTGTGTGGATCTTAAAATTGATTGTGTACATTAGAATTTTTAGTCAAAATTTTCAAAGAGAAAGCAAAATTCGTAAAGAAAAGGGTAAGGAATGGAGAAAAAATTGTAACACCAGCATACAGGTCAGCTTGGCAGTTGTAACTTCTCTTTTCTTTTTGCATTAGAGAAACTAAGAATAGCCATAGAAATATGAGACATGTCCACTGCTATTTAAAGGGCCTGTTTGTATAAGTGTCTGTTTTATCTGTGCTGTGTTGTCTGTGCTCTGTGCCAACTGACAGCCAGCAGGTATTTTGTCCATGCTTTTTCTTTTGGCTTGACCAACCAATAGAAGCAGACTATAAAAAGTAAACTTTCAAAAGTCTTAAGAGAATACAAATCTCTCTTTTCTGTTTCCAACACTGGCTATGTTGGAAATTGCCAAGATGAAAGACCAATACAGAAATTAATTAGAACTTAAGCAAAGTAATTAGAAACAAAATGTGTGAAAAAGAAGAGAATGACATCTGCAAAATACTTCAAGTAGAATTTGTCTCAAGGAAATATGGAGAGAGTGACATTTGGCATCAACCAAGTTACAACTTTTGAGAAGTTATTTCCAGTGACCTCACAACTCCTGGAGACAACTGAAATCTGAAGCTCAATTAAATATTAAATGGACATTAGGAGTGGGTTACTAGGATACAGAATCACTTGATCATTGTATTACCTGGGAGACTTACCAAAAGGAACTGCTCCTAATGGATTTTTGTAACCCTTGTGTATTGGTAGGGGACTGCCCCCCAACTTCTAGTATTTTGCACCACCCATAGAAGATTGCCCTCTATGCATTTTAGCAATTCATAGAAGCCCTCAAGTCTTTTATGGATCAAAGGGGGTGTAGCACCAACAAGATATTCACAGTGTCCATGGGATATTCACAGGGTCTACAGTGGCTATGAATATGCCAGTGCAATTCTGAATCACAAAATATAACAGACTCCCCACATCCAAGACAGAACCAAAACATTTATTTAAACACCAGAAAGCTGAATCCCCACACCAGAAAGCCAAATCCATCATAGTAACAAAGAAATCTATACACAATAACAATGCAGGGGGTGCCACCATCCCCAAACCTTCCCCCTGCTAAAGTCTTCTCACAAATGAACACTCACAGCTTGCTGCCTGCTTCCTATCTCTCCCTCTGCTCTAACTGCTGTGACCAACTTTCTCTCAGCTCTGCTACATTCTTCCTGCTCCACCTTTTCCTGGTCCACCCATTTAGCAAGTTCCTCCCTCCACAGGCTCATATGACTCAGGTTTCCATGTAACTCAAGCAGGTCACATGGGCCTATTAATGGATGGGAAAGATCTTCCCATTATGCAAAAATACATTAACCATACAGGATGGAATTGTTTTATTTTTTTGTATTTTTATTCAGCATAAATATAACACACCTACCTATGTGTCTAGGAGGCTGAGATTCAATGAGACCAATCAATCACCTTATCAACTCAGTCTTCTCTGTCTGTAATCTTCATTCTATTGTTTCTTTTAGTTTTTCACCATTCAGTAGCATGTTTTTTTGGTCTGATTATCATTATGATTCACTTTTTTAAAATAATATTTTATTTTTTGTAGTTATATATAAAGAAAATTAAGGAATTCAAAAGAAATTAAGTTCTAAATTTTCTCCCTCCCTACCCCCCAACAAAAACGTAAGAACTTTAAAAAAGATTATATATGTGCAATTATGTAAAAAAAAAAATTCCACATTAGTCATGTTGTGAAAGAAGAAACAGACAAAAAGGAAAAAACCATGAAAAAAATGAAGAAAATTAAAATAGTATGTTTCGATCTGTATTCAGACTCCATCAGTTCTTTCTCTGGATGTGGATAGCATTTTCCATCATGAGACCTTTGGACAAAGATGGACATTATGATCACAATTTTGATACCTCCTACTCAAATTAGCCAGTATTTATTCTGTTTATTGTGATTTGATGGATATTAGTAATTATATCAATAAATTAAGCAGAATGGCATTAAGTTTAAGGTAGCTGTGTATGTTAATGTTGCTAGGATAAGAGCTATGAATAATTGATCCACTATGTATTGATGATTACATTACTTACATTTATCAGTTAGATTCATATTGTTAGAAATTTAATAAAAATGTAATTGCTGCACTACCTCCACTCCCACTCTGTAACATACTCTAACAAAGTTCACTTGTTGGTGCAAATGAATCCCTATGAATCATTTCTGTCCATTCCCTTGTGACGTTGCTTCAAACTCACAATTTCTTTAGATACCAGGATACTGTTGGTCAAGTACTAGCGTCTTACGATTTGTGAAAGGCTCTGAGATGTTGAAAGAGTTTTATGACCTTTGGAAAGTCCCTGCTGGGATGACCTGGATTTTACACGTAGAAGGTTTCATGAACTCCAAAAGGTCTGTTGACAACATGGTTGTGATGGATGGACACTTCTCTTAGCCAGTTATTAGATTTCCCCCCTTCTTGAATTGACCAATCGGTGAATTGTAATACCTCCTTCTATTTTATTTTTAGTATTCTCCCAAATGTATCAAAGTAGCTAACACCCAATGGAGGGGTCCCTGATCATGAGAAAGATCTTGTATTCAATTAATTAGGGCCCTCAGGACTCCCTAATAAATTGATTGATCATGCTTGGAGTTTTCAGTGTTACAGACTGGAATTTTACGGCCAACACCACCCTATGCTCATTTCTCAGGAATTTTTGCATCTCAGCCATAGATCTGGCAGATTCCTCCCTGAAGTACCATAATTTTGCTGACTACAGAACCTGCCAATCCCTACTGGCAGACTGGACCAGCAGAAGTATGTTGTTTCAAGAGTCAGTGATGTTTTCAGAAGTGGCTCTGTCTCGCTTGGGGCTAAGATCTGGACCCAGATCAGAAGGTTCTCTACAAGAAAGTAATGTTGAGACAGATCACTGTCTTTGGAGTTTAGACTTGGGCTCAAATTCCAGCTGTGCCATTTAATATGTGGTATGACCTTGGATACATCACTTCTCTTTGGGTCTCAGTTTCATCATCTAAAATTAATTTAATTAAATGAACTTTTAAGTCCATGGCCATTCAAAATCATATCCATCTTTTCTATCACCCTGAGTTTTCTGTAGGAAACCCTACTCTACTCTATGTAAATCCCTCCAAGCATTTGCATGATGATGCAGCAGCTAGGTGGGGTAGTGGATACAGGGCTGGACTTCAAATTAGAGAGACTTGAGTGCAAATCTTTCCCCAGATACAAACTATAAATAGGTTTTTCAATTTCAAGTCCCCCAGAAGAAAAGAGGCATGGGTTCTGAATATATTAGGTGCCAAGAAAAGACCTGCAAAGAGGCATCTATATCAGTAAATGAGGAAAACTGATTGGATAAGATTTTGTTTTCCTAGGAAAAAGATGTGATATATTGTAAGTGTGTTTGTCAGCTAAGGAAAGGGAAGACAAAGACAGCGACTGTTTTAAAGTGAGAGAAGGGAGTAGAGAGAGGGAATCCACAATAATATTTTTCCATGTTAGTGCCCTACATACCTTTACTCTACCTAGAATTAAAGGCCAGTTTTTGATACATCAGTGTCACTAATACTCCTAGATTTTAGCAGATTAAATTTGGAGTCAGGAAATTCCCCCTTCCAAGAGAGAGGTTTAAGACAAGTGATTGGCACTTACATGAAATTCTTAATAGAAGAAAGAACTCAAAAACAAACAAAATAAATTGGGTAGAACATTTAGTTTGAACAAAGTCTTATTATACATGAAGATGGTACGACAGTACAGAGGGTCTGTAAGTGTAAAACACGTGGGGGAAAAATCTTCAAATCTAATTCAGTATTAAAGAAACACAAGAAAATTCACACTGACTCAAAACCCTAACATATGTAGGAAATCCTTTTGTTGGAATTCACATCTCCCAGGACATCAGAGAGTTCATACTAGAAATTATAAATGTAAGGCATGTAGAAAAGTCTTCAATCAAAAGTTACAATTGATTCAACACTGGAGAATCATGTTTCAACTTTGGTACTCACACCTCATCAGTTGCCTCTGCCCCTTTGATTAGAAGGTTGGAGGGCAAAGCAAAAAACTCTTCCCAAAGACTCCCTTTATAGAAGGCTCAGAATTACCAGCCAACTCTCCATCTTTTATAAGCTGCTCTGCTTGGTTTTTCGCTCCACCAAGCCCCTACACAGGGTACCCTCTGGCACAACCTGCCTTTTCAGTTTTCTTTTGTGTATTGTCTCCCCAATACCCCATTAGTCCCTTGGAGGCAGGAACTGTCTTTTTTTTTTATTTGTATCCTCCTCATTTAGTACAATGCCTAGTACATAAGCATCTAGTAAGTATTAGGAATACAAAAGCAAGCAAGGAAGATAGTTCCCTGCCCCTACGGAATGGTTTTTCCAGACCTTTTCATTACTCCTTAAACCTCTACCCTCTCTACTCACTTTATGAAAACTTTGCCTCATACTTCTTTTAAAAATATATGTATTTTTTCAATCAGCAAAAATCTGTCCTCTCTCACTCCAACTCAATCCTCAAATTGAGAACAAAAGGGAATTATAAACATTTATAGTCAAGCAAAATGAATTTCCACATTGGCCATATCCAAAAATATGTCTCATTCTACATTGAATCCTTCACTTTCTGAGAGGTGGGTAGCTGATTTCATCATTTATCCTTTGGAATCATGGCTGGTCATTACAATGATTTCATGACACTATTCTAGTCCTTCTTGTACCTGCCTGACCACTCTTCATTCTCTCTTTCTGGTCCCTGGGCAAGTCACTTAAACTAAGTTTGCCTCAGTTTCCTTATCTGTAAAACAATCCAATCCAGCATCCACTCAGCAGTCATATTGTTCTTTCTAAAACAAGGGAAATTGACCATGTCACTATTTACAATAGTTTCATATCACCTCCAGGATCAAATATAAAATCCTCTGTTTGGTGTTCAAAGCTCTTCATAACCTGGCTCTTCTTTGTGTATTTCTTACATCTTACTCTCCATGCCAATGACATTCACCTCTGTTGTTTCTTCCAGGAGACACTCCATATCTTCTGACTCCTGGCATTTTCACTGGTTATTCCCCATGACTGGAATTTTTACTACTCATCTCTGCTTCCTGGCTTCCTTCAAATACTAGTTAGCATTCCACTTTTTAGTCTGTCAATAAACATCAAGTGCTTTCTATTTGCCAGGTACTGTGTTAAGTACTGAGGACATAAATGCTGAAAAAGAAAAAAGATCCCTGCCCTCAAAGAGTTTATAATTTACAGTTATCCCTTCCATATCTCAACTTTCCCCATCAAGGTTTCCATATACCACCTGTAGCCATAAGAAATTATAGGAATTTGGGGGGAGTTTTGTGGAAGCACAGACTACACTAGATGACCAGTAGACGACACAGACCATATGACTAAATACTTAACTCAAATTTCACAATAAGGTAAACACCCCATAAAAGAAAAAGAAAAAAATCAGACTTCTTCTCTGGTTTGAAGGGAGGGCCACAAAATTTTACTCAGATTTTCCAGATCTCAGGGGTGCTAGAAGGGATAACTGTAACTGAGGAAAACGAAACACAAAAGGAAGCTGAAAAGTGTGTGTGTGTGTGTGTGTGTGTGTGTGTGTGTGTGTGTGTTTGTAAGACAGAAAGTATCACACTTTGGTGGTGAAGTTTGTCAGAGAAAGTTTTTACAAGAAACCTTTCCTGATTCTTCTTAATGGTAGTATCTTCCCTTCCGTTGATTATGAGCAATTTATCCTGTACATACTTGTTTGTCAGCAATGACTAAGAGAGACAAGAAATATCCCATGATTGTCACAGGGCAGTCTATTCCCTTTATCTTTATAGAGATGGACAATGGAGGCATTCTTGAACTCCTGGGGGATAAACTTGTCTTGCCATATAACCTGGAAAATTTCAGTCATCCTTGGCAGAGTCCTCCTTAATGGGCTGATTCTTCACCTGGAAGTTGGTCATCTACCTGAGAACCAGTGTGGCTTCAGAAGAGGCCGAGGAACAGTCGATATGGCATTTGCTGCCAACAACTCCAGGAGAAATGCCAGAAGCAGAACAAAGGTCTGTACACAACATTTGTAGATCTGATCAAGGCCTTTGATATTGTCAGTTGTGAGGGTTTCTGGAAAATTATGTCAATATTTGGTTGTCCAAAATAGTTCATCAGCACTGTACATCAATTTCATGATGGCATGCTTGTCATCTGGATAATAGACAATGCTCCCAAGCTTTTTAGCATATTTTCAGTCATGTTATCAAAGGCCTTCAACGAGAACAAACAATGACACCAAGGTCAGCTACTACACTGATGTTTTATGGAGAACTCACATAGAGCAAGAACTCACATGGTGGTCAGAAGAAGCAATACAAATGTTGAAGTTTATGGGTGCTGGGACCCTGAAAGAGCGGGTCCTACCTCAAATGAATTTGACCCAAGTCTTCTTTCGGCCAAAGACAAGGTTTATTAGAACACTGGTCAAGGTGGATATGATTCTAAAAATCCGTCATATTGGCCAGACTCTTAAGGAATCTAAGCACCTTACTGGAGGCAAGATGGATCTTATATACAGAAGAGATTGGGAAGAGAGACAGGGGTCTAGATAGAAGGTCTAGGGTGGGCCATTGTGGCCTATAATCAATCTCTCAATTCTCTGTTACCTCTAACCTAGCCCAGTCCTTCATTGTGTGTTACCTGGCTACTTCCCATCTTTGATCCCATCTAGACCCCATCACTTAGTCACATGGTCCAGGTCCCTGGCATTTGCCTAGGGCACCAGTCCTTCTCCATTACTTCCCAGTCACCCCAGACTACTTGGCCACTCCTAGATCCTTCCCACAGTCTTTCTGTATTAAAATCCATCTTACCTCCATTAAGGTGTTCAGATTCCTTAAGAGTCTAGACAATGGCTCAGATTCAATCTGGCCTGCTTGTCAATACAAGTGCCACAAATGTGCAGATTCCTTAAAAGTCTGGTCAATATTGAGGATTTTTAGAACCATGCCTGTAATGAACGGTGTTCTAATAAATCTTGTCTTCAGTTAGAAGAAGGCTTGGGTTGAATTCATTCAAGGCAGGATCCATGCATTGATATTTTGGGATCCCAGCATCCCCTAAACCTCAATACAAGGACATTCTCAAGGTGTCTCTTAAGACCTATGGAATTGATTGTGGGACATAGGAGACACTGACACAGGATGGCTTAGGATGGTGTACTCTCATCAGAGACGGTGCTGTACACTATGAGCAAAGCAGAACTGAAACAGCTCAAAGGAACTGTTGAGATTTGGGGTGCTTAGGACCCCAAAATACAGACACCCTGGGTCCTGATGGAATTCAACTCAAGCTTTCTTTTAGCCAAAGAAAAACAAAGTTTATTTAAGATTCGCCATATTGGGTTGACTTTTAAGAAGCCTTTGTGACGCTTGTATGGACAAGCGAGCCAGACAGAACTTGAGCTAGATTGAATATGAGATCCTTCATGGAGGTAAAATGGAGCTTAGATACTGAAAGACTGTGGGAAGATGCAGGGGTGGTCTAGCATTCTGGGAGGAGGGGTCTAGGGAAGGTCTTGGGGAGGAGTCTAAGGAGGAAGGTGGTAATCGGATGCAGGGATGTTGTATGTTCCTCTACTGCTGTCAGTTTCCTCTGCCAGCTCCTGGTAGGGAGTGAAAGAGACAGCGAGTCCTCCCCGGAGCCTAGAATGTCCCGGAAGTGCGCCGGAGCACGGCTTAGCGCTTCTCTAGGCAATGGGTTGCGGCAAACCACTTCCGATTCCGGTTTCCTTTCCCCTCCACGGAAGTTCGGTTTTCTGTTTACCTGGCTGCCCTTCCCTCACAGGAGACCCGGTCCCCCACCATCCAGCACTGACTCTGGGTGTCCAAGGATTGAAATTTAACTTTTTTGAAACTCACAGACCTCCCAAAACTTATTTCACCGAATCTCAGTTTTGAAAGAGCTGTCATTGGGTATATCCCAGCTCATACCCGATCGGAAAGAAATTCCCTTTGTGATATCCACAATAAGTAAGTGATCGAACAATCTCAGCCTCAAGGGATGAGCCACCCGCCACTGCCTCCCAAAGTAGTCCATTTCACTTTGGGGCAATTTTAATTTAATTGTAGGAAATGCTTTTCTTTATACTGAAGCAAAATTTTCCATTAGGTCTGAGCAGAACCTGCTTTCCACTTGACAGCTTCACGTGTATTTGAAGATAGCAGTTGCATCCTTTTCAAAGGAGATGAATGTTTCCAAATTCTATGAGAGTGACAGTTTATAAAGATAATTCACATCCTGGGTCCTCTGATGCTCACCAAAGCCCTTGGAGCTAAATGGGGCTGATGTTATCATATAACTCCCTTGGGTGAGTGAGAAGACAGGCTTGAGAAATGGAGTGAAAAAATGTATATTTACTAGGTGCAAAGCCTGAAATTTTAACTGAGATATATTGTCGGGGCTTTTGAACAGCTATGTGTCTTGCTCAGGGTTGTATAGTACTGGTAAGTGGAGGAGCCAGGACTGGCTTTGACTACAATACTTTCTTCACTATGCAAGGCTGCACGTTAAAGCTAGAATATGGGTCTTCTTTAGTAATTGCTTGAGTTCTCTTAGACCTATCTCCTTATTTTTTCAGACTTGTCTTCTCATTTTTAGCCTTCTCCTAATTTGACAGTGACCAAATACCCTGAATTTTCCAGGACAGTCCTGAGGCCTGGAAAAGAAATGGCATGTTTAATGAGGCTTGGTTGGCCTGATAGGCCAGATGTTTTTTTAAAGTGACACTGTGACTAAGTCCCACCTCTCCTCAACTCTTCTCCCCCCGTAAGTGCCCAAGTGTGTTTGGGGGGCATTGAAGAGACATGAGAAGGGAATGTGTAGGTTCTAGAAGTGGGGATACAGAGGTTATAAGAGAAATTCTGTGATCCTGATTTGAAAAGTGGACCATCTTATTTCTTTTTCTGGCATATTGGTTAGAGTGAGGTCTCAGTGTAGAAAATTTAGAACACTAGATCATCCAGTACTCATATCTATTTGGCGTTGGAATCGGTTTTTGTATTAATCTTTGAATGTGACTAGAAAAATCTCTTGATTTGGAAACAAGGGACTTGAATTTGTATCCTTCTGCAGTTACTTGATCTTGAGCAAGGTACTCAACCTCTTGACTAGATTCAAGTCCTGCCTCTGCTGTTTACCACCAGTATAAGTGTCTCTGGCATTGAACACCTTGGGCAAATCACATAATCTCCCTGGGCCTCAGTTTCTCCATCTGTAAAATGAAGGGGTTGGACTAAGTGGCTTCTGAGGTTCCTTCCAACTCCAGAGGCATGATTTTATGTAAAGTGCGGATAATTAATACTTGTACTATCTTTTTCCCGGCATTCTTGTGAGTAAACCACTTTGCAGATCTGAAGGGGCAATAGAAATGTTATTAATAATAATAAAAAACACTGGAGTCACATAGTGAAAGCCTAACTCAGGGAAACCTGGAAAGCTGTCCTTATTATTCCTTTTCCTCCATCTAGCTTCTACTCTGATCAACTCTGTTTTGGAAATAGACATTTTTCAGACTTATAGTTGGGAAATTGCCCTCTCTCCAATGAATGCCACCCATGCCCTGGAGCAGATTGGATTGTTAAATGTTTGGGTTTCGTCTACCTTTTGTGCCCATAAAGTAAATAAAGGAAGTTGATGTGCAAACAAAATGCTCTGAAGCAGCCAAGATTACAGACTGCTAGCAAACTTGAGAATGAGAATTTTCTTCCAGATAAGACCAAAAATTTAATTGTAGAGATGAGTTTCTTTAGAACTTCTCTTGTTCTGTTATGATTATGTTATGTTATGTTATGTTCTCTTTTCTGTTATGAGCACCAGCTGTGTGGAGAATACTGTGCTCTAACTGTGATGCCCAGATGGACAACCTTTAGGCTCACATGACGTGGAAAAAGGTGGTGGTATAGGGATAATAGGTCCTGTGTCTGGAGACTTCTCAGATGCTGTAGGGGCCGGGGGGAAGGGAGAGAGGATGGGATCCTAAGACCAGAGTTACTCTCATAGCTCCTCTGTCTGCTTCCCAGATAGGTGGCTTTCTGTGGAGGGAGCTCACCTGAAGCCCACTGTGTTTCTGAGGAGGGTCAGTCCCCTGATGAGCAATCCTTCCAGAGATCCTGTCCCTGTGGGTCGACCTTAGCCTTGAATTTCATCCAGTGAAGCCTGTAAAAAATACTTTGTCCCAAATCTCTCCTAGGAACTCAGACCACCCTTTTAGATAAGGGACTCTAAATCAAGGCCAGCTCCCCAGACCTTCCCTCAATGTCCCTTACTTAACTGGACAGTGGCAGCTCAGCTCACAAATAGGTATTTCACCATTGTTGTCTATATCTCTTAATCTGACAAAGCATTTCATAAGCTCTTACTATGTGTAACACACCATGCTGCAGACTGAGGGCTATAGAAAGTATAAAACATCCCTATCCTGCATGAATTTGACATTTAGCTGAGGAAACACAACAAACACATGTGAAGGAAACGGAAGAACTAAATCTGAATGAATACCATTCAAAATGATATCACATGCAAAAGAAATTTCTGAGGAGGGAGAGATCATTGTGGGCTGGAATATTTGGAAGGGCTGCATGGAGGAGATGGGACAGAAGGATAGAAAGAACTGAGGTAAACAGCAAAGGGGAGATGGGCTTCGCAGGGGCCATAAATCAACTGACTTAGATGAGATCAATGATTCCCAATCTGTGGGTCAGCGACCCTGTGGTGTGCACAGAAGCTTTTGTGAAGGACCCCTGAATCAATCTATGAATTCATAAGTGACAAAAAATATCTTCTGTAGTCTCTGTACAATGTGAAGGTGCAGGGCATAGAATGCTAGCCTTGGAATTAGGAAGCTCTGAGCTAAAATCCTGCCTCACATACATGTCACTCAATCTCAGAATCAGTTTCCTTATCTGTAAAATGCAGTTTTACACTTACCTCACAGGGTTGTTAGGATCAAGTGAGATAATATGTGTAAAGTTCTAGTCAAAGTACTGTATTATTAGCTGTTACTATTTTTTTTACATGACCCTCTCATTCACTTGTGCATAAGTGCAGAGAGGCTATATGGCATGATGGAGAGAAGACCAGCCACAGACTCATGATCATGTGAGTTCAGGGCCCCTTATTGGCTTTATGACCTTGGAGGAGTCACTCCACCTCAGTATCCCCACCAACTGAACTTTAGGACATTTGCGGAGGGAGTTTCCTCATAAGAAATGTAAATGTGGGAATGATTTGTAAAATACAAATTCATTTTAAAGTGTTAAAATTTATTATGTATTTTATTTAGATAATGACAGTACAACTGCCATTGTGGACCATCTGAAATTTTTTTAATCTTGAAAAGGAGTTGTAAATGATGAGGTTTGTAGGATCACAAGATTAGATCAAAGGCTGCTTGTAGAGGAGTAGTGAGAAATAAGTTTGGCTATGTAGGGAAGGCCAAGGTTTCAGAGGACCGTGAATATCAAACAGACAGTAAGGAACCATTGTATTCCATGAGCAGGGAAATGGCACAGAGTAATTTAGGAAGCACAGTCAGGCAATGTGTGCAGGAGGGATTGGAGGAGAGAAATTGAAGGCAGAAAAGCAAACTAGGATACTGTTACAGTAATTAGCAATAGAATGGCTGTAGGAATTAAAGGGACAAATAAATATTTTGAAAGAAGAAAAACAAGATTTGATGACAGATTGGAGACAGGGGATCAAAGAACTTCCTTTGAACAAGGATTTCTTATATGTCTCCTTTTAAATAAAAATTGACCTTTATAGTGCCTTATGATTTGCAAAACAATTTGAATATATTATCCCCTTTGGTCCTCACAACAACCCTGTGAGGTAGTTGCTACAGGTGTCATCTTCATTTTACAAATGAGGAAAATGAGTCCAAGACTGGTTAAATGACTTGCCCATGGTCACACAGCTAATAAGAACCATAGGCAGGATCTGAACCCAAGTCTTCCTGACTTCAAGTTTAACACTATTCTGCCCCCATTCAGAACAGGGTATTCTACAAAGCAGATACTCAGTAAATATCTTTTGGCTAGGTAGAGATGAGTCATAAATGATGACTACCAGGTTCCTAATTCAGGAGACTAAGAAAATGATGGCAGAGATAGAGTCATTTGGAGGCAAAGCTAATTTGGGACCAAAGAGTTGACTAGTTCACTTTTGTACTACTTGACCTCAGGGTCATGGTAAGATGCCCAGGTTAAATTACAGAAGTTTCAGTGGCCCTGGGACTTCTGTAAACCATTTTAGAAATGAGGTTTCACAATGATTTCTCTTTGGCCCCTTTTTGAGAATAGGAATGGAACTACAGGTTGGTCTTGACTGTGCCCCTAGTAGTGTTTTAAACAGTGGTATCAGCAGTGGGATTCCTGTGAGCAGCATATTGACTTAGAAAAACACAAATTAACATTGTCTGTGTTGTGTTGTATAGTTGTTTTGTTAAAAATTTTCCAATTATGTTTTAACCTGCTTCCACAGCTTTGACATCTTTGGTGTAATGGATACCTTGATGTCTTAGGACTTCAGAGTCAAGAAGCACTAAGTTCAAGTCCTGCATCAGACACTTCCTAGCAGTGTAACACTGGAGAAATCACTAGGCCTTTTTCAGTCTCAGTTTCTTCCATTATAAAATGTGGATACCTACCTCCCTGGGTTATGACAATAAAAGTTCTTTGCAAACCTAAAGTCACACTGTAAATGCTACCTATTATTGTTATTTTTATATAACTTTGATTATAGATAAGTACTATGTATAATGTAATATGCCAAGTGTTAAGGGAGGTACAAAGATTAACCTGGTAGCTCTTCCAAATGAGCTTATGGTCTAGTAGGGATGGTTGTATGTACACAGAGAAACAGTAGGAATTTGAACGTGAGAAATGCAGAAGAGTACAAATTGCTATGAGATTAGAAAAGAGAAAAATTATATCCTGCTGAGGGCATTAAGGAAGACTTCACAGAGGAGGTATTTGAATTTGTCTGGAGGGATAAGAACATTTCCACAGGAGGGGAAGGCATTGTAGGCTTAAGGAATAATAACAGTGTTGAATTCTGTTTGAGGAATAGTGAACCCTCCTGTGTGACTGAAATATAAAATATGTAAGAAAGAAGAGTGTAAAATAAGGCTAGAAAGATAGGTCATAGGTATTGAAGAACCTATCTAGAGAAACTGCAGTGAGTAGTAGTTGAGAAAAGAAGTAGCTGAGTTAGAAAGATATTATATAGTTAGAGTTTGGCTGATCCAACATATGGGACCATGAAGTGAAAGAAGTCAAAAACATCTCTGAGCTTATGAGACTGGAAGAGTAACATTTCTATTACAGGAATAGAAAAATAAGTAAGAAGATCAGGTTTGGCAGAAAAAATGGTAAGTTCACTTTTGAACTTGCTGAGTCCTGGAAGGACTTAGATAGAATTACAGAAACTTAGAGTTGGATGACAAAGAAAAGGATGACTAAGGAATTAGGATTCTGTAAGAGATGGAGTGAAAGGTTAGTCAAACTCAGACACACCTTTTCTTTTGAGATAGGTAAGGATGAGGATGGCTAGTTATTCAGAAGTTTTAAGTAGTCAATTAGGGAGGTCCCATCAGATAACCTAAATGTTTTCCTGCAAAATAGAAGGTTAGGGTAATGGGCTGAGGGTATAAGAATCATGTAAGTATGGTTGGGAGCTTACAGGGAAGGTTTGGAATAGACTTGATAATGTGATAGCAAATTGATAAGTTATGTAAAAGAATTGCTAAGCAGCCATGAGGGGCTCTCATCTGAAGCATAAACCTATGGGCAAAATAATTGGATTTCATGATCTTCACCAGCAATTCAAAATCTTTGGGCCAGTATCAGAGAAAATGGTTTGTGTTCATGACCTAGGGTTGGAAAGTAGAAGGTGGAAGTGGCAGAAAGTCTAGGGCAGAGTTGGGGAGCCTGCGGCCTCAAGGCCACATGTAACCCTCTAGATCCTCAAGTATAGGCCTTTGACTGAATCCAGACTTCATGGAACAAATCCCCTTAAAAGAATGTGTTCTGTAAAACTCACTCAAAAGGCTGCACCCAAGGACCTAGAAAGCCATGTATGGCCTCAAAGATGCTGTCTTAGTCCCTTCCCTTCCTTCTTCCCTTGGGTAAGATAAATTTCTCTACCCAACTGCACCAACAGTATGTGTTAATATATTTTCCCACATCCCCTGCAACATTTTTCATTTTCATTTTCTAACATGTTAGTCAATCTGATAGATGTGGGGTGGTGGCTTAAGAGTTGTTTTAATTTGCATTTCTCTAATCAATAGTGATTTAGGAGAAAAAAGAGGGAAAGGACATTTTTGTACAAAAGTATTTATAGCAGCTCTTTTAGTGGTAGCGAAAAATTGGAAATTGAAAGGATGCCCATCAATTGGGGAATGGCTAAATAAGCTGTGGTATGATTGCGATGGACTATTATTGTGCTATAAGAAGCAACAAGCAGAATATTTCAAAAAAACCTAGAAAAATTTACATGAACTGATGCAAAGTGAAGTGAGCAGAACCAACAGAATGTTATACACAGTAACAGCCATATTGTACAATGAAGAATTGTGAATGGCTTAGCTGTTCTCACCAATACGAAGATCCAAGACAATTCCAAAGGACTAATGATGAAGCATACTATCTGCCTCCAGAGAAAGAACCGATATTGTTTGAATATGGATGAGCAAGCTATTTTTTGCTTGCTTTCTTTCATTCTTTTTCTTTTATTCGAGTCTTCTTGTACAAAATGACTAATATGGAAATATTTTACATGATTGCACACATATAACCTATATCTAATTGCTTTACTGTTTCAGGGAGGAGGGAGGGGAAAGAGAAAAAGAGGGCTGGAATTTGGAACTCAAAACTTTAAGGAAAAAACAAATGTCACCAGCACTCCTCCTCACCCTAGGACTGCCATTCAGGACTGAGACTCAGATCAGCTGCTCAATTGCCCCAGGGCCTTTAGGCAGAGGGCTCCAAAAGTGGATACTGCTGCTGCAGTGGCTGCTGCCACCCTGGGGCCAGGGCTGGGGCCAGACCACACGCCCCTCTCACCCAGGTGAAAGAGCTTTCTCACTGACCTTTAAAGCTGTCTTTGGTGTTTATGGGTTGAGAAATCTGGGAAGTGCAGCTGCTGTTCCTGATTCTGTGCCCTGAAGCCTGCTCCAGTGGGCTGCATTCTGCTCTGAGCCCTGTGCAGTAGACCTTTCCTATTGGCCTTCCAGGCTGTCTTGGGCTGGAAATCTGTTTCCTTCTGCCCTTTTGTGGCTTCTGCTGCTCCAGAATTTCTTTAGAGTCATTTTTACAGGTATTTTATGGGCTATGGGGGTAGAGCTAGAGTAGGTCTGTCTTTCTACTCCACTATTTACTACAGTTCTAATTCTTGGAGAGATTTTCTTTATATTGAAATAAAGTCTGCCACTCTTGAACTTTCATTCAAATGTTTTTTAGTTCTGCCATCTTGAAGCAAGCAGAATAAATCTAGTCATTCTTGCCTTTCAAATTCCTGAAAATAGCTCTCATGTTCCTGTGAAATCTTTTCTTCTCCAGATGTACACAGTTCTTCCAGGTTAATTTCTATTGCATAGTCTCAAATTTCCTCACTGTCCTTGTTGACCTCTGACAGCACTCCAGTTTGTCAGGGCCCTTCTCAAAATGTCACATCCACAAATGAAGATTCAAGATTCCACATGTGGTCAGTGTATAGCAAGACTAGTACCTTCCTTGTTCTGAGCAGTATGCTTCTATTAACTTGCCTAAGATCACATTAGTTTTGTAAATTTCCATATCACACTTTTGACCCATTTTGGGAATATGCTAAAATCTCCAAGCCTTTTTTTTTTTTCTAGATATAAACTATTTTCTAAACATATCTTTCTTATCCTCTACTTGTACCTTTGATTTTTTTTTTAAACCCAAGTGTAGGGAATGCTTATATTTTTTTAAAAAGGCTAAAAGCCTTGATAAAGTAGAAGTATATTTGTCTTTATTGGGAGTCATTGGAAGAGACTTTGGAAAAGGTAGGTGTTCACTTTGATAAACTAGGACCATTTTGGGATCCTTCTTATGCATGAGGATCATGCTGGCAACTTGATAGTTTTCTAGGTTGAGGGCCATTTATTGAGAGGTTATGCATTTTAGCTAACAGTTCTACAGTTTCATCATTATCCTCTGTATATCTGTTGAGGTTTCTGCTTACCTCTCCTTCACTACCCTTTCTTATCTTTGGCCAGATGTTGAGAGCTACACAACCTGAGGAATCTCCCTAGATATTACAGAATCACAAATTCTTTGAGTTGGAAAAGACTTTAAGTTATCTAGTCCAACATCCTTATGGGAAAACTTGAGGTCCTGAGAGTTGAAATCCAAGCAGTCTAGTACAGTGGAAAGAGTACTGGATTTGGAGTCAGAGGCCTTGGATTCAAATCCCAGTTCTTCCCTTTATTACATGGACAGTCTTAGGCAAGTCATTTAACTTCTTAGCTTCAGTTGTCTCATTTGTAAAATAATAACAATAATTTTTGTTCAGTCATTTTTAATTGTGTCTGACTATGACCTCATTTGAGGTTTTCTTGGCAAAGATACTGAAGTGGTTTGCCATTTCCTTTTCCTACTAACTTTACAGATAAGGAAACCAAGGCAAACAGCATTAAGTGACTTGCCAACAGTCCCACAGCTAGTAAGTGAGGCCAGATTTGAACTCAGGAAGAGTCTTCCTGATTGCAGGCCCAGCACTCTATCCACTGTGTCACCTAGCTGTCTCTAACAATAATAATAGATAACATTTATATAACACCTGCTACGTACCAGCCACTGTGCTAAATATTTTACAAATATCGTCTCATTTGATCTTCACAACAACTCTGGGAAGTAGGTGCTGTTATTATCCCCACTTTATAGATGTGGAAACTGAGACAAACAAGTTAAGTGACTTTCCCCAGATCACACATCTAGGAAGTATTTGAAGGTATATTTGAACACAGGTCTTTGTGACTCCAGGCTTAACACACTCCACCACGCTCGCTAGCTTCCCCTATGACATCACTTCCAATTCTAAATCTATAATCCTCTGAGATAGTTAGGAGCAGAGGTGGCTTTAGAGTTCAGATGTCCTGAACATTGGCTCATTGAGTCTTCAATGATTTCATGGTATTCATTTTTCTATAGTTGTAGTTTTCATCCTTGGCAGTAAAATAAACAAGTGGACTTTTGGAGAGGCAGAATCATTCAGCAAAAAGAACACTGAACTTGTAGTTTGCAAAAATAATTGAAATCTAATTCCAGCTCCTCAACTCACAGGATTTATGGCCTTGGGCAACACACTCAAACTTCCTAAGCCTCAGTTTCCTCACATGTAAAATGACTATAATAATACTGGCACTGCTTACTTCACAGGATTGTTATGAGGAAAGGGGGTAGTTCATAAATTTTAAGTGCTTAATCAAATGAGTTGTTTTTATCATTTCAGATTCCAGTATAGTAAGTCACCCACTCCATATCAGGACCTTTTTGAAGAAGTAGAATTATATGGATTAATGTTTGGACCAAAGTTTGCAGATTTTTTTAAACCTATGGGAAATTGCCAGTTATCAGGAAAAGTATTGGGAGGAAATGTTGAAGAAATCCTTACCTCTAATGGGACATTTTAGGGAGGTTACTATAACTCACATGAAAACTCCTAAACCAGACAAAGGTAAGGAACATATTAAATTGAGAAGAAGCTTAAGTCTGAATGCAAACCTTGTTACAAATCCAAGAGGTCCAACTGATGAGAAAGCCCATAAATGTGAAAAATGCGGCAAGAACTTCAAGTAGAATTCAGACATTGTTCAACATCAAAGAGGTCATACTGGAGAGAAATTATATGAATGTAATGAATGTGGAAAAACTTCAGTAGGGGCTCAAATCTTATTAAGCACCAAAGAGTTCACACTGGTGAGAAAACTTGAGTGTGATGAATGTGGGAAAGTCTTCATTCATGATGCACAACTTACTCAACACCAGAGAATTCACACTGGAGAGAAAACTTATACATGTAATGTGTGTGGTAAAGCATTTAGTAGGAACACAAATCTTATTCACCATCAGAGAATTCATCTTGGGGAAAAACCCTATGAATGTAATGAATATGGGAAAGCTTTCACTCGGAGTTCATCTTGCAAAACATCAGATAATTCACACTGGAGAAAAAGCATATGCATGTAAATAAATGTGGAAAAGCCTTCAGTGGGAGTTCACATCTTATTCAACATTAAAGAACTCACACTGAATTTGAGTTTAAGGGCATAATTAAGTAGCTTCCTTTGAACTCTAATGGGCTTTACCAAAGCCTGGTTTTCCAGAGCTATATTTTAAGAAATCATGAATGAAGACTACATGAAACAAAAGAGTTAATTGTCCCAATTTTCTGGGGGGAAAACCGTAAAACCAATAATAGAATAAGTAGGGAAGAAAAAAATCTAGCTTCCAAATCCCAAGATACCTTGTGAAGTATAAGTAATCAAAATTTATGTTCCTTTGGACTGAGCACCCACATGTAAGGATACGATTCCCCATGTGGACAGAGAGAGAAGAAGAAGGAAGAAATAGCAGTATTTCCTAACTGGAACTAAAACTACTTGTAGTTAGTTTTAGCTCCATTTCCAGTACATATCTGAGGCTGAATTTTCCTCCCATGAGGACATTGCTTCTTAAAGAAGCCTGTTCCACTTGTGAATAGCTCAGGTTGTTAGAAAGATATTCCTCAAATTAAGCCTACACGAGCCTTTTTGCAGCTTTCACTTTTTTCTTCTAGAGCCAGGCAGAACAAGCTTTTTTCACTTCTCCATGTGACAGGCCTTCAGATATTTGAATATAGCTGTCATTCACATGCACCCCCCTTCTCTTTACCAGGCTAAGTATCCCCAATCCCTCTAACTGTTTCACATATGACATGAACTCAAGGCCCTTCACCATCTCAGCTGCCCTCCTCTGGATATTCTGCAGCTTACCGATATCCTTAAAATGTGGTCTCCAGAACATAATACTTTAGATATGAACTGGTCAGGGAGGATTTTCACCAACTTGGTTCTGGACGTTGCCTTTTAATGTATCCTACATTACATTAGCAATGTTAAATCATATAGCCACTAGTTCTTTTTCAGATGAATTTGATAATTTTTTGCAATCAAGTATAAAACTTTATGTTTATTTCTATTTCATTTTATCTTATTTGATTCAGTCCATGGCTCTAGCCAGTGAAGATCTTTTAAAATCCATCCTTCCTAGTTCTGTATCATTTGCCAATTTGATAAATATGCCTTTTATGTCTTTATTCAGAGCATTGAAAAACTGTAAATGGTACAGGAACACAAATGCTTAGGATGCTCTCCTTCCCCTCCTTTCTCCCTCCCCCCACCCCCGCCCCAGACACACAGTGGAGAGCTTTCTCCATGCTAAACTTAAATCTGGATTTAGTCATTCAGCCAGGTCATACTTCCCACAAGAACAGAATGAGACACTAAACTCTAAGTCAGTTATGTCTATAGGATTCCTGTGATCTACCAACTCTGGCAAAAAAAAAGAAATAAGATTGGTTTGGAATGACCTGTTTTTCAGGAAGACATGCTGGCTCTTTGTGATTATGACTTCCTTTTCTAGATATTAACCATCACTTTAATAGTTCCAGAATTTTGCAGTGAATTTAAGTCTACAATTTGTAGACTGCATCATCTTTCTTTTTTGAAATTAGGAATTTGACTTCCTCCAGTCCTCTGATGCCTTTCCCATTCTCTACAAATCATTAAGAAATCAATGATGGCTCAGCAATTACATCTTCCAGTCCTAAAATGTAGTATTTTGTATTCCAATATCCTAAAATGTACTTAATATGTTTAACAATGATAATAATGACAGTAGTAATAATATTCAGCATTAGGATAGCCCTTTTAAGATTTGTAGAGTGGTTTATCTCACTTGATCCTTAAAACCCAGTGAGCTAGGTGCCATTGTTTTACAGATGAGGACATTGATTCTTAGAGGGATTTCGTGACTTGCTTCTGGTCCCATGTGAAGTGTCAAAGCAGGATTTGAATCTATATCAGTCAGTAATTCTTCCTGACTCCCAATACAACATTCTATCCAGCATGCCATGCTATATTTCTAGGCCTAGTCACTTAAACTCATCCAGGACCTTTCCTACTGTCTTCTTATTTATCTTTGGTATTAGCAGAACAGCTAATAATGTTTTCTGTTAGCTCTAGGCTTGCCTTATTCCAGAAACATTTCCGTGGAAATTTGAGACATTCAAAATGCTTGCCTACAGTTAGGCAGACATTTGCTTATTTCCACAGGCACCCATGTGTTTGAACCAGACATATTTCCAAAAAGAAGGAAAGCAACCATTTTGGAGATACTGGGGATCTGGATAAAGCCCTGGCCAGGATTGCATCACAGACTGTATGAGCGGAGAGTTGAATTATGGCCAGTGACTTCTGCCCCACATACCCTAGTGGAGGTTAGAGAGCCTGAAGCATGAGAGTGGAGGAAGGTGCAGTCAGGATAGGATTAGGTTTAAGTGGTGTCACCAAATCATGGAGGGGCTGGTGAGATGGACATAACTGATCACTAATACCTTTTGCCCCCCTTCTGTTTCTGACTAGAAAAGCTACCTGCTGTTTACCAGTTTGAACTCATCTCTGTCATTTCTATCACCATCCATTGGTGTGACTATTGGACTGAATGAAGAGATCAGGCCAATCTTGTTCACTTTAAGCTGTAGTATCATGTAACCAGCTTTTGGATGAATTGTTTCCTGATTGTTTATTTTTGCTAATTCTGTTTTTTAAGGTTATTATAAAAACACTTGAATGACCAGTAACCTGAACTGGCTTGGTTATTGAATAGTGATTTGAGAGAAAACAAATGGGGAATTCCATTCCTTAGAGGGATGTGAGACATTTGGGGGGAGGAGGGAGGTAATAGGAACCAGACCTAATAAAAGAGGGTGAGTCTCATACCTTTTATATCCCATAGACCAGGGGTCCTTAATAATTTTTGTGTCATGGCCCTTTTAGCAGTTTGGTGAAACCTATGGATGAACCTTTTCTAGAATTATGTTTTTAAGTGCATAAAATAAAATATATATAGGATTAAAAAGGAAAATAATTATATTGAATTTTATTTATCAAAATATTAGAAGTTCTAAGTTTATGAACCCCCTAAAATCTATGGGTGTCTGTGGAACTCAGGTTAAGAACCTTTGCCCTAGATGTGGAAAGAGAGACCCATAAGGTAAAGTGAGCTAAAGACAAGCCTATATGATCTGAGGGGGAGGATTGAATCTGCTATTTCAGCCTGAGGAAATTGAGACTTTTCGGCTTTAGTATTGGTACAGCTAGCCTTAACAGGTTTGGGGCTGCAAAATTGAAGGCTTAAAGGCTCTTCAAAGACAAATTGTTCCCAATGTATACTTCAAAATCAGACAAGACTGACAGATGCAACTGTGGAAATAACAGTTTACCGAGTATTAACATTAAGCTAGCTGTTAAACAACAGTAAGTGTCTGTTAAATTGATTTTGGTTCTCACGGGGAGGTATGTGTTCAGTAGAATGTTTGCCAGTGTCATGGAAGCTATCCAAAAAAAAAAATTCCATCAGCAAGACTTAGTCAGGGCAAATGTTGTTCACAAGTAGCATGATACTTGGCACAGTATTCATTGCAGTGAACCCTACAACAGTCAAACATCTCTCCTGAGAAAAACATAGCATATTTCAGGGGAGATCTTTTCTTGGGGGGGAAGAAGTTATGGAAGGAGTAGTGATAGTAATACCCTCCCCAAAAGAAAACAAATAGGAATAATGAAACATTTTTAAAAATACAGAGGAAAGCAGAAGCTTCCAAAATATTCTCCTAAAATAAAATAGTGAGACAAAGGGCTGGAGCCCCAGTTCCACTGAAGTACCTGTCAATTAGCTTTTACAAAATCCCCTGATCGGGGCGGAGCCAAGATGGCAGAGTAGAAAGACGCATATACACATAGCTCCGAACCCACAACCCATAGAACATCGGTAAAAAGGAACTCACGGCGAATTCTGGAGTAGTAGAGGCCACAGCACAGTGGAGCAAAGGAGATTTCTGTTCCAGAGGGACCTGCAAACCTCTCGCAAAAGGTCCGTCGCGCTGCAGACGCGGAGCCCAGCCCAGCCCTGCCGTGGCTGTGGCATGAAGAGGAGCAGATCTGAGTGGGCTTCAGGGACGGGATCTCTAGCGGCCGTGCGGGTCCCTCCACCCACAGGTGACGGGGGTCAGTGAGAGGGTCCTCTTGGCAGGTTGAGAGGGGAGTGGGGTGCCCCCATAACTCAGGCCCCCTCGGGAGGCAGTAGCTGACGCAGCGGCAGACCAGGGCTCCCCAAGCAGGCAGGAGCCTGGATCCATTGTTGAAGGTCTGTGCATAAACCCCCTGAGGGAACTGAGCCTGAGAGGCGGCCCTGCCCTGACCTGAGCACCTGAACTTAATCTCACACTGAATAGCAGCCCTGCCCCTGCCGAAGCCCCGAGGCTGGGGAGCAGCATTTGAATCTCAGACCCCAAGCGCTGGCTGGGAGGATCAGGAGGCGAGGTGGGTGTGAGGAGAATATTCAGAGGTCAAGTCACTGGCTGGGAAAATGCCCAGAAAAGGGAAAAGAAATAAGATTATAGAAGGTTACTTTCTTGTTGAACAGGCATCTCCTCCCTTCCCTTCTGATGAGGAAGAACAATGCTTACCATCAGGCAAAGACATAGAAGTCAAGGCCTCTGTATCCCAAACATCCAGACTAAATATTCTGTGGGCTCAGGCCATCGAAGAGCTCAAAAAGGATTTTGAAAATCAACTTAGAGAGGTGGAGGAAAAGCTGGGAAGAGAAATGAGAGATATGCAGTCAAAGCATGAACAGCAGGTCAGCACCCTGCTAAAGGAGACCCAAAAAAATGCTGAAGAAAATAACACCTTGAAAAACAGGCTAACTCAATTGGCAAAAGAGGTTCAAAAAGCCAATGAGGAGAAGAATGCTTTCAAAAGCAGAATTAGCCAAATGGAAAAGGAGATTCAAAAGCTCACTGAAGAAAATAGTTCTTTCAAAATTAGAATGGAACAGATGGAGGCTAATGACTTTATGAGAAAACAAGAAATCACAAAACAAAACCAAAAGAATGAAAAAATGGAAGAGAATGTGAAATATCTCATTGGAAAAACAACTGACCTGGAAAATAGATCCAGGAGAGACAATTTAAAAATTATGGGACTACCTGAAAGCCATGATCAAAAAAAGAGCCTAGACATCATCTTTCATCAAATTATCAAGGAAAACTGCCCTGAGATTCTAGAACCAGAGGGCAAAATAAATATTCAAGGAATCCACAGAACACCGCCTGAAAGAGATCCAAAAAGAGAAACTCCTAGGAACATTGTGGCCAAATTCCAGAGTTCCCAGGTCAAGGAGAAAATATTGCAAGCAGCTAGAAAGAAACAATTCAAGTATTGTGGAAATACAATCAGGATAACACAAGATCTAGCAGCTTCTACATTAAGGGATTGAAGGGCATGGAATAAGATATTCCAGAAGTCAAAGGAACTAGGACTAAAACCAAGAATCACCTACCCAGCAAAACTGAGTATAGTACTTCAGGGGAAAAAATGGTCTTTCAATGAAATTGAGGACTTTCAAGCATTCTTGATGAAAAGACCAGAGCTGAAAAGAAAATTTGACTTTCAAACACAAGAATGAAGAGAAGCATGAAAAGGTGAACAGCAAAGAGAAGTCATAAAGGACTTACTAAAGTTGAACTGTTTACATTCCTACATGGAAAGACAATATTTGTAACTCTTGAAACTTTTCAGTATCTGGGTACTGGGTGGGATTACACATGCACACATGCACACACACACACACACACACATAGAGACAGAGTGCACAGAGTGAATTGAAGAGGATGGGATCATATCTTAAAAAAATGAAATCAAGCAGTGAGAGAGAAATATATTGGAGGAGAAAGGGAGAAATGGAATGGGGCAAATTATCTCTCATAAAAGAGGCAAGCAAAAGACTTATTAGTGGAGGGATAAAGAGGGGAGGTGAGAGAAAAACATGAAGTTTACTCTCATCACATCCCACTAAAGGAAGGAACAAAATGCATGCTCATTTTGGTATGAAAACCTATCTTACAATACAGGAAAGTGGGGGATAAGGGGATAAGCAGGGTGGGGGGGATGATGGAAGGGAGGGCATGGGGAGGAGGGAGCAATTTGAGGTCGACACTCATGGGGAGGGACAGGATCAAAAGAGAATAGAAGTAATGGGGGACAGGATAGGATGGAGGGAAATATAGTCAGTCTTATACAACACAACTATTATGAAAGTCATTTGCAAAACTACACAGATTTGGCCTATATTGAATTGCTTGCCCTCCAAAGGGAAGGGGTGGGGAGGGAGGGAGGTAAAGAAGTTGGAACTCAAAGTGTTAGGAACAACTGTCGAGTAATGTTCTTGCCACTAGGAAATAAGAAATACAAGTAAAGGGGTATAGAAAGCTATCTGGCCCTACAGGACAAAAGAGAAGATGGAGACAAGGGCAGAGAGGGATGATAGAAGAGAGAGCAGATTGGTGATAAGGGCAATTAGAATGCTCGGTGTTTGGGGGGGGAGGGGACAAAAGGGGTGAAAATTTGGAACCCCAAATTTTGTTAAAATGAATGTCAAATAAGTAAATTTAAAAAAAAAAAGAAATTTCAAATATTTCTCCAATTAAAAAAAATCCCCTGATCAAGAACTTTCAGTAACTTTTCTTGTTTTTCTGTCATTTCAGACTCTTTGTGACCCCATTTAGGGTTTTTTCGGCAAAGATAATGGAGAAGTTTGCCATTTCCTTCTCCAACTCATTTTACAAATAAAGAAGCTAAGGCAAACAGTGTTAAGTGACTTGCCCAGGTTATATGGCTAGTAAGTGACTGAGGCTGGATTTGAACTCAGGAAGATGAGTCTTCCTGATTTAAGGCCTGGTACTCTATCCACTGTGCCATCTAGCTGCCTCAGTTCTCTATTACCTCTGAGATAAATGACAAATTCCACTGTTCTGCATTTCAGTCCATTCACAGTCTGACTCCAGACTACCTTTCCAAGTATATTGATTATTCTTTACTTCCTTTCACACATGCTCCATTCTAGTTGAATTAGAACAGAAAGTCCAAAACAACTATTTCTGTTGAAAGGTAAAACAATATGATAGAAAGTGTCTTGGAGTCTGGAGGGCTAGGTTTGAATCTTGACTTGGATACTCACTAGCTATATAACCCCAAATAAATTATTTAATACCTCTGAGCCTGTTTTGTCATCTTTAAAATGAAGCTAGTAAAATACTTTGTAAACTGCAAATAGAAATTTGAGTCTTGGGGACTCAGAATGTATTTTCCCATTAGATCAACATTATTAATGGTAGTTAAGTTCCTAGATGCTGCACTTCTCATAATGCACCTGAAATATAGTATTGATGGTTCCACAGAATTTAATTGACATATATAATCATGTTTATGGACATTATATTGAGTTCCAAGTTGAACACTAGAAGCACATTTCTACCCACGACAATGGGATTGGGAACTTTTCTATTTCTTCAGAATATAATCATAATGGTTAACCTTATTTCAATGGGATTTACTTAACTTGAAGTCTCTGGAGATAGCTCCTGTGGCCCAGAGCAGGGACTGCAGCACTGGTGGTGGTAAGGGTTAGAAAAAGTATTGGAACCATAGAGTGAGATGGGGAATGAGTTGGGGCAGTCTGAAGGGTAAGGAGATATGAGAACCAGAAATTCTTGCTGGTGGAACTTCTCTAGTCTCAAGATTTCTTGCCATTTCCAATTCCCATTACCCTTTTTATTTGTGGATTCCCAAGGATTTGACTGCCTATTTCCTCTTCTACTGCTACCACCTATATAGCTTCTACCTTCAGTTTTCTTCATTCATTCACTGCAGAAGAGTCCTCTAACTCAAACCTTGCTCTTCTCTCCTTGAAGCAAACACAAAGCCCATTTAAGGTTTGTGTTTTGGTTTTTTTGTGTGTTTGTTTTGTTTTTACTGCTAGTAATGAGTAAAAATAGATACAAAGGAAAAGTCTGCCTCAGGCTCCTCACAAACCTGCTTTTCTCAATTTTTTCCCCTATAAAGCCTCAGTCTCTAAGGGGAGGAAGTACTGAGGATTCATTTATATTTCAAAGGAAAAGTCAGACTCAGGTGATCTTGGGAACTTTATAAAGGGGTAAAGCTCTGAAGAAGAGAGCAGAATGGGGATCAGGGCAGGATTGGCAGATGAAATGGAAATTGGGGATGCTAATTATTCAATCACTAGGCTTTTCACAGTCTTTCTTATTTCATCATAGTTGAAAACTGTTTCTTACTCTTCAAATCTCTTATGGAACTTTGGATCTTTCTTTTGTCCTTAATACATTCTGCACTGTATATTTATCTGTGTATATATCATAACAGTGTCCCCACCAAGAGACTATGGATACAACCCATGTTATTTTTCAACTCTGTATCACCAGAAACTAACATAATGCACATAGTACACACATAGTAAATATTTGTGGAATTGAACTAACTCTACCGATATTAGGGAGAAAGGTGAATTGCAGCAGGGTTCACCTTCCTCAATACTGATTCTTCCACCTATCCTAGACTTCCTTAGGGAAAGTAAAGAAAGATAGGACTGTAGTAGGTTTCCTAAGTGGCCATTTATACATTTGTGAGTTTGGCATATGTAAATCAGGGACAACTTATATCACTGACACTTTTGTCACATTCATTTTGTTCATAAAGTCTCTTCAGCAGTTCAGGAAAATCCAAGCTATGCTTCACTTCATTCCCAGCCATCTTTTCAACAACATTCAACACCCTTGACACCTTACACATATTCTACCTCTGCTCCATTTCTGGAATCACAATCAAATCAACTCTGCCCTTGATACTGGAAGAGATGTGCCAATCTACTCCCTAATGCCACCCCCACACACAAACATTGAAAGCCAAAGTCATCTTAGCCTCCACTCCCCAATGTGTATTATCCTCCCCTTTTAGAATGTAAGTTCCTTGATGATGAGGACTGTCTTTGCTTTTGTATCATCAGTGCTTAGCACAGTAGCTGACCACATAGTAAGTACTTAAATGTCTTTTCATTTCATTCAACATAAATTTCATGTTATCCAATAAAACAATGTCCAAATGAGATATTTTACAGATTCTATTTCTGGGAATTCTAGCCAGTATGGATTTTCTGTTGGAATATAAGTTGTGAACTTTGACTAAAGGCCTTTTTTTTTACATTCTTTACAATGATAGAACTTTTCTCCAACATATTTATCTGAAATTCAACTGAAGGCTTTCTGAAAATTTAATACATTTATAGAGTTTTTCTCCACTGTCAATTTTATGGTCTTCAGTAAGGTGAGGAGGAAGTTTGAGGCTTTCCTACATTTATTACATTCATAGAGTTTCTCTCCAGTGTAAATTCTCTAATGGAGAATATTTGAATTATAACTAAAAGCTTTTCCATATTCACTATACACAAGTTATTTCTCCATTACAAACCTGCTGGCATATAATAAGGCTTGAGCTGTGAACAAAAACATTCTCACATTTATTACATTCAAGAGGATTCTCTCCAGTGTAAATGTTACGATGCTGTATGAAGATCTCCTTGCAGGTAAGGACTCTCTCACTTTTCTATTTCTACTGCAAACACCCAGCAAGGTACCTGGAACATAGTAGGCAATTAATAAAGTTTTTTGAATAATTGATTAAAAGACTTCATTACATTTATGTGTTTTCTCTCCAATATAAATTCTTTGATGTAGGCTAAATTGCAAGCCTTGATTAAAGGCTTAACTACATTAATTATACTGGAATCCCTTTCCCATATGAATTTATTGATGTTAAGTAAAGGCTGAGCTCCAGTTAAAGGATTTCCTCCATTTACAATACTTTAAGCTGTTTATTGAATATGAATTTCTGATGTTGAGTAAGGTAAGAGTTGAAACCAAAAGCTTTGCCAGCTGGAACATATTTGTATGGTTTATTTCTAGCATAAATTCTCTGATGTAGAAAAGGTCTAGAGCTCTGATTAAAATTTTTTCACATTTGTCATATTCATGTTTTTTGTCCAGTGTGAATTCACTGATGTTGAATAAATCTTCCACTTATACTGAAGGCTTTGTCACATTGAAAAAATTCATGGAGCTTTTCTCCAGTGTGAATTTTTTGATGTTGAGTTAATGGTGAGCTTTGACTGAAGGCTTTCCCACATTCATTACATTTATAAGGTTTCTCTCCTGTATGGATTATTTGATGTTGAATAAGTGTTGAGGCCCGACTAAAAGCTCTCCCACATTCATTGCATTTGTAAGGTTTCTCTCCAGTGTGAATTCTCTGATGCAAAATAAGATGTGATTTCAATCCAAAAGCTTTTTCACATTCCTTACACTGATAGGGCTTCTCTCCAGTATGAATTTGTTGATGCTGAATAAGCGTTGAGCTTCGGCTAAAGGTCTTTCCACATTCATTACATTTATAAGGTTTCTCTCCAGTGTGAATTCTCTCATGTAAAAAGAGGTGTGATTTGAGTCCAAAAACTTCTCCACATTCATCACACTCATAGGGTTTCTCTCCAGTATGAATTCGATGATGTCTGTTAAGGTGTGAGCTCTGGCGAAAGGTTTTTCCACATTCATCACATTTATAAGGTTTCTCCCCTGTATGAATTCTCTTATGGATAATTAAGTCTGAATTGTATTTGAAATTTCTTTCACATGTATCACATTTATGGGCTTCCTCACCAGTATGAATTTGATTATGTTTACTAAGGTGTGAGCTCTGGCTAAATGTTTTCCCACATTTAACACATTCATAAGGTTTTTCCCCAGTATGAATTCTTTTATGTACAATTAAGTCTGAATTATATTTGAAAATTTTGCCACAAGTGTCACACTTATGGACTTTCTCTTCTATTGGTTTTTTCTGATGTGTTATGAGGTTTGAGTTCAGATTTAAGTTTATGCCAAATTCATTACATTCTTTGCCTCTCTCTCCCAAGGAGTTCTTCCTGTGGACAATGGTCATTTCTGTGAAATCTCCATCCTGAGAAAGGAAATTCCTCAGTTTCTGCCCAAATGGATTTTCTTGCTTTCTCTTTAATTTGCCTTCATATGCACAAGGAGCCTCAAACTTATATGCCATGGAATCACTTCTTTAGTGTCTTCCTGATATCATCCCCAAGGTCCTATTTCTTCATCAAACTCCCACTTTGGAGCAGACTGCTTATTTTCAGCAACTATTTTAGAATCTGCAAAGATAAAAAAAATGTAAAATTTCATGTGATTTCTATGATAGAGTAAAGGAAGTAACTGAAGTGTGAAAAATCACTATAAAAAGTAATGGTTAATAATTTGAAATTATGCAAGGAAAGTCATTAACCTGTTCATATCCTCTGACCTAGCAGACTTACTACTATGCATAAACCCTAAAGACATCAAAGACAGAAAGGTCTCATACATGCCAAGATATTTATAGCAGTATTTTTTATGGTACCAAAAAAATTGTAACAAAGTAAGGTTCCCATTAAATTAGTGAATGATTGAACAAATTGCAGTATATGAATGTGATAGAATATTATTGCCCCATAAAAATGACAAATAGAAGGAATTCAGAAAACCATGGGAAGACCTGATATAGAGGGAAATGAGAGAAACCAGTATGATATACAAAATGACGATAATAATTTAAACACAAGGAACACTAAAAGGCAGTTGGACTCAGATTAATTGCGGTGACTAACACAAGTCTCAGAAAATATGATGAATACATTCTCTTTTTGGTAGAGAAATGGGAACTATGGAAGCAAAATATTATATATGTTGTCAGACAGTACCTGCGTCGATCAATTTTGCTTAACACCTTTTTTGTTGTTGTTAGCATCGAGGGAAATGGCTGTTACCAATAAAAATGTAGGGTTGAGGGAATAATAGTTATTTAAAAGAAGTGTATAACTTTGATATCTGCAGAATTGATCTTGAATAGCCAGAAATGAAAGGAGGAAAAGTCAACAGGGGACTGAGGGGTGGTTTCTCTGGCTCAATCTTGATTCTTCCTGGCCTAAGTGACATAGATTTCTTGGGTTGCTGAAGGATACAGTATGATATAGTGAAAAGAATACTTCTCTGAGAGTCAGGCAATTTAGGTTCCAGTCTCAATTCTGTCATTGATTATCTGTGTGACCTTACCAGGAAGGAGGAAGCTGCCACCCCAAGGACACATGTGGCCCTCTAGGTCCTCAAGTGTGGTGGTTTCATTGAATCTAAACTTTGATTGAGTATGCCACAGATTCCCCACCACTGCTAGGCAATTCACTTGACCTCTTTATTCAATAGTTTCCTAATTTGTAAAATACGAGGGTTGCATCAAATTGTCCCTAAGGTCTCTTACATTCAGTTTTAAAAACATATGGTAAGTATATGTGAATGCTTAGGATGCACTGATAGGTACAGTCTGATGTGTGATTCTGGGTGTGTAAGGAAGACCTCAAACAGCAGGATCTATAATTTAGTCTGTGTGAATCCTTCTACTGATAAAGTTTGCCACTCCTTAACACCTTAAGTAGATTACTGGGTCACTGTGGCCAAAGATATTCTTCACTGGGTATGCAGTCTTCTGGTAATGTGTCTCTCTTCATGTAGACTTGTCTTTGAATGATAAGCACACTGCCCATCTCTTGTCCTGAACTCAAAGATTTTTAGTTTAATAATGTTGCCATAACTTTTCTTTGCTGACCTAGGCTTCCAAAAGTCAAAACAATTTCCAGTCCACTGTAAAGATGTACCTATACCAAGCAAAAAATGTAATAATAATTCATCTTTGGTGGATTTGCTGTGCTACTGGATTTTAAATGCCTAGGAAAGAATATCTTCTAAATCTAGCACCTGGGGCATCAAACAATGGCAGCTTTTTAATATAATGACTGATAATGGGAACAGAGAGAAGAGAATAACAGAGTGATAAAGTAATGACAAAATGAAATAAAGTGTATTTAATTAGATTCTCTATCTCACTCCCTACAGAAATTATTTCAAGCCTTCTCTTCTTTCCTCAAGTCTCTTAAAGTACTTATCCCTTTTCTCCTACCCTCTCAGGCCTCATCTGAGGCCCTGGTCTCTTACTTTACTAAGAAAATTGAAGGCAATCTACACTGAACTCTCTCTTTTCCTATTCTTACCTCAAAACGCTATGACAGCATAACTTACTCTTTCTCCTAATTTTGAATAATAAAGTGGCCTTTTTCCTGTCTATGAAAAGCTCCTTTATATATGTCCTTGATCCCATTCCCTCCCATTTTCTCCAAAAGATTGCTCCCTCAATCATCCCCCACGCTGATCTTCAACCTGGTTATTCTTTCTCTGTTGCCTTCAAATATGATCAAGTCTACCTCATTCTTTAAAAACCTTCACTAAGCCCTACCATCCCTTCCAGCTATCATTCTATATCTCTCTTTCCTTTCTTAGTTGAACTGGAAAAAGCTATCTGTGTTCATTGTAGACACCTTCTCTCCTTTTGCATATCCATCAACCATCTGAAATCTGTCTTCTAAACACAATGAACTGAAACTGCTTTCTCCAGAGTTACCAGTGATCTTTTATGAACATGTTTAAATAAAATTTTGATTTTTTTTTACATCATATTTATTTTCCAATGTATCTCACTTCCCTCCCCCTCCATTCCTTATAATGAAAAATATTTTAAAGGGAAGGGAGGAAGTTCAGTGAGTCGGTTAATAAGAATTTATCAAGCACTTTCTATATGCCACAGTTCTAAGTGAAGGGGATACAAAGAAAGGCTGAACTGACTCTTGCCCTCAAAAAGATCACATCTTAATGGGGAAAACAACATTCAAATAACAATGAACATACAAGATATGTATAATGCAAATGGTAAGATCTGAGGGAAGGCACCAGTAGGAGGTTCTGGGGAGCAGATGGAGAGAGCCAAGAAAAGCCTCCTGCAGAATGTGAGATTTGAGCTGAGCCTCAAATGAAGTCAGAGAAGCTAAGCGGAAGGAGAAGAGGGAGACCCTTCCAGGCCTGGAGGGAATAGCAGTGAAAATGCATCGGAGATGGAGTAATGTGTCCAAGGAACAACAAATGGGTCTGTATAGCTGGATAGTAGCCTGTTTAGAAGGGCTTGACATGTAAAGACACTGGATAGGTAAGAAGGGGATTCGGAAAAATCTTCCTGTAAAAGGTGGGATTTTAGCTGGGACTTGAAAAAAGCTAGGAAACCAGGAGGCAGAGATGAGAAAGGATAGTATTGTAGGTGCAGGGAACAGCCAGAAAAATGCCAGAAATCAGGAGTTAAGAGAATTTGGAGAGATGGGGTGTTTGAGGAACAGCAAGGAGACCAGTGTCACTGAATTACAGAGGACAGGGAGAGGGCAGATGTAAGGTATAATAACAATTTTTCCATTCAGAGAGATCATTTTAGGAGTGTAGGCAGCATCTAGAACAATATGCTAAACTGTAAACTCCTAGGGGTCTGGGTTTCTATCTTAACTCATTATTTTATTTCTCCCACAATTCCTGATATGAGTCATTGCACATTCAATTCAGCTGCTCTTTCTTAAGCCCTCACTGCGCACAAGGTCCAGTTCTCAACATTGGAAATACAAAGATAAAGAACACAGATGGTGCTCTCAAGAAGCTTATAATATATAATGGCTGAAGGACAAGGACAAAATGACTGGAATTGGCATTCAGCCAGCCTAAGGTGATAATCGAGGAGAAATAAGAACAAAGAGAGATAATTTTAATTGAGACATTGATCTCCTTGACAACGTTTATGTATGTGTGTGTATATGAATGTTTGATATATATGCATGCACATATATAGCTTGTATATATAAATATACACATATGAATATGGATATATAGAAGGGGAATACTGATGGGTGTATGCTGACTGGGTACAGTGAGCTGTTCCTGGAACCAGCTTTCCTGTGTTCATTCCTTTAGCTCACAGGGATGTTAGAGCATCTGAATTGAGTGCTGAAGAAAGCTAAGACCAAATATAGTAAAGATATCATTATTTCTCAAATTAATTCACAGATGAAATGCTCACAACCCCCACCAAAATCCTTCTCTTAATTTGTAGAATTAAAGTCATAACACATTCTTATAGAAGAACAGATGGGCAAAAATATCAAGAAGAAATGTGACAAAAGAGAACAGATGAAAAGGGACTCATTCTACCAGATTTCAAAATGTACTTTAAAGCAAAGCTATCAGCAGCTAGCTGGCACAGTAGATAAAGTGCCAAGCCTGAACCCAGAAAGATAAAGTCAAATCTAGCCTCAGACATTTAGTAAATGCTGTGGGTAAGTGACTTCACCCTGTTTGCCTCAGTTTCATCATCTATAAAATGAGCTGGAGATGGAAATGGCAAACCACTCCACTATCTAGCCACGAAAACCTCAGAGGGGGGTCATAAAGAGTTGAACAGGACTGAAAAATAACTGAACAACAACATCGATGAATCTCTCACCCAGGAGCAACCTAGGCCAACCCTAAACCCATTTTCCCCTCATACCAATTTATGCATCTAATACCCATTAAGAACTTTGTGCATAATGATGGGAGAAGACTGGAAATTTAGAGAAGACATGACACACCAGACATTGATTTTTTTTTTTAATTTTGTCAGCCTTTCAGGATTTAAAGCCTAAAGAAAGTGGTTGAGTTTTGTGGGAGTTCTTCCCATCCTGGAACTTAGAGGTTTGTATATCACCTCCACTATATTCTCTTGAAATTTCTAGTCAGTTAATCAGCCTTCCACATAGACCTCTGCCTGCCTTACTGCTGGGAATATCTTCCACATTGAAACATGACCCAGGCTCCGAAGTCATCCTCTTCCAATGTGGCATCATATGATCCATCTTCTGAACTCATGGGAGGGTTACTGGGTTTAATTCAATAAATATTCATTAAGTACCTACTATGTGCTAAGCATCATGCTAAGTGTTGAGGATATCAAACAAGGCAAAAGATAGTCTCTGACCTCAAGAAGCTTACCGTCTAATGGGGTTTCTACCATCAGTAAGTAAATAATTTCTATCCAGGTTTTTTTCTATCCATGTTGGAGACTTCTCAGTAACATAATTTATATGGTGTTGAGAGCCCTGGACTCAAAATCAGAAGACCCAGGCTTGATGATTAGCAGTGAAACCTTGGGCAAGTCACTTCATCACTCATATCTTTAGTTTCCCCACCTGTAACATGAAGATAATAATCTTTGCACTACCTGTATTAAAGACCTATAGTGAGGAAAGAATTGTTTGTAAAAATATAAAACACTGCCTAAATGTAAGTTATTATAATTATGAAATTCTCCTCTAAGGCTTCAATTCCCATGTCCTTGTTGAGGGTCTCATGCTACCAATAATTCTCATAATATTTTTAATATAATGATAAAATGTATTTCTGTGATTTTCCCACAGCATCTATTATCCCTCTTTTTACCCTGGCCTAGTTCCCACTCTAAACCCATGCAAGGTACTCATCAGTGGAGAGAGAGAATCTCAGATTTTCATGGGGTCTTGGGTAATTTAATACAACTTGTATCTGAACAGCAATTCCCTCTAGACAATCACCCTTAGCTTGAAGACCTCTAATAACAGGAAACTGACCATCTCCCCAAATCAACCCATTCTACTTTGAGGATTTAATTCAGTACAGTTCTATTCAATATCTCTTTTAGGGATACCAACTTTTCTTGTCCTAAAATCCACATTTACTCCATTTATTAGATACTCCTGCCCATTGCACCATTAGTCACTCATGCATGTCACATTTCTGTTCTGCTTTATAATTTACAAAGTATATTCCTCACAACAACCGTATGGGGCCCCCTGAACTTGTCTTCTTGAGTTGTCATATTTTCCAGAAACACTGGACCCAGATTATGCAGGAGACCCTGAAAGTGTCTAAGATGAAGCCCCCCTTGAACTGGACATAATTTGTTATTTGCACCCCAAGCTGGACATCCTGTGCATGAGAGTCAAGACATATGCCAGTCATTCTGCACCAGACTGAGAAACTGCAGCTGGGACCCTTGTAGATAAGCAGAGCTTCCTATCTTCACAGTCTAACAATTCCCAAGGGAAAAGAATGCTGCTTTTGTCATCTCACTTATTCATGACTTCTCTTCCCCTGTGGGAGGGAATTAGTCCTTTCCCCACCTCTTTCCCCCCTCCTAAACCATTCCCATTTGGGGAAGATTGCTCTTCCTCCTCCTCCTCCTCCTCCCTCTATTGCAATTTTATAAATATGCAAGCTTTGTTAAGGATTGTGAACTCCTTGCACCTGGAGTTCTACAGGCACATTCATTTCTCTTGTAATAAATCCAGTAGCAATGTATGTCTCATGGACTTGTGAAATATATTTTTTTGTTAACAGATAGATGACACACTTTAAATCCCCATCTAACAGGTAAGGAAACTGAGATTCAGAGATGAGAAGTGACTTCATGGACAACTAAATGTTCTCAAAAAACTAGAAGTAGGTTTCAGTGTGGAAATAAAAAAGTAGAAAAAAGATCTGAAAAGACACAAGGGAAAACCTGACCTAGGTCAGGAAACTGGAGAATGGAAAAATGTCACATAGAGGAAGAAAAAAGAATGGCCACTATATAATTGGAGCAAAAATAAATTTTGAGGTTCTTCCTGAAGAGGAGAAAGTTGGGTCTTACAAAGAGGAAACGCCTACTTGTTCTAGGAGGACTTGTATTTCAAGAAGGATAAAGCAGGTCTCCAAGTGTTGGGAAGTAAGGATTTATGCAGGAAGGATCAAAGGAATGAGAGTGGTGGTAGTTAGTGATTCTCTGCTCAGGGCTACTCAGGTAGCTATTGGTTGACCTGATAATAACAAAGAAGACCATTGTCTTGCTGGAGTATATATTTAATACTTAACAGAGAACCTCTGAAGACTTGTCAAAATAGATGGCTAGCAACATCTGGTTATTCATGAGGCCACAAATAGTACAAGAAGCAACCTAGAAACACTGCCAAAAATTACAGGGTCTTAGGCAAGAAACAAAAAATCAACGGGACACAAGTTTTTTTGTTTTTTATTTTCTTCCCCCCCCCCCCTCACAGATGCCCTCTAAAAGTAAATGATGAAAATAAAAGCTGATTTGGGAATTAAATAGCTGGCTAAGAAGGTGGTATTTGAGAATAAGATTTAGATTTTCTGGACTATGGTTTAAAATGTATGAATTTCAGACTCCTGGACAGGAACAAAGTACATTTAACAAAGATTTATAAAAATGGATTTGTCTGCAGCTCCCTCTTCTTACTATTTGACATAGTTTTAGAAATGCTAGCAATCATAATAAGGCAATAGAGAAAATTAAACGCATAAAGATCAGCAAAGGCATAAAATTAAGCCTATTTGCAGAAAACATGAGTTTATTTAGAAAATTCTAAAGAATCAGTAAAGACACTGAGATCAGTAAAGTAATGGGATGCAGAATAAATTCACAAAAATTGGTGACATCACTATATAACAATAACAAAAATCAGGAGCAAATAATAGAAAGAAAATTAACAAAAATTCCTATTCAAAATAACTACATAATTCATTCCATTCCTGTCTGTACTTCTGATCTTTTGGATTTTAATACTATGGCTAAGCTGTGATCTCACTCTAGAATTTCCCTCAGTGCCTGGGGCCTCCTTACCTTTTAGTGTTTGTATCTATGGCCTTCTCACCCTGGAATATCCTTCCACCATGCTAGCTGTTTTCTCCTATTAGTGAGTACCTCCCAAGGCCTCTATTTTTGGGAAGGGTCTCAGGCTGACCAAGTATCATTATCCTCCTGTCTGTGCTCCTATTTTTCTAAATTTCAACACCATGGCCCAACTAGGGTATCCTACTTTTCATTTCCCTTTTGTGTTTTACATTTCCCCATTAGAATGTAAGCTCCTTGAAGACAGTTACTGCTTATGTTTGTATCCCAGCACTTAGGCCAGTGTTTGGAAAGAAGAGATCTAGAAGAGATGCACATAGTAAACACTTAATAAATGCTTGTTTCTTTGCAAAATGTATCTGGAAGTCAATATACCAATTCATACTGAAAACATAAATGCAGTCATAAAACACTCTTTGCAGAAATAGACAAAACAGGAAAATGCTAAATGTTGGAGAAGATATGGGAAAATTGGAACACTAATGCACTGTTTGTGGAGTTGTGAACTGATCCACCCATTCTGGAAAGCAGTTTGGAACTTTACCCAATGGATTATAAAACTGTGTATACCCTTTTATCCAGCACTCATTACTATTTCCCAAAGACATCATAAAAAAGGGTAAAGGACTCACACGTACACAAATATTTATAACAGCTCTTTGTGGTGACAAAGAATTGGAAATTGAGGGGATGATCATCAACTAGGAAATGGCTGAACAAGTTCTGGTATATAAATGTAATTGAATACTATAGTTCTATAAGAAATGGTGAGCAAGCAGATTTCAGAAAAACCTGAATGAACTGATGCTGAGTGCAGTGGGCAGAACCAGGAGAACATTGTACACAGTAACAGTAACACTGTGAGATGATCAACTTTGATAGACTCTTCTCAGCAATGCAATGATCTAAGACAATTCTAAAAGATTCATGATGGAAAATGCTACCCTCATCCAGAGAAAGAACTATGGAGTGTGAATGCAGATCAAAGCATACTATTTTCTATCTCTCTCTTTGGTTTCTCTCATGTTTTTTTCTTTTGTTCTGATTTTTAGTTCACAATATGACTAATGTGGAAACATGTTTAATATGATTATACATCTATAGCTTACATTAGATTTCATGCCACGTTGGGGAGGGGGAAGGGGAGGAAAGGGCAAAAATTTAGAACTCAAAATCTCATAAAAGTGAATGTTAAAAACTAAAAATAGGTAAGTAAAAAATTTAAAAACAAATAAAATCACACTAAAACACTTCTTACAGAATAATGAAAGAGAAATAATTGGAAGAATATTCATAGTTTATGCTTGGGCTATGCTAACATGATAAAAGTGATAACACAACCTAATTACATATTAAGTGTTACATCAATCAAAATACCAAGGGGTTCCTGAGATCATGGGACCATAGAATTAAAGCTGAAAAGGGGGATTAGAAGTCATTTAATCCAACCTCCTCACTTCACAGAAGCCCAGAGAGGTGAGAGGACTTGCTCACTGCAAAACATTTAGGCAAAATAGCACAAAATTAATTTGAAGGAACAAAAAATCTAGATTCTCAAGGGAAATAATGGTGGGGGGAAGTATGAATGATGAGAAAAATAACATTTATAGACCTCAAACTATACTATGAAGCAATAATTATCAAAACTCTTTGGTCTTGGTTAAAAAATAGAAAAGTAAATTAATGGAATGAGTCTAGCTAATCACGAATCAGAAACAAGTGAATTCAGGAACTCAGTATTCAATAAAACCAAGATCATAAACTACTTGGGAAAAGTCTGCCTATTAAATTAGAATTTCTGGGAAGATTGGAAAGCAATTTGGCAGAAAATTGATTCACTCAAGCACTTTACACTATCTATTATAATAAGTTACAAATGTATATGCAATCCAAATACAAAAAGTCACATCATTTTTAAAAATTAGAGGAAGATAGAAGGCAATACCTTTCACAACTATGGCTAAAAGGATCATTCTTAAACAAGGTTTAGAGGAAGTGCTAAAAAATAAATGAAATAAACAGTTCAAACTATATGAAATTTAAAAACTTTTACGTAAACAAATCAATGCAATTAGTGTAAGAAGGGAAACTGTCTTTGAGCCTATGACCAGCAATGGGATAGTTGAGTTAAAGGGGGAAAATTGTTGCAGCAAATATCTCCGATAAAATTTTTGTAGATCAAATAGATAGGGTCAAATATGTGAGAAACAGCATTCCCCAATATATAAGTGGTCAAGGGATATAAAAAGAATCGCAAACTATCAATAATCACACAAGAGACTTCCAAATCCCTAATAATAAAAGAAATGAAAATTAAACCAATTATGAGTCTTCATCTCATACACAAAAACTTGGAAAAGATAATAAAAGTTGTAAAAAGTAAATGTTGATAGAATTGTGAGATCAGCACATTAATACACCATTGATGAATCTGTGAAGTGGTCCAACTTCTCAGGAAAACTGGAATTCTGTGAAGAAAGTCACATATCCTTTGATCCAGATATCTGTTGCTCTGTATATGTTCAAGGATATACAGAAGTTCTCACATTTATTAAACCAGAAGGCTGCTGCAATAGTCCAAGTATGAGGTGGTGAGAACCTCTACCAGGGTAGAAACTGTCTACATGGAAAGAACAGTATATATGAGCAATATTGAGACACTAAAGGAATCACAATTTTTAGATTTTTAAATATTCACTTAGCTGTTGGTACTTGGTCAAATCATTAAAGAACAGATATATTATTGAAAGAACTGAATTGTATTAACCCTGACATCCTTGCTGTAAATGAAACCTGAAGACAAAGTGAAGTTGCATCTAAATGGGGTGGGGGTGGAGGTGGGGAACAGCACAGAGGTTTTCCTGGAAAAGTAAACAAGGTAGCTGGTGGAATGTGTTTTATTCTGTATACAAAGGCAACAATATTATTGACTAGGATATATATTTTCCTTGTATTATACAGTGTTCGTGACAAGTATTTACAAAAATACAAAAATGAAAATAAGTGCAGTTTAATGCCTGGCACATAGTAGGCACTTAATAAATGCTTGTGGACTTAAAATCTCTTGCAGAGGACAAAGACAGAGAAATTCTATGCTGAAATTAATAAGACCATCCAAATTAAATCAACATATACATCAATACTCAGCGACATCAATGGGAATTGATTGATATTCAAGATGGGAATAGGTGAAGATGCAAAAAAAAATATTGCAAAATATGGTTCAAGAGTAAAGAATGAGAGAGGCCAAACACTAGAAACATTGGAAGGTATTGGACACTGTAAGCATTAACAGTGCTACAAAAAACTGAAACATAATATCTTAAGTCAGGAAAAGATTCATTACAGGGGGAGGAGCCAAGATGGCAGAGTAGAAAGATACACATATGCTAGCTCCTAACCCACAGCCCATAAAATACCTGTAAAGAAGAACTCCCAACAAATTCTGGTGCAGCAGAAGCCACAGAACAATGGGGCAGAGGAGATTTCTTTTCCAGAGAGACCTGAAAAACTGACATGAAAGGTCCATCCGCACTGGACCCGGAGCAGAGCCCAGACTTGCCTCTGCTGAGCAGCACCAAGGGGAGCAGATCTGAGCAGGCTTCAGGGACAGAATCTCCAGCAGCCGCGCAGGTCCCTCCACCCACAGGTGACAAGGGTCAGTGAGAGGGTCTCTTTGGCTGGCCGAGACGGGAGCGGGGTGTCTCCATAACTCAGGCCCCCTCGGGAGGCAGAAGTGGAGGCAGCAGCAGACAGGGGCTCCCAATGGAGGCAAGAGCTTGGATCCATTGTTGAAGGTCTCTGCATAAACCCCCTGAGGGAACTGAGCCCTGAGTGGCAGCCCTGCCCCCACCTGAGCACCTGAACTTGATCTCACACTAAATAGCAGCCCCGCCCCTGCCTAAGTCCTAAGGCTGGGAAGCAGTATTTGAATCTCAGCCCCCAAGCACTAGCTGGGCTGAACTGGAGGCGAGATGGGTGTGGAGAGTAAACTCAGAAGTCAAGTAACTGGCTGGGAAAATGCCCAGAAAAGGGAAAAAAAAGAAAAAACACCATAGAAAGTTACTTTCTTGGTGAACAGGTATCTTCTCCCATCCTTCCAGATGAGGAAGAACAATGCTTACCAACAGGGAAAGACATAGAAGTCAAGGCTTCTGTATCCCAAACATCCAAAATAAATATTCCATGGGCTCAGGCCATGGAAGAGCTCAAAAAGGATTTTGAAAATCAAGTTAGAGAGGTGGAGGAAAAACTGGGAAGAGAAATGAGAGAGATGCAAGAAAAGCATGAAAAGCAGGTCAACACCTTGCTAAAGGACACCCAAAAAAATGCTGAAGAAAATAACACCTTGAAAAGTAGGCTAACTCAATTGGCAAAAGAGGTTCAAAAAGCCAATGAGGAGAAGAATGCTTTCAAAAGCAGAATTAGCCAAATGGAAAAGGAGGTTCAAAAGCTCACTGAAGAAAATAATTCTATCAAAATGAGAATGGAACAGACGGAGGCTAATGACTTTATGAGAAAACAAGAAATCGCAAAACAAAACCAAAAGAATGAAAAAATGGAAGAGAATGTGAAATATCTCATTGGAAAAACAACTGACCTGGAAAATAGATCCAGGAGAGACAATTTAAAAATTATGGGACAACCTGAAAGCCATGATCAAAAAAAGAGCCTAGACATCATCTTTCATGAAATTATCAAGGAAAATTGCCCTGATATTCTAGAACCAGAGGGAAAAATAAGTATTCAAGGAATCCACAGAACACCGCCTGAAAGAGATTCAAAAAGAGAAACTCCCAGGAACATTGTGGCCAAATTCCAGAGTTCCCAGCTCAAGGAGAAAATATTGCAAGCAGCTAGAAAGAAACAATTCAAATACTGTGGAAATACAATCAGGATAACACAAGATCTAGCAGCTTCTACATTAAGGGATCTAAGGGCATGGAATATGACATTCCAGAAGTCAAAGGAACTAGGACTAAAACCAAGAATCACCTACCCAGCAAAACTGAGTATAATACTTCAGGGGAAAATATGGTCGTTCAGTGAAATAGAGGACTTTCAAGCATTCTTGATGAAAAAACCAGAACTGAAAAGAAAATTTGACTTTCAAACACAAGAATGAAGAAAAGCATGAAAAGGTAAACAGCAAAGAGATATCATAAGGGACTTACTAAAGTTGAACTGTTTACATTCCTACATGGAAAGACAATATTTGTAACTCTTGAAACTTTTCAGTATCTGGGTAGTTGGTGGGATTACACACACACACACATGCACACACACACATGCACACACACACAGACAGAGAGCACAGAGTGAATTGAATAGGATGGGATCATATCTTAAAAAAATGAAATCAAGCAGTGAGAGAGAAATATATTGGGAGGAGAAAGGGAGAAATGGAATGGGGCAAATTATCTCTCATAAAAGAGGCAAGCAAAAGACTTTTTAGTGGAGGGAAAAAGAGGGGAGGTGAGAGAAAAACATGAAGTTTACTCTCATCACATTCGACCAAAGGAAGGAATAAAAAGCACACTCATTTTGGTATGAAAACCTATCTTACAATACAGGAAAGTGGGGGTGAAGGGGATAAGCAGGGTTGGGGGGATGATGGAAGGGAAGGCAGTGGGAGGAGGGAGCAATCTGAAGTCAACACTCTTGGGGAGGGACAGGATCCAAAGAGAGAATAGAAGCAATGGGGGGCAGGATAGGATGGAGGGAAATATAGTTAGTCTTACACAACATGACTATTATGGAAGTCATTTGCAAAACTACACAGATATGGCCTATATTGAATTGCTTGCCTTCCCAAAGGGAATGGGTGGGGAGGGAGGGATGAAGAAAAGTTGGAACTCAAAGTTTTAGGAACAACTGTTGAGTACTGTTCTTGCTACTAGGAAATAAGAAATACAGGTAATGGGGTATAGAAAGTTATCTGGCCCTACAGGACAAAAGAGAAGATGGGGACAAGGGAAGAGAGGAATGATAGAAGAGAGGACAGATTGGTGATAGGGGCAATTAGAATGCTCTGTGTTTTGGGGTGGGGGGAAGGGACAAATGGGGAGAAAAACCGGAACCCAAAATTTTGTGAAAATGAATGCTAAAAGTTATATAAATAAATTAAAATTAAAAAAAAAGATTCATTACCAAGATGTGAGAATCATTCCTGAATCAGCAATGTATGTATCATCAGACCACTGCTGCTAGGTGCACAGAAGATAGTCATGGCCTAGGAGTCAGAAAGCTCTGAATTCAGATTTGACCTCAGACACTTACTAGCTGTGTGACCTTGGGCAAGTCACTTCACCTTTGATTGGCTTGGTTTCCTGAAATATAAAATAGGGATAATAAAAGTACTTACCTTCCAGGACTACTGTGAGAACCAAATGAGATCATATTTGTAAAGTGCTTAGCACAGAGCCTGGCACGTGGTAGGCACTCTATAAATGCTTCTTCCTTTCTTCTTATTAAGGCAAAAGTAAAAATTAACAGAAAACTGGAAGAATAAAAGTTAGAAAAAGATATTGTGCATAATTAAAATAATTCTAATAATAATTAAAATATTCTAATAATGTTTACATTAACTATTAAGGCTGGAAAAATGGGCTGTGTATGCAGGAAAGGACATTAGCAACAAATATAAAATTTTCACACAGCAATTTAACCAATATAAATCAATTACTATAAGGAAGAGACCAAAGTACCTTTATCAATAAACAATTATTTATTTGACAGTTGGAAAGATGTATTGGTTTCACCAATAAAGACACCAACATTGTAGGATATGAATTCATTTGTAAAAGATAATAGAGAAGGTAAATGAACAGAATCACCTTATAAAAGATAGAAGCAGTGGATAAAAACAAAAAGCTGAAAGAAAGCTTGGTGAGAGACCTAACACAGCAAACTCATTCCAAGGGAATTTAAGGATGAAATTGAAAAAATATAAAATAAACAGAAGAAATAAAATGGAAAAAAATTAGTAAAGATTGTTGTATCAAACTCTTTGTGGACAGTGAAATAATCACATTCATACTCTAACATCATAGTCCTGGATGTGCTGATAGAGGAGATGAAATATGCCCTTAAGAGACCAAAGATGCAAAAGGCAGCGGACTGGTCCAGCAGACATAGAAGAGATCTGTGCTGGAGAGGACCCAATTATGAAGATGCTGAGGGACTAAGTCTCAAGGTAACTGAAGGAAAGCAAGATGCCAAAGGCATAGAGAAAACCTCAAACCTTATTACTACAAAAGAAAGGGTCACCAAGAGAACATCAGTAAGTACCAACTCATATGCCTACTTTCCCAGATATATGAAATCATAAAGAAAATCTTTTAAAAATTTTATTGATATTTTTTGGTTTGATTCCAAACGAATTCCAAAACCATTATCATTACCAATATAACCTATATTTCACAATGTATCCCTCCCAGAAAGCCATCCCTCATAATAAAGAATTTAAAAAGAGGAAGAAAAGGTTAAAAAGTTCCACAAAGTTAACCAACATATCAAAAAAGTATGATAGAATATGCAGTATTCTACAACTATGGTCCCCCACCTCTACAAATAAGAGGGAGAGGTATCTTTGAGGTATCTTCTCCTATCATTTTTTTGTGGCCACATTTGGTAATTATAATTTTGCAGCATTCAATTTCAGTTTTGTCATTGCTCTTTCCATTTACCTTGTGTATATTACTTTCCAAGTTCCTCTTACTTCATTTTGTATCAGTTTATATAAACCTTTCCATGCCTCTTTAAGAGATTAATCCATTGATACTCTGTAACTAAAACATCCTTAGTGAGGATATTAGTAGGCTTTCATAAACAATATTTTATAGCAGATCACATCTGTATTATCACACAATTAACTAAAAAAAGATACCAACATGTTTATTGTTTGTTGACTTAAAAATTTGTTCAGTAAAACATTGAAACACTGCCTTAAAGGCTCTCTTTCAACAAGATGTCTCCCATACATATGTCAAAATTATACAAAATTGCTTGAAAGATATTGTTGTTGGTTGAGGAAATTACTTTGGTCAGAAACCCTCTGATCATTACAGTCAGGCAAGGTATAAAACATGTATGCTCACAAACGGTGTTTATCAACTATTACGGAGTGTAGTTAGAAGAATTCCTTGTAGATAGGAAGATCCTCCAGGTACTCCTGTTTGGAGATTATATTATGCTAGATGCATCAAGACTTGGAATACCGCAGAGTCTCCTGTTTGAGATTCATAATGACTTGAAAGGTTTTGGATTAAACATTTGCCCAAAGGAAAAAAAGTGGATTAAAAAATATCTATTGTCAAAAAAAAATATTGTCGACTTTTATATGTAGTTATATGTAGTTAGATAGACAACCTAAAAATTAACTGATCAGTGATATCTGGATATCATCTAGACGAGTTTGTAGGATGATATTGAGATGTATGCATATCTTCTGATGGATGAGTTTGTGGAATGGTTGACATACACATGTATTTATAAACACGTATATATGTGTATGTGTGTATATATATACATACATATACATATGTATATATATAAAGTGACACTTCAAATGGACAATGAATTGGGCCCAGAATTGAACAGGAATTGATTGCCCTTTGGAAATTTCAAAGTTCTTTTAAATGATGCTTAATTTCTTCCTGAAACAAAGGCCCATAATTTTAATACCAAGATTCTACCAGGGTTGTATAGCTATGAGTCATGGAACACTACAGTCTTCAAGAAAGTGAGGATTAGTATCTTCCAGAGGGCCCTAGAGAGGTATATGGCAGGCATGAGAAGAGAAATAGGGAGAGTTGTCTTAAGTGCCTACTATGTGCTGGGCACTATGCTAGGTGCTTTACAAGTATTCTCTCATTTGATCCTCACAACAACTCTGTGATATAGGTGTTATTATCCCCATTTTATGGTTGAAGAAACTGAGGCAGAAAGAGGTTAAAAGACTTGTCCAGGGTCACAAAACTAGGACATATAAGGCTGGAACTTCAATTCCAGTGTTCTATCTACTGCATGCCCTAGCTGCCCTGTGACAAATTACAAATAAGATAGTATGAAGGAGAAGAGATGTAAAGTACATCTTCAAAGAAATGTGTGAACAAAAAGGATGGGTTGGTCAGGTGGTGAGGACAGTAGATAACCAATAGAATAACCAAGATCTCCAGTGTTATCTTGTTGATATCAAAGTAAATTGAAGAAGGCCCCCAAAAGTTGTGGGGCAGAGGTGTGGGGGGGGAAGTCTATAGCAAACTTTGGGAAGGGCATGGATAAGAACTGGACAGACTAGGTAAGCATAGATGGTCTTTGATCTTTATCACTGGAGGGAATTCCTACATCAGCTCACTGATCCATACTAGTCTTTGAAGACAGAAAAGGCCTCACTGTTCTCACATTTCATAGTCGATAGGCATCCTCCCTTCCAGTTCTGTATCTCCATCTTCCTTCTTCTTCCCTTTCTTACCCTCTGGGTATCATTATCTTAGAAAATTGGTTCCAATAAAAATTAGGGTCAGAGCACCCATGGAAGAGGCCCTTTATGGCCTTTGTCACATCTTTCTGTCTATTGTAGTTACATATGCCTATGTCTCATTCCCCCCCTCACCTCAGCTTTTCAGGTTTTTCAAGGACAAGGGCTATGTTTTATTCATCTTTGTAATGCTCCAAATAACACAGCACATTTCAGTAGAGATTATGACGCCATTACGAGTAGTAGCATGGTTTCATGGATACAGTGCTGACCTCAGTCAGGAAGACCTAGATTCAAACCCCTTCACCGACACTTAGCAGCTGTTTGACCACAGGAAAATACCTTCATCTCTTTTCACCTCAGGGAATTCACTAAGATTTCCAACATTTCAAAACCACAGGTTCTTTATATTATTTACACTGCCTATCACATAAGGTTGCTTTTGGTCCAGACTTGTGTGACTAGTAATATGTCCAGTTGCCTCTTCACATACGGTTGTTAAAAGAAAGAAATGAAATATGGCATGGAAAGTGCTTTGCAAACTTTAAACTACTATAAAAAACATCTTCAAGGAGCAGGGGCACCTAGATGGTCTTATGGATAGAGACGTGGAGCCTGGAGTCAGGTAGACCTGAGTTTAAATGTGACCTCAGACACTTAGTAGTTGTGTGACCCTGGGCAAGTCACTTCACACTGTTTGCCTCAGTTTCCTCATCCATAAAATATGCTGGAAAAGGAAGTAGCAAACTGCTCCAGTATTTTTGCCAAGAAAACTCCAAACAGGGTCATGAAGAGTTGGACATGAGTGAACAATAATTCAAGCAGATAAACATATACACTCAGCAGATACATACACATTTCCAACACAGGTCTTCCAAGAAACAGATACACAATACGCTCTATAGAGATAAATGCTTCCCATACACATACTCCCAATCAGTACAAATACATATAATACCAACCCAATTAAATTTAATGCAGCAATTATTTATTAACATCTACTGTGTATCAACCACTATGCTAGCGGTAGGGAGGAAAAAGACAAAAATAAAATTCTCTACCCTCAAGGAGCTTACCTTCTACTAGAAAGAATAACATATACATAGATGAGATAAATGAAAACTATCCAAAGTAAATATAAAATAAAAGCATGGGCATGGATAAAGGGAGATAATTTCTCTCAGTAACTGGGTGGATCAAGAAAAGCCTCCTTTTACTGTTGGCCCTGGATGTGAGCCTAGAATGGAGCAAAGGATTCTAAGATGAAGTGAGAAAAGAAAGCATTCAAGGAACCGAGTATAATACGTGCAAAGGCGTGGTAATGGGAAATTAAATTGCAAGTGTGAGAACTAGGAGTACAGTTTGACAGGCACTCGGAGTGCTTATAGGGAAGTAACGTCTAAGTGGCCTGGAAGGCTAAGTTGCAGCACAAACAGGAGGCGCTTTAAAATTGAATCGTAGAGGAGAGCTGGCCAGCTATGTGGCTCAGGCTCGCCGCTGAGCAATCAGTGTCCCTTGGGCAGCTGCATGGAGGATGCACGGCGGAGGGGAGAGGCTCGGGATGGGGAGACCCACCGGGAGGCTCCCGCAGTAGGGCGGGTGATGAAGACTTGGATGGAGGGGACGGCAGGCTAAGTGTGAGACGGAAGATAGAAACTGACAATATGCGGCAGCGGATTGGGTACATGAGGGGAGGGAGAGGGCGGGGTCAGAGAACTCCGTGACGTGCCCCCCTTCCCCGAAGAGAGAGAGAGAAGTTGGCTGGAGAGATGGGTTTGAGGGGCAGAGATAACGGTTTCCATTAGAACGCGACGCACTCTCTCAACGGACACGCCCGGTGACACGCGCGCACGCGCACAACACGCACACATTCACGTGCACGCGACGCCAGGTCCCTGGAACCTGGGGCTGGCTGGCTGAATAAGGGGATTTGAAACCAACTGGGACCCAAACTCACCTTGGGCTCGGGGTCCCCCGGGGCCTCTGGCGGCGGCGGACGCGTCTCAAAGTCTCAAGCTCTGGACCCAGCCAAGGACCGGAAACTCTCCGGTGTGCAGCCCAATCCGCGTCCCCTGTCACCATCCCGAGGACGCTCTAGGCCTTTTGGAGGACCGTACGCTTCTTTCTCCAGCGCGAAAGCCTGATCACTTTCCTGGAGTGGCTGCGAATTGGGAAACTCGTTTCTCCTCTCTCCGCCTGTAGGGCCGTCCCTCCCCAGGACCCTGCCCTCTTCCTCGGCTTCTTAGTGACCCCGAATACCAAGAGCCATTCCTCATTCTTTGATTCGACACTCGCTTACTGCAGTGTTGGGAGCGCGGAGCTGTGGCTAGGAATGAAGGGGAAGCCACCTGGCTAAGGTCTCTCCTTTGATCTCCAGGCTCTTATACCACCTGCAGATGTGCCCAGCTCTCCGCCTATCCTTAAAAAAAGTGGCCTCTCCACGCCCTCAGCTAATAATGATAACTGCTAAACTTTTATATAGCACTTGAAGGTTTGCGAAGTGCTTTACGTATTTGATCCACAAGAACCATGTCCGATAGGCGGTTTTCATCCTGTCCGTTTTATAAGTAAGGAAATATGCTGAGAGAGGTTAAATAACTTGCCTAGGGTCACACAGTAAGGGTCTGATCCTGGATGTGAACTCGAATCTCCCTGACCACAAATCCGACACTCCGGCAACAATGTTGCCTAGTAGTCATCCTATATCTCTTTTCCCTTTAACGATCAGAAACTTAAAAGGGAAACAGTGTACAATATTTGTCTCTAGCTCCTCATTGCTTGTTAATTTCTCAGTCCCTCCCAGTCTGGCTTCTAAAACCTCCACTCTGTTGAAACTGAAATGACTCCAAGGTTACCAAGGAAATGCTCATTGTTGTGTCCATAGGTGTTTCCCCCCCTCACCTTCATTCTTTTTGACCTCTGTAACATTTGAGACTGTGGACCATCTCTCATCCTGGATGTACTCTTTCCTACCTTTGTTTTTAACTTTGTTGTACCTTGATTCTTCTGTTGAACCATTCCCTGGTTTCCTTTATTGAATTATTTGTCCTGCCCCTTGACTCCTGGGTTCAATTATGTTACCTCTGCTTTTTTCTCTTTTACACTCTTCTTATGATCTCATCTGCTTCAATGGGACCTATTATCTTTAAATAAATATAGCACTCATCTCTCTTCTAAACCATACTCCCACATTTACACCAACCTATTGGATATCTCTATCTGGATGTCCCATTGCCATCTCAGACTCATTATGTTCAAACCAGAATTCATTATCTTTTATCCTAAATCTGCCCGTCTTCCTTCACTTCCATATTTCTTTTGAGAACACCACAATTCTTCCTAGTCACTGGATTTGTGATCTCAGTCATCTTCACCTCTTCATTTTCTCTTTTCTTCTGTATCCAGTGCTGCCTTCTGCCCTAAAATTACTTTAAATTTCCTTTGTACAGATTTGGTGTTTTCTTATGCTACTTATGTGTTTTCTTATCTGTTGTTTCCCCAGTAGAATGGGAATAGCTTGAGAGCAGGGGCATTTGTCCTTGTATCTCTAGCTTCTTGCCCAAAGATTTCCCCAAAACAGATATTTAATAAATGTTTGTTGAATTGAATTGTTGTCCTACAGAGGAAATAAGAAGTGGATAGAGATAACTGGAACTGAAGCCCAGTTCCAGCACCAGCATCTTTTTTGAATGTGTAGAGATGGAAGTGACATCCCCATTTGATCTCATAGCACCCTGTACTTTTCTTGTACACTCATTTCAGTGACTAAAAGTGTTTGAAACCTGAGTTCAAATCCCTTCTCAGATACTCACTTAGCTGTAATCCTGGCCAAATAGCTTAATGGGGGCGGTGAGCCTTTGGCCTTTACACTGAGTCCAAGTTTTACGAATAGATCCTCTTATTAAGGGGATTTGTTCTATGAAGTTTGGATTTAGTCAAAGGGCTGCACTTGGGGACCTAGAGGGCCACATGCAACCTTTAGGCTGCAGCTTCCCCACCCCTGGCTTAACCTCTCTCTCTCTCAGTTTCCTCATCTGTAAAATGGAAAAAAAAATAGTACCTACCTCCTAGGTTTGTTGTGAGGATCAAGTGTGATAAAATGTGTACGATGCTTTGTAAAACTTAAAGCATGATGTAAATGCTAGCTATTATTTTTACATTTACTTGTATGTATATCTTACTTCAGTACCCCAAGGAGCATGATGATGACCTTGGGTTATCAAAAGTTATCCCAGGAGAGCAAAAGCTACCTTAGATTCTGTTGCTTGGAAAAGAGCTTGGAAAACTAGCTTTGGATGCTACTATCTGGGGACTTTAAATAAGTATCAAAAGGCTCTTAAACATAAGGTTTTCCAAAGGGAAAGTTTTTTTCAACCAAAGCAACTGAAGAAGGGCTGAAATCTTTATTAGTAGAGAGTCAGTCACTCTTCAGATGACACCTCAAGTTGTTCAAATACAGGCATATTCACTTGTGTGTACAGATCTTAATCCTGATTGGATAATACTTAATGGAATGATACCATTCTGAAGGAACTGTCAGACTTCTTCCTTACTTTCAGACTAGGATTCTGTGCTCATGCTACAATATAGGCTGTTAATGGAAAGAGACGAGATCTGTCCACCATTTACTAGTTGTGTGACCTTGGGCAAATTACTTCTCTTTTCTGATCCTCATTGTCTTCATCTGCACAATTAGGATAATAATACTTACACCTAAACCTTGAAGTTCTATATGAATAAATTGTTTTGAGGTTACCATCTCCATACGTTATACCAGGTGCTCTGAAAATTTGCTCAAGTGTCTTCCATTCACTTCCCCAGCAGGATTATTCTTTAAAATCCTGCCTCCACCATGTCAACATTTCTTCACAGATACAGCAATAACAAGTCACCTGTAAAAAACATCTGTGATCTTACTTTCCACCTAGAGAAGAAGCTTGCTCTCTGACTTTGTTAGGTGTAGTGGAGTGGTTAGAACTTGATCAGGCATCAAAAATGCTAAGATTATCCATTGCGTTCCAGGTCATCTCCGGTCATCTTGATTTTTGTCCTGCCATTGGATTTCAGGAAGAGAAAGTGAGGCTGATGACTTTGTGCAACTCTGCCTCACTTCAATCCAATTCTCATACTAGTCAAGAAATCACCCGTGATGTCATTGGTTCTCTTTAAAAATGAAGGACTAACAATAACATTTGGTAAGCTTTATTTACTTACCAATTTAGGTTGCCTATCAAATTAAACCTTTCTTTTCCTTCTCCATAATAGTTCCTTCCCTCCCTACAATGTTTCCATCATTTTCACCCTAACAACAAGTTCTCTTTGTTGAGGAGAATCAAGTTCAAAATCGAAATTCCCTTCATTGTTTTTTTCATCGTTTGAAGTATGGAATTATCCTTAAAGCAAGTCAAAAATTTATTAGCTACTTTGCTTTTATCAGAGAAACCTATATCATATGTTGGATAATTGAAGCTGCTCATTACTACTATCATGCCCTTCTGACAGGTTTTTTTATATGATTCTTGAACTTAATTATTTCTTTTCTTGTTTAGATTGTCTGCATTATGTACAAATGATCATATTTCTTTTGCTTCTGTCTCTGCCTCTACTGATCTATACACAAATGCTCTTCCTGATGCTGGTTCTCTTTCCTTCATTTCCTCATGGACCTTTCTCTTTTTAACATAAACTCATGTCTGCTTTCCCCATTCTACCTATCATCTTCATTTTGAATAAAACATACACTTTCAAAACCATCTTCAAGTCATGGATCCCATCCCACCAAATCTTATGTTATATTATAATATGAATATTATAATATAAAATATTATATCCATAATATTCTGATGTCTATGAGTTAGGGGCTCTAGTTCATCTTGATCGGGGAGGACATTTTAGATACATGTATATAGACATCAAAGACTGGGTTTTATTGCTGACTTCTTTCCTAGAGTATGTCTTTTGTAAATTTCTTGGCAATTATACTGCTATTGGGAATGAGGGGTAAGGATATAAATACATAGAGATACTCAATGGCATTTAGCTTATACTCAATGGCATTTAGCTTAGTGGGTACACATGGATTTTTCTCCCTCTGTCTTTTCAGTTCAAATTTCTTTGGAATAGATATATAACATCTCAAGTGCCTTGTTTAGTGTGACCATAGGCTCATAATTCCTATGCTTTTTGTCATTCAGAAATCTAAATTCCACCCTCGTATACCATTTTCTTAACTTTTTTGTCCACTTTTCACCTTCAAATCTCCAAAACATTTATTAATGACAACGAAATGCATATGTACCTACATATTGTATACGTATTTATCCTACTCATGTATGGACATCAGAGGGTTTTGTACTCACCAGAATACTACCCTAAAAAAAATGATTTTGTTGTTGACAGATAAGAATAATAAAGACTGGAATGTGGAACAGGGGAAAAAGCTGATGATTTTGCATTTTTCACCTAGCACATCAATCAAGTTTTATTGCCCCAGATAATACATAGTGCACATGAGGTTTTGAAAGGACAGAAGGAAGGAAATATGTATTTATTAAGAGCCTAGTGTATGCCAAGCATTATGCTAAATGCTTTACAAATTTGATCTCATTTGCTCCTCACAACCACCCTATTAGGTAAGTGCTATTATTATCCTCCTTTTACAGATGAATAAACTGAGGCAGAGAGGTTAAGTAACTTGCCTAGGGTAACATAGCTAGTGAGTATCTGAGGTTGGTTTTGAATACCAGTCTTCCTGACTGTAGACTGGAGTGAGTGTTGGGTAAGTTTCTAGAAATGGGTTTTTAGGACATAGAAAGTTAATCTGAGATTTCACAGAAGATAAAGAAATTTTATAATCCTGATTCTTCTGGGACTAAAGGCCAGATATTGACACCAGGAGTATCAAAGGAAGGGACTTAAACTTAGCTTTCTTAAACCTGGGCTTTACTATGCACTAAAAAAGCTTTAAGCATCCTTCACCAGGGAAAGGTATTTAGTGGCAGAACTGGGATTTGAACCCAGATCCCCTTTAAGTGTCCAAGCCAGAGCTCTGGCTCTACATCAGGCATTGTTGAATATGAATACCATTCATAAAGTATTGAAAAATATATGTGGCATTGAAATAATACCATCCAAGAGGCTTGCTTATCTGGGTTAGAGGACCCTTATATGAACCTCTGCTTGGGTTCCTTCATAGCCACCCTAGATTCCTATTTAACCTGTCTTTGAAATAATTATTAGCTTGAAATTGGTTAGTTTTCAAGGCCAGGTGTAACACAGGCCCTACCTGAACTGCTTTCCTATATCTTTGTGGAATTAAATTCTTATAATCTTTCCAAAGATGGTAGCAATACTTAAGTTGTCCATATACCACTTGTTGATATGATGTATCCTCTGTTTTAAATTAAATATTCGAGTGTTTTAATCATTGTGTGATGAGCAATGAATGTTACAAATAAGGTTACTTACCCCATTTAGGCACAGAGAGTTGGTGATCAAGGGTGATAAGGACAGAGACATATCAGATCCAAAGAAAAACTAAAAAAGGCCATTACGTGGGACCCCTTTTTAATATGGCTTCAGTATGTGGCTTCTTTAAGCCCCTGGAAAGGTGAATTACTATATCAGTTATCCAATTGGTTAATTAACTTAGTGCCATATCTGAATTGCTCACCATGCATTGATCTACTTGAGCCTCCAGTCCAGATGGTGTTAAACTATTCCAGAATGTTGGAGATAGCCCTTTCCTAAAAGGCTGATATATCCCTTCTGGCCACAAGAGGATCTAGGCTGCTCCCCCACAGTCAAGACCATGTTACCTTGGTGGTACTAAAGCTCTTTTGGGTAACCCCTTGATCTGAATTTAATCTAATCAATGGAATGTATCCCATAATCCTAATCTTGATTTTCTATGGATTCATATGCAGGATTTCTACTATGTTAAAAACCAAAACCAAACCTTGTTTTGCAGTTTGAAGCCTTGTGAAACAGGATGCTTGTAAGGAGAGATTGTGGTTACCCTTGTATATATGAAATTTTTCAGTTTTGATGGAGATGAAAGCAATATGCCAGAGAAGTTAGAAGTCCCTAAAGTATCCTGGGATCTATGGTGTTGGAAGGAAGTTTCTAACACAAGAGTTTATATTGTATTTATATCTTATTCTCCTTCCTAGATTATAAGCCCCATAAGGAACAAAAACATGTTATTACCAAGCACAAGACTCTAAATAGTTGCTTAAATATTTGTTGAATTAAATGTGACTTTGAGGAAAATAAGAAGTCAGGGGAAAAAATGAAAAGAAACTGCTTATCTCTATGTCTTTACTTAATTGGATTCAACCAATATTTATTAAAGAACTTCTATTTGCAAAGCACTGTTAGGTGCTCTGAAAACTAGGATATAATGTCAATTGAGTTCTGTACCTCTAAATCCTATAATCCCATAATCCTAAATCCTATCTTTGAATGGTTGTGAGTGCTAGTCAACAAAAACTAGAGTTCTTTACCTTACCTTCCATGTAAATGAATGAATAAATGAATAAAAAAAAATATTTACTAAGTGTTTCCTGTGTGCAAATCCTTGTGCTAAGTGCTAGGTGGTACATATAGAAAGTGAGAGGTTCCTTGTTCTCAAGGGGCTCCCATTTTAATGGGAGAGTCAACATATATGGAAAGTTTTAGCTACAAGTCAGATCAAAAGATCTTGTGGTCTTTAGGGTACAATGTTGGGGGTGTAAGCTCAGTTCCTTGTGGACAGTCTCGGGCGGATAAAGGTGAGAACTTCTAAACCTTAGAGTTCTCATGAGGCCCCCCAGGGAACAGCAGGGAATTGAGGTGTGAGACCGAGCTATCTCGTGCATTTCCACCTCTTCCCGTGGGAAACGTGATGGGAGAGAGCATCCCAGCCCTCGAGACTGGCCCAGATCTGGGCACACCTATTGTTATCTAACAGGCACGGTATTGAGGTGCAAACGATGCTGCAGGAGAGCTTAAGTAGGGTCAGGAAAGCCCGAAGGCGCTCTTAGCGCTGAGGGGCCCTTACAGGACAGAAGGCCCCTCTTCCTTCTCTCCTCTCTTCTTTCTTCCCTCTCCCCTCTCTCCCCACTTCCACTTCTGCTTTCATTCTCTTACTGTAAGATCTTTGCCTCCTTGGGAGATTTCTCTCTCTCCTAAGGAAGAGTTCCCCCTGCACATGTAACCAAGACCCTGAATAAAGCCTAACCCTTGTTCGACTCTGGAAAGTCTCTTCTCTCATACGTTTATCCAGTTTGGCCAGCTGAAGACCTGCGATAGGTAAGGTAAGACTCAGGTAGCCCTCAGGCCTCTAGGCCTGGCAGTACAACATCAAAAAAGATGGCAATGCCTCTTCTTGAATGTCATTTCCACAGGAAAAATGACAGCAGTTTCTGCTGTTGAACCATATGACATCACTAAGGTGGCAAAAACTTCTTTTTCTGGGTCTTTAGTAGCTGTGGCTGCATCCCCTGCAGGGCTAATGGCCGCACTGGATTGTTTCTCAGTGTCATGGCTGAGGACACAGAGGAGAAACATTGCTATTTCCAAGGCTGTTGGTTGGGTCCTGGGATCTCTCTATCAGGGTCTGAGGGGTGATGGTAGTCAAGGTGGTGGTGGTGGCTTGACTTAACCTGGAACTTGCTGCCTCCTTTCTCTCCCTCAGAGTCTCTTACTCTTTTGTCTAGACTGATTTGCCTATTATGTGGAGGATAGTTGGTAGGATTGGTTAGACTTTTCTCCACAAGAGCTGCCTCCCTGGATAATGGATACGAGGCTGGGCTGGAAGCAAGATTGGTGGTTTTGGGGGTAGTCACTTTCAGGGTTCAGGTGCATATCTGCCTGTTGGTGGAAGCTGATCAATAGTTGGTAGTGGTGAGGATGAGTAAAGTAGGCCCCTTCTCCCCAATGACTTCTTCCCTTATTGGGGGCTTCAAGGGCTGGGCTGGAAGCAGTTCTGGTGGTTTGGGGGGCACTGCCAATCTAGACTGGCTTGACTAACAGACTAAATATCTGTTCTACCTCCTGCTTCTTTTCCAAGGTGGTCAGGCTAGAACTTGGAGAAGATCTGGCAAAGGGATAGAGCTTGGGGGGTAGGAAGGGGAACATGATATTGATTTTTTGGCATTTTTTAAAGTTTAATGCTTTTTAATGTCACAATTATTTTCTTTCCTGCCTTCTCCTAGTGAGCCTTTCCTTGTACAGAGAAGAAATTGTCAAGCAAAACCTAAGTTCAAATTAGCTCTAACCGATAGCATGTGCAACATTCCGCATCCCTGGTTCCCTAGTTTGCCAGTAAGAGGATGGGGGCGGGGGTGTGAATTTTCTCATTTCTTCTCTTGGGCCAAGATGGATTGTTATAAATGCACAGCATTCGGTTTCTCCTTGTTTTCTTCATTTATTTTGTGGCGGTCATTGTGTCTAACTCGTCCAAAGACCCTTAACCATTTTTGTGTCCTGGAACCCTCCAGCAAGCTGGTGAAGCCTAGGGATCCCTTCTCAGGATACTTACAAATGCATACAATATATAGAAATTAGCAAGGAAACTCGAGGTTAGTGGAAATAAAGTTGAAATGTTTTTCCTATCCAAGCTCACTGACCCTTGGACGCCAGGTTAAAAAACTTTGGGACTAGAGGAAGACATCTAAAGTTTACGTTCTTCCATCTCAATGACCTCTGCAGTCCCTTCCCGTCAGAAAGGCTGGGACTACATCTCCCAGCATCCCCCGCAGGGAGGGCTCACGCCGCCGCGTTCCCTCCTCGCTTCTCCACGTTTTTTCTGGCGCCGCCCGGTGGCTGGCGGTGGAGGGGCTAGGCTGCGGGCAGGAGGAGTGAGGCGTGAGCTGGAGGCGGAGCAGGAGGGCGGGGGGTTGCGCTTGGTGACGGGAGGACGCGCGCGGGCTCCCTGCTCCGCGCAGGATCTGAAGGCAGCAGCAGCGGCGGCGGCAGCGGCAGCAGCAGCGGCGGGGGTAGCGTCGTCAAGCAGCGTGCAGCAGCCGCAGCAGCCGCAGCCGGAGCCGCAGCAGCCGCAGCCGCAGGAGCCCCGTGCGGCGCGGGCTGGGCCGGGCCGGGCCGGGCCGGGCCGAGATGAAGGGCTTCGTCCGCGCCGCCGCCGCCGCCGCCCCCGCGGCTCGCGCCCCGCCGGCCCTGTGAGAGCGAGCGCCCCGGGAGGAAGATGGCGGAGAGGTAGGAGCCCCGCGCCGGCGGCCGCTGCGCTGCGGCGGAGACGACCCCGGCCTGGGCGGTGGGGGCGGGGGCTTGCTCGGCTTCTGAGGTGTCCGGGGGGGTTGGGCCCCCAGGCTTCTGCTGGGGCGCCCTGGTTTGAGGGGGTTGGGCCCCTCGGTTCCAGGGTGTGTGTGTGAGCCCTCTGGTTCTCGTGGCGAATGTGGGAGGGCTGGGCCCCTGCGGCTCCAATGGGGGTGGTTCTGGTTCTAGGGTGTGCTGTGGGGGGGGGGGGGGCTGGACTCCTCTGGGTCTGGTGGGAGGCCCTGGTTCTAGGGTGTGTGTGTGGGGGAGTCCTCTGGTTCTGGTGAAGGATCGTGGTTCTCGGGTCGGGCCCATCTGGGTCTGGTGGAGGATATTATGGTTCTAGGGTGAATGTGGAGAGTCGCTTTGGTTCGGGTGGGGGTGGTCCTGGTTCCGGCGTGTATGTGTGGGGGACTGGTCCTATCTGGATCTGATGGGGGGGGATCTTCTGGTCTTGAGGTGTATGTGTGTTTGGGCTGGTTCCCTCTGGGTGGGTGAGGGGTCTTGGCCCTGGGGTTCGTTTGTCTATCTGTTTGGGGAGGGACTAGGCCCCTCTAGTTTTAGGGGGAGTCTCCTTCTAATTATGGAATGTGTGGTTGAGGAGGTTTGACCCTCTGGCTTCAGCGGGGATGGGGAGGTGAAAGGTGTGGGCCCCCCTGGGTCTGGTGTATATGTATGTGGAGGTGAGGTAGGAGATCTGGGCCCCCTGCTTGTGGTTGCGGAGGGTGGTCTGCCCCTTGAGCCGGGTGTGCCTTGGTTCTCGAGGTGTGAACCTCTTTGGTTGAGGGTGTGCATATGTGGGATTGTGTGCCCTCATCTCCTTTAGGGGAGAGGGATGAAGGCCATGATGACCAAGAGCGTGTGTTGGGGGAAGGGGCTTGACTTTCCCGAGCTTAAGGTAAGGGTGACTGAGCTCTGTGCTGTGTATGTGTGTGTACACACACGTGCTCTCATACTAGTCTGGGGGAGGTGGAAAGAAGTGAGGGCTGGGTGCCTTTACAGTAAGGTCTTGTTCCGGAGTGAATGGTGTACACGAATCTTACTTAGTTTTCTGGGGTGGGGAAACAGGGAAACGTAAGGAAAAAGAGCAGCAAGGGTATGTGAGGGACAGTAGGAAGTGGGGTAGAGGCGTATAGGTGTATGGTGTAAGCCCAGGTTCCTGGGGATGGGTAGAGGAGGGTCATCATGTGGGTGGGATGGGAGTATCAACCAAGGTCTTGAGTCAGTTATGTGGGTGGCCTGAAAGATGTTTTCTTAGGGAGTGTGGGATAAGCAGGTAGTGACACCTGGTTCTTGCGTAGATTGGGGGAGTCCTGGTTTCCAAAGGAGGGGAATTTGGGGAGTTTACTAGCTAAGAAGAGCTTCACTGATGTGGGATTTTAATACCTCTGGTTGCTAGTGAGGGCAGACAAGTGCATCCCAGGGTGATTCTCCTGGTTGTTGTTAACAGCCTCTTGGTTCCTGGGTTGGGGTTTTTTACCTCTTTTTGTTTGTTAGGCTGGGTGACACAGTGGAGGGAATTAGAAGTAAGGGGAAATATTTGTTTAGATTAGGGGTTAGATTATATTTGGGAAGTGAAAGAGAGAAGATATCTGTGACTTATTACTGCTAGTTCATCTGCAGGAAGCTTTGGAGATTGAGCATTCCCTCTTCCCCATTTTGTTCAGCTCTCTCCCAGTTCTGGTCAGAATGGTCAGAAGGGTGTGCTTGTTGGACAGTGGGTTCATGTGATTTGAACTCCATGAGTTGGTTGTGATGTAGATTTTAAGATTATTGGCCTTTGGAATGCCTTACATTTTAAAATGTGTGGCATATTCTGTGTCCTTTGGTAGCTGTGGGTGTGTTAGGTACTGTTTCTCACCATGCAGCTGCTTTGGGAGCTCTGCAGCCTTGAGCTGCAGAAACTGCAGAATAGATTTTTTTCTCTGTCTGATACTAGTTTAATCAACCCTCCAATGACCTCTACAGAAAAATCTACAGTTGCAAAGATCCTGTATCTCACCTGGCGCACACACAATATGGTGATCTGTCTTTTTAAGCCATTGAAGGAAATTTAACACTGTATGTCCAGGGTTACTTTGATAAACAGCAGGTGGCTTGCTGGTAAGCCATGCCTACCTTTTCATGTGGGTGGGGATGGAGGAATGGGAAGATAGGAGATATGCTGTGAGGTATGACTATAAAGTAAGATATTTTCCAGTGTGGCTTTTAGAACTAGGCTCACTGCTTTACCCCCTGATTCCACCGTGCTTGCTAATGAGGTATTTTGCTTTGGTTTGTGATACAAATCTGTGAAATGGCATGCTGGTCTTGGATGTACTAGTACTTCCAGAACCCAGTAATACCCATTAGCATGACAGTAATGTTGAATTCATTTTATGCCCTAATTCATTGTGTTCTTGGTGCCTTTGTCATTGCCTCCTATACCTGTATAAAGTACAGATACATTGACTTCTAATCAATTTGTAGGTGGATCATCTTTTTTAAAAAGTCTTTTTTCCTGTTTCATTTATTTTCACTCAGCATTGAAATGAACATCAAATTCTTGGTTACCTAATTTGCCTAATTTAAATTAATCTAGAAATACTTTGTTAGCCTTACTTTATAGTGAAATAAGAGCAGCGATTCACTGTATCTCCATGGTACTGTAACAAATGACATTTTCTACATTTCTGCCTCAGAAGGCTGGATGATGACCACTTGAGTGTATGTTGTAGAAGGAAGTTTGTTGAGGATTGGGTTGCCCTTGATGTCCTCAGAGATCCCTTTTAGCCCTGAACATTTGTAGTTTCTGTTATGTGATTAGTACAGTACCTGGCATACTGTAGACAATAAATGTTTGTTGAATAGGTGATAAATGAAATTTAAACTAGTCCTGAGTGTATCTGTTAAATTGAACTAAAGCTGAGTATTATAAAATGGAATATATTGGATATAATACTCCTACATGTGAGTATTATAAATTATTTTAAAAAAAGACTTTGGTGTGATCAATTTTTAAATGACAATGAGGAAATGGGTCCCATCAGTAGTACCCTTCTCTCTGCTCCACTGTGCTACCACAGGAAATTGGATTGCTAAGACCTGTGCTTTGGAAAAGGGTGGAAAATCCTTCTAAATTGATGGAAATGATCTGTTTTCAGGTTGGGTTATGTGTTTCTTCTGTCTCTCAGAATCGTTATAGAGAAACCACATCTAATCCTATTTATACTTTATAACACTGGTGTTTACTGTTTATGGGGAAATATTTCAACCTGAATAAAGTGGATATGTTAGCATTCCAGGGTTTGAAGTTGAGAATTTTCACTATTTCAAAATAGGAGAAAAAAACTACAGTACATTTTAAAATAACATTTTAGAACGTTATTTTAAAGTATCTTTATTAACCTTTTCTCCCAGCTATGAAGGAAGTCTTGAATTGGAAACACCGTTTTGCTTGGAGTCTTTGCATGCCCTTGGACAGTTTAATAACCACTTTCATTGAATTATAACCCCTTGATATAAACCAGGATTCCAGTTGGTTCTTTGGTGCTATAAGGAAAAAAAAGGTTTTGCTAATTACTTCCTTCTGTGAATCTACCTCTTTACTTATTGTGCTTTAGTATTACAGAATTGTAGGTTGACAATTTTATTACTTCCGTCTTTGAAGTCAAAGGTCTAAAACTTCAGTGCCCAGTCTGCTCATATGCCTTCTTTAAGTCATGATATGGATTGTTTCTCCTTGTCAGTAATCTTGGTACACACCTTGTAAAAGCAAATAATATACTTAAGAATGATTTATGGTTTTATGAAACAACATTGAATCTTGTTTTATTTTCTTCTTTATTATACCCATTCTATGCTTCATTGTATAGGATTATTCTTGGTTATGTATTTGTTATTGCTTTATCCCACCTGTCTTTTAAATATTTTAAAATGAGGTGTCATTGGTATCTTTGGAAAATTTTTCCGTTGGCAAATTAATACATCTTAAGTATTAGACATCTATCTCTAGTGCTTTGCTTTGTTTCTATTTTACAGCTTTTCATTCAGCCATCTTTTATTGAGTTCTGTACAATGGGAGATAAAGAAACATAAAGCATTGATTTCTGTGCTCCAGTTTCTTTAAATCTTGAAATTAGGGGAGACCGAGTATATAAAAAATAATTAATGGCACCAGGAAGTATGAGATGGATTGTGGGAGTTCAGAGAAGGGAAAAGGTCCTTGTGGGTTAGATTGTTTAGGAAAGGCTTTATGGAGGAATTGGGACTTAAGCTGAATCTTTGAGGATGGAGGTAGGATTCAGATACCTGAGGAAGAGGAGATTATTTCAGGTCATGGCATTATCATGAACCGAAGTGAGAAAGTGAGAATGCTCATTGTGCATTGGGCTAGGGTCAGTTGGACTGAACTGGAAGGTTCATGGACTGGAATAGTAGAAAATTATGATAGATAGTGTTTATATAGCACTTAAAAGTTTGCAAAGTGCTTTAAATGTGTTATCTCACTTGATCCTCATCACAGTCTAGGTAGGCACTGTTAATTATTGAAGTTTTATAGGTGAGTTAAGTAAGACTCAGAGTGGTTGTGACTTGTCCATCTGGAGCATCATTTAAACCTAGATCTTCCTGATCCTCAGGTTTAGCACTAATGGCCTATTATGTTCTGACTGGTATTGTGCTGCAACTAGATTGCAAGCCCCCTGAAGAACTTTGTTTCCCTTGCAGTACCTAGCCCAGCGTATGTTCCACCATTTTGCAGATGAGGAAACTGAAACTTAGAAAAGTGAAGTGACATGTCTAATAATAATAGTCACTCACATTTGTAAGGTACTTCAGGATTTACAAAATAATATTTCATATGTTGCCTTATTTAATCCACACAAGTGCCTCGAGAGGCAGTGTGTCCTAGTGGACTGAGAGCTGGCTTTGAAGTCTGGATGATATGGGCTGCTGTGTAACCCTGGGCGAGTCACTTAACCTCTCAGTACTCCCAAGTAAATTTCTAAGACTAGAAATTGGTGCTTGAAGAATTTCCCCACTGGGAGCTCTTTTTCTCAAATCACACATATGGTACAAAGAAAACTACTTGGTGAATGTAAAACGTCTCCATTACATTTTACAAATAAGGAATCTTACCTTGCATGAAGGAAGTTGGCCAGGATCACCTAGTTCTCTTTATACTATACCATGTTCTCTTTCAAGGTCACACAGTATGGTAAGAGTGACCTTAAGTTCTAAAGCAGGGACTTTATCGTTATCCCTTTCCCATCTCAATTTTCCTCATCATGGTTTTGCTTTATGGAGAGTCAGCATAAGAAACTAAATGGGAATTTTGGGGAAGCTTCAGATGATGTGCAAAGGCCTGCAGATGACACAGAGTCTGTGATGAAATACTTAACCCAAATTTTACAATAATGTACTGTAAGCATCTCATAAAAGAAAAAGACATTCAGACATCTTCTCTGGTAAGAAGGGAGGACCAGAAAGTTTTATGTGGATTTTCCAGATGGGGTTTGGGGGTGGTAGGGGTACCTTGCCCCTAACCATCGATGTGGGAGGGAGTAATTTCTGGAGTCTCCTGATTCCACATCTGGTGTTCTTTTAACCACTTGACACTGCTTCTCATTTAAAGTGACTCGAGCATAGTAGGTGCTTGCTAGAGATTTGCATGAATGAACGATTGAAAGAAAATTAGACCAGTTAGTTGGGGCCTGGATGTGGAACACATTCATTGTTGGCTAAGGAATAGATTTTTGTCCTATGGTGAATTTTTGAACAGGAATGTGACATTAGAGGTTCTCATCTCATGAAATACTGCAGGCTCTGAAGAATTGAAGTTGAGGATCATCTGAAGGGCAAAAGAGAGGTATATTGCAGGTATGAATAGATTTTAATATGTTAGGAGGTATTAATTTTTCAAGTAAAGTGGTGTAAAGGATGTGGTTGGAGAAATATATTGGGGATAGGTTGGAGTGGATAGTCTGGTCACTCTGCAGAAGTAGTGGCCAGCCTAGCCTGTGTTTTTCATTGATAGTCACAGAGTGTCAAGAGAATTCAAAGAAGGCCCCAAGCACGTTGATTGTCCCTCTCTCAGCTTCATAGAGAGATTATGGACAAGATTCACAAAACAGGAGCGGGAATGGATTTATGGTTTGCAGTCTACATTGTTAGAGGGAATTATGCACATTGATGACATTATAGATCCATTAGAGTGTTGTAGTTGAAAACTGTTGCATGAACATTAATCTGACAGTGGTGCATGGTATGGATTGGTCATGTGGGTAGGTTTGATTATTTGGACATTATAACTTATTTTCCTATAAAACTGATATTAATTGTTGTTGGGTTTTTAGTGCTGTAAGGTTTGCAGATTGTTTTGCATGTATCTCATTTGATCTTAACATCCTTGTAAGGTGGCTGCTATTATTATCATCCTTATTTTACAGATGAGGAAACCGAGGCTCAGCAAAGTTAGGTAACTAGCTCAGAATCACACATTTAGTAGAGTATCATAAGAATTTAAACTCAGGTGTTCCTGACACTATCCTAGCTTCCTTGCAAAAGCCTATTTGATATGGTTTAGCTACAGTAATAACTACTATCCTACCCTATGTACTCTAGTTCTGATAGCAGTTAGATTTTTTATGGGTTAAATAAAAATTTTGTTGGGGTTGGGGTTGAGGACCTCAACGTATTCTTTAGTATCTTCCTATCTATTGGCTGCTTACAAATTCTCGCAGATCTACTGCATCCTTTAGAAACTTTCGCTTTTGATTTCTTTTCAAGCTATCATACTATATCCTTCCTTGCTTTTACAACCAAACTTCCTGAAAATGCTGTCAGTACTCTTTGATTCCACTTCTTCCCATCTCACTTTGTAATACTGTAATCTTATAATCTGGCTTCTAACAATTGAAACTGCTCTCTCCAAAGTTATCAATGATCTTGTAATTTCCAAATATGATGACTGTTTCTGAATTGACTTTTTCTGAATTCTCATCCTTTTTGAACTTTTTGCAACATGTAGAACTGTTGGCCATCCTCTCCCACCTACCTGACTTCTCCTTTTCATTTTCCTTTGCTGGATCATACTTTCCTGAAGTTTTGGAATATCTGGACCCCAGGTTGAGAACTAGTGCATTGTACCATCTCTGTGATCTCATTTGCTTCTCATAGATTTAGTTATAATCTCTACACAGATGCCTCCCAGATCTATGTAGCCCTAACTCTTCTTCTGAACTCCTGATCCCCTTTACCAAATGCCTATTGGCCATTGTGAACTGGATGTCCCATAGTCATCTCAAACTTAATATATATTGTTTTTCTCTCCAAGTCTGTCCTTGGAGATTTCCCTATTTTTATACAGGGTACCATCATCCTTCCAGTTATCCAAATTTATTACCCCAGAGTTATCCTTACTCCACATGGCCAAGAAGTTTCCAGTTGCTTGACTCACGTGGCCTAGTTCAGGCAGACATCACATCTCGCCTGTACTATTGTAGTAGCCTCTCCAATGGGCTTCCTTTCTCAAACCCTACTTTTCTTTATTCTCTACACAGTTGCCAAAGTGATAGTCCAAAATAACAGGTATGACCATGTCACAAATCCTGCTCAATAAATTCCAGTGGCATCCTCTTATCTGCAGGATCAAATATAGTGCTGTTTTTTTCCATTTAAAGCCTTTTTATAGCCTGGTTCCACCCTTCCTTTCCAGGCTTATTACAGATTAATCCCTTTCACATACTCTGTAGTCTAGCCAAACAGCTCTTTTTGTTGGCATCTTTTTGATGGCATCTTCCATCACTGTACTTTTTCAAAGATTGAATGCACTCAAACCTTACCTCTACCTCTTTGAATGCCAGGCTTCCTTCAAAACTCAGATCAAATACTACCTCCTACATGAGGCTTTTCCTGCTCTCACCATGTGCTTAGTAACTACCCCCATCTCCACAAACTACCTTATTTTTACTTTGTATATACTTTTATATGTGTACATGTTATTTTCTCTGATAAAATGTAGACTCTTTGAGGGCAGAAATTATTTTATTTCCTGTCTTTATATCTCTAGCATTTACAATGCCTGGCACATAGTAGTTGCTTAATAGATTTCTTTTTGTATTGTTTGATGAAAGACTTGACAAATTTTGGTAACTAAATGTGAGGTTTCAAAGCCTGAATGGTTGGGAGATTGATGGATATTGTCAGGAATTGGGAGCCAGTTTGAATTTTGGGAGCCAGGAAGATGGTAAGTTTGGTTTTATGACCTTTTAAGTATGAGGGTAGGGCTTAAAACCAAAAGGGAAGAATGATGGAGATAATTCTAATTCAATTTCTCTCTCTCTTTATCTTTCTTTCCCTCCATATACATGTATATGTATCTACTATGGCAGGTATCATAACAAGTAACATCCATTTAGGACAGTGGCAGTTGAGACACATAGAAGTTCCTAGGAAACTAAATCCAAGAAAAAAGCTAGTAAGAAAATCTTTGGCCAAGATGGTAATATAGGATTATGAGTAACAGTGGGCAAATAGATAGTGCAATGGATAGGTCCAGGAGTCAAGAAGACTAAGCTTCCTGAGTGCAAATCTGGCCTCAGACACTTACTAGCTGTGTGACCCTGGACAAGTCACTTAACCCTGTTTGCCTCAGTTTCCTCATCTGTAAAATGAGCAGGAGAAGGAAATGGAAAACCACTATAGTAACTTTGCCAAGAAAACCCCACATGTGATAATGAAGAGTTAGACATGACTAAAAAAATTGAATAATATCAGCTGCTAGGTTTCCCAATTTTTTTCCTTATTCCTTTTGAGATTCTTAGCCTTTTGTTAGTCTGGATGAGTTTTATATCTCATAGGCTTAAATGCCATGATAATGCCATGGCTTGCAAGTGAATTGGGTTTAAGTGAGTGAGGGCTGTGTATGAAGTCACCAGTCTCCCTTTTTCCTCCCACGCCATCTAGGTCCAACTTAATTTAATATTTCATAACAATGCAAAATACCAAACTTGATTGGTAAGTGTTTAATTTTAATGTATAAAGTATCATAACCATTTTTTCTGTCAATTCTTCTATGTCATCAGTTTTTTGTTGTCCCTTTATCTTCATTTTTATTATGTGGTCACAGGCAATGTGTACTCCAGTTTTCTAATTTTCTTATTTTTCCTTTGCATTATTTCATAAATGTTTTTCCATATTTCTTTGTATTCCTCCTGTTTGTCCTTTTTAATTGTATTATATCTTTCTATCCCATTAAGGTGCCACAATTTTGTTTAACCATGGAATGATTAAGTTATTATAGTTTTTTGCAGTTATATGTAGGGCTTTTATGAATATCTTTGAACAGATAGCATTTGTGTAGCATTTTAAGGTTTGAAATGTGCTTTATTCATACTATCTTATTTGATTCTCCTAACAATCCTGTGAAGTAGTTGCTGTTACTGTACCCATTTTTAGATGAGGAAACTGAAGCTGAGAGCTTCGAGAATTTGAGACTTATCCAGTGTCATTTACCTACTAGTAAGTGGCTATGGTAACTTACTAGAAGTGAAGCAGGCAGGATTTGAATTCATATCTCCCTGACCAGTGCTCTATCCACTAGACTGTCAGTAAAGGAGGTTTAAGAAACCCAAACGTTTTCAGGATCTGTTTCTGGAAGTGGAATTTTTGGGTCAAAGGTTATGATTATTTTAATTGTTTTTATTGTGTATTGCTAGATTGTAATTCCCATCATAATTAAACAACATTAATTTGTTCAAATGGTTTAGATTTCATTGCATACTATTGGATACATGGGAATAACTTAACAAACATTAAGTTCCCTGTTTACAAGGAACTCTCCTAGTGTTGGGAGTACAGAGGCAAAAATGAAAAAGTTCTTACCATCAGGGAGCTTACCTTCTACTGATACAACATGTATTGAGGAAGGGAGAGAATAACCATGGGAGATAAAGGAAAACTGAGTAATTAGTAGGTGTCACCTGAACTGAGCCTTTGAAAGAAGCTTAGCATTCTAAGAGTTAGAAGTGAGGCAGCCAGCATGTTTCCAGGCTCAGGGAACAGTATTCACACATGTGGAGATGGGACACTTGAAATTTAGTTGGGGGAACTGTTTGCAGTTTATAGTTTTGGTGCAGTGAAGAGCTTGACGAGTAGAGAGAGAATTAGTATAAGTTGGAGTCAGGTTCTAGAAGACTTTAAGGGAGACACTAAATACTTTTGAGAAGAGGCACATGACCAAACTGCTTTGGTAAAGATTATTCTAGGCATTTGTGGATTTCCATTAGGTATGAATAGTATTTAAGATACATACATTTTATATGTGTGTGTGTTTGTGTGGTGAAGAGTAAAATAGTAAGTCACTTAGAAAAGTGTGGCTCATGCTAGGGGTAGTATTATTGCCCCATTTCTGATTATGAAAGCTTTCTTAAAGGAAATAGACTTTTAAAAGCTCCATGAATTATGGAAGGGTAGCTTTTTTCTCTTGGAATTTCACCATGAACATTCTCTACAGGAAATACTTTGCAAGTAGTATACTCTTAAAAGATGCCTGTTGAATGGATTTAATGCTAGAAGGAACCAGGTGTCTCAATTGAGGCAGTTTTTTTTTAGATACTTAACTTGAAGGTAACACTTCTACTTTATACTTTATCATTTTTGTGTATTCTTGTCATCAGTATTCATTAGCATTCTAAAGACTTTACAAATACTGAAAGAAATGAAATATTTCTACCCATAAGGATCATATGATGTGTCTGCTTAAACACTTTATACTTTTGTTGTAAATAAGAGGAAATGTTCCTACACTTATTTCTAGTGAGACAGTTCTTTGTCCATATTAATCTTTCTTTTTGGAGAATCACTAGAATTTATCAACTGTTTATAAAACCTTGTGAATAATGGAGCAAAATAAATATTCATCTTTGTATGTAATTTCCATTGTTTTGTTAATTTTATTCTGATTTTTCACATTTTAAGAAATTTGTATTTTGGTATGCAATAGTAGTATAGCTTTGTTGCATCCTCATTGATAAAATGTCTAAAACACTCTGATGAAGAGATTTTAAAATTAAATAAAAAATATCCCATACAACTTTAGCCAATAGTGAACTTTATGATAGTGAATTTGATGACATAAATGCTACGGTTTCGATGTGTGAAACAGAGAAGGAGTATTCCTCATCTGATTCTAGTGATAATGATTAATTCATCATTGAAATTTCTTCTACAGCTGGTAATCTAAAAGATAATGAGCAACATGGTTCTTCTTTGGACCCAACTTAACCACGAAGAGACAATTAATGAAGGTAAAGATGATTGTTCTTCACAATGGGCTGCTGTTTCTCCAGCAGTATGAGGATACTAGCAACAGCTAAATATTATTAGACTTTGATCTGGCCCAGCTGCATGCATATTCTACAACCTGTGTCATTGTCTGTTTTTCAAATTTTATTTAATGAACCAGAGCTTAGAAACATTCAGAAATGTATAAATGTTGAGGGCCAACAAGTAACAAGAAATGCTAACTGATCCATTACATTAGTTTAATTAGTTCATTGGATTATTGTTGCTTGTGGTGTTGTGGTGGAAAAAACCTCCCAATAAAAAGTATGTGGAATGGCTTTTCAGGGTGTCTCTTGTTCATTAAAACTATGCCACATAATCAGTTTCTAGATATGATGAGGTACCTTCACTTTGACCTGAAATCTTGAAGCAAAATCTGTCTTAGAACAAGTTTTGTCTAGCATCCTTACTGTGAATCCTTTTATTGAAAACATTTATTTCTGATGTATATATAATGATTGATGAGCAATTGCTGCTTTGCAAGGCGTGCTGTAGATTTATTCACTATATATTAAACCAGCCAGCCAGATTTAGCCTGACATTTTGCTTAGCAGTAGATAATGAAAACAAATACTTGTTCAACACATTGTGTAACTTGGGAAAAGAGGCTACTTGAAAACACTGAAATACTAGTGTACCTACAGATGTAGTGTTAGAGCTCATGAAATCACTGTCCAACAAAGGCTGCACTGTAACCTGTGGCAGTTTTATTTTATAAATCTTCTTTCCTTGAGTCTTACTTCAGGCCTCATCATTGAACTAAAACTACTTTCTCCAAAGTTCATATTGATTTCTTACCTTCTAGATTACCTTTTCTCAGTACTCACACTTCTTGATTTCTCTGCAGCCTTTGACACTATCACCTTCTCCTTGATACTTTTTTATCTCTAGGTTTTTGGGAGCTATGGTGATAATTCTCAAATGTACTTACACAGCTCTGTCTCCAGACTTCTACTCTTTTATGTCGAACTGCCTTTCAGATACCTTAAACTGGACGTCCTATTACTGTAGAGGGCACCACTGGCTTCTCAGTTACCCAAGCTCAAAGCCTAGGTGTCATCCTCAAACAATCTGTTACCCCTGACAATTTTACCTTTGTAACACCTCTAATGTATATGCGTCCCCTTTTTTCTTCCGTCACTACCACCACCTGGTGTATGTAGGTCCTTATCTCTTTATGCCTAGACTCTTACAGTCACTTGCTAGTTGATGTCTTGGCCACAGGTCTCTCCATATGGTAGTCTCTCCTTGTATTCAGCTGTCAGAGTAATCTTCCTAAAGCTCAAGTCTGACCAGGTTAACCTCTCCGTACTCCATAAATTCCAGTGATTCTCTATCATCTTCAGGACAAAATACAAAATTCTTGGGTTGTTGTTCAAAGTTTCTCATAGTCTACTTCTCTTTCTATCTTTCCAGTTTTCTAACACCTAATCTTCCCTTTCCCTCCCCCCATGTGATCCAAGGACACTGGCCCTTTACTGTTCCTGGAACAAGACACTCCATCTCCTGACTGATTGTTCTCCACTGACTGTTCCCCATTCCTGAAGTGCTCTCCTTTGTTATGTCCACCTCCTGGCTTCCTTCAAGTCTTAGCCAAAATCCCACATTTCACAGGAAGCCTTTCCTGATCCCTCTTAATTTTAGTGCTTTCCTTTTGATTATTATCAGTTTGACCTGTATTTCTTGTTTCTACATAGTATTTTTGCATGTTGTTGCCCTCATTAGACTGTAAGTTCTTTGGGAATAGGGACTGTCTTTTGCCTTTCTTTGTATCCCCAGGTCTTAGCACAGTGTCTGGCACATGATAGGTGCCTAAAAAGTGTTAATTCACCGACTACTTTGTGAAGGAGCAGCATAATTGAGACAGTTCTTCAGAACTGTAGAGAATTTACAGCAGTAATGAAAGTGTGGAGGCCACTGCATTATTCTAGATATAGCTCTTATCAACAGCTGTATAATATATAAAATGTAGACTTTATCAATAGCTACTTAATATATAAAAAAGTATGTAATCCAAACATTTATTGCTAAGACCAGAAAGTGAATAAAGAGTGTACTAGAGATTTGTCTAAATGGCAAATCAGAAGTTATAGGAACCATGGTTAAAGACACAACTGTACCTCCAGCCAATGCACCTTCAGCACCTTTCTTGTCACATTGTAAAAATGATGGAACTAGTTCACAGATGCATACTTTATTTGCACAAAACCTGTTTATGGCAAATGTATGACAAAAAGTATCTAAAATGTGATTCCTATATAAGTGATTCCAAGGAGATTTTTTAATAAATGTTTTCTCTTTCCTATCTGTACAAATTCACTTAATTTTTTAAAAAAATTATTTAATTTTATTTTTAATTCTAACTTATTTGTTTTTAGTTTTCAACATTCATTTCCACAAGATTTTGAGTTCCAAATTTTCTCCCCATCTCTCCCCTCCGCCCACCCCAAGACAGCATGCATTCTGATTACCCCTTCCCCCTAATCTGCCCTCCCTTCTATCATACCCCTCCCTTCTCTTATCCCCATCTCCTCTATTTTCTTGGAGGGAAAGATAGATTCTTATACCCCATTGAATGAATATCTTAACAAATGCACTTTAAATACAAATAATTACAAGCAGATATTGTTTTATTTTGAAATAGAAAGTTTCCTTCTCCCATATTTCATTTGTCTTAGTGATAGAAAAATGCATTGTGTAAATTGCATTGTGTAAATTGATGCAACTTGGTTCTTGAAGGTGGTCTTAAATTCTGGTCCTTCTATTGCTACAACCTCCTAGTATTTGGAATTTTCACATTTAGAGATATTTCTTGTGATTCTTGGAGTTCATTTGTCCATTTTAAATCAGCAACAGTATCTCTTGAATGATCTGTGCTTGTTATTTCAGTAGTATAGCGATCTCCTGGTGAGGAAACTTCCTCTACAAATAGATTTTCAACTGATCTGCAGTTTATATTCAGAGAGTCGCCTGGGTCACTGAGAGGTTAGGTGACGTTCCTTGGTGGCACATAACGTATGTGTCAGAGGCAGGAATCTTTCTCATCATCTTTCTCAGAGGCCATTTCTCTGTCCACAAGGTTAAGATGCCTCTTTCTGCTTGAGTATGAATACTTTTTATTTGTAGGACATTTGCTGGGAAGCACAAAAGAAGTAGCTTGGTTTCTGCCCTCAGAAAGTTTACAATCAAGTTGAGGAACAAGAACAAATAAGAAACAGATGAAGAATTCTTTTTATATTCAACCCAGAAGGTGAAATTAATGTAGGACAAATTGATCTCATAAGTCCAATGAGAGGAATTATCAGCCAAATGAGATGCTTCAGCATCTTCAGTACTTAATTCAGAATCATAATGTGGAAAGAGCCTTTCAGTTGTTTCTGTTGATGCATTTACAACAAGGTTTGTTTTTCCTTTTGGAATTCTTCTTGTTTCTTCTGATTTTGGTTGTAATTATTAACTTATAATTTCAAGGGAGTGTTGCACATTGTAGTATATTCCTTGTGCTTTTTTCTAAAGGAGTGTCTGCTGCTGATTACAAAGACATTTTATCTGCTAAGATTCTTTAATCATTTACTGCCAAGTATTTTAACTAACCACATATTAGCTTTTGAAAAGGATGAATTAAATCTTAGTCATGAAGAGTTTAGATTTTTTTGCTTATAGATTAACATTTCATAAAATGTATGGCACATAAAATCAGAAGTGAAATAAGAATGGCAGCAATTACTTAATGAGGGCTTTTCGATGTCTTGCAGTGTGCAGAGTAGGACTGTGCTCAAATACTGTGGAACATATTTTTAAAAGTAAGGAAATTCCCTGATTATAGAGAGCTTTTCAGTACAGAGAATAATGATAATAATAATACTTCCTATGCTTTTCAGACTACTTTAGTTTTTTTGTGGGAAATAGAACAGGGAGAAAAATTACTAAACTCTTTTGACTTGGGATCAAATGATTGGTGCATCGGAATGAAATGTTTATAGTTGATGTTACTGATGTTAATGGATTTGTTTTGTTTGTAGCCTCTATAAATCTGTTTGACTTGTGTGGGAGCAGAATGGGGAAGGGCTGAAGGAGAAAGGAGGGGGAGTGCTTGAGCTGAAGGATCAGGAGAATAGAAGAGGAGGATAGAGACAATTTGAAAGGTTTTAAAATTTTGAGTGAAGCAAATTTGGGAGAATGTTAGAAGCTGAAGAGGGAAAAGGAAAGGAGCTGGAACTTAGAGTTATTTAATAGAATTAGTGGAAAGTGCCTACTAAGTCCCAGGCACTCTACTAAGTGCTTTACAAGTATCATCTCATTTGATCTTCACAACAACCCTGGGAGGTAGGTGCTATTATTATCCCCATTTTACAGTGGAGGAAACAGGTCAATAGAGGCCAGATGATTTGCCTAGGGGCACATAGCTAGTAAGTATCTGAACCTAAATTAGAACCCAACTTTTCCTGATTGCAGGCCTAGCATTTTATCTACTGTACCATCTGTCTGCCTACTTATCTTGCTTTTATAGTAAGTAAGCAAGATGGAAATAGGTAAGACAAGGAAGAGGAGTTGTTGAAAGACACTAATAGGTAAAGAGAAAAAAAATGACAATTCTGAGTTAAAGGCACCCTAAGGCTAACTTCAGGGGGAATCACCAACAAGAATGAGTAATCTGGTGCTTCATGAGGGCATAAATGATACTGCCAGAAGAAACCTAGAAAGCCTAGCCAAAGACTGATGCTTTAGATAAATTATTGAAGACCTTGTACATACCTGTGATATTCTTATCATTGGGAACATTTGAAGGCAGGGACTACAGAAGGGAGAGGCAGATTTGGGAAATGAATAGTTGCTTAAGAAGTTGATATCTGAGAATGGGATTTACATTTCTGGGTGATAGTTTATAATATAGGAAAGATAGGCTCTTGGTCAGGGATTGAGTGCATATTAAAAAAAGGCTTGTAAAAATAAACTTCAGTGTAAATACAGTTAAAGGTTTTAAATTAAAAGGTAAGTGTAAAGGAGAAAAACTACTTATATAAATCCACCAAGCCAGATATTTTAAAGCAAAAGTTCTTAATATTTTTGTGTTATAGAACCCTTTGTAAATCTGGTAAAACTTGTGGTCTGCTCACAATAATACATAAAATAAAATACAAATGATTACAAAGGAAGTTAAAGGATATTGAAATTTAAGATGTTAGTATTTTCCCATCCACGTGCATGGACTCCCTGAAATCTATCCATGGACCCCAGATTAAGAACCTCAGCTATAGAGCAAAAGCAAGAATGTCTGAAAAAATAGTAGCAGAGATGAAGAGAAATTCATAGGAGACAAAATTCTAGAACGTGAACAAGACCTGTAGCCTCAAATATATAGGTAGTCAGAATAGGTCTTATAATCAACATGAAACAGAAACTAATACAAAGATGCATTTTATCTTCTAGGTTTCCTTCAAACTTGTGTGGGAACCATGACCGGGAAAACAGCTTTGTAAGGGTATATTTTACTTAAAAGTGAAAATGTAGGAAAAAGGGAGTTAAGTAAGTATGTGGAGAAGCATTATACATTAGGAACATATTATATTCATATATTTTTACCTTCACATTTACATATCCAAAGAAATGCGGAAACCAGATGATGGAAGCAGGTTGGAGAACATGTGGGTGTAGATCAGTGGAAGTAAAGACAGAAATCATAATTCCATTAGAGTATATTGTAGATCAGGAATTTCCAGACCTTTTGATCTCAAGACCCTTTACACTATTAAAAATTACTGATGATCACAAAGAGCTTGTTTATGTAGGTAATATAAGGATATTGATAGTAATCATATTAGAAATAAAAATTGTTTTAAAAGTTTATTTGATGCATTTAAAATAAGGGTAAATCTATTATATGTTTTATATATATATATACACACATATATAACATTTTTGATGAAAAATAACTTTTCCAAAACAAAAATTAGTGAGAAGAGTGGGATTGTTTTACAAGGTTTTGTAAATGTCTGTTAATGTCTGGCTTAATCGAAGACAGCTGGGTTCTCATATCTTTTTCTATATTTGGTATGTTAGATATTGTTTTATTTGAAGCATATGAAGAAAACCTGGTCTCATAGGTATGTAGTTGACCTTTTAGACTCTCTGAAAAGGTCTCAAGGGACATCTAGGGATCTGTGGAGCAGACTTATAGAGTGGCTATTATAGACTATCTAGACAGAAAGAGGAAGTATATGAAGACCCTCTCCCCCCCCATATGGGAGCGGGGGGGTGCCTTCATATATCTGGATATTTCCTGGACATATCTATCAAAAGCAGAGCAGCTAATCATTTCTTGACTTTCCTTAATGATGATTTCTACCTCAAAAATTGGAAATTAAATGAGGGGAAATTCTGTTAGGGATCCTGCTATTCCCAATGAGAAAAAATTGGTTATTTGGATGAAAATGATGGAAACCTGTGGGGAAATGACAAACCACCTAAGACTTTGTGATAGAGAGGAGTGGGAAAGACCAGGAGACCAGATTTCAGAGGGGTCAGAGAAAGATAACATCTCAAGGACTGAAATTCTACAGGAGAAATTGTACAGTCCAGGAGAGTTGGAAAGCTCTCAGAAATGAAATTCTGAAGACATGGAGATAATTTTAGTCAGGAGGAACAGGAGGAGCTTTCTAAAGAGATGTGGATGCACAGGGACTTAATTTTGAACTTACAAGATGTATTCAGAAGGAACTTGGGAACATATGGAAACAAGGGCAAGTAATAGTGGATGAATACACAATCTTTGCATAGTCCTGTAAGCTAGGTGGTGCAGTGGATTGAGTGGTGGTCCTGAAAGCAGGAGGACCTGAGTTCAAAGCTGTCCTTAGACACTTGCTAGGCCCTAGGCAAGTCACATAACCCCAGTTGCTTTAAAAAAAAAAAATAAAAAGAATAGAACCAAAGAATAAAGCTCAGAATGCACTGAGGCTGGTGGGAAAAACTGAAGGACAACAAAACAGTTTGGATTTTTTAAATCGCTGAAAATTGGAGAATCAGAGGAGAAATACGCCTGTTGCTTAGAGTGGATTGGATAATGATGACAGGGGATGAAGGCAAGACAGAGCTTCTCAGTTCTTTCTTCCGTTTTCTTTGTTAAAGATCTTTAGACTGAAAAGAAAGAGCAAACGTGGCTAATATGGATTTGATACCTAAGATAAATAGGGAGATTTGGCCCAGGTGAACCTACATCCTTTTGTATTGAAAGAACTGAACAGATGTCATTGCTAAGGGAGTTTCTGGTTCTTCTTGCCTTACCTCACATGATTCTGACTTCTTAAAGTACAATGCTACTTTACCCATTCACTCCCCTTTTACCTGTGCTATTTCTTTGGAATGAAGTGTGCTTTTTCAGAATCATTTTGACAGTGTTGAATGTAAGAAGTGTTCCATATAAAGCAAAACAGAAAAAAAAAGTTTGCTCTTGGAGTCATGACTGTACCACAGATAGCTTGCTTCTACCTCCAAGAATACAGCAAATTCAACATTCTATTTTTAAACTGTCCTGCTCATCTGTGTTGTCTACTAATTTTTCCTGTTCATTTTTACAATGTGTAAATGACTTTTGTTTACATTTGGTAGTCCTACCAGTAATCCTCCTTTAAAACTGAAAGAAAAACAACATCCTAGTATCAATTATGCACAAGTCAGGCACAGCAGATTCCTTTTTTTTTTTAATCGGGGAAAACTTTTTATTGTAAGTGCAGTGAGACAGCTGGACACAGTTTAGATGATTCCAGTTTTGTTGGCAACATCCAAAGCATCATAGTCTGGAGCAAGATGGACATAAGCTTTCTTTTCTCCATCAGGCCAGATCAGTGTGTTGACCTTGGCCACATCAATGTCATACAGCTTCTTTACTGCCTGCTTGATCTGATGCTTATTGGCCTTGACATCCATGCTGAAAACTAGGGTGTTGTTGTCCTCAGTCTTCTTCATAGCAGACACAGTGGTCAAGGGAAACTCAATGATGGCATAGTGATCAAGCTTGCTTCTCTGAGGGGCACTTTTCCCAAGGTATTTGGGCTGCCTTCTTAGTCCTAGTGTCTTGGGTCGCCGGAAGGTGGGGGATGTTTGGATCTTCTTCTTTTTGTGGCTATGGACACCCTTTAACACTGCTTTCTTGGCCTTCAAGGCCTTGGACTTGGCTTCTGTCTTGGGGGGGACACCGGCTTTCTTCTTCGCCTTTGGTGCCATCTTGCAGGAAAGGGTGAGCAGATTCCTTAATTGGCATTGTTTGAAAATGTCTCATTCTATGCTTTTAATTCTAGGTCAGTGCCCAAGTTCCACTTAATGACTGGCTTAGAGTGATTATCAATAGCAACAGTTTCTCTTTCCCTCCCTGCTTGATTTAGTTATTTTTTTCCTGCTCATTAATGGGGCCATTCCCTGACCACTTCTTAAAGAAGCCTATTCACTGAAAGGGCGTTACCTCCCTGTAAGTGAGTACCTGAAAAGGCCTAGCCTAAAAAGGCCAAGGTCTCCCATTGCATCCTGGGCCATCTCCAGTCATCCTGATGAATATCTAGTCACTGGATCCAGATGGCTTAGGAGGAGAAAGTGAGGCTGGTGACCTTGCACAGTCCTCCCTCACTCAAAACAGAGATAAGTACAAGTCATGTCATCATTTCTCTGTCATGGTTTTTTTCAAAAACGAAGGATGAACACACAAGAAAGAGAAAATAACAAATGTTGGTAGGGATATGGGAATATAGGTCCACCAGTACACTGCTGGTAGACTGTGAACTAGTCTAACCATTTTGGAGAACAATTTAAAATTATGCCCAAAGGGTTATAAAACTGTGCATACCCTGTGACCCAGCAGTACCACTGCTAGTACGATACCTGAAGGAGATCAAAAAAAAAGGAAAAGAACTCAAATATACAAAAATATTTATAACCTCTTTTTTTTGTGGTAGCAAAGAACTGGAAACTCAGGATGCCCATCAATTGGGGAATGGCTAAACAAGTTATGGTGTAAGAATATGATGGAATATTATTGTGGTATAAAAAATGATGAAGGAGCTAGTTTCAGAAAAACCTAGGAAGACTTATATAAACTTATGTAAAACAAAATGAGCTGAACTAGTAGAACAATTTATATAGCAACAGCAGTATTGTAAGAAAAATCAACTGGCAAAGACTTAGTAATAATGATCAATACAAAGATCTACCATGATCCATAACATCTCCAAAGGACTCAGGATATAAAATGCTGTATGCTTCCAGACAGAAAATTGATGGTTTGATATTTTTCCCCTTTTAAATTTTTCTTCATTTGGGGGAAGGAAGGGTAGAGAATATGACTAAAGCAGAAATATATTTTGCACGACTGGATAGTGGAATGGTTTGCCATTTTCTTCTCCAGTTCATTTTATGATGAAGAAACTGAGGCAGACAGGATGAAATGACTTGCCCAGGGTAACACAGCTGGAAGTGTCTGAGGTCAGGTTTGAACTCAGGAAGATGCTGCCATGTAATAAATATATATAATTATATGCCCCCAAAGTCTCCTTCTTGCTTTCTCAATGAATGCAGGATAGGGAGAGAGGGAAGGAGAGAATGTGGAACTGAAATTGTTTTTTCTTTAAAAATTATTTTGTTTTCAGTTTTCTACTGTCGTTTCCATATATTTTAGATTTTTTTCCCTCTCTCCCTTTCTTTCCCCTCTCCTTCCCCATTCACTCCCCAAGACAGTGTAGTCTTATATAGGTTCTACACTTACATTCTTATTAAATACATTTTTTTACCTTAGTCATGTTGCATTGAAGAATTAAAATGAATGGGAGAAACTATGAAAACAAAACAGAACATAACACAAGAGAAAATGGTTTGCTTCATTCTGTGATCCAATTCCCTAGTTCTTTCTCTAAATGGACATTTTGCCTCAAGAGTCCATTGGGAATTTTTATGTCCTTACCAGAAAAATTCCTTGCACACTGTGGTTGTTGCTGTGTACAAAGTTCTTCTGGTTCTTCTCCTTTCACTCAGCATCAGTTCATAGGTCCTTCTAGGCCTCTCTGAAATCTTCCTGTTCATCATTTCTTATAGCACAATAGTATTCCATTACATTCATATACCACAACTTGTTCAGCCATTCCCCAGTTGATTGGCATCCCCTCAATTTCCAGTTCTTGGCCACCACAAAGAGAGCTGCTGTAAATATTTTTGTACATGTGGAACCCTTCCCCATTTTATGATGTCTTTGAGATACAGTCCTAGCAGTGATATTGCTGGGTCAAAGGTATGCACATTTTTATAGTCCTTTGGGCATAGTTCCAAATTGCTCTCCAGAATGGTTGGATCAGCTCACAGCTCCACCAGCAATGAATTAGTGTCGCAACTCTCCCACATCTTCTTCAACATTTGTCATCTTGCTATTTTGTCATGTTAACCAATCTGATAGGTGTGATGTAGTACTTCAGAGTTATTTTGATTTGCATCTCTCTAATCAATAGTGATTTTGAACATTTTTTCATATGACTACAGATAGCTTTAATTTCTTCCTCTGGAAACTGCTTGTTCATATTCTTTGACCATTTATCAATTGGGGAATGACTTGGGAACTGAAAATTAAAATTAGACTAAGATCAAAAAAATACAGTGACATTCATAATTCCAGAAAATTGATAATGAAATATGCTGTCCATTACAGAGAAGTGATAGATTTATGATGCAGAATTATATGTGTGTACGTGTATTTGAATGTATGTGTGTATATATCTATACATACATATACAGCCAATGAGGAAATTTCTTTGCTGGCCTATGCATATTTATTATATACAATGTCTCTTTTCTTTTTTAATGGGGAAGGGTTAGGAAGAAGAGAAAGTAGATTTCTGTTAATTTCTTTTTTAAGAAATGGGATTCTTTGAATGTGAAGTGCTGAGTATACTTTCAGATGAGGTCACTCTAGTAGTAGTAGTCTTACTTAACTGTTTACTATGTTACAAGAGACCTCCTCCACAGGGGAAATAATCTGTAATTATCTATAGTGTAACAACAAAACACATCACTAAAACATTTTTTTAAAAAATGAATAATAATGATAGATGAGTCAACAATAAGTTGCTTTTTACACTCCTAGGACTTTCTGGCATACCCTTTTTGCTTCTCAATTGTACTATTTTCCTCAAAGTGTTTATAGATTAAAGTAATATCTGTATTACTCCCCAACTGATAAATTGGTCAAAAGATATGAACAGTTTTCAGATCAAGAAATTAATGAATTATCTATAGTCACATGAAAAATGTTCTAAATCACTAATGATTAGAGAAATGAAAATCAAAACAACTCTGAGGTATCACATCACACATCTGTCAGATTGGCTAATACGACAAAACAGGAAAATGATAAATGTTGGAGAAGATGTGGGAAAATTGGAACACTAATGCATTGTTGGTGGAGCTGTGAACTGATCCAAACATTCTAGAAAGCAATTTGGAATTATGTCCAAAGGGCTATAAAACTGTGCATACCTTTTGATCCAGCAAATACCACTTCTAGCTCTGTATCTCAAAGAAATCATAAAATTGGAAAAAGAACCCACATGTACAAAAATGTTTATAGCAACTCTTTTTGTTGTGGCCAAGAATTAGAAATTGAGGGGATGCCTTTCAATTGGGGAAGAGCTAAACAAGTTGTGGTATATGAATACAATGGTACACTATTGTTCTATAAGAAATGGTGAACAGGCAGACTTCAGAAAAGTGAAGTGAGCAGAACCAGGAGAACATTGTACACAATAACAACCACATCATGCAGTGATTGACTTTGATAGACTTAGCTCTGTTCAGCAGTGCAAGGATCTAAGATAACTCCAAAAGACTCATGATGGAAAATGCTATCCACATCCAGAGAAAGATCATCAATGCAGATGGAAGCATACTATCTGCTCTCCCTTTCTGTTGTTAGTTTGTTTTGTTTCTTCTTTCTAGTGCTCCCTCCTATTAGTTCTAATTTTTCTATATATCATGACTAATGTGAAAATATCTAATATGGATGTATAACTAGAGCCTGTATCTGTTTGCACACTGTCTTGGGGAGGGAGGAGAAGAGGGAAGGGGAGAAAATTTGAAACTAAGATCTTATGGAAGTGAATGTTGAAAACTAAAAGTGAATAATTTAAAAAAAATTTGTATTACTTTTGTTATTATTATGGCTATTACACTACAAACATTACAGGTGGGAAAATTTGAACTGAGTTGTGAAGGAAGCTAGGGATTCTAGGTGGCAAAGACAAGGAAAAAGGACTTTGGGCATGGAGGACAGACAGTGCAAAAGCTTGAACATGGAAAATAGAGCGTTGTTATGTGAGAAGATCTGGAAAGGGTAGCCTGGAAGGGGTATCATCGGGAGGGAACCAGGTCTCATTGAGAACCAAAAGATGGAAAAGGTAAGAAAAGAAAAGAAAATACTTAAGGTCAAAGTAAGTTTTTACTTCTGGAGCAAGCATTCTAGAGAACACAGTGAGTGGCTTTAGTGTTGGATGTTGAGGAGGAGAGGAATAAGAAAGGAGGATGGGATTGAGGGAGTGGATAGTAGGGAACTGAGATGATGAGATGGCTAAGGAGTGAAATTTGTTAATCATTAAAGAAACATTGAAGAGATCACAGAGTTTTAGATTTGAGTAGCTTTAAAGAAAGACTTTGGGGAGGTTGGGTTGGGGACAATAGGAATAAGGGTACAGTCACTGGGGGTGGGGGGTTAGATGGAAAACCAAGATTGAACAGCAGCAACTTAGGCGTTAGAATCACCTGAATGGAAATAGATGTTTGGGTTGATATCCACAACATTTTTCATAAAAGTATTACTCTTGTTTTTTTTGGATCTATTAATTTTATTTTGTCTGAATGGATCATGAATGACTCATTTAGCAATGATGTGAAAAGGCAGTGTTAAAAGTATGATGTCTCTGAAGCCTTCTTTGTGACAGCTTGTATCAAGAAAAAGTAATGGTTTTGTTACAGGAAAATGAAGTTAGTGTGATTCTTAGGTAGGGCTATTCATACTTTTTAGTTTTAGTGAGTTGACTTGGATTCAGATTTGGTCACATTTACTATGTAAATTTTCTGAGAATAGATGGAAAAAATACTATTCTTGACCAAATGATAGAAATTAAATGGAGAATTACCCTAAGAGATACTAGGCAAGAGGTGGTTTATATAGTTAATATATGGCAGTTTGCTTGGAATAGACCTTTTTTCTGTTAAGAACTTTTATTCAAGATACTCCATACTGAAGTGTCTTAAAAGTCATATTATATTAAAGATGTAATGTGTCTTTATAGACAGACATACTTGGTATTTCTCATCCAGTGCAGTCAGTCAGCAAGCATTTTTCAAGTGTTTATTATATGCCAAGCACTGTTCTAAGTAGCAAGACTATGAAGAAAAGTAAAACAATGGTCCTTGACTTCATGGAGTTTATTTTGTAATGGAGGGGAGATAGCATGTATATAAAGATACAATATACATTCAGAGTAAATGAAAGGTAACCTGAGAGGGCAAGGTTTGAATGACAGGTGGGACTGGGAAGGGCAGCTAGTAGCAGTAGAATGAGTTCATTTATCTGAAGCTCCGCCTTCTCCCCTCCTGCCAATTTCACATCACCCAGATGTCTTCTATAATTATTTTGGACCTTTTACTGGTATCTCAATGGCCTTTCTCTTTGCCAAACTATTCTGTATGCACAAATGATCCCATTCCATCCTGTCTTCTTCAGCAAACTGCCTCCTCTATCATCCTCACTGTGATTTATCTTCAATTTCCCTTTGCCTATACTGCTTCTTAGTGTCTACAAACATACCCATATCTCCCCCCATTCTCAAAAAAAACCTCACTTGATCCATCCACTCCTTTTATGTATTGTCCTATAACTCTTCTCCCTTTTCTAACTAAACTTCTAGGGACGGCTGACTACAGACAGGCTGTTGTCTCCACTTCTTTTCCTGTCACTCTTTTCTTAATTCTTCCTAATGTGGCTTCCAATCTCACCACCCAAACAAAACTATTCTGTCTAAAGTTACCAAAGATCTCTGAACTGGAAAATCTAATGACCTTTCTTCAGCCTTCATCTTTCTTAACTCCTCAGCAGCTTTTGACACTTTATTTTCCATCACGCTCTTCTTGATACTCTCTAGGTCTTTTTTTAGACTACTCTCTCTCATCCAAGTCAGTCCCCCCCCCCCCCTCACGCACACATACACAACATAACACAACACAAAACACACACACACACACACACACACACACCACTAACCTTGGGTGACTTCCAAGGTTCTGTCCTGGGCTTTCTTCTCTTCTCCCTCAATATGCTTTCATTTGGTTATCTCATTACTTCCATGGTTCCAGTTATCACCTCTATGCTGATGAGTTTCAAATTTATCTATCTACCTCTAACCTCTCTAGGTTTACATCTCCATCTTCCTACTGAACATCTCTAACTGGAGGTCCCATAAACATATTAAACTTAGCATGTACAAACCAAACTCATTATCCTTCCCCCAACCCTCTCCACTTCTGATGTTTCCTATTACTTTCAAGGGTACCACCATCCTCCCAGTTAACTAAGCTCATCACCTTGTGTCACCCTTAACTCCTCACTCTCTCATACGTACCCCATATTTAATCAATTGTAAAGTCCTGCTGTTTCTATCTTTGTAATATCTGTCATATATTCCACTTTCTCTTCTCTGACACTGCCACCATTCTGGTGCACATCTCATCACCTCATGCTTAAACTACTACAATAATAGCCTTCTGGGTGGTCACTCTTCCTCAAGTCTCTTCCCCACTCCAATTCATCCTCCATTCAGCTATCACATTAATCTTCCTAAAGCATAGGTCTCATCATGTCAGCCCCCTACTTAATAAACTCCAGAGGCTCACTAGTTTGATTTTTAAACTCCTCCATAACCTGGTCCCTTCCTATCTTTCCAGTCTTTTTTACACCTTACTCCATATCACATACTTTGAGATCCAGTGACTCTGACCTCTCTTTGCAGTTCCTCACACAAAACACTCCATCTTGCAACTCAGTATATTTTGACAGGTTCTCCCATGTGTCTGGAATGCTCTTTTCCGTCTAGCTTCTCTGGCTCCTTTTGAGTCTCAGGTAAAGTACCAGCTTCAAGATGCCTCTAGTCCTCTTTAGTCTTAATGTTTTCCCATTGAGATTATCTCCCCCCAATTTTTCCTCTGAAATTCTTGTCTACACATTGTCTCTCCCATTAGATTGTGAGCTTGGATTATTTTTTGCCTTTCTGTCTATACTGAGTGCTTAGCAGAGTACCTACCACATAGCAGGTACCTAATAAATACTAGCTGATGAACTGCTGAATCTGAATGTGATGTATGACCAAGACACATCTTCTTAGAAAATGTAATGAATTCCTGGCAATTTCAGAGGAAGTTTAAGTATAGGGAGACCCGAAGGGAGAAGGAAGGAAAATGAAACGTATGGAGAAAATACCTTCCTAAAAATGTATGCAGTACAAGGGTAGTGACACCCAGAAAAAAGATAATTATTTTTTACTCTAGATATGTCTTGATTATTCCTGAAAAATTAAACTTGTTTCCTTAAAATTGCATTCTATTAATGCTACACAAAAAATGACTAAAACTTATATAAACATTAAACTGTCATTCAGTTTGCATTACAGAAAGTTTGTAAGTCTTAGTTATTAACAAAGTAGAAAGGCAGTTGGCCAATCAATACATATTTATTCAGCTCTTATTATATCAGGCACTGGTTAAGTGCTGGGAATACAGAAAGAGGCAGAAGCCAATCCCCATCCTTGAGGAGTTCACAGTCTGATGGGGGAAACAATATGCAAACATACATGCAAACCAAAGAGATATAGGATAAATAGTAAATAACTGACAATAGAAAAAGGGGTTTGGGATGGCTTCACGTAGAAGATAGGATTTTAATTGGGGCTTGAAAGAAATTAGAGAAGTTAAGAGGCCAAAAAGGATAGAGAGCATTCCAGGCATGGAGGGCAGCCAGACCTCCATACCTGGAGACGGTGTATCTTCTTTGTGGAACAGCAAGAAGGCCAGTGTCAGTACTCAAGTACATGGGGAGTACACATGAATAGGGGATACTTGGTACGTAGCAGGGAGTAAGGTGTAACAAGACTGAAAAGATAGAAAGGGCTTAGGTTATGAAGGGCTTTAAATGACGTTTAAACAGAGCAGTCTGTATTTAATCTTATATACAACAAGGAGCCACTGGAGTTTACTGAGTAGAGGTGAGTGGAGTGGTTGGACTTGAGCTTTAGGTAAACCATTTTGGCAGCTTAACGTAAGATGAAGTGAGGAGAGATCTTAGGCAGGCAGATAGACCCACCAACAGCCAATTACATTTGTCAAGGAGTGAGGTGATGAGGGCCTGCACAAGGTGGGATGGTAGTGTCATAGTACAGAAGGGAACCTATTTGAGAGATGCTGCAAAGATTAAAATCAGCAGGCCTTGACAACACATTGGATATGGTGGATGAGAGAGATTGAGGACTCCAAGATGATACCTGGGTTTTGAGCCTGAGGGAATGGAGGGATGATATTGCCCTCTACAATGATGTAGAAGTTAAGAGAGGGAAAAGATTTAGGGGAAAAGATAATGAGTTCTGTTTTGGACATATTAGGATTACAATGTCTACTGGACATCTAGTTAAAGATGTCTGACAGGTAGTACAAGATGTGAGACCAGAGATCAGCAGAAAGTTGGGACAGGAAAGAGAGATTTGAAAATCGTCAGCATAGAGATGGTAATTAAATCCCTGGGAGCTCAAAAAAGAAATCACTGAGTAAAGTAGCGTAGAGGGAGAGGAGAAGAGGAGGGAGGACAGAATTCTATGGGATACTTAGGATCCAACAAAGAAGAATAAAAAGGAGCCGTCTGATAGGTGAAAGGAGAATCACAAGAGGGTGTCATGAAGATCTGAAGAGAATATCAAGCTGAAGAAGATGATCAGCAGTATCAAAGGCTGCAGAGAGGTTGAGGAAAATGAAGATTGGGAAAGGCCATTGGATTTAATGGGGATCATGGGGACAAGAGTCAGGAAGCTCTGGGTTCTAATCCAGCCTCAGATACTAGCTCTGTGACCCTGGGCAGGTTATTTGATGACTTTTTCTGCAGTTTCTTCATCTGTAAAATGAGCTGGAGAAGAAAACGGAAAAACCACTGCATTATCTCTGCCAGGAAAGCCCCGTATGGGGCTTCAAAGAGTCAGATATGACTGAAAAGATTAAACAACAACAAGAAACGGACCCCTCTGACAATCTGGCAAAATATATGGTCTCCTCGAAATAATAGTTTTAAATGCGTAAAATGCATGAGGTTTCAGAGGAAACCAACTATATTAAAATTAAGTTAGAAAAATATTTTTTTTTTAAATTCAAGGAACCTAGGTTAAGAAGAACCTGTAGACTAGATTTTCTCTACAATCCCTTCCAAAGCTATATAATATTCCATGATTCTATATACTAAATATTTCTGCAATATAATGAGCCCTGAGAAAAGATATAACAAAGTATATAATAAACAAATGGATACATTGTGATCTAAACATTGCAGCAACTTTAGAAATGGTCTACACTGCAGTCTGTACAGTCATTATTCCTCAGAATCAAGAATCAAAGTTAGATCTATCTTTAGGAAGTGATTGTATCAGTTTTACTGTTAAGGGATATGCTGATATATTCCAGTTCTTTATATCCCTCCAAGACAAAGGATATTTTTAAAAGATAATAGTTGCAGTATTTTTGTAAAACAAAGATCTCTTGAAAGTTTTCCTCTCACCAAGGCCAGTGACAGGAAAATCCTGAATGTAGGCCCATCTCAGCAGGGGGAGGAGAGGGAAGCTGTTTTGGCACCTAATACATCTAAATTTCCATGACTATTAGCCAGAGATTTTGTAGAATAATAGAAAAGATGAGAAAGTTCAAACTCATATGAATTTTACTTAATTTAAAAGGATCACAGCTTTCAATCTCAAGTCAAGCAAATGGATAAATATTTAATGAGTATCTATATGTTCTACACTTAAACTCACACTTTAATTCCCTCATGTTTTCATTGAACTTGAATACATTTTCAGTACAAGATTAAAATGTTTAAAGACCCCTCTTTAGTTTGGCATTTAAATTTATAAATGAAAAAATGAATTCTAAAGTTTAGGAGGTATCTAAGTGGCACAACAGACAGCATGCTGGGCCTAGAACTAGAAAGACGAGTTCAAACGCAACCTCAGATAACTCCTACTGTGTAACCCTGGGCAAGTCACTTAACCTCTGTCTGTCTCAGTTTCCATAACTCTAAAATGGGAAAAGTATTAGCATCTACCTCCCAAGGTTATTGCGAGGCTCAATGAGCTAATATTTGTGAAGTGCTTCACCTGATGCCTGCAACATAGTCGGTGCCTAATAAATGCTTATTTCTGTCCTTTTCTTCCAAAGAAGCTCAGAGTTGAAAAAGGACCTTCTAATTTCTATTTATCTGAGCAAATGTTGTTCTGACATCAAGTGGTCATTCAGCCTCTTCTGAAGAGCGGTGGGGAAACTTTGTAGTAGGACCTCAGTAAACATTGGGGTAAAAAAGCAATAGCCAGGCAAAATGACACAAATTTCCAAAGAGTTGCTACGCTCAAAAGACATTGTGGTCTAAAATTTTCAAACCAAAAAATAAAACTCCAAAAGTAAGTTTTAAAGTGTTAACTTAGAGTTGATTGGTAGTTATTAACCGTGAGAAACATGATCTGATCTTTGTCATCAGTGGGGACATAGTTAAAGTGTGTTCTCCTTGGCCATCTTGAAGTGAAGAAAACCAGAGAAAGCTAGCCTCAGATAAGAGAGCTCTGGGTTTAATTCTCCCTCAGAAATAGAAAGTCAACCTTAGGCAAGTCTCTAATCCTCTTGGTTGCCACCTCAAGGAAACCTTTTTAAGATCAGGAATGGCAGAGTAGGGGCTGATCTACATCAGAGGAGGGAATTTCCTTCTTAGAATTTAGCTAGATAAAGGATCCTCAACCTAGGTCGCATGAATTTGGTGTCCCCTTCATATTAACAACCATATTTCGACATAATTGGTTTCCTTTGTAACCCTATGTTTTTATTTTATTTTATATGTTTAAAAATATTATTCTGATAAAGGCTCCACAGAATTCACAAAACTGCCTAAGAAGTCTATAACCCAAAACAAGATTAAGGACTTCTGCCTCATACAGATGAAATCATAAATCTAAGCCTCTCCTGACAATTTTTTAAAATTTTGTGCTTTTAACCCAAAGAATTTGAATTTTTTGCTCTTTTAGGTTAAAATGACCAATATTCTAAAATCAGAACCAAAAAAGGGACACATTATATTACAAAATCAGAAGGAACTGTAAACATCTAGTCTATTCCATATCGAAATCAAGAATTGTACCTGTGACATCCTAACAAAAAGATAGCCAGCCTTCACTTGAAAGCAGTGATGACTCACTGAAGCAATTTTCCAGTTTTAAACAATTCCAAATGATAACTTTTTCCATAGTTTTTGCTGCAAGCTACCTATCTCTGTTACTAAAATTTGTTCCAATCTATCAAGCTAAGCAAAACAGTTCTATTTTCTCTTTAACAGGCAGTCTTCAGAAGTCAGAATAATAATAACTAACATTGATATAGCACTTTAAGGTTTGAAAAGCATTCGTATATTCATTTGATTCTCAAATAACCCTGTGAGAAAGGCACTGTTTTTATAACTCATTTAAGAGATGAGGAAACCTAGGCTGAAAGAGGTTAAGTTACTTGCTCAGGAATACACAACTAGTTGTGTCTATGAGATAGGATTAGAATTTAAATATTCCTGACTAAAAGTCAAGCTCTCTAGTTACTGCTTCACTATTATAATTTCTTTCCTTTTCAAGTCTTTTTTTTTCACTAGGCTAAACATTTCTAATTCTACTAATTAATCTCCTTATGGTATGATTTTTTTTTAGCTGAATATTATTGGCTTAGTTTTTATTTTTTCTTACATATTTTATTTTTAATGCATTTTTTGTTTTTTTAGTTTTCAACTTTCACTTTTATAAGATTGAGTTCTAAATATTTCTCCCTTCCTCCTCCTCCCTCCCCAAGATGGCTTGGAATCTGATAAAAGCTATACATGTACATTCATATTAAACATATTTCCACACTAGTCATGTTGTAAAGAAGAATTAGAACCAAAGGGAAAAAACACAGGAAAGAAAAAAGAGAAAGAAAACAGTATGCCTTGGTTGGCATTCAGACTCTTTAGTTCTTTCTGTGGATGTAGATAGCATTTTCCATCTTTGGTCTTTTGGAATCATCTTAAATCACTGCACTGCTGAGAAGAGCTAATTCTATCAAAATTGGTCACTGGACAATGTTGCTGTTACTGTGTACAGTGTTCTCCTGGTTCTGCTCATTTCACTCAGCGTTAGTTCATATAAGTCTTTCCAGGTTTTTCTGAAGTCAGCCTGCTCATCATTTATGGAACAATAGAATTCCATTACATTCATGTACCACAACTTGTTCAGCCATGCCCCCCCTTGGACATCCCCTCAATTTCCAATTCTTTGCTATTATCCATTAATCTCAGCAGATCATTTAATGAACATTCTTTTGAGTCTTTCAATCAGTTCCAAACCCACCTAATTGTACTATTTGGTACAAAAAAAGTAAGTAGTTTTGTTAAATGCATTGCTGAAATCCAGACGGATCATGTATACAACATTTCTCTAATTTACTAGTCTAGAAATCTTGTCAGAAATAAAAATTGTTGTCTCATATGATGTTATTAAACATTCTGATGCAGAGGGACTTCCCATTTGTCCTTCTAAATACTTACAAATTAACCCTTTAATAATACGTTTTAAAATTTTACCGGGAATTGATTAGCGTCAGTTTGTCTAAAGTTTCAAATATTCTTGTTTCCCCCTTTTGAAAACTGAGATGCCCCATATTCAGTTCAATTGTATTTTTACCATTCATCATTATTTTGTAAAGATTATCAATATTAGTTCAAAAAATTACGTAGCAATAATAACTAATACATGGTGTCTTTCTCTTTGCTTATATTTATATCCACAGGACTTAACTCAGATTATAGTAAGCACTTAATAAATGCTTGCTGGCTTGACATGACCAGTGGTTTCTCAAAATGCTTTATACATTATCTCTCTTGAACCATATAACACTCCCAGTAAGGAAAGTACTAAGGTGTGTGTGTGTATTTTTAAATGAAGGGAGGGGGAGAGGGAATCCTTCTCCCCTTTCCCCCACCCCCCCCCCAGAAACTTGGAATCATGGAAGGTACTTTGCAATTTCCTAAAGGCATTCTTGCCCACTGTACTAAATATCTGTTCAACTATGGCCCCAACTTGTTGTCCATCTAAACATGTCATAATCTGGGCAACAGACATCCTTCGTCTGTTTGGTCTTCCATGTGTGGATGAGTAGGCCAGTCACTTTTGATTTCTTCCAGGAGGCTCTGTAATAATCTTTGGGATTGTGGAAATATAGGTCATGAAAACTGAGTAGTCTGAGAAGGTGGGAATTTAAGTTATTTGGGAAAGCATCAGTGTGCATGTTGATATCCCCTAGTATGAGGACTTGACGTGGAAGGACTATGAAACAGTCATTGAGCTCAGTGAGGAAGTAAATAATAGTCACCAGTAACAGACTGCTTTCATAATTTGAACCTCAAAGGAGCAGATAGTGCTCAAAGAAGAAGAGTCTGGAAGTAGCAATTGCAAGCAAAGAGTATTCTGTCTCTACCATGATCAATTGAGTATGAGGCTAAAGAATGAAAGCATAAACATTCAGGAGGTAACAGGTTCTTTCCCCCAGAGGTCTGTAGGAATTTGCTAGATGAACACTTATTAGGAATGTGATAGAAGGAATGCTTAATCAAGGTTGAACTACATGGTCTCTGAGATCTCTTCCAATGGAGATTCTGTGATTCTCTGAAATATCTGTTAAATTGATTACCCTCTAGAAAGCCTTTAAATTACTTCTTTATTCTCATCTTCTCCAGCATATTGTTTTTATCCTTAGGATATTCATTAGTTTCTCTGGTTTTTAAAAATTTGCTTCTAATCATAAGTAAAATAATTTAAAAGTCTAGAAATATCTTAATGAGTCATCTGTTGTTTGAACATGTTCTGGCAGCTAAGTATTGCAGCAGATAGAGCACCAGAACTGGAATCAGGAAGATACAAGTTCAAGCCTCAGACACTTACTAGTTATGTGATCTTGGGGCTTGACCTCTGTCTCCTCAACTGTAAAATGGGCATAACAACAGCATCTATCTCTCAGGATTGCTGTGAGGATCAAATGATATATTATTTGTAAAGTGTTTAGCATAGTACCTGACAAATAATAGGTGCTATATAAGTGTTTATTCTCTTACTTTCCTCCTGCTGTTATAGGGGATCACTGTCTCTTTGAGGATTAGCATAAATTGAAAAAATTTTGATCACATTTGACAAGAATTCTGAAATTTTGGACTGTTACCTCCTAATTAAATAACTGTTTAAGACTTTCCTATTAAGCAGGCACTACTGCTTAAAGATTTCATTATACCCTTTCACTCTTTCCTGCAGTAATAGCGCTGGATATTACCTACCTCTCATCTCTTCCAAGATGTCTGCTAGTTAACCCATTTCTGGTATATAATTCAATGGCTCTGTTATATCAACTGTGGACAATTCCCTCAAATCCTCCCATAAACTATTCATTAATAGGAGGTTCACACAAATTACTAGGAGACTTCTAGGGCTTTTGAAATTAAAAGGGTACCAAGGCAGTATCTGATCTCAACAGTTGTTACCCTTCACTCTGGTTACGTATTTGTCCTCCATTATCTAATTCTATGATGATACCTTTTACTTGTTTATTACAATGTATGCTTTTAACTCATATATTAACAGTTCCTCAGTTCCACTTTTCTATGCTTTATTCCTCAGCAATAACATTCAGATAAAATGATTTGTCTGGCCTAATGTTTTTGGAATATTATTACATTGTCTGAAACAATCAGTTTCTGCATATCTAGAAACAAATGTGTAAAAAGTTTCAAATAAGACATGTCACCTATTTATTTCAACATAAGTGATTTATCAGAAATTAAATTATACTACAGTGGTTATAGTCATTCACCAACAATTAATGGGCATCTACTATGTACACGGTACCATTTTAGGTGCTATAAGGAACACAGTGATGTGTAAGACCTCTGAAATTTGAGTACTAATGGTCTTTCCTTTGGCTCTGTTACTTTATAATGCACTCAAAATAAGAAGAGTGGCTGACATATAGTGGTGTAAAGATTACAAATTATCCTACTTACTTTAAATCATTTGATCCTCACAACACTCTAAGATGAGTACTACAGGAATTAGTTACATTTTCATATGAGAAAGATAAAACTCCAACAGTTCTCTGGAACTTGCCTAAGGTAAATGTTAGGGTCAGGACTTGAGTACTCTGGATCCAAATTCAGTGCATTTTCTATTCAGTGCTGCTGTCATGTGAAAGAAAGACCCTTTCTGTTTGGCCTCAGAGGGCAGAACAAAGAAAACAATAGTGAGAAATTGCACAAATTCACATTTGGATATGATGTCAAGAAAAAGACTTCCTATCACTTGAAGCTATGCAAAAATGTAATGGACTTTCATTGTTGGGTTTTGGGGGCAGTTTTTTGCAATTATATGTAAAAACAACTTTTTACATTCATTTAAAAAAAATTTTGAGTTCTAAATTCTCTCCCTTCCTCCCATACCCCCATTGAGAAGACAAACAATTTTATATAGGCTATAGTTATACATGTGCAGTCATGCAGCACCTATTTCCACATTAGTCATGTGAAAGAAAACACAGATTTCCCCCCTTCAAAAAAAAAAGACCCAAGAAAAATAAAGTATTTTTTAAAGTATGCTTTGATCAACATTCAGACTCCATCAGTTCTTCCTCTGGAAATAGTATTTTTCATCATATTGCTTTCAGAATTGTCTTAGATCATGATATTGCTGAGAATAGCTAAGTCATTCACAGTTGATCATCATATAATATTGCTGTTGCTTTGTACGATGTTCTCTTGGTTTTGCTCACTTTACTTTGCATTAGTTCATGGAAGTCTTCACAGATTTTTCTAAAAACATCCTGTTCATCATTTATAGCATAGCAGTATTATATCACAGTCATATAACATAACTCCTTCAGCTATTCCCCAATTGATGGGCATCCTCTCAATTTCTAATTGATTGCCACCACAATAAAAAAACTACTATGAATATTTTTAATGTATATGTCCTTTTCCTTTAAACATTTTTAAAATTTAAAATTAAATTAAATTCTTTTAATATTATATTACTTATTATTTGTATAACTATGTGTTTTGTATAGAATTATATTTATTATTATAATTTAATAGTTAAATTAATTAAAATTTAATTCTTAAAATTTCTTCTTAAATTACCAACAGTGCATTAGTGTACCAATTTTCCCACACCCCTCCAGCATTTGTCATTTTCCTTTTCTATCATATTAACTAATTATAATGGGCTTTCTTAAGAGTTGGTAGGTTCCTTTTTATTGTGGGTCTTCAGGCTGAGTCTAGGTGAACACTTCTCAAATATGTTATAGTGGAATGGATGAGATAGTAACTGAAGTCCTTTCCAGGTCAAATTTTCCGATACTCAAAAAACAAATATTGATTCCAAAGTGGAATTTTAATAAGATGTTTTCACAGTACTTATCTCATTCTGGCATGCCTCACTTTACACAACAGACTGCTCCTATAGAGAACAAAAGAAACTGGATGCTTACAATTATAATGACTAAGCTCAGCCCTTTTAAAGAAGAAATATGAGAATGAACCTCACTCCCCTCACTGAAGGGCAATGATTGTAGATGCAGAACACAATAAAAATAGTACCTGGCTGAGATACTGGTGAGTTTTGCTAAATTGCCTTTCCTTACTTGCTTTTCAATTTTTTTTTTAAGAAGAGGCGGAGGAAACAAATACTAGGAAATGAAGGTGACATAAAAGCCAAAGATGTCATATACATAGGGCTTTTTAAAGATTGTAACCAGTAATGTATGTGAGATATATAGCATTTGCTTAAAGTAAAATATACTTGTTTAATTAAAACATACTAGCATAGAAGGAAATCTGGTTTGGTGTTCAGGTAACTAAAAACAGAAATTCAAATTCTGGCTTTAAGTATAGCTTCTTTTTTTTTTCTCTCACATACATATACGTTCTTTCTCTCTTTCTCTTTCTCTCTCTCTCTCCCTCCCCCCCCACCCCTGCCAAAATGTTGCTAAATAAAATGACCAACACATTTGGTATTCTGAAGATTAAAGAGTTAATGACAGTAAGAAAGATGTACCGTGAACAATGAGATTTTCCATATATCCTGTTCTTGAGAGCATTGCAGGGCCTCCTAGAAGAAATCTATATGCCTTAAAATATGTTGGCCTGACCATCAACACAGAAAAGACCAAGTGCATGAAGAATGTCCACAGCCTAGATTTTAATATGCATTTGGATGAAGAACCTGTATAGTCTATCATTATGTATAACTAGAATAGACAACACAGATGGACAACAAAATGGACCCAGAGTTGAACAAGAGGAGAGCAGACCTTTAGAAAACTTCAAAGCTAATTTAATGACGTTTTCACCCCAAAAAGAGTTCCATCGTTTTAATATCAACATTCTATCAGTATTGTTGTATGGCAGCAAGACATGCAATACGACAGTCTCCAATGAGTTAAAAATCAATATCACACAGAGAAGACAATGAAGAGGAACCGTGGTGGGTGTGAATAGACCTTAACAAATAACCAAAGAAGAAGAATGGAAGCAAACGGTAACATAGAAGGAGCTTTCCAGTAGCATATCCTAGGGATCTGTGCTTGACCCTGTGCTGTTTAAAATTTTTATCAACTTGAATAAAAACACAGATGGCATACTTCTCAAATTTATATCTGACAAAACCAGGAAAAGTAGTTAAAGCACTGAATGATAAAATAAATATTCAGAAAAGACCTTATAAGCTAAATAGAGCTAAATTTAATAAGATGAAATTTAATAAGGACAGATGGAAAGTTTTACACTTGGAAAAAATAGTAAACACACAAGCAAGCATAAAATGGAGGAAGTGCGCTGGGGCAGCAGTTTGTCTAAAAAGAATCTTAAATTTTTCTAATTGAAGAGCAAGTTCAGTATGAAGCAACACTGTTGAGAGGCCAGCCTGAACTATAATAAAAATCTGAGGCTAAATGTAGAGGGGAATAGTGTGTACAGCTAACGATGTGTATTCCATAACACTATACTGTGGTCTGGGCAGACTATGTTGGGAGAGTACTATCTTCACTCTCTGAGTACAGTTTAGAAAGGACACAGATAACTAAAGGAACATATCATGCCATGTATGGCTTGGTTGAAAGAACAAGGGCAATTTATCCTGGCAGAGAGGTGACTTAGTGGGGCTATAATGGCTATATTAAAATAACCAAAGGACACTCACACAGAGATATTAGCCTTGTTCATGGCTCCAGAGAACAGAACTAGGACTGGGTAAAGGCTGAAAAGAGATAAGTTAAGGCTTAATGTAAGGAAAAAATTCAAAACAAGATATTCAAAGAATAAAATGGGCTGCTTTGGGAAGTTAACCAGTCCCAGTGGGGAAGTCAGACTACTCCATGCCATTTCCTAATTTGCCATTATTTACTCCCATCACAAGGCATCCTCTGCTTCTTCAAGGTCACTTTAGCCAAGTGTATCACCTAATCCACATTCTGACAGCTGTTTAACCCTCTGATGTTCTCATTCCTTTCTCAGTGAGGTCAGTGGTTGACTCAATCTTTCTCTCCACTCCAACTCCTTAACTCATAGTAGGGAATTTCAGTTTTACATATTGATGGAAATTAAGTGCTTGCTAAATTAAAAAAAAAGTTAACTTAAAATATATTCCTGATAAACTTACCTCAAAGACACTAAAATCTCAGTTTTTCAATCTTTTCAACTAGTATAACCTACTTTACCACACAGCTACACAAAGACAAGGTCGTATCTTTGATCTTGCCATTTAAAGTAGCGTAGCTCTGACTACACTACTCTCCAGTCCCTTGTTCCCTTGTCCTATTGATGCTGCCACCTTGCCAAACTCCAATCCTGAATTACTCCCGTCATCTGCCTCTTTCATACCTACTCACATACTGCTGAAAGAAAAATATGTCTCAAACTCCTGATGAGTGGATCCATTATAAATTCATGTATTTTAATCTCAACTGGAATTACATTGCAAAAAGGCAATCCTTCTATTCTTCCATAATCAATTCTCTCTCCGACTCATACACTGCTTTTTTTCTCAAACCTCCCTCAAAGGAACTCTCCCCTGACATTCCCAACTGAGGACTTCATCTGATTCTTCAAAAACAGATCAAGGCCACTCACCTCAGCTCCCTCTTCTCTCCATATCCTCGTCTCATATTCCTTAATGTAAGCCCTGGCTATTTTGCCTTTACTCCAGTATCTAAACAGATAGCTTTTCTTCTATCAAGACCAGCCCCCTGACATGTAGCCTCATATCCTTTCTCAGGTTCACCAGGTTTTTCCAGCAATTTGCAGTGCTTTTTTCCCCCCTTGTCTTCTTGGTACAGCTATGTGTTTGTAGTTGTCAGGTTTATAATTTTAAAGAAAAAAGAAATTTGTTTTTAATTAAATCTGTTTTCCTGAAACTTAAGGTATACATTAGACTATGTCCAGTTTTCTTCTTGGTGTTTTTTTTTTAATCCCAATTTGAGGAGACAGATGCTATTTTCTTCCAAGATTCCCATCAAACAAAAGATTGACTCCAGAGCTTAGAAAACACTGTAAAACTAATAGTTTCTTCTTGCTGTTAAGAATCTGGTCTAGAATAGAACTATCCCTTGTTGATCCCTCTATCTTTTAAAGGATGAAATTATCACTCAGATAAGTAGTAGTTCCTCCCTGTGTTAGGAGAAAGAAACAGACAGAAAGACAGACAATTTTAGCAGATGTTTGGATAATTAAGATTCTCATCACTATTATGTTAAATTTCTGGGACAGGCCTGTTACACTTTATGAACCACTCATTCTTCTTTATGTTTAAGTGTTCTGTAGTATACTGTGATAGCAAAATTGTTCATCCCATCTACTGATCTTCTTTCAAATCCTCTCCACTATAGCTGAGAGCTCTGAACATGAAGTTAAGAAGAGCTGAATTCAAATATGTCCAACCAACATTTATTAGTTGAGTGACTGTGAGTTAGTCACTTAACCTCTTGGTGTCTCAGTTTCCTCAACTGTAAAAGAGTAATAATAATGTTACCTACTTCTCAGGATAGCTGTAAGGATGAGATAATATTTGTAAAGTACTACATAAATGCGATTATTATTGTTAATGTTATTTTATAATCCTTCCAGTCGCTCAGATTCTCACATTCAGTTACCCTAGCCTCTTCCCACCATACATCTATTCAGTTACCAGAATCTTGTTGATTCTACCTGTGCAGCACATCTTCAGTCTCTCTCCTCCCCACTTATACAGTCACCATCCTGAGACCCTTATCATCTCTCTCCCAGATTATTGTATTAGCCTCCTGATTATCCTTTTTCCCACTTGTTTAATTCCTCTAATCTGTTCCTCAATCAGCTACCAAAGTGATGAGTTATACAGGTTTTCAGGGATGACTGGTAACTCTGTGGTGAGAGCTTGCTGAGTCCTTTTCAAGGCTATTAATTCACCTTTGGCACCCACTTGCCACCCAGGCAGATGAAATTCAGTTTTTCACTGATAGTAACAATCCAAATAGCTTTTATATTGTCAACTGAAAAAGATGTTTTGAATGCCACTAGGCTCCTCTTGTGTGGCAAACCTCCTAGTACTGATTGTATTCCAGGTGAGGTTTACAAGGCAGGGGGTCTGCTGCTCAGTCAAAAGCTGACTAGAATCTTCTGGGTTGTATGACAAAAGTAGGTTATCCCCTAGAAGTTCAAGGATGCCTCCATTGTCTGTCTCTGTAAAGGAAAAGAAAACAGGTTGTCCTGTGACAGTCACAGGGGGATCCTCTCTCTTAGTCATTACCAGCCAGTTTCTTTCCAGAGTTCTTAATAGGCTGATCTTTTACCCAGAAGACTGTCATATAGCTGAGAGCCAGTGTGGCTTCAGAAATGGCTAAGGAATGGTCAATATGATGTTTGCTGCCCAACAACTCCAGGAGAAATTGCAGGAGCAGAACATGTCTGTAAACAATGTTCATTGATCTGACCAAGCCCTTTGATGCTATCAGTCATGAGGGCCTGTGGAAAATTTTGGCAAAATTTGGTTGCCCAGAGGAGTTCATTGGTATTATATATGTCAGTTTCTAATGGCATGCTTACATAGGTTCTGGATAATAGACAATGCTCTTGCATTTTTCCAGGCTGTGTGCTTGCTCAAATGCATGTTTTCAGCAGTGTTTTCTGCTTTCAAGGAGGAAGAAAGCAGCATCAACCTCAGCTACACACTGGCTGTATATTATTTAATATGAAAAGGCTACAAGCCAAGACCAAAGTGGAAGGAGAACTTGTATGTGACTTTTTGTTTGCAGATGATCGTGCACTCAATACAGCCTCTGAGGCAGGAATCCAAGAGTAAGGATCAGTTCTCTATTGCTTGTGCTAATTTTGGCCTGATAATTAACACCAGCAAAACAAAGATTCTCCACCAGCGAGCACCACACTGTCCATGCGTGCAACCATCAGTTACAGCAAATGGAGAAATTTTGAGTGCTGTGCACAAGTACATGTATCTTGGCAGTATACTTTCCAAGGATGTACACATAACTGATGAAGTTGAAGCAAGCATTGCCTGAGCTAGCTCAGTGTTTTGGAGGCTCCAAAAGAAAAGTGTGGGTTAGAAGAGGTATTAGCTGCCCACCAAACTGAAGGTCTTCAGAGCAACTGTGCTTGTTGCACTGTTGTATGCCTACGAAACCTGGACAATATATACCAGTTTCATGCCAGGAAATTGAATTGCTTCCATTTGAATTGTCTTAGGAAGATTTTTTTTTTTTATTTTGTAATGTTTAACAATCACTGCCATACAATTGTGATTTTATCCCCCCCACCTGCCCCCTACTCCCCCCCTCCCTCCCCACGACTGCATACAATTCTGTATAGATTCTACATATACTTTCCTATTGAGTATATTTTCACTATAGTCATGCTATGTAGTCAGACTAAGATAAATGAAAGAAATCGTATAACAAATCAGAACATGATACACAAACACATACACATACACAAACATGATCTGCTACAATATGTGAGTGACTTCCATATTTCTCTCTCTGAGTGTGGCAGGCATTTTGCCTTGAGATCCTCCATTGGGATTTTTTTTTTTTTTTGGTAAGAAGTTCTTGTGTTATTACAAAAATCTAAGTCTACCAGAAAAAACTCTCACAGACTGTGGTTGTTGCTGTGCATTAAGTTCTCCTGGTTCTGCTCCTTTCACTCAGCATCAGGTCATATGAGTCCTTCCAGGCCTCTCTGAAGTCTTCTTGTTCATCATTTCTTATGGCACAATAGTACTCCATTACATTCATATACCATAATTTATTCAGCCATTCCCCGATTGATGGACATCCCCTTGACTTCCAGTTTTTGGCAACTACATAGAGTGCTGCTATAAATATTTTTGTACATGTGGGACCCTTTCCCATTTTTATGATCTCTTGGGGATATAGTCCTAGTAGCGATATTGCTGGGTCAAAGGGTATGCACATTTTTGTAGCCCTTTGGGCATAGTTCCAAATTGCTCTCCAGAATGGTTGGATGCGCTCGCAGCTCCACCAACAATGAATTAGTGTTCCAACTTTCCCACATCCTCTCCAGCATTTATCATTTTCTTGTTCTGTCATGTTTGCCAATCTTATAGGTGTGATGTGGTACCTCAGAGTTGTTTTGATTTGCATCTCTCTAACCAATAGTGATTTAGAGCATTTTTTCATATGATTATAGATAGCTTTAATTTCTTCCTCTGAAAATTGCCTGTTCATATCCTTTGACCATTTATCAATTGGGGAATGACTTGTATGATTATACATTTGGATCAGTTCTCTATATATTCTAGAAATGAGGCCTTTATCCCCGAGCTTAGCTGTAAAAATTCTTTCCCAATTTACTACATCCCTCCGGATTTTGGTTGCATTGGGTTTGGTTGTGCAAAAACTTCTCAGTTTAATGTAATCAAAGTTATCCATTTTGCATTTCATAATGCATTCTATCTCTCCTTAGTAAAGAATTCTTCCCTTCTCCATAGATCTGATAAATACACTATTCCTTGCTTCTCCAGTTTATTCATGATATCAATCTTTATACCTAAATCATGTACCCATTTGGACTTTATTCTTGTGTACGGTGTCAGGTATGGGTCTATGCCTAATTTCCGCCACACTGTTATCCAGTTTTCCCAGCAATTTTTGTCAAACAATGAGTTCTTATCCCAGAAGCTGGGGTCCTTGGGTTTATCAAACAGAAGGTTGCTATATTCCTTGCCTACTGCATCTTGAGTGCCAAGTCTATTCCACTTGTCTACCTCTCTGTTTCTTAGCCAATACCAAGTGGTTTTGATAATTGCTGCTTTATAGTACAGTTTGAGGTCTGGTAGCGCTAGGCCACCTTCCCAAGCATTTCTTTTCATTAGTCCCTTTGATATTCTGGACCTTTTGTTTTTCCAAATGAATTTTGATATTATTTTATCCAGCTCTAGAAAGTAATTGTCTGATAGTTTAATTGGTATGGCACTAAATAAGTATATTAATTTGGGTAGAATTGTCATTTTTATTATATTAGCCCGGCCTACCCATGAGCAACTAATGTTTTTCCACTTACTTAAATCTGACTTTATTTGTGCAAAAAGTGTCTTGTAATTGTGTTCATATAATCCCTGGGTTTGTTTTGGCAGGTAGACTCCTAAGTATTTTATACTGTCTGCCCTAACTTTAAATGGGATTTCTCTTTCTATCTCTTGCTGTTGGACTTTGTTGCTAATATATAGGAATGCAGAAGATTTGTGTGGGTTTATTTTGTACCCTGCAACTTTGCCAAAGTTGTTTATTAATTCTAGTAATTTTTTACTTGAATCTCTGGGATTCTCTAGGTAAATCATCATATCATCTGCAAAGAGTGATAACTTAGTTTCTTCTTTGGCTATTTTAATTCCTTGGATATCTTTATCTTGTCTAATTGCTACAGCTAACATTTCTAGTACCATATTAAATAATAGTGGTGATAATGGACAACCTTGTTTCACCCCTGATCTTATTGGGAATGCATCTAGCTTATCCCCATTGCATATAATGCTTGCTGAAGGTTTTAGATAGATACTGCTTATTATTTTATGGAAAGTTCCCTTTATTCCTACATTCTCCAATGTTTTTAGTAGGAATGGATGTTGTATTTTGTCAAAAGCTTTTTCTGCATATATTGAGATAATCATGTGGTTTTTGTTAGCTTTGTTGTTGATGTGATCGATAATGCTAATAGTTTTCCTAATATTGAACCAGCCCTGTAGTCCTGGTATGAATCCTACCTGATCATAATGTATTAATCTCGTGATAAGATGCTGTATTCGTTTTGCTAGAATCTTATTTAAAATTTTTGCATCTATATTCATTAGGGAAATTGGTCTATAATTTTCTTTCTCTGTTTTGTCTCTTCCTGGTTTGGGTATCAAAACCATATTTGTATCATAGAAAGAATTTGGGAGGACTCCTTCTTCCCCAATTTTCAAGAATAGTGTATGTAGTATTGGAATTAACTGTTCTTTAAATGTTTGATAGAATTCACTTGTGAATCCATCTGGCCCTGGAGATTTTTTCCTAGGGAGTTCATTGATGGCTTGTTCAATTTCTTTTTCTGAGATGGGGTTGTTTAAGTATTCAACTTCCTCTTCTGTTAATCTGGGCAATTTGTATTTTTTAAAATATTCATCCATCTCATTTAGATTATCGAATTTGTGGGCATAAAGTTGGGCAAAGTAGTTTCTAATTATTGTTTTAATTTCCTCCTCATTGGAGGTGAGTTCACCCCTTTCATTTTTAATATTAGTAATTTGGTTTTCTTCTTTCTTTTTTTTAATCAGATTGACCAAAGGTTTATCAATTTTATTAGTTTTTTCATAAAACCAACTATTGGTTTTATTTATTAATTCAATAGTTTTCTTAATTTCAATTTTATTAATCTCTCCTTTGGTTTTCAGTATTTCTAATTTGGTATTTACTTGGGGATTTTCAATTTGTTCTTTTTCTAGCTTTTTCAACTGCAAGCCTAAGTCATTGATCTCCCCTTTCTCTATTTTATTTATGTAAGCATTCAGAGATATAAAACTTCCCCTAATAACTGCTTTTGCAGTATCCCATAAGTTTTGGTATGTTGTCTCACTATTGTCATTCTCTCGAATGAAATTGTTGATTGTTTCTATGATTTCTTCTTTAACCCAACCCTTCTTTAGAATTAGATTATTTAGTTTCCAATTGATTTTTGGTTTCTCTTTCCATGGCCTTTTATTACATGTAATTTTTAATGCATTATGATCTGAAAAGGATGCATTGATTATCTCTACCTTTCTGCACTGGATTGTGAGATTTTTATGTCCTAGTACATGGTCAATTTTTGTAAATGTTCCATGTACCGCTGAGAAAAAAGTATATTCCTTTCTATTCCCATTTAATTTTCTCCAAAGATCTATCATATCTACCTTATCCAGAGTTTTATTTACCTCCTTAACCTCTTTCTTGTTTATTTTGAGGTTGGATTTATCGAGTTCAGAGAGGGGGAGGTTGAGGTCCCCCACTAGTATAGTTTTGCTATCAATTTCTTCCTTCAACTCCCCCAACCTCTCCTCTAAGAATCTGGATGCTATACCACTTGGAGCATACATGTTTAGTAATGATATTGCTTCATTGTCTATGGTGCCTTTTAGCAGGATATAGTTTCCATCCGTATCCCTTTTGATTAGATCTATTTCTGCTTTTGCTTTGTCTGAGATTAGGATTGCTACTCCTGCCTTTCTTACATGAGCTGAAGCACAATATATTCTGCTCCATCCTTTGACCTTTATCCTATGTGTATCCCCCCGTTTCAAATGTGTTTCTTGTAAGCAGCATATTGTTGGATTATGGCTTTTAATCCATTCTGCTATCCGTCTCTGTTTTATGGGAGAGTTCATTCCATTCACATTCACAGTTATGATTACAATCTGTGTATTTCCCTCCAACCTCTTTCCCACCATTTGTGCTTTTAGCTCTCCCGTCTCCCTTCCCCTCCTCAATAGTATTCACTTTTCTCCCCCTCTTCCTGCAGCCTTCCCCTCCTTCTTTTGACCCCCCTCCCTTTTAGTTCCCTTTACTCTTATTGCTTCTTTCCTCCCTTTTAGCCACCCTCCCCTTTCTTCCCCCTTCCCCTCCTACTACCTATAGAGCTAGTTAGGCTTATCTACTTAAGATTATTGTTCCCTCCTTTGAACAAATCAGATGAGAGTACCTCTCAAACAATGCTCATCTCCCTCCCCTCCTTCCCTCTACTATAGTTTTGTACTTCTTCCTGTGATATAATTTGCCATTTTCTGCTTCCCCCTTTCCGCACCTCCTATTACATTCCCTTCTCATACTTAAATCATATTTTTGACATGACATCACTTACTTTATGCCCGTTCCCTCTACATATATCCCTTTTATCATAATAGCTGCACAGTTCTCAAGATTAACAGGTATCATCTTCCCTTATAGGGAGGTAAACAGTTTGCCCTAATTGAGTAGCAAGTTTTTGTTTTTGTTTTTTCCCCTCTGTTTACCTTTTTATGATTCTCTGGAGACCTGCATTTGAAGATCAAATTGTCTATTGAGTTCTGGTGTTTTGGTCAGGAAGCTCTGGAAATCCCTTATTTCGTTGAATGACTTTCTCCTTGCCTGAAATGTTATGCTGAACTTTGCTGGGTAGTTGATCCTTGGTTGAAGTCCCAACTCCTTTGCCTTACGGAATATTGGGTTCCAATTCTTTCGATCTTTTAATGTAGAAGCTGCAAGGTCCTGTGTGATCCTGACTGTGTGTCCTTGATATTTGAATTGTTTCTTTCTGGCTGCTTGTAGTATTTTCTCCTTCACTTGATAGCTCTGGAATTTGGCAACTATATTTCTTGGGGTTTTGAGTTTGGGATCCCTTTCGGGAGGGGAACGGTGGATTCTTTCGATGACTATTTTGCCCTCTGAGTCTAGTACTTCTGGACAGTTTTCCTTGATGATTTCCTGGAAGGTATTGTCCAGACTCTTTTCTTCATCATGGGTTTCTGGCAGGCCAATAATTCTTAGATTTTCTCTCCTGGATCTATTTTCCAGGTCAGTTGTTTTTCCAATTAAATATTTTACATTTTCTTCTATCTTTTCATTCTTTAGATTTTGTTTGACTGATTCTTGTTGCCTCATTGAGTCATTAGTTTCTACTTGCCCAATTCTAATCTTCATCGTAGTGTTTTCTTCAGTTAGCTTTTCCATCTCCTTTTCCATCTGACCAATTTTTCCCTTTAGGGAGCTATTTTCTCCATTTAATTTTTGTGCTTCTTTTTCCAATCGACCAGTTTTCCCAGTTAGGTTTTGGGTTTCCATTTCCATCTGATCAATTTTCCCAATTAGGTTTTGGGTTTCCTTTTCCATTTGATTAGCTCTTCCTTTTAGGGAATTATTCTCTCCAGTTAATTTTTGAACTTCCTTTTCCATTTCTTCAATTTTCTTTTTCAGGGTGATGTTCTCATCAGTGAATTCTTTTTTTATAGTTTTAAAATCATTGGCCAGTTTTTCTTTTATATCCTTCTTCAGACATTCCAGGTAATCTAGTTGTGCTTGCGAGAAATTCATAGTCCCATCTGAGGTTTCAGATGGAAGTACAGTCTCAGCCCTAACCTCTTTGGTGTTTGTGTTTTGGTCCTTATCCCCATAGAAAGATTCTATGGTTTTTTCACTTTTCGTCTGCTTTTTCCGATTCATGATGTTGGCTGAGTGTTGTAGCTTTTGGTTCTTTCAGTCAGAAGGTACAGATCTTTAAGTTGAGCTGATGTGTGTCTGGGCTAAAAGCAGGCTTTTGTTTTTTGTTTCCCCGATCAACCCTGGGGTTAGCTTGTTAGGTGTGTGGGAGGTGTGGTCTGGTCTCAGGCTATCTCCTCAGCTGACTTGAGGCAAAGGCATGGTCAGGGGATGGTAATCCCAGCTTCCCTATTGTCTTCCCTTTTCCCCTGGAGGGCTGGGGCACGCCTAGAAGCTAACACGTGTTCCCGCCCCTCCTGGGGCTCGTCTCCCGGCTCTGAGGCTTGCCTGGGTCTCAGTGCGAATTTTCTCTGCCCTGGGTCGTCTGTCCCTCCAGATCGCCTCCACCACAGTAGGAAGAATCCCCCTTTGCCACTTTTCCAGCCTCTGGTGTTATGAGACCACCCGCCCCCTTCTGCTGTTCCCGCTGATCCAGGATTAATCTGGGGAAGAATTTTATGGTTCCCTCACGGTCATCAGGGGGGAGGAGAGAGCACTTACTGATCACTCTGCCATCCCAGTTCCTGGAAGTTCAAGTAGTGACCCACCGAAGTCCGTCTTCAGGCTGAATATTTCAAGGGCTGCTGCGGTGATGTCTGGCACTCAGCGGCTCTCACCGGCTCGGCCTGGCTTATCTCCTGCTCCGCTGGTCTTGCCCGCCACTCTCGGGCTCCTCTGGTCCCCTCCGCCCTGCCGCGCCGACCGCACTGCGCTGTGCGCCGGGGCCTTACCACCGCGGAACAGATCCCTCCCGTGGACCCTCCGGTCCAGCCTGGGCTCCGAATCCGTCAAAATCCGTCACCCACTGGATTTTACACCTCCAAAGTCTGGTCAGACTCTCCCCCCAGAGATATCCAGAGGAGTTTTTCCAGGAGCTTAGGTGAGTCGTTGCTTTCACTCCGCCATCTTGTCTCCGCCCCCGTCTTAGGAAGATTCTGAAGATCACCTGGTAGAATAAGGTACCAGACACTGAGGTCCTTTCTTGATCTGAACTGCCAAACATTCAGACTTTGTTGCAAAGAGCACAAGTCCAGTGGGTTGGCCATATTGTTCAAATGCCAAATGTACATTTGTAAGACTATTTTATGGAGAACTCATGCAAGGCAAGTACTCACAGGGAAGTCAGAAGAAGCAACACAAGGACATTCTTAAGGTCTCTCTGAAGAACTTTGGAATCGATTATGAGACATGGGAGACACTTGTACAGGACTTTTAGGCATGGCATGTTGATATAAAAAAAGACGCTTTTCTCTATGAGAAGGAAATTACAGTAGCTCAAAGGAAACATGAGATGCACAAATTTAGAACTATCTCCATTCCAAATGTTCAGATGGACTATTTGTGCCTGACCTGTGGTAGAGCCTTCTGAACTTATATTGGTTTGATCTGCCACAGTTGGACACACTGTACCTTGACTCCAACACGGTGTCATTTTAGACCTCTTCAAGCACAAAAGGACAACAACCAACAACCAAAATGATATTTCTAAAGCACAGATATGAGCATGTTACTCCCTGCCCCAAAACTCCAAAGGTTCCCTATTACCTCTAGGATCAAAGCTCCTCTAGTTTGGCATTTACAACTTTGTTCCAACACATCTTTTCAGAATTTTTATTATATGTATTTTTCTCTTCATGCATCCCAGCCAAAATTTCTTTCTCGCTGTTTCTCATAAATGATATCCATTCTCCCTTTTCCATGTCTTTACAAGGGGTTTGTCTTATATCCCTAGAATATCTCTACCTCTTAGAATTTCTAGTTTACTTCCAAGCTCGGTTCAATCTCCCCATATCCTATTCTCAGACACCAACTTCTTTAGCCAGCTGTTCACTTGCTGAATAATCAATTCTTCTGTTTTGCATCCCTTTCCTTCAGTGGACATCAGTGTCCTACAGTACCCTCTCTTGCCTCTGAAGGCATGATTTCCAGCTTCTGAAAGGAAGAGGAAAGGTAAGGGGGGGGTGGGGTGGGGAGCAGGTGCGGAGGAGAGGGAGGCCCTTCTATTTGACCAGGCTCCTTCTAGCTTTATGAAAGACAGCAGGCATAAAAGGGAGCAGGCACAACTTCCATCTCTTGCTGCATGGTTTCCAGTGGTCTTCAGACTCCAGAAAGAAGAGGAGAGGTAAGGTAGGGGCCTTTCATGTGACGATACACATTCTACCACTTGCTGTACATAACTCCTTAAGAGGAAAAAGAAAGGAAGCCCAGCCCAACTTCCAGCTCCTGCTGCCTGGTTATGAATCCTTCATCCAGAGTATGTCTACTAAAGCTGGGTGTCCCTCAGGGCTCTGTCCTGGGCCCTCTTCTCTTCTCCCTCTATACTACTTCACTTGGTGATCTCATCAGCTCCCATGGATTTAATTGCTATCTCTATGCTAATAATTCTCAAATCTGCCTTTCCTGCCTCAGTCTCTCTGCTGACCTCCAATCCTATATCTTCAGATGCCTTTCAGATATCTCAAGCTGGATTTCTAGTAAATGTCTTTAACTCAAAATGTCCAAAACAGAACTTATTATCTTTTCCCTCAACCTCTCCACCCTCCCAGTCACAGAGGCTCATACCCTTGGTGTCATCCTGGATTCCTCATTATCTCTCATCACTCTCACGTACCCATATCCAAGCTGTTGCCAAGACCTGCCAGTTTCAGCTTTGTAATATCTCCCAAATATGCCTCCTTTTCTCCTCTGACACTGCCATTGTTTTGGTGCAGGTCCTCATCAACTCACACCAAGACCATTGCAACCATCTGCTGGTAGTTCTGCCTGTCTCACGTCTCTTCCATTCAGTCCATCCTCTATTCAGCCCTCAAAGTGACTTTCCTAGAATAGCAGCTCAACCATTGCACCCCAGTCCTCAATAACATCTTATGACTCCCTTTCACTTCTAGGATCAAATACAAAATTCTCTATTTGGCATTCAAAGGCTTTTCATAACCTAGTTCTTTCTTTTCTGTGTTCTCATACTATAAAGCTACACACTGCCCTGCCTTGTACTGCCGTTTTCTGTTCTTCTAAGATCACTAACCCATATCAGAACTACTCTCAATATTTGTCTAATCAGGTTTCTTCTATGACCCCTGATGATGATGTGTTTCAGATAGAACACATGCATCATCTCGTATTAGAATAAAAGCAGTTTATTCTTGTTTAGTCCATCATCACTGTTCATTTGTATTTACCTTTTTATGTGTTCTTAACTCCTGTAGTAACTTCAGAGTGTCTATACATCTCTAGTCTTTTCATCAAGAATAATTGGAAGTCCTTTATTCCATTAAATATTCATTCTTTTCTTCTGTAGGATTATATTCAATTTTTATGAATAAGTTATCCTTGACTGTAAACTTATATTCTTTTGCCCCAGAATATCATATTCCAAGTTCTCTGCTTCTTTAGACTGGTAGCTGCTAAATTATGTGTGATCCTGACTGTGCCTCCTTGGTACTTGAATTCTTTCTTTCTGGCTTTTGGAATATTTTTTTCTTTGACCTGGAAGCTCTAGACTTTGACTGTAACATTCCTCGGATTTTCGTTGTGGAGTTACTGGTAGTTTCCTTCTATTTCCACTTCACCTTCTGGTTCTAAGAGATGTGGGCAGTTTTCTATTATTCCTTGAAATATGAAATATTCCTATTCTTTTATTTCTTCAGCACTTAGCATAGTCCCTGGCACATAATAGGTGACCTGGTCATGTCATTCAGGAAGTCTGATAGTTCTTAAATTTTTTTCTTCCTCCATGTTCTGTGTGTTATTTTTGTGCTATACTGTAATGCCAATGCAATACCCACAGCAGCCACTATGAATATGCATGCGTATTTCCAGGGTAAATTCGCAAAATATAATAAACTCTTTTCCTCAAAGGCAAACCAAAGTATTTATTTAGTACATCATTAGAATACCAGGAGGTAAGATTTAACAGTGTACTTATCACTAATCCAGGGAGCCCTGACATCTTAAACCTTCTTTTGTCAGGCTTCCCCACAAAAACAAGTTCCCCTAGACAAATTTCCTCCCTCCACCCACTCACAGCTTACTTCTCTCTCTGTTCCTTGGGCCAACTGCTCCCACTCACAGATTGCTTCTCTTTCTCTGCTGTACTTGCTCTCACTCTCTGCTCATCTTTTCTCTTTCTCCTTGGGCAAGTTCCTCCTAGTCTGAGCTCCAAGTGACCCAGGCTCCATGTGATCACAGGTTACATGTGTTAGGCCTATTAATGGGTAGGGAAGATCTTCCTATTCTATTAACATTATAGATAACCTTATCTTTTCTTTTCATTTTTCAGTCTTTTGACATTTTTGATATTTCTTTTGTCTCTTGGAGTTGTTACTTTCTATTTGATTCATTGTAATTTTCAGAGAATTTGTTGGTGGGGCAAGGTTCTGTAGCTCTTGTGTTGAGCTGTTAATGCCCTTCCTTCCTTCCTTTTTTCATATTCTTTGGCAATACTTCCCAGTACTTCTCTTCTTGCAATATAATTTGTGCCCACATGAATCACCAGAAGTCGGTCATAGTTTTAACAAGCCTTGGAAAGTACTCTGATTTGTCTGAGAAACATGTCCCAAGAAGACAACAGACTATTGTTATCAGCTCAATCAGTGGGTGTCTTAGGAGAGAATGACCAACCACCACCGTTTGTCTCTTCTCCCTCTGATGATCTTTTATCTTTCAGCACCTACAATGCACTTTTTCTGTCCATGAAGGGCAAAAACTGCTTCCTCCTTAAAAGCATCCAACTCCATCCTTTTCAGAAAAACAAGAGAATTTGATTTTTAGCTCTAAGTATATAATTGTCCTATTTCTTCATGTCTTTCTCTATGTGACATTTTTCTACCACCCAAACTCTGAACAAAAGTCAACTTTCCCTTCTTGAACTTAAGACTCATTGAAGCTTTGCTTTTTGGATTTTTTAAAAGAAATATTTCATTGTTCTTGATAACCTAGAGTACAGATATTCTAACATAGTGATGGCAGAACTTTGAAAATGGGTAAAGTGAACCAATATTTGAACAAATATTTTCATTCCATAAAGCAGAAGGAGGCTTTGTAACTTTTAGGGTATACAAGTAGAAATGATGTTCAACTCTCTTCAATTCATTAACTGAAATTAGTTGTAAATTTTCACGCACAAAGTCAACATAAAAAATTTGCCTTTTAGGAAATATCCAGAGTAAAATTCAGATCAAGAAAAAGACAGTGAAGCAATGTGAGAAATATCATTTGTATAGCAAAGGCATAAAACAAAAATCTGGCAATGGCCAAAAAAGAGACATCTCTGGCATATGAGCAGTGGTATACTGATACGTACAACATACTTTTAAATTTCATCTATAAAACTAACATTTTCTCCATCATTTTCTTAACAACAAATCGAGCCTTAATTTGTTTACTAATTTCTGAGGTGTAAATGTCCATATATGCTGTCCAGTCATATCAATTAATGGCAGACATATAGTGGAAATAGAATGAATAAATGAATGAATGAATGAAAAGGATGAGTCAGCAAGCATTTATTAAGAACTTATACTTGACAGGCAGTGTGCTAAGAGCTGGGCAAACAAAGAAAAGCAAAAATACCATCCCTAACTGTCAAAGAGTTCGTATTCTAATGAAGGTAAATGCAAATTAACTAGGTACAGTCAGTTCTATTATGATGTCTGTTTGAAAACATGAATTTGTTCCAATGAAACTGATAGATTAGGGGAAAATCTGAGTGTAACTTGGAATTTCAGTTTGTTTAATTTTACAACAAGAAGACAACAACCATCCACAACTGTTGTAACAATTTTCCTTTGAATTTCACTTCAGAATTATTCAAAGGCTCTAACTCTTCTAAAATTGTCAGTGAAGTACATGTCAACAAGCAAAATTCAAGTCTTTTTCAAGATAAAGTGCCATATTTATTGTACATTTGCCAGTGCAGTAGGAGCTATGGACAGAAGAAAATTGGTCAGCACAAAGTCCACACCCTGCCACAGTCAAGCCTTCTGGAGTTGTGGCCCAGGGTAAGTACCCTCTTTCCCAGTAGCCCTTGACTTTGCCAGCTACAGGCCCCTTGGGCACCAGTGCAGCCCCAGGTCACCAACAAAGTATGTGCCTCTTGAAGCTTACATTCCTTTTTTTTTTTTTTTTTTTTACTATTTTTTCCAATTACATGTAAAAACAAATTTTACATTCTTTTTTTAAATTGTAAGTTACAAGTTTTCTTTGTCCTTTCCTTTTCTTCCCCCACATTGAGAAAACAAGCAGTTTGGTGTAGGCTATACATGTGCAGTCATGCAATACATATTTCCATATTAGTCATGCTGTGAAAGAAAAGAGACCAAAAAAAATTTTAAGTAAAAAATGATATACTTTGATCTGCACTCAGACTCTATCAGTTCTTTCCCTGCAAGTAGTATTTTATAACATGTCCTTCAGAATTGTCTCAGATTTTTGTATTGCTGAGAATAGCTAAGTCATTCACAGTTGATCATCATGCAATATTGCTGTTACATTGTACATGTTCTGGTTCTGTTCAAATTACTTTGCATCAGTTCATATAAGTCTTCCCACGTTTTTTGGAAAGCATCATTTCTTTTAACACAATAGTACTCCATCACAAGCATATCCCATAACTTGTTCAACTATTCACCAGCTGAGGCATCCCCTCAATTTCCAGTCCATTGCCACCAAAAAAAAGTACTATAAATATTTCTGTATGTATAGATCCTTTTCCCCCCCTCTCCCTTTTAAAATCTCTTTGGGTTACAGATCTGGTAGTGGTATTGCTGAGTCAATGGATATGTACCATTTTATAGCATGATTTTATAGCACCATTTTTGGGCATAGTTCCAAATTGCTGTCCAGAATGGTTAGATCAATTCACAACTCCACCAAAAGTGCATTAGTATACCCATTTCCCCACATCCTTTTCAATGTTTGACATTTTCCTTTCCTGTCATGTTAGCCAATCTGATGGGTGTGAGGTGGTACCTCAGAGTTTTTTTAAATTTTGCCTTTCTCTAATCTATAGTTATTTGAAGGATCTTTTTCTTTGAAGGATCTATATTATATTATCTATATTATATGACAATATATAGCTTTGATTTCTATGTTTGAAAACTGCCTGTTCATATCCTTTGACCCTTTATCAAGTAGAGAATGACTTGTATTTTAATTTAGATTTAGTTGTCTAAATATCTGAGAAATGAGGCCTTTATTAAAGAAACTTGCTGTAAAAAAAATTTCCCCCCACTTTTCTGCTTTCTTTCTAATTTTGGCTGCATTAGTTTTATTTGTGCAAAACCATTTTAAATTAATGTAATCAGAATCATCAGTTTTACATCCTGTAATGCTCTCCGTCCCTTGTTTGGGCATACATTCTTCCCTTATCCATAGTTATGACAGCGGAACTTCCTCTTGCTCTTCTAATTTGCTTAGGGTATCACCCTCATATCTATATCATGTACCCATTTTTACTTTATATTGGTATATGGTGTGAGATGTTGGTCTGTACCTAGTTTCTGCCAAATTGCTTTTCAGCTTTCCCAGCAATTTTTGGTATATAGCGAGCTGGGATCTTTGGATTTGTCAAATACTGTGTTTTACTACTGTGGTTTGTGCATCCAGTTTATTCCACTGATCTGCCACTCTATGTCTTACCCAGTACCAAACTGTTCTGATGATTACTGCTTTATAATACAGTTTGAGATCTAGCATTGCTAGACTGCCTGCCTTCAGATTGTTGTCATTATTCCCCTTCATATTCTTGATCTTTTATTTTTTTAATAAATTGATTTTATTTATTTTCAGTGTTCTACAATAACTACCATATAACTTAGATTATTATTTTCCCCTCCCTCCTTCCCTGAGACAGCATACAATTTTGTATAGGTTCTACATATGCATTCCTATTAAATACATTTTCACTATAGTCATAATGTGTTGAAGAATTAAAATGAGTGGAAGAAGTCATCTAACAAACCAAAACGCAATACACACACACACACAGACACACACACACAAATGATCTGCTACATTCTGCGATTGAATTCCATAGTTCTTTTCTCTGGATGTGGAAGGCATTTTGCCTTAGAAGACCATTGGGAATTTTTTTTAAGTCCTTGCATTGTAATGAAGTTCCAAGTCTACCAGAAAAAACTGTTGCACACTGTGGTCGTTGCTGTGGACAAAGTTCTCCTGGTTCTGCTCCTTTCACTCAGCATCGGATTACATGAGTCTTGCCAGGCCTCTCTGAAGTCTTCCTGTTCATCATTTCTTATAGCACAATAGTATTCCATTACATTCATATACCATAATTTATTCAGCCATGCCCCAGTTGATGGGCATCCTCTTGATTTCCAGCTTTTGGCCGCCACAAAGAGAGCTGCTAAAAATATTTTTGTATATGTGGGAGCCTTTCTCATTCTTATGATCTCTTGGGGATACAGTCCCAGAAGTGCTATTGCTGGGTCAAAGGGTATGCACATTTTTGTAGTCTTTTGGGCATAGTTCCAAATTGCTCTCCAGAATGGTTGGATCAGCTCACAGCTCCACTAACAATGAATTAGTGTTCCAGCTCTCCCACATCCTCTCCAACATTTATCATCTTCCTGTCCTGTCATGTTTGCCAATCTGATAGGTGTGATGTGGTACCTCAGAGTTGTTTTGATTTGCATGCCTCTAATCAAAAGTGATTTAGAGCATTTTTTCATATATAGGTATCTTTAATTTCTTCCTCTGAAAACTGCCTGTTCATATCCTTTGACCATTTATCAATTGTGGAATGACTTGTAGTTTTGTACGTTTGACTCAGTCTTCTATATGTTCTAGAAATTAAGTCTTTATCACTGACATTGGCTGTAAAAATTCTTTATCAGTTTTCTACATCCCTCCAAATTTTGGTTACGTTGGGTTTGGTTGTGCAAAAACTTTTTTTTTTTTCTACTGATAAACATGTTTTATTTGAAGAAACGGTAACATTCGCAGGCGAATTCTGAATTACATTGCCAAAAGCCTACTGGACATGCTCGTCCATCCGGCACTAGGATAGGGGCAGGATTTGTCCGATTGAATATCTCATGGGCACCTGAAACTCAACACATCAAAAACTGACTTCTTCCTCTTTCCTTTGATCCTGTGCAAAAACTTTTTAGTTTAATATAATCAAAATTATACATCTTGCCCTTCATAATACTTTGTCTCTTCTTTAGTGAAAAATTCTTCCCTTCTCCATAAATCTGATAAATACACTATTCCTTGCTCCACCAATTTGTCTACAGTATCAATGTTTATACCTGGATCAAGTACCTGTTCGGATTTTATTCTTGTGTATGGTGTCAAGCATTGATCTGTGCCTAGTTTCCATCACACTTTTATCCAGTTTTCCCAGCAGTTTTTGTCGGAGAGTGAGTTCTTATCCCAGAAGCTGGGATCCTTGGGTTTATCAAACAGTAGATTGCTATATTCATTGTCTACTGTGTCTTGAGTACCTTGCCTATTCCAGTTGTCTGCCCTTCTGTTTCTTAGCTAGTACCAAGTGGTTTTGATAATCGCTGCTTTATAATACAATTTGAGATCTGGTAGTGCTAGGCCACCTTCCCTTTTTTCGTTAGTCCCCTTGATATTCTGGACCTTTTGTTCTTCCAAATGAATTTTGATACTATTTTTTCCATCTCTAGAAAGTAATTATCTAGTAGTTTAATTGGTGTGGCACTAAATAAGTACATCAATTTTGGGTAGAGTTGTCATTTTTATTATATTGGCATGGCCTACCCGTGAGCAACTGATATTTTTCCACTCACATAGATCTGACTTTATTTGTGTGAAAAGTGTCTTGTAGTTGTGTTCATGTAGTCCCTGGGTTTGTTTTGGCAGGTAAACTCCCAAATATTTTATAGTGTCTACCCTAGCTTTAAATGAGATTTCTCTTTCTATCTCTTGCTGTTGGACTTTGTTATTAATATACAGAAATGTAGAAGATTTGTGTGGGTTTATTTTGTAACCTGCAACTTTGCCAAAGTTGTATATTATTTCAAGTAGTTTTTACTTGAATCTCTGGGATTTTCTAAGCATATCATCATATCATCTGCAAAGAGTGATAATTTAGTTTCTTCTTTGCCTATTCTAATTCCTTCAGTTTCTTTATCTTGTCTAATTGCTATAGCTAACATTTCTAGTACCATATTGAATATTAGTGGTGATAATGGACATCCTTGTTTCATCCCTGATCTTATTGGAAATGCATCTAGCTTATCCCCATTGCATATAATGCTTGCTGAAGGTTTTAGGTAGATACTGCTTATTATTTGTGGAAAGTTCCCTTTACTCCCATGCTCTCCAATGTTATTAACAGGAATAGGTGTTGTATTTTGTCGAAAGCTTTTCCTGCATCTCTTGAGATAATCATGTGGTTTCTATTAGTTTTGTTGTTGATGTGATTGATAATGCTAATAGTTTTCCTAATATTGAAGCAGCCCTACGTTCCTGGTATGAATCCTACTTGATCATAATGTATTATTATTTTTTAAATTATTATTATTATTTATTTACTTAAGTTTTCAACATTCATTTCCACATAATTTTGAGTTCCAAATTTTCTTCCCATTTCTCCACTCCCCCCACCCCAAAACACTGAGCATTCTAATTACCCCAATCACCAATCTGCCCTCCCTTATAACATTCCTCCCTTCCCTCATCCCCATCTTCTCTTTTGTCCTGTAGGGCAAGATCAATTTCTATACCCCATTACCTGTATTTCGTATTTCCTAGTTGTATGCAAGAACAGTACTCAATAGTTGTTCCTAAAACTTTGAGTTCCAACTTCTCTTCCTCTCTCCCTCCCCACCCATCCCCATTGGGAAGGCAAGAAATTCAATATAGGCCATATCTGTGTAGTTTTGCAAATGATTTCCATAACAGTCATGTTGTGTAAGACTAACTATATTTCCCTCCATCCTACCCTGCCCCCCATTTCTTCTATTCTCTCTTTTGACCTTGTCCCTCCCCAAGAGTGTTGACTTCCAATCACTTCCTCTTTCTATTTTCCTCCCTTCCATCATTCCCCCCGATTATCCCCTTCTCCCCCACTTTGCTATATTGTAAAATGTTTTCATACCAAAATGAGTGTGTATTTTATTCCTTCCCTGAGTTGAATATGATGAGAGTAAGCTTCACGTTTTCCCTCTCACCTCTCCCCTTTTTCCCTCCACTGAAAAGTCTTTTACTTGCCTCTTTTATGAGAGATAATTTGCCCCATTCCATTACTCCCCTTTTCCTCCCAATATATTCCTCTCTCACCCCTTAATTTTGTTTTTTTAGATATGATCCCTTCCTATTCAACTCACCCTGTGCTCTCTGTCTGTCTGTCTCTCTCTCTCCCCTTCTGTGTGTGTTAGTGTGTGTGTGTATATATATGTATGTATGTATGTGTGTGTGTATGTATATAAGCCCACCAACTACCCAGATACTGAAAAGTTTCAAGAGTTACAGATATTGTCTTTCCATGTAGGAATGTAAACAGTTCAACTTTAGTAAGTCCCTTATGATTTCTCTTTCCTGTTTGCTTTTTCATGCTTCTCTTGATTCTTGTGTTTGAAAGTCAGATTTTCTTTTCAGCTCTGGTCTTTTCATCAAGAATGCTTGAAAGTCCTTTATTTAATTGAAAGATAATTTTTTCCCTGCAGTATCATACTCAGTTTTGCTGGGTGGGTGATTCTTGGTTTTAATCCTAGTTCCTTTGACTTCTGGAATATACTATTCTAAACGCTTGGATTCCTTAATGTAGAAGCTGCTAGATCTTGTGTTATCCTGATTGTATTTCCACAATATTCAAATTCTTTCTTTCTATCTGCTTGCAATATTTTCTCCTTGACCTGGGAACTCTGGAATTTGACTACAATATTCCTGGGAGTTTCTCTTTTTGGATCTCTTTCAGGAGGTGATCAGTGGGATTCTCTCAATATTTATTTTGCCCTCTGGTTCTAGAATATCAGGACAGTTTTCCTTGATAATTTCATGAAAGATGATGTCTAGGCTCTTTTTTTCATCATGGCTTTCAGATATTTCCATAATTTTCAAATCGTCTCTCCTGGATCTTTTTTCCAGGTCCCTTATTTATCCAGTGAGATATTTCACATTATCTTCCATTTTTTCATTCTTTTGGTTTTGTTTTGTTATTTTTTGGTTTCTCATAAAATCATTAGCCTCCATCTTTTCCATTCTAATTTTGAAAGAATTATTTTCTTCAGTGAGCTTTTGAACCTCCTTTTCCATTTGGCTAATTCTCCTCATAGGCTTTTTGAACCTCTTTTGTCAGTTGAGTTAGTCTATTTTTAAAAGTGTTATTTTCTTAAGCATTTTTTTGGGTCTCCTTTAGCAAGGTATTGACTCGCTTTTTGAGATTTTTCTTGAATCTCTCTCATTTCTCTTCCCAGTTTTTCCTCCACCTCTCTTACTTGATTTTCAAAATCCTTTTTGAGCTCTTCCATGGTGTGAGATCATTGAATATGTATTTTGAATGTTTGGGATACAGAAGCCTTGACTTTTATGTCTTTCCCTAATGGTAAGCATTGTTCTTTCTCATCTAAAAGAATAGGAGAAGATATCTGTTCACCACGAAAGTAACCTTATACAGTCTTATTTTGTCTCCCTTTTTTGGGCATTTTCCCAACCAGTTACTTGACTTTTGGGTCCTTTGTCAAGAGTAGGGTATACTCTGGGGATCTGTTCCTCCATGGTGGCACGATCAAGCCTGTACACTGTTCTGGGAGCAACTAGAAACTTTTGTGCCCAGAATCTGTGAGTAGTTGAGTTTCCTCTCCGCAACCACCTCACCTCCAGTTCTGCCAAGCCAGCACTAGGGGCTGAGATTCAGATCAGCTGCTCAATTCCCCCAGGGTATTTATGATGAGGCCTTCAGCAATGGATGAGGCTGCTGCCTGCCTTGGGAGCCCTTACCCTCTGCTGCTGCTGCCTGAGGCAGGAGCTATGGGGACACTCTGCTCCCTTCTCAGCCAGCTGAAAAAACCTTCTCACTGACCTTTGGTGCCTGTGGGTTGAGGGATCTGTGCTGCTGTTAAGGATTCTGTACCTGAAGCTTACTCAGTCCTCCTCTATCCAGTGCTGTGCGGCCAAGGTTGGGCTGGGCTTCGCTCTGCATCTGGTGTGACAGACCTTTCCTGTTGGCCTGTCAGGTCACCCTGGCCTGGAAATCTTCTCTACTCTATTCTGTGGCTTCTGCTGCTCTAGAATTTGTTGAGAGTCTTTCTTTACAGGTATTTTATGGGCTGTGGATGAAGAGCTAGTGTATGTGCATCTTTCTACTCTGCCATCTTGGATCTGCCGCGATAGTTTGAAACTATTATGCTTCTCCCTAACTTTAAATTTATTATTTTTTCATTAGTAGAACTAAGTTTGGCTTCCAAACAATCCATAAGCACTTAATAAATACTTTCTTTATACCAGGCACCCTTGAGGGAATCTAGCCAGAATTTCTCATTAATTGCTTGATGTACATAGATGATATTAAACTTTATGGCCTCACTGAAAAACAGTTTTAACATTTCCTTCATCTTACAGAATCTTTATCCATTGATAAGATAATATCATTTTGGCTCAGTAAATGTAAAATTCTTAACGGACTCCAAGGAAAAGTAGAGACTGAAGTCTTCAGGTTGAATCCAGAGGTCACATTGAATCAGTGGATGAAGTTGACACTTGATCTCCTCTAGGCAATACACATTGAGCAAAAAGACGTCAAGAAGACTGTGGCTGGCCAAATAAACTTACTGGCATTTTCAAATCAACGTTAGATAGGAATACATCTAAAGTAAATTAAAGCTGTGCAACACCAGCCTTAGTGTACACTTTTAGAGCTTTTAAACGGATTGTAAGAGATGTGAAAGAGTCTTCACAAAACTTCATCTAATACTAATAAGATGCAAGGCTTGTCATCTAAGATTGAAAATTCAGCATTTCCTCACCAAAAGGAGGAAGAGGATTGATATTCCTAGAGCATTTGATAAACGGGTCAGCCTGCAGAAATATTTTTGGAATAGGCTTTCATCAGTTCACTGAGCGATAATAAAGGCTCTCAATAAGTACATGCCATTGAATTTGCTGTAAGTCAAGAAGCATTTATTAAATATTCCTGTATGCTGGGCACTGTGCTCATTGCTAGGGATACAGAAAAAAGTGCTCACAGTCTACTGGGGGAGATTGTGCAAACAACTATGTACAAACAAGCTATGCACAGGATAAATTGGGAAGGCACTAACATCGAGGGGAGGAGGATTGGGAAAGCCTTTTTGTAGAAGGTGGGATTTTAGCTGAGACTTAAAGGAAGCCAGGAGGTAATGACAAGGAGGAAGAAAATGTAACCAGACGTGGTTTACCTCCTTTTGGAGCCTGTGAAATTACTAAGATTCAAGAGTGGAATCAAAAAAGTGGATAACATATGTGTGAACTCAGTTTATCATATATGGAAAAAGAAGTGTTCAACCCATAGCTGATTCAGTCAGATTTATTTGTGGAAACAGAAGGGTTGATGATCACAAATTGGGCCCGGGTGATTGTCACCAAAAACTACAGGAGACCTGATTTAGTAATCAGTGTTAAATTATACAAAGAGATTATGGAGAATAACACAATACATTATAAAAATTTAGTATGTAACAAATGTCTAGCAAGACGTGATCTTATGGCTACAATTATACAGTAGAAGCTACCTGTCCTTTGTGAACTGATAGAACAAATCTTGTGCTACAAATAGAGACTTCAAAATATGCTATAGATTTTTATCAAGAAATTGTATTGCAACACAGGACCTTTATCACAAACTCAAGTTTTGCCTTCAGTCTCATAAGAGATGTCTCCATCCCAAATACTAATATAATAATCTTCAAGCTACATGGAACAAAAAGATTTTAAAATATAGAGACCCAGCAGAGTTCAAAACCATGTGGGAAGAGGATGAAGTATTGTTCTCTCGGCTACTGGAATGGTTTCGAAGATTCTTTCATAGCCAGCTGAGCTTGAGCTTACAGCCTCACAAACTTTTATTCAACTACAAGAAGAGATGTTATTTTATTCACCTATGCAGTAGTCTGTAGAACATTGAATATAAAAGAATAATCATGAGGTATTGACTTGTCTTCAACCCATTTCTATTGGAGTCCACCAAGAAAGGGGAAAAGGTGGAAACCAGCTGAAAGCACCTATTTATATAGCTCTTCAAGGCTTGTTTACCGCAATCCTGTGAAGTTGATAGGGCAATTATTATTTTTCCCCATATTACCATTAATGAAACCAAGGCTCCTAGAGAATATATGTTTTTCTCAGGATCACATACTTAAGCAGGTAATTTGTAAATGTTTGTGAAATGATTTCTTTAACATGGAAGCATGGTGGAATGAAAAAAGCTCTGAGTTGAGATGTTTGCTAGCTGTTCAAATAGGGCAAAGGGATTTTAAATCTACAACATTAGGTTGACTCTATTAAGGTTAAAATTAATAGTGATAGCGGGGAGGAGCCAAGATGGCGGAATAGAAAGACACACATATGCTAGCTCCAAATCCACAGCCCATAAATTACCTGTAAGGAAGAACTCCCAACAAATTCGGGAGCAGCAGAAGCCAAAGAACAACAGAGTGGAGGAGATTTCTGTTCCAGAGAGCCCTGAAAAACCGATGTGAAAGGTCTGCCGTGCTCTGGACCCAGAGCAGAGCCCAGCCCTGCCTTGGCTGCGCGGCACCGAGAGGAGTAGATCCCAGCAGGCTTCAGGGACAGAATCTCCAGTGGCCGTGCAGGTCCCTCCACCCACAGGTGCCGAAGGTCAGTGAGAGGGTCTCTTTGGCTGATTGAGAGGGGAAGGGGCGTCCCCATAACTCAAGCCCCCTCGGGAGGCAGCAGTGGAGGCAGCAGAGGACAGGGGCTCCCAAAGCAGGCAGGAGCTTGGATCCATTGTTGAAGGTCTCTGCATAAACCCCCTGAGGAAACTGAGCCCTGAATGGCAGCCCTGCGTCCACCTGAGCACCTGAACTTAATCTCACACTGAATAGCAGCCCCACCCCCACCGAAGCCCTGAGGCTAGGAAGCAGCATTTGAATCTCAGACCCCAAGCTCTGGCTGGGCAGATCTGGAGGTGAGGGTGGGGGTGTAGAGGACACTCAGAAGTCAAGTCACTGGCTGGGAAAATGCCCAGAAAAGGGAAAAAAAATAAGACCATAGAAGGCTACTTTCTTGGTGAACAGATATCTCCTCCCTTCCTTTCAGAGGAGGAAGAACAATGCTTACCAGCAGGGAAAGACACAGGAGTCAAGGCTTCTGTATCCCAAACATCCAGAATAAATATTCCATGGGCTCAGGCCATGGAAGAGCTCAAAAAGGATTTTGAAAATCAAGTTAGAGAGGTGGAGGAAAAACTGGGAAGAGAAATGAGAGAGATGCAAGAAAAGCATGAAAAGCAGGTCAACACCTTGCTAAAGGAGACCCAAAAAAATGCTGAAGAAAATAACACCTTGAAAAGTAGGCTAACTCAATTGGCAAAAGAGGTTCAAAAAGCCAGTGAGGAGAAGAATGCTTTCAAAAGCAGAATTAGCCAAATGGAAAAGGAGGTTCAAAAGCTCACTGAAGAAAATAGTTCTTTCAAAATGAGAATGGAACAGACGGAGGCTAATGACTTTATGAGAAACCAAGAAATCACAAAACAAAACCAAAAGAATGAAAAAATGGAAGAGAATGTAAAATATCTCATTGGAAAAACAACTGACCTGGAAAATAGATCCAGGAGAAACAATTTAAAAATTATGGGACTACCTGAAAGCCATGATCCAAAAAAGAGCCTAGACATCATCTTTCATCAAATTATCAAGGAAAACTGCCCTGATATTCTAGAACCAGAGGGCAAAATAAATATTGAGAGAATCCCACCGATGACCGCTTGAAAGAGATCCAAAAAGAGAAACTCCTAGGAACATTGTGGCCAAATTCCAGAGTTCCCTGGTCAAGGAGAAAATATTGCAAGCAGCTAGAAAGAAACAATTCAAGTATTGTGGAAATATAATCAGGATAACACAAGATGTAGCAGCTTCTACATTAAGGGATTGAAGGGCGTGGAATATGATATTCTAGAAGTCAAAGGAACTAGGACTAAAACCAAGAATCACCTACCCAGCAAAACTGAGTATAATACTTCAGGGGAAAAATTGGTCTTTCAATGAAATAGAGGACTTTCAAGCATTCTTGGTGAAAAGACCAGAGCTGAAAAGAAAATTTGACTTTCAAACACAAGAATGAAGAGAAGCATGAAAAAGTAAATAGCAAAGAGAAGTCATAAGGGACTTTACTAAAGTTGAACTTTTTACATACCTACATGGAAAGACAATATTTGTCACTTTTGAAACTTTTCAGTATCTGGGTAATTGGCAGGATTACATACACACACACACATGCGTGCATGCGCGCACTCACACACAGAGATAGAGAGCACAGAGTGAATGAAATAGGATGGGATCATATCTTTAAAAAAATGAAATTAAGCTTTGAGAGAGAAATATATTGGGAGGAGAAAGGGAGAAATGGAATGGGGCAAATTATATCTCATAAAACAGGCAAGCAAAAGACTTTTTAGTGGACGGAAAAAGAGGGGAGGTGAGAGAAAAACATGAAGTTTACTCTCATCACATTTGACTGAAGGAAGGAATAAAATGCACACTCATTTTGGTATGAAAACCTATCTTACAATACAGGAAAGTGGGGGAGAAGGGGATAAGCAGGGTGGGGGGGATGATGGAAGGGAGGGCAGTGGGAGGAGGGAGCAATCTGAAGTCAACACTCTTGGGGAGGGACAGGATCAAAAGAGAGAATAGAAGCAATGGGGGGCAGGATAGGATGGAGGGAAATATAGTTAGTCTTACACAACATGACTATTATGGAAGTCATTTGCAAAACTACACAGATATGGCCTATATTGAATTGCTTGCCTTCCCAAAGAGAATGGGTGGGGAGGGAGGGAGGAAGAGAAGTTGGAACTCAAAGTTGTAGGAAGAACTGTCAAGTACTGTTCTTGCTACTAGGAAATAAAAAATACAGATAATGGGGTATAGAAAGTTATCTGGCCCTACAAGACAAAAGAGAAGATGGGGACAAGGGAAGGGAGGGATGATGGAAGAGAGGGCAGATTGGTGATAGGGGCAATCAGAATGCTCAGTGTTTTGGGGTGGAGGAGGGGACAAATGGGGAGAAAATTTGGAACCCAAAATGTTGTGAAAATGAATGTTAAAAGTTAAATAAATAAATTAAAAATTAAAAAAAATTAATACTGTTAATCTTGTATTTGGGTTAAATTAGTTTCACAGTTACAAAATAGAGGAGACATGTCTAGATATCAGTTTGTCTGAAAAGGATGTTTGGATTATATGAGTACATAAGTATGAGTAAGTGTTGTAATAGAGCAAAACATCTAATGTAGTGTTAGCCTGTGTTCATAGAAGATTGACATTCTTGATTGAGGAGATGAGAGTCTTGCTCTCCTTTATCCTCATCAGAGCAAACTTGGAGTATTTTGTTTAGTTTTGGGCATCTCATTTTGGGTATCAAATTGATTACTGGGAACGTGCCAGAGCACAGTGACAGGATGGCAGAAGGCCTTGAGGTCTTGCCATATTAGAATTGATTAAAGGAACTGGTGCTGTTTAGTTTGAAGGAGAGACAACATAATAGAGACATAGTAGGTCTTTTATTAAGTGTTTACTCTGTGATAAGCACTGTGTTGTCTTCAAGTATTAAAAGGGGTATTGTATAGAGGAAAAATAGATGTTCTTATTGACTTTAGAGGGCAGAACTAGAAGCAGACGTGGGAATTGCCTCTGGGATGTAAGCTCTTTGTGGTCAAGGAGGGACAGCCTCAGTTCTATATGAATTTCCCTAGAACCTGCAATCAGAGTAGGTTCTTAATGAATACTTGATTGATTGGAAGAAAATTGTGGTTCAATATAAAGAAGAGCTTCCTAACAGTATGTGCTTTAGAAATGGAGTAAATTTCTATAGGAGGTAGTGAATTCTTCATGCAAAGACTGGTTGACCACTTAACAAATTTATGGTAGGGCAAATGCTTATTCTACCATGGATTCTCTTAAATTGCCTTTGAGATCCCTTCCAACTCTTAGATTCTGTGAAGTTACTTAATCTCTTACAGAAGAAAGAGTTCCGGACTTGGTTTGTCAATGAACCTAAGTTTGGATTGTGTCTCTTATCTTACTTGTGTGACTTTCTGCATTTTATCATTGTGTCTGGGACTCAGATGTAATGTGATTTCTAAGTAAAAAGCGCTGTGTAGTTTGATAAACTGAGAGATTACAGCTTGTGGGATAAGAATTCACTGTTGGACAAAAACTACTGGAAAAACTGGAATAGAGTATGGCAGAAACTAGGCATAGACCAACATCTTAGACCATATACCAAAACAAAATCAAAGTACATACACGATTTAGATATAAAGGCTGATACTATAAGCAAACTGGAAGAGCAGGAAATAGTTTACCTGTCAGATTTATGGAGAATGGAAGAATTTATGATCAAACAAGAGAGAGAATATTGTGAAAAGCAAAATAGTTAATTTTGATTATATTAAATTGAAAAATTTTACACAAACAAAGCCAGTGCTACCAAGATTAGGAGGGAAGCTGAAAAGTGGGAAAGAATTTTTACAGCTAGTATCTCTGATAAAGACCTCATTTCTAAAATATATAGAGAAATGAGTTAAATTTATAAGAATACAAGCCATTACCCAATTGATGAATGGTCAAAGGATATGAATAGGCAATTTTCAGATGAAGAAATTAAAGCTATATGTAGCCATATGAAAAGTGCTCTAAATCATTGATGATTAGAGAAATGCCAATTAAAACAACTCTGAGGTATCACGTTGTACCTATCAGATTGGCTAACATGACAAAACAGGAAAATGATAAATGCTGGAGAAGATACGGGAAAATTTGAACATTAATGCATTGCTGGTGGAGTTGTGAACTGATCCAAACATTCTAGAGAGCAATTTGGAATTATATTCAAAGGGCTGTAAAACTGCATACCTTTTGATCCAGCAATACCACTTCTAGGTCTGTATCTCAAAGAGATCATAAAAATGGGAAAAGGACTCACATGTACAAAAATACTTATAACAGCTCCTTTTACGGAGGCAAAGGATTGGAAATTGAGGGGATATCCATCAATTAGGGAATGGCTGAACAAGTTGTGGTATATGAATGTAATGAAATACTGTTGTGCTATAAGAAATGATGAGCAAGAGGACTTCAGAAAAACTTGGAAAGACTTATATGTACTGATGAGTGAAATGAGCAGAACCAGGAGAACATTGTACACAGTAATAGCCACATTGTGTAATGAGTGCCTTTGATAGACTTAGCTCCTCTCAGCAATGCAAGAATCTAAGACATGATGGAAAATATTATCCACATCTAGAGAAAGAACTTTGGAGTCTGAATGCAGATGAAAACATACTATTTGTTCTCCTTTTTTTGTTTCTGTTTGTTTTTGTTTTGTTTTTTGTTTTTTTTTTCTAGTGCTTCCTCCCATTAGTTCTAATTCTTTACATCATGACTAATGTGAAAATATGTTTAATATGAATGCATAAGTAGAACCTAAATCAACTGGAGAGGGTATGGAGAAGAGGGAGAGAAAGTCTGAAACTCAAGATCTTATGGAAGTGAAAGTTGAACACTAAAAACAAATTAATTTTTAAAAAGCACTATATAAATGCAAGATTGTCATCTTCATCATTTTTTTTCTTATTCTCATCTCTGTTTAGATTCACATAAAAATGGTCCAAGGGCAAGTTGCTATCCTGATGTTACTGTTTTATATTTAATATTCTGCACAAGGTGGAAAAAAGACTACTTTTTGTAGGTGATTGCATATTGGATTGTAAGCTTATCTGATGTAGAATATCTGAAAGCATCTTCAGGACAAGTGTAGTAGCACTGAAAAAAGGGATGATATACTTGTTTAGTAATTACAGAATTGATAACAGCTTATTCTTTACACCTCTGAGTCCTGTTGGCTCATTTTTTTTTGATCCTCAGTCAATATTTGTTTCCTTTATGTTTATGGATTTTTTGTGTGATATGCACTAAGAATTCTTTGTATAAAGTAGATGAATGTTGGCTTATATTTGTGCAGTAGTTATCATTGGTGTTCTTAACCTTTCTAATATACATGTGATATGTTCTTTCAGAAAGGTGTTATTAAGTTTACCTCTAAGAGGAAGCTTGTAAATTGCCTCACTAGTAATTTATGCACAGCTATGAAATGTTTGAGTCAATCAATAATATGTATCTTATCCAGCCTTGCTGCTTTCCAGTTTTGCAAAAAGCCTAGAGTTTGTCATCTCTCTTGATGTAACTGTTCTTCCTTTCATTAATGGTGCCCAAAATTTGTTTCTCATTTGGTGCAATTTGTATTTTTGTTACATTGGACTTCTTGTGAACCTATGCACCAGTGATCTCCAGATATGTCATGGAGTGGTTGTACAGGGATGAAATGGAGAGAACAGAACCATAAGGGATGTATGATCTGCCAGATGGAGGTTAGGAGGATGGGTTGTATCCTACTCTCCCATGATAACTAATAGTGGGGTTCTTCTGCAATAAATCCACACCTACCAGTATCCCCTAGTAATCTTCTACTCTGTTTGCTTCTGTCTTGAAAAGTCCTAACTTCCACCTTTCTGAGCTAGGAGTCAGCTTCTGAGTTCTAACTTAATTGCTGCCTGGATACCTATAGCAATAATATGCGGAGTGCCAGTAGGGAAATCCGTGCCCTCTCTTTTCCCCTCAGTCTGTCCTCACTCTCAGCTCTCCAAAACACCTTGTGGCTGCTAATAATTTTTTCCTTCATAAAGTGGAGAACTAATAAAGAAAGATATTGTTCAAGGTCTGATTCTTACCAATCAGTTGACACACATTTATTGAGTTTCCCTAAGCCAGACTCCTTGGTATAGGAAGACAACAATAGAATAATACTTGTCCTTAATGAACTTGTATTTCTGTTGGAGCAAAAACATGTGCACAAATATGTATATAGTAAGTAAACACAAACTCTTCTCTGTTCCCAATTTCTCCATCATAGTTGAGGGCACCGCTGTATCCTTCCTGCCACTTGACTTGTAGCCTTGATATCATCTCTGACTCTTCATACTAACTCACCCCACATATCTAATCTATTGCTATATCTTCTGCCTTCATAACATATCTTGCATATGCCTCTTTATCTCCACTCACATAGCTTTCACCCTGGTGCCAGCCCTCATCCCCTCTTATCTGGACTATTGCAGTAAATTTATCATTGTTTTCTGGGCCTCAGGTTTCTTCCCACTCTAATTTCTCATTTGCTCAGCTGCAAAAATGCTTTTCCTAAAGTCCAGGTCTGTTCTTGTCACTCCTGTATTTAATAACTCCACCAACTCCACCAACTGAAGGATCAAATCAAAAACCCTTTTTTGGCTATTAAAACCCTTCACAACCTGCCTTTTCCTTACCTTTGTAGTCATCTTACACTTTATTCCCTTCCATGTACCTTATGATCCAACAACGCTGTCACTCTTGCTGTTCCTTGCACATGGAGTACCATATCCCAACTCCATTCCTTCTCACTAGCTAGCCCTCATTCCTATAATGTTCTCCCTTCACATCTCTATCTCTTGGCTTCCCTCACACAAATCCATATAATTATAATTATAGAAATAATTATAATGTACATAATAATTAGTATAGTAGTGTGTAGTTCCTAAATAAATATATAAGACAACCAGACATTTTCCACATCCTCATACTTTAAATATTCTGTTTTTCTTCTCATTCTTTAAATCTCTGTAGCAAAATTTTCTTTTGAAGTTTAATTATTTATTTTCTCCTTTGTGTTGATTTTTCTCCTTATGTCTCCTATTAAGGAAATGTAGAACTTTGTGATATCCTTTTGTTTTCCAGATTCTGTTCTACATGGTTTTTTTTGTTTGTTTGTTTACCTTATTTTACTTGGGTAATATGGTGTCAAAGTTTTTTTTACTACATGCAAGTGAACCACCAACTATTAAAGTAATCTTCCAGTACTTTTCCACAGATCTTCATTAATCGTCTCAGGTGTCTTCTGCCTTGGTTGCATTTGATTCTTGTCCTTGGTGATATTCATTGATATTGCCACTTTTCCTCCTGTGGTTCTTATTTAGCATGGGAGTGGCTGCCATATACATATTGCTGTATGAAGGTTCTGAAATGTATTTAGTTGTATTGTCAAATGCTATTGGAGATTATATTTGTTCATCATGGCCATAGAAGACTATTGGCTATTTTGAATTACTCTGTTTTGGTATAATTGGTTTGTTACTGGGATTCATGCATCAAACTAAAAAAAAAAAAAAAGGCATTTTGGAATTCTTGTTTGCCTAAGTATGTCCATCTCCTTTTCAAAATAATTTGAGAGTGATACCATTTTTGCCATCTCCTTTGATATTCGGTATTATTTTTGAATTTTGCTTTATTAAGTAAAGATTTTCCATGACCTCAATCTAATGTTTCTTCTCATTTTAGTAGCTTCTTAATTTTGTCTCTTATTTTGTCTTATTTAGATAAATTTATCATTATTACCATTATTCTCCCTTTTAACTCCTACTTAAGGCAGCAGTGATTCTAATAATGCTTCTAAAATTAGCTTTCCTTTATATAGATTCTTCTACCTTTACTTACATCCTAAACTCCCTAATCTGCACTTTTAAACTCCCATGGGAAAGTAGGAAGAGGGGGATCCAGGAGGCAGGAAACGATCTGCTGTGCCAGTTTTCCCACCTCCAGTTCATATTTCACATTGTTGATAGACTAATCTTCTGTTTGCACAGGTCTGATCATGTCATTTCTCTGTTTCAAACCCTTGAATGGCTTCTTATTGCAGTCTGAGGTCTCATCCATCTTTATGTTTATGGCCCCATGATCATGTTGCTTCTCAAGTAAAGTCCAAGTTCCTTACCTTTTTTAAAAAAATTCTTCTGTAGTCTGATGTCACCCAACTTTTTCAGGCTTTTCTTACAACAATCCTTTCTCTATTCTAACCTTTAGCCTGATTGAACTAATTGTAGTGTGATTTCTCACTTTTCTGGAACTTATTTTTCTTCTCTGTAAAATGACTGGCTTGGGCCAGATCTCTTTTTTTTTTGTATACTGATATAATATTACTTTCTCTTACTCTAGGTTTCAATCAAACTGGCCTACTTATTATTCCTTATATTGGGCAGTCTGTGTCTTGGCTTTGTGTTTTTGTATAGGCTTTCCCATTGTCTTGAATTCTGTCCTCTGCTACCTCTCATCTCACAGAATCTTTAGCTTCCTTCTACACGTAATTCAGGTGCCACTTCCTACAGAAAGGTTTTTGTGTTGTTAATCAGGAAGTATTTACTAAGTACTTGCTGTGTGCTAAGCCCCTGGGATACAAAGAAAGGCAAAAACAAGTCCCTTCTCTCAAGGAGCAGACACTCTGATGATGGAGAAAATGGATAAATATCTAGGAACATACAAGATATATATATATATGGAGTAGGTGGCAGGTAATATGGGAGGGAAAGGCTTTAACAGTTGACCTCTTGCAGAAGGTGGGACTTATGAGTTGAAGGAAATTGGGGGATGAGGTGGGGTTGGAGGTGGAAGTGAGATGGCTGAGTATTCCAAGTGTGGGGAACAGCCAGCCCAGACAAAAGCAAGAAGGGAGTTGAAGTGTGCTGTTAAAGGAATTTCAGGTAAGCCAGTGTGTCTGCGTATATGTGTAGAGTATATGGAAGTGGAGAAGATTGGGAAGGTGGAAAAGAATAACGTGATGAAGAGATTGAAATGCCAAAGAGAAGAGTTTATATTTGATCCTTAAAGTAACTGGAGCTCATTGAAGAGGGGAGGTTGGCATGGTCAGACCTCTAGTTCAGAAAAGTTACTTTGGGAGCTAAGTGGAGGATGAATTGGAATAGGGAGGGACTTGAGGAAGGGAGATGAGTTAGAAGGTGATTACAGAAGTTCAGGAGAGATTTCTTTGTATTTATTTAATAATAGAGTTTGCATTTTATTATCTATATGTATATAGTGCTTTCCCTTAGTAGGATATGAACCCTTTGAGGACATATGTTAATTCATTTTTGTTTTTGAATTCTTAGAACCTAGAATCTAGTTCTGGCACAATAGACGTTGAGTAAATGTTTGTTGAATTGCAGTACTCTTTGAGCTCCCTTTCAGCCTATTCTCTGTGCCCTAGAGTGCATCATTAACAAGTATTTTTTGTTTTAAAAATGATTTTATTGATATCTTTTGTTTTCACATTGCCTACATTTCTCCCAGTAACGCTCCCCATTCTCCCACCCAGAGACCCAAGCATTTAAAATAATATTACTTAAATTTTTTAAAATGGAAAAAAATTTTAAAAAGTCAGCAAAACCAATTAATATATTGAAAAATATGAAAACGCTATGATCTAATGGTTTGACAGTCAGATCTACTTGTGATGTATTTCATTTGGGGACTTTAACTTCTCATTTGGGGACTTTAACAGTTCAGTGTTCTCTTGTCTCTCTTTTTACTTTAGGTCTTAATGTTTTTTAACCTTTTTTTTCCCCTTTCAACCCAAATTTTATTCTGCTTGACAAGAAAAACTAAAGGAGAATACGAGTTTAGTAGATCCACTTTATCATCCTTATCATCCTCCTTACGCCAACAGTGTTCTTGTTCTGTCTTCATACTTGTCTTTTCCCCAATATAACAATGCTCTTTTATTTTTCAGTTCCAAATTTTCTACCTTTTTTCCTCTCCTTTTCCCCCGACCCTTTGAGAAGATAACAAAAATAAACCCATTGCAAATATGTATAATCATGCAAAGCAAATTTCTGCATTAGCCCTGAGGGAGAGACTTTAGACAGAGACCAATTAAAAAGCAGCTGTAATAGTCCAGATGAAAGTGATGAAGGCCTCTACTAGGCTCATGTCTATGTGAGTGTTGAGAAGAGTACAGATGCAAGATAAGATGTCAACTGCTTAGATCATAGAAGAATAGATTTAGGGATGGATGGGACCCTGGAAGACATAATTTACAAATGATAAAAATGAGATCCAGAGAAGTTGATTGGTTTATGGTTACGTACCTATTAAGTGTCCAAGGAAGGATTTTAATCCAGTCCTTCTTGACTCTAAAGTCAGCATTCCATCTGCTACTCTCCTGTACCTCTCAGGATATGTAGGATTAATGAAAAGGAAGAATTGAGTGTGACACGGAGACTGTGAACATAGATGACTGGGAAGATCATAGTGCCTTCAAAACAGTGGGGAAGAAAAGTGGATTTTAGGGGAAAGAATATAATGACATCACAGCATATTCATGCTTGATTATCTTGTATTATTCTGTCTCACCCAAAATGATTTGGTAGTTGAGAGGTTGTCCAAATGGTGGATACAACAGTTGAATGGTGAGGTCTCAGGCCTGCCATAAACAGTTAGAAGAGAGTGAGAAGAAAGGATGTGGTTGTATCTAGTGTAGATAGTCTTCTCAGGGAGTTTTGTCAAAAAAACACAGGAGAGGTGTGAGATAATAGTTAGCAGGATAGATGGATCAAATCTTAAGAGACTAGAACAAGAGGAAAAAGAGTTGAAAAATTAAGGAGAAAAACATGGAACAAAATTAATTTGCTATTGTTAGGTTTATGGATGATTTGGGGGGAGTGGGAATAGGATTGGAAGCTATCTCATCAGCACTTTTGGGAGCCTTTCTCAGTTGAGGGGGATGGGGAGTGTCAACAATACTGGCTTCATTGATCAGGCCAGTCTAAGAGCTCGCTATACTTGGTGGCATTCTCAGAAATTACCAAAAAAAAAATGTTTTTTTGTGAATACACCTGATGGAGAGGCAACATGTCACAGTGAATAAGGAGCTACCCTCAGAATATGGGAAGAGATGGATTCCAGCTCTTCCTCTAATACGTACCTGACTGTATGACTCTGCAAATCATTTAATCACTCCATTCACCAGGCAGTTTTCTAAGACTTCAAAACAGTTACTTATATGGATTGATAGAAGATCTTCTTCTTCTAGAGCTTCTATCTCTGATGTAATCATAGGTATGGTTTTTTAAAAAAGGCAGTTGAATATATTGAATATAGTAATACTTAAAAATTTTCAGCATAAAAATAGTAGATGCAACTCTGTGTCTTTCCACAGAAGGTTTAGAATGATGATCTAGAAATAGTTACTCTTTGAAAAAAATAATTTTAGTTGTTATTGATACATATTTTGTTTGTATGCCACCTTCATTTACAAATATGTATCTCTCCCCCCAGTCAACCCTCATAATAAATAAAAAAGGAAAAAAAAGCAGTTCAGCAAAATTAGCAAACATCATCCAAGTTTGATAGCGTATGCAACGTTCCATACCCACAGTTCTCTATTTCTGCAAAGAGGGGAGAGGTGCATTTTTTCATCTATAATTGTAGAGCATTATCTGGGGGTTTTTTGTTTTATTTTGTTTTTTTTGGTTCTTTCTTATTCATGTCATAGTCCTGCCAGTTATTTTCCTGGTTTTATTTAGTTCACTTTCAGTGGAGTCATGTTTTCCTGTGCTTATGGGAATTCTTAATTTTTGTCATAAGGCACAGTAAAAATACATTAGATTCATCTGCCATAGTTTAGTTATTCTCCAGTCAGTGCATATCTACTTTGTATTCACTTCTTTGCTATTACAAAAAGCACTGCTTAGAAATAGTTTGGTGTTTATGGAACTTTGACCTCTTTGAGATATATAGCTAACAGTGAGATCTCTGGGTCAAAAGATATTGATATTTTAATAATTTTCTTAGCATAATCCCAAATTGCTTTCCATAACAGTTGGGTTAGTTCATGTCTTTAGAAGTCTGTTCTTGTCTTTTCACTGCTCCACCAACAGTATTTCCATCTTTTGTCACCATTTTGCCAGTTTGGTGGGTGTAAGTTGAAAAATCCAATTGGTTTAGCTTTGCATTTCTTTTATTGTTACTGATTTGGAGCGATCCTCCATGTGGTTCATAATTTATAATTCTAATGAGTTTATGTGATAATCATAACAATTCTAAGAAATTTTATTTTCATCCACAATGCAAAAAACTTTTATAATAAAAAAGAAAATGCCTCTTGCAAACACAGTTATAAACATACTTCTTTTCAGCGTAATTCTTTCTAGAGTAGGCATAGTGCAAGTATGCTCCCATTTTAAAAAGACTTTCTTAAGGCATAGTAATAATTCATTACGTTCATATGTCATAATTTGTTTAGCTATTCCAAATAGCTAAGTGAGAACTTTTAACTTTACAAAAGAATTCAGATAAGTATTCTTTTTTAGCAGTATTCTTTAAAATAGCAAGCTATATCAATGGATTTAGAAATGGACTTAATTTACAAAAGTATAAGATATAAACAAATGTCCATAAGTCAAGATGCATCTAAATATATAATAAACATGTAATAAACACTTGCTGTGGTCAGAGCACCATGCTATAAACAGAATATATACAGGTTAAATAAGATTCATACTTGATTTCTGAGAACTTACTAGTAAAGGGAATGAGACACCAAAACCCAATATGTGGTTGTATAATACCTAATCATATAAATGCAATAGAGAAGCACAAAACAAAATATGGTATTAAACCTAAGGGGAAAGATCTTTTTCAGCTAGTGAGATCATGAAAGGTTTTGTGGAGGAGTTGTGCTTTGAATTAAACTTTTAAGGAATGATAAAAGTCAGAAGAAGAAGGCGAAGTAAATCATGATTTCCATAGAGAAGAGTGTGAATAAAGGTATAGAGACAGGAAAGCAGCAAGAGTTTGAACAGTCTGGCTAGAACCCAGTATTCATGGAGGATGGTGATGAGATGAGGCAGAGGGCTGTCGAAATGTGGGAGCCCTTGCATGCCCAACAGGCAGTTTATCATTCTATATAAGTAGCAGGGAGCTTCTGGAGGTTTTTTGAGAGGGAGTATAGTGATCAGATTTCTGCTTTTGGAAAATTACTTTGGCAGATATGGGGAGAATGGATTTTAAAAAGTTAAGACTGGAGATAGGAAGACCAGTTAAGGAGGCAGTTGCCACATTCAAGTAAGCAATAATAAAGTGCTCAGAGTAGGAATGGAAAGGTAGAAGACTTGTTGAAGAGATAGTATGAAGGTAGAATGGACAGAATTTATCTACCAATTGGATATGGTGGGGGAGGGGAGAAATGGAATAAGCATTTAAATAGCTTATAAGAGCTTTATAAATATTGTTTCATTTGATTCTCACAATAGTCCTAGGAGTTAGGTGCTGTTATTATCCTGAGTTTATAGCTAAGGCAATAGAAGCAAATGTGAAGTGAATTGCCATACAGCTAGTAAGTGTCTGAGGCTAGATTTGAATTCAGGTCTTCCTTATTGCAGGCCCAGAACATCCATTCTGCCACCAGCTAGCAAGAGGGAAGAATTAAAAAAAAACATTGTTGAGGTCTGTAGCTTCAATTATTGGGTTCAGTTTGGAAGATGTTGATTTTGAAGTGTTGTCAGACTGTACAGGTATGTGTGTCCAGATATCCAAGAGGCAATCAGAAATATATGACCAGAACTCAGTGGAGAGGTTAAAACTAGAGCTAAAGGTTTGGGAGTCATCCCCATAGAAGTGGTATTTGAAGTTACAGGAGTAATAGATAAAGAATGAGTGACAAAACAAAGTGAAAGGAAAGGAGGGGAAAGTAAGCATTAGAAGAATTTATATGTAAGAATTAGGAAGAGGAAAAAGAAGCACCGAAAGAAATGAGAAAGCAGTCAAAATGGTGAGAGAATGAAGAGAGCAGTGTCATGCGTGTGGAGGGTGGAGAAACTATCAGTAAAAGGTGATCAGTAATGTTAAATTCTGTAGAGAGGCATGAGGACTAAGAATAGTTTAATCTGATCCTAAAGAAAGCAGTTTCAGTAAAGTGGTCCAAAGAGAAGGATAAAATGAGTTTGGGGATCAGAGGTAGGGGGTAGTGAAGGATGACACACTCTGAAGAAGTGGGAATAATGACTACAGATGAACTACCTTTTCTGCAGCTGGACCTTTAAAGAAGAAAAGAAAGCTATGGTGACAGCTTGAGGGAGAAGTGAGGTCAAGGGAAGACTGGACTTGGGGGGAGGCAAGTGTAACAACAAGGACCCTCACATACAGAGGAGAGCCTGCTGTATGTGTTCTTAGATCTGCTTTTCTAAAAGGAAAGCAATTTTTGAGGAGTCAACAATGTACTTCAATCAACCACATATATCATTAACTTAGTTCAGGAGAGAAAGTCATCAACTGAACTTCAGAGAAGATACATACAGAAAGAAAGACCAACAGACATGGCTTCCAACTGTGTGACCATAAGCAATACATACATCACAGATCAACAAACAGATCCAGCTGTCTGATCATTACAAACATATAGTTAATAGAGAGAGAAGCACTAACATCTGGGCTTTCAAGTCAGGGGGCTCCTTAACAGCTACCCAGAGCCTCTCTGGCTAAACACTTCCAATGAGTAAGCCCCAAAGTAAAACCTTACCTCAGAGTATTTTTACACTTTTCAGAGCTGGAGGGCATGACTCTCTAGTGCCTCAATAGAAATTAACAACAGGTATTGAGGACTATTAATGAGCAGGGAAGATCTTTAACTCTTTTCCCTCACCCACCATTAACCTTACGTTAACATTACTGCTAGAGAGGGGAAAAGGGAATAAGCATTTATAAAGCACTTTCTATGTATCAGGTATTGTGCTAATATAATAAGTGCTTTACAGATATTATCTCATTTGATCCTTACAACAAGCCTGTGAAATAGGTGCTTTTATTTCCCCATTTTTTATAGTTGAGAAAAATGAGGCTGACAGAGGTTAAGTGACTTGCCCCAGCATCACAAAGCTAGTAAATAATCTGAGGTCATATTTGAACTCAGGTCTTTCTGACTCCAGGCCCACTGCTCTCTCTACTGAACCATTTAAGCATATTCTTAGGTTAAGGGAAAAGAGATCACTAGGGAAGGAGAGAGTAAAAAACGTAAGGGAGAGTGAGAAAAGGGTGACTGATGGAACAAGGTCCTAGAAGAAACAAGATAGACTGGGATCAGATCAACCAGTTGGAGGCATAAGCTTTAGCAAAGAGAAAGCCTATTTCATTTCATGACTGGATGAAAGGTTGAGGAAAGATGTTAGATGTTCTACAGTGTAAAGGATGGATCATTGAAGGAATATTATAATTTTTAGTCTTCTCAGTAAAGTAGGTGGCAAATCTGTCTGCAGGGATGGACATAGTAGGAAGGAAGTAGGGGGCTTGAAGAGAGAGGAAATATAAAAGTCACTGTGGGAAATGTGATAGGGAATCACTGCTTTAGAGCAGTGTCATGTGACATTTGATTTCATACTTCAGCCCAGGCATAAGGAAATTTTCTAAATGACCTGTTAAAGTCCTTTCCCAGCCCTCTGACATGATTCTTCTATAAGCAGCATCAGGGTGGTGTCACAGTACCTCTATAATCCCATAGCATTTTTCTTATTGTTTAAAATGGGATTAAATTATGTGGAACATATCCTCAAGCTTAAAAAGTGAAAGGGGAAAACTTCAAAAGCTTAGTAAATACTTTCTGTGGAAAATAAAACCATCTATATGCTCAGTAACAAATATAAGATAACTACAATGGATTAGTAGTTTTGCCATTGAATCAACCAGTTACAGCTTGACAGTTTTAACAATATTGGAGTTGGGTGTCAATATGTACTAAGCAAACCTTACATAAAGCCAAAAGTTTTTAATGTCAAAACAGAGTAGAGTCATATGTTAAGAACAAAGATAAGACCTACAAATCATAATAACATTTATTTAGCGTTTTAGAATTTAATCAATGAGACACTATATAGGAGGAGATCAAGTAGAGAGTGTCTGATGGGTTTTGAGAAGACCAAGCTGGATAGTCCCTGTCATTTGACTAAAATTTAAACTTTGCAAGGCCTTTTTGGGTCAAATTCAGGGGACAAAACCACATTTTCTGCCTTCTGATTTCTGTTATGAATGTTTTTGTGAAATATTCTTTCCTATTAAATATTTCATATTTAACTATTTTGATACTATCCTTACTTAAACACGAATCCCTTAAAATGACAGCTAGAAACAAAGACAGTGAAGGACAAAAATAAGCACATTCTCTTTCCCATGAAGCCATTTCTTACTCCAAATTACCTTCTTACTCCATCCTGATTTCACCAACTCTTTCATCCCCCCTCTCACTTATCTTCAGCCTTTTAATGTCTTGGCTCCTTACTTATTGTCTTCAAACATGCCCATGTCTCTCTCCCATGTTCAGGAAATTCTCACTTGATCTGTCATCCCATATCTTTCCTCTTTTTTTCTCCAAATTCCTTGAGAAAGCCATCTAAAATTGATGTCTTCCCTTCCTTTCATCTCATTCTTATCTTGATTCTTTCTATTATGACTTCATTCTTAATTGGCAAATGTATTGGCCTTTACTTAGTCTTTATCTGTAGCCTTTGATATGGTTAATAACTCTCTTCTTGATACTTTTTCTTCTCAAGGTTTTTGTGACTCTACTCTTATGGTTCTCCTCTACCTACTATGACCACTCCTTCTCAGGATCCTTTGCTGTATCTTCCTTCAGGTCATACATGCTAACTGTGGGTGTGCTTCTGTTCTGGGACCTCCTTTCCCTCTATGCTGTTTCAGTTGGTGATTTCATCAGGGCCTTTATGTTGATGATTCTCACGTCTATTTATCCAGCTCTAATCTCTCTCGGCTGACCTCTGGTCCACCTGCCTGTTCCTTATCTCTAACTGGGTGTCCTGTATTGCATGTTTTCTTCCCTATTGAACTGTGAGTTTCTTGAGAGGCAAGAGCTGTTATTTGGTCTTTACTTGTTTCCACACCACAGTGCCTACAACATACCACATGCTTAATAAATGTTAATTGACTGACAAGTTTAAATTCTGTGCATCCATGCAAACATTTCAGAAAGGGCCCCCCTGCACTTCGTTAAATTCAAAATAAATAAGTCACCATTGTGTAAGAAGACTCCTTCACTCCCTGTGAAAGACACACCTTGTGCTGGTAGCAATATAAACCTGACTTTCCAGGATTTCCTTTCCTGTTCCTCAGTCCTCCATTAACAAATCTTGTTTTTTCTTCAGCAGTGTGTCTCAGACTATATCACAACCATGACTTTCTTCCAAACCTTAATATCCTTCCAAAAAGCATTGGTCTTAGAACCAATAGAGCTCTATTTAAATCTTTACTTTGACACTTACTAGCTACCTCTTTGGAATTACAGGAAAGTAATGTAACCTCTTTGAGATTCAGTTTCTTCATCTGTAAAATGTGAATAATAGTACTTGCATTACTTATCTCACTGTGTTGCCATGAATAATTATTTAACCTCACTGAGGATCAGAGACAGCGAGGTGGAATAGTGGATAGAAAGCAGAACCTGGAGTCAGGAGAACTTAAGTTCAAATCCAGCCTTGGATACTTCTTACTTTTGGGACTCTGGGCCAGTCACTCTAGGACTTGTCACCTATCCCATAGAGTTATTGTGAAGGTCCAATGAAAAGATATTTGTAAAATATTTTAGAAATCTTAATGTGCTATATAAGTTCTAGCTATTAGTATTATCAAATAGCTAAATCTCTCTGTGCTTCAGTTTTATCACTTGTAAAATGAGAAAGTAGGACAATTATCTCTGAGGGGTTCTGTGAGCCTGAGATTCTTTATCTTAAGGCTAACAACACGTGAACCAAGTTTACAGAATTACTATGACAATTCAAAAATAATTTGTGTAAAATGCTTTGCAGATCTTAAAGTGCTACATAAATGTCTGCTAATCTTATTGTTTATTTCTTTGTTGTTTTTATGCTTATTATTATTTTTATCTTATCATCTTACAAAGGGCTTTGTGGCACAGTTGAAATAGCACTAGATTTGGAATTAAAGGACCTGGATTCATTCCAGCCTTTGATACTTCCTATGTGTGACTTTGGGCAAGCCACTTACTTGACCATCTTGAGCCTCAGGCTTCTCATCTATAAGATGGGAGGACTGGGCTAGAATATAGGCTTTGGAATCTTTCAGTGCTATAGATCAATGATCCTATTGACCTTCTGATTAAATGGCAAAACAAATAATACCAGTGTGGTTTAGTGAAATATCTGGGAATCAAGTCAGGAGAAACCTGGGTTTAGATATTACCTCTATTACTTAGCACCAGTAAGACCATTGGCAAGTCTCTAATTGTCAGTTTTCTCATCTGTAAAATGGGGGTGATATCTGTAATATACACTTCCACTCTAGGAACCCACCCTAGACCTTGATATCTATTGACCATATCTTGTGTAGATGTAGGCTTCCTGCCTATCTGTATACCATGTGGTATCCACTCAGGCATTCAAATCTACCTCCTTCCTATCTGAAAATTGGATGTGGGTCCTGGAAACTACCCTGGACCTTTGGTCAGCTTTAACCTTATCTTGCCTCCATAGGATCCAGACCACCACAGTACTTTCTGACACCTCTACACCATGACTTTGAGCAAGTAGTCTAGTCCTCTTTATGTCAAGTTAGCCCATCATTTACCTAAGTGCTCTTTTTCCTGCTGTGCCCTGAGTTCATACTCTCTAGCACAGAGATAAAAAAGCTACTAAAAAGTCATGCAGAAAATTTGCCTGTTCTCCCTTTTAAGGCACATACCAGCCTTCCTTTCAACACACTGTATACAATACTTTTTCTTCCATAAACTGCTTAAGATGGCATTTCCTTTAGGAAGCCTCTCCTGGCTAGTCCCAGGTAGCTCTGAGACTCCTCTAGTTATGAACCTTTCTTTCTCTGTTTCCTCATTCTCTTCTCTTACCCATCCTTCTCCATAGCCTCTCCTCACCTGAGTGTGTATATAGAGAGAAGACCAGTGTAAAGTAAGAAGAGTCAGAAAAGTTGTTAGTTAATGCCATTCAGCTTTTTTGGTTGCCAGGAACATTGTTGATGCATAAGGCAGTCCACTAAAATCCACGCAGAGTTCCGAGATCCTTTTCTCATGAACAGAACCATGCTGCCTCCTCCTACTCACACAGTCACTACTCATCTAGTTCGTAACTTTACCATTTGTCTCAGAAATTTCCATGGCTCCCTATTAGTATACTAGTTAGCATTTATATGGTTCTTACATATATATTATATGTGTGTTGTGTGTATGTATGCATGTATATGTGTATATATGTATACATATCTATGTACACATATCTGTCTGTCTGTCTATCTGTCTGACTGTCTGTATCTTACACATAAAGTGTGCAAAGTGCTTTGTAGGTATGCTCACTGGATCCTCACAACAGCCCTGGGAGGAAGGTGCCATAATTACCCCAGTTTTTACAGAACAGGAAACAGGCTAAGAGAGGTGAGTGGGTTTGCTCAGCCTCACCGCTAGTAAGGGTCTGAGTCAGGAGTTGCACAGGGCTTTCTGATTCTGAGTTCAGGCATTATCCACTGAATCGTCTTAGGTGTTGTATATGTAAAGCTCTTCACAAATTGACTCCAGCCTCTCATTCTAGATGGGTTACACCTTATTTCCTTTCATGTACTCCCAGCACCAGCCAAAGCAGTCTACTTGCTGTTATGCCTACACACACTCTACCTCCCACCTCTGTGCTTTTGTATGATAATAGCTAACATTTACATAGTGCTTATTACATGCCAGACATCATGCTACAATTATTATCTCATTTGATCCTCACCACCATCTTGGGAGGTAAGTGCTATTGTAACCCCCATTTTATAGGTGAGAAAGTAGATGCAGATGAAGATGAAGTGACTGGCCCAGGGTCACACACTGGTAGGAAGTGTCTGAGGCTGCTTTTGAATTCAGGCATTTCTGACTCCAGGCCTGGTGCTCTATCCACTGTGCCTCCTACCTGCGGGCTAAAGGCATTCCCTTTTTTTTCTAGTTCCCTTTAAGGCTCTGCTCAGTCTGCCTTCCTAGCCTAATTATCTGTTCTCTTTCCTTGATAGGCCAGTTACACCGGTCTTCCAGTTGATCCTCATATTCCTACAAAAAATAATACCAAAATAGCCAAACATGAGTAGGAAATTAAGGTTTGAAACCATTAAGCAGAGCTGCATAGTGACAGAGTGGATTTACATCTAAAACTTTTTGCTGTTGAAATCAAAGCCAACATATTGACTTTTGCTTTTTTTTTTTTTTGCATTGTGTATGGTAAATATATCTTTACATAGAAATGTGACTCTTCCTGAAAAATCTGTTAATTTATTTCTTAATAAAATATCTAAAAACTGAAATCATCTACATCATTAACTACATTGTTGTAATTAACTGAATAATTAACTTCTAAAAAATAATTTTTATTTACAAGTCCACTGTGTCACATAGGACAGTATGTGGTTTTTCTTTTCCAAAAAAATGCATTAGCTACATTGTTTTTGAGCAGTAACTTTTTTTTTGTAAATTAATAAGTAAGATGTAAGTTTTAAAATACAATATAGTTCATATTTATATAATTTTAAATTTGATTTATGCATGTTTTATAATGTTCATGATATGTCAGTGCAATAATGTATAATTTTATAAATTAGCCTGTGCTAGGGGTGTATGCTTACATTTTTTTTTTAAAGTAATGGATATGTGATCAAAGAATTTTGAGGACCATTGCCCTGGAGTGAGGAGAGTAGAAGCATTTCTTCTGTTTCTGAGTTGATTATGCTTCTTCGTGCTTATGGCTAATTGATGAAAAGCCCAGAGCTTAAGTTGAATAGCAGTATCCTCCTTGAATATGTTACAAGGTTTTGTTTTACTCTGAGTGATTAAGATCCATTATTTCTTATTCTCCTTAGCATTTAGTGCAATGCCTGGCACATAGTGGTTTATGATTGATTTGTACCTGGTTCTCAATTTTTTAATCAATACCAGATGGCTGTGATATTTAAAAAGTTTGAGACATAATTTCTGGATGGTCATTAATAATGCTTGTATTTTAAAAAAAAGTTCAGTGGCACACTCGAATGCCAAAGACAATCAAAGAGGCAGGCTCACAACTTATATGCCTTTAGAAGAAGGGTGTTCCTGTGGGTGGCAGTTAACTCTGATTGGTTAACAGTTAATGAGAGAATTAAGTGAGGGGCTGGATGTATTTTAATGAACTTTTGATTATGTCATTTACTTCTCAGTTACCCCCAGCATTAGGCAATCTATTACAATAATTTATCCCCACCCAAATCTGAGTAGATCATGGTGGTTTTCCCACCTGGGTATGGTTTGAACAAGATTGTTAAGAAAGTTAATCCAATCTCATTATAAGCAATATCCTCCAGAAACAGAACTTTTGAAATGAGGACTTTAGAAAAAGGGGAACTTTGGATCTCAAATCATTGGTATCTTTTCTCTCGTGGTTTTAATCACTGCTGCTTTATAGTAAAGTTTGAGGTCTGGAAGTGCTATTCTCTCATCATCCCTACTTCTTTTAATCATTTCCTTTGATATTCTAGATCTTTTGTTTTTCCTAATGAATTTTATTATTTTATCAAGTTCTGTAAAGTATTCCCTTGGTAATTTAATTGGCATGGCATTAAAAGTAGAAATTATTTTTGGTTATATTCAGAATTCATGGTAATTGAGCCAAATTTATAAGAGCCATTCCCCTGTTGATAAATGTTGAAGGCATGTGAATCAGGAATATTGAAAAGAAGAAACCAAAACCACCAATTTTACATAATGAAAAAATGCTTTTCAGAGAACCAGATTTTAGTTTTATTTGTCATTTCTGTGGATTTTTTATTTCAAATTTATGTTTCCCTTCAAATTTTTATTTTCTCTTTTGTTGCTTATTTTAACTTTAATTGTTGGTTTTCTTTTCAAATTTTACTTTTAGTTTTCTGCATTCATTTCCACAGGATTTTCAGTTCCAAATTTTTTCCCCTTCTCCCCTCCCTCCCACACTGAAATGGCATGCATTCTGATTACTCCTTCCCTCTGTCTGTCCTCCCTTTTATCATCCCCCTCCCCTTATCCCCTTCCTCTTTACCTTCTTGAAGGACAAGATAGATTTCTGTACCCCATTATCTGTATCTTATTTCCCAATTGCATGAAAAAACATTTTTTTAACATTTGTTTTTTAAAACTTTTGAGTTCCAAATTCTCCCGCTTCCCTCCCCACCCACCCTCATTGAGAAGGCAAACAATTCTATATAGGTTATACATGTGTAGTTATGCAAGACACTTCCGTAATAGTCATGTTGTGAAAGACTTAACTATATTTCTCTCCATCCTGTCCTGTTCCCCAATTATTCTATTTTCTTCTTTGACCCTGGTCCTTTTTCAAAAGTGTTTGCTTCTGAATACCCTCTCCTGTAATGTGCCTTCTCTTCTATCATCCCCCCAATATCCTGTTCCCCACGACTTTCCTGAGGGTAAGATACCCAATTAAGCAAAATGTGATGAGAATAAAGTTCACTCATTCTTTCTCACTTCCCCTCTCTTCCCCTCCATTGAGAAACCTTTTTCTTGCCTCTTTTATGTGAGATAATTTACCCCATTCTCTCTCCTTTTCTCCTTTTTCCAATATATTTCTCTCACCCCTTAATTTTATTTTTTAGATATCATCCTTTTATATTCACCTCACCCTGTGCCAGCCATCTGTCTGTCCATCCATCCTTCCATCCATCCATCCATCCATCCATCCATCCATCCATCCATCCATCCATCCATCCATCTATCCCCTTCAATTATCCTAATACTGAGAAAGGTCTCAAGAGTTACAAATATCATCTTTTCATGTAGGAATGTAAATAGTTCAACTTTAATAAGTCTCTTATGATTGCTCTTTCCTGTTTACCTTTTCATGCTTCTCTTGATTTTTGTATTTGAAAGTCAAATTTTCTATTCAGCTCTGGTCTTTCCATCAAGAATACTTGAAAGTCCTCTATTTCGTTGGATATCCATTTTTTTCCTTGAAGAATTATACTCACTTTTGCTGGGTGGATGATTCTTGGTTTTAATCCTAGCTTTTCTGACCTCCGGAATATCATATTCCAAGCCCTTTGATCCCTTAATGTAGAATTTGTATCTTGTGTTACCCTGATTGTATTTCCATAACACTCAAATTGTTTCTTTCTGACTGCTTGCAATATTTTCTCTTTGACTTGGGAATTCTGGAATTTGGCTACAATATTCCTAGGAGTTTTCCTTTTGCAATCTCTTTCAAGAAGCAATCAGTGGATTCTTTCAATTTCTATTTTACCCTCTGGTTCTAGAATATCAGGGCAGTTTTCTTTGGTAATTTCTTGAAAGACGATGTCTAGGCTTTTTTTTTTTTGGTCTGGATCTATTTTCCAGGTTAGTGGTTTTTCCAATGACATATTTCACATTGTCTTCTGTTTTTTCATTCTTTTGGTTCTATTTTGTAATTTCTTGACTTTTCACAAAGTCATTAGCTTCCATTTCCTCCATTCTGATTTTGAAGGAATTGTTTTCTTCAGTGAACTTTTGAACCTCCTTTTCCATTTGGCCAGTTCTGCTTTTTAAGGCATTCTTATCCTCATTGGCTTTTTGGACTTCTCTTGCCATGTGGGTTAATCTATTTTTTAAGGTTTTATTTTCTTCAATATTTCTTAGTCTCCTTTAGCAAGCTGTTGACTTGATTTTCATGATTTTCTTGCATCACTCTCATTTCTCTTCCCAATTTATCCTCTACTTCTCTTACTTGATTTTGAACTTTTCCATAGCCTGTGAGCAATTCATATTTTTCTTGGAGGCTTTTGATGTGGGGACTTTGTTGTCGTCTTCTGGTTCTAAGTTTTAATTTTCTTTGTCACCAAAATAAGATTTTATAATCTGAGTTCTTTTACAATGTTTACTCATGTGCCCAGCCAAATACTTGACTTCATAGCTCTATGTCAAGGTAGGACTCTGCTTCCATGGAGGTGGGGGTGGATGTATTGTTCTAGGCTTCAGGGATTTTGTATCAGCCACTCAACCTCCCACTGTCTGTGGCCCCAGAGCTCTGAAAGCAGCCTTTGCCACTGCTGCTGTTGCTGCTGCTGTTGATGACACTGCTGCCTCTGCCTCCACCGCCTCCACCACCACCACCACCACCACCCTCACCACCACCACCTGGTGCTGGGGCTGGATGGGGCCAGACAGCTCACTCCTATTTCACCCAGGTCCTGCACAGTTTTCCCTCTGACCTTTTTGGTGTTTGTGTGTTGAGAAGTCTGGAAACTGCTCAGTCTCCTGAGGCCTGCTGCAACTGGTCTATGTCTGTGGCCCACGTTGGACTGCACTTTGCTCCCTGCCTACTGCAGTAGATCCTTCCTGTTGACTTTACAGGTTGTCTTGGGCTGGGGATTTGTTTCACTCTGTCATTTTGTGTGTTCTGTAGCTTTAGAGTTTGTTTAGAGTAATTTTTTATAGGTATTTGGAGGTCTCTGTGGGAGAACTCAGGGAAGTTCCTGCTATTACTCTGCCATCGTGCCTCTGTCCCCTCAATTGTCAGTTTTCTCATTTTTTTTTTTAAAAAGGATATTCTGTTCTTTAATACACTCTTTCCCTATTTTGTTAATGTACGTTTCTTAGGATATGATTTTGTCTCTCCCTTCCCCCTCAGCTGCTTTACTGCATCTCAGAAATTTTGGCACGTTGTTTTATCATTCTCATCTTCTTTTACGTAGTTGTTACTTGCTTCTATGATTTGTCCTTTGACCCACGCATTATTTAAGCTTCATTGTTGAGTCTCCATTTGGGTCTGTATCTTTTATTTGTGGTCCTTGAAAACCACTTTCCATTTTTATTGATTGTGGTCTGTAAAAGACATATTAAAGGATCTCTTCTGCTTTTTTATATTTGTTTGCAATATCTCTGTGTCCTAGTACATGGTCAGTTTTTGTAAAAGTTCCATGTGGTGTTGAGAAATATATATTCTTTTGATGTCCCATTTAAAAGATGCCATATCTTTTCCCTCCATATCTTCTTTTTTTCTCTGTTCAGTTTTCTTTTATTTTCAGGTTCTAGATTTCCTCTCTCTCCCAACTCTTCCCCTTCTCATTGACAATGGGAGACATAGAAAACTCATTTATTATGAATATGAAGTCATGTAAAAAAATTTATATATTATCCATGTCTTGGAAAAAAAGAAAAAGGAAGAAAGATTTTTAAAGATTCTTTAGTCCATGCTCTGAGTCCATCAGTTCTCCATTTGAAGGTGGATGCCATTTTTCATCATGAGTCTTTTGGAGTTGTTTTTGGGTCATTGTGTTGATCAGAGTTACTATGTCTTTTACAGTTGGTTATGTTTACAATTTTGCAGTTACTGTGTAGATTGTTCTTCTGGCTCTGCTCAATTCATTGTGCCTCAGTTCTTAAAAGTTTTACGGGCTAATCCCCTACATCTTTTTTTTTTTTTTAAACAGTATAATAGTATTGCATCACATTCAAAAACTGTAACTTGTTTGAACATTCCTGAATTGATGAGCATCCCCTTAGTTCAACTTTCCATTTTTTGCAAACTCTAGGTTACCATGCTTATTCACAAATGTGTATTGTGCTGGGGCAACCAGGTGGTGGTACAGTGAATAAAGTGTCTGGCCTAGAGTTAGACCAGTGAATTGAATTGTGAATCGAAATCTGGCCTGAGACACTTACTAGCTGTCTGAACAAGTCACCTAACTCTGTTTACCTCAGTTTTTCATGTTAAAATGAGCTGGAGAAGAAAATGGCAAACCACTCTTGATATCTTTGCCAAAAAAACCCCAAATGGGGTCATGAAGAATTGGATGTGACTGAAATAATAGAACGACAACAGCATGTTGTGTATCTAATTTATTCTATCAGTCACTCTGTATATCTATTTAAGTACCAAATTGTTTTGATGATTATAGTTTTGTAATGTAGTTTTAAATCAAATGCTACTACCAGGCCCCCTTCCTTCCTATTTTTTTCCATTAATTCCCTTGATAGTCTTGATCTTTTATTCTTCTGAATGAATTTTGTTGTTATTTTTTCTAGTTTTATAAAGTTATTCATTGGTAGTTTGATTGGTATGACAATGAATAAGTGAATTAATTTAGGTAATGTTATTTTTATTGTATGACTCTGCCTGCCCACAAGCATTTAATATTTCTCCAATTATTTAAATCTATATTTCTGTGTTAAGTTTTTTGTAATTGTGGCCATATAGTTCCTGTGTGTGATTTGGTAGGTAGATTCCCAAGTATTCTACACTGTCTGTAGTAAGTTTTAATGGAATTTCTCTTTCTGTTTTCTCTTCCTAGATTTTGTTGGTAATATATAGAAATGCTAATGATTTATGTAGGTTACTTTGTGGAAATTATTAATTGTTTTAACTAGTTTTTTAGTTTACTCTCTCAGTTTCTCTAAGTTAGCCATCATATCATCTGGAAAAAATGACAGTGTTGTTTGCTCATTTCCTGTGATTATTCCTTCTATTTCTTTTTCTTTTCGTATTGGTATAGTTAGCATTTCTAATACAGTGTTGAATAGTAATGGTGATAATAGTTATCCTTGTTTAATCCCTAATTTTATTGGAAAGGCAGAATCTAGTTTTATCACCATTACAGATAGTGCTTGCTCTTGGTTTTAAAAATTTACTGCTATCATTTTAAGGAAATCTCAATTTAAGCCTATATATCTTAGTATTTTAAATAGGAAAGAATAATATATTTTGTCAAAAGCATTTTTTTGTATCTGTTAAAATAACCATATGGGTTTTTTGTTTTATGGATATGGCCAGTTATACTTATAGTTTTCCTTATATTGAACTATCTCTAGCTCCTTTGACTTCCAGAATATCATATTCCAAGTCCTCCACTCCTTTATTGTTGTGGCTGCTAAATCATGTGTGGTCTTGACTGTGTCTCCTTGGTAGTTGAATTATTTCTTCTTTTCTGCTTTCAGTATTTTCTTTTTGACCTAAGAGTTCTGGAGTTTGGATATAATAATCCTGGGATATACACCATGATGAATGTGAAGATATGTTTAATAAGAATGTATATGTAGAATCTGTATGGGATTGCATGCTGTCTTGGGGAGGGAGAAGGACAGGGAGGTGGAGAAAATTTAAGTGAATATTGAAAACTAAATATAAATAAGTTTATTTATTAAAAAAATAATTCTAATTAGATTTCATGTTGTGATTGAGGAAGTGACTGGTAGATTCCTTCAATTTTTACTCTGCTTTCTGGTTCTGAGATCTATCTTGTACGGTTTCTTTCATTTCTAAATCTGTGATCCTGTGATTTAGGGGGCCAGAGAACAAACGTTATCAGCCACTCTAGATGAGCTTATTGCTATACCTGGCTAGTGAACTGAGTGTAGCTCTTAACCTTATTTATGTTAAAAACGTTGAAAAATCTGTAATTTTTATTTAAGGTACAATTCAGGTGCTACTTTTTCCATACACCTTTGCTTCTTCTTCTCAAACCTGAACAACTCCTTTGAACTTACCTTACTCTCTAAGTCATTTTTTTTTTTAAACTGTATTCTGTTTTAAGCTTCTTGAATCCACGTTCTGTTTGCATCCTAGTTATTAAACGTAGTTTAGTGCCTTGTCTGTAGAAGTTACTTAAGGTGTTGAGTTGAAGTGGTAAAATTTGATGGAGTAGGAATTGACTCTGGGTCTGGATTTTGAACAGTAACTACTTTTGAGAGTGATGGAATGGATAGGGATATTCCAGACAGGAGTAATAGATGTTGAACAGCCTAAGCAATGCCATGTGAAAATATAGGTAGGTGAGATTTTGGTCATATAAGAACCAAACTTTAAAGAGAAATTTTCTACTTGATTTGCCTCTTGCTAAATGGAGATTGGGCAGAGTTGCCATGGTCAAAAATCCATCACTGCAGCTAGTCTTGAGCCTACTGAATTAAGCTGGGTTGGTTTTTGGACAGCAAACATAACAGTTCTTATCTCTGGACCTGTCTTCAAAGCCTAGTATAGTAGAACAGCATAGTAGAACCTATCACCTATGATCAGAACAGAATTTGTTTTTCCTCTAAAAACTACACATCTTCAAGATTTTTCCCGGTGACTTCTGAGGGCACCAGTGTCCTAAGTGACCTAGATTCTAAACCTTAGTGTCAGCTTTGATTCCTCACTTTCACTTACCCACCCCCTCATCAAATCAGTTGCCAAATCTCATATTTATTTCCCCACAGCATCTCTCAGATGTGTTCTCTGTCCACTGACAGTACAACCACATCAGTTGAGGTCATCATTACCTCTCACCTCGATGGTAGCAACCTCTTAATTGATCTCCCTTCCTCATGTCTTTCCCATTGCAATCCATCTTCCATATAACTGCTAAAGTGATTCTCCTAAAGTACTAGTCTTACTATAACATGTCCCTCATTTAAAGTCCAATGGTTCCCTATTGCCTCTAGAATCAATATAAAATCCTGTGCCATTTAAATTTCTGGACTCATTGTGTCTTTCTACTCTTACAGATTATTCTATTCTCTGCATTCTATGGTGCAGAGTGGTGACCTGTTTGCTCTTCTTCCAAGTGTTCCATCTCCTGTCTCCATGCTTTTGCACGGGCTATCTCCTTATGTCTGCATTGCTTTCCCTTATCACTTCTGCTTCTTTGAGTAGCTGACATCCTTCAAGACTCAGCTAAAACGCCATCTGCATAAGGTCTTTACTTGTCTAATGCCATCACCTCCAAAAGAATTCTATATCTACTCTCTGTATCTTCTTTATACTTATTTGTATACTTGTCATATCCTCCTTTGAAATGGAATCTGTCCTTGAGTGTGGTAACTGTTTTTGTTTTTTCTTGGTATCCTCAGAACTTAGCATGGTGTCTAGCGCATGGTAATGGTTTAATAGATGTTTGTTGATTGTTACTCCACTAGCATAACCTTTTGAATTCTGGGAGTAACAGTTAATAAAAAGTGCTACTGGGGCTTAATAAGTCTTCAGTCTCTCAATCCAGATACTTTTTCACTATATCATCACTATATCATTTGTATGTAAGGTGAGTTTTAGTGTAAGTAAGGTGGAGTTTAGTGTGTGTGAAGTGAATTTTTGTTTCTTAGAGCTCAGTTTCCCAGGATCCATAACAGTCTCTTATTCTCAGGTATTAGATATGAGACATCTCCACCACGCTTGTGCTGCATTATATAATGACAAACAACATAAACATTCACTGCGACTGTGCAGTGAGAGACAGGGATGAGGCTATGGCTGGCAGTATGCCTTCTTTGTCTTTTGCCCTATAAAACAGGTAGGGGCAGCTAGGTGGTGCAGTGGATAGAGCACCAGTGCAGGAGTCAGGAGGACCTGAGTTCAGATCTCACCTCAGACACTTGACACTCACTAGCTGTGTGACCTTGGGCAAGTCACTTAACCCCAATTGCCTCATCCTGGGTCATCTCCAGTCATCCTGATGACTATCTGGTCACTGGATGCAGGTGACTCTGGAGGAGAAGTGAGGCTGGTGACCTGCACAGCCCTCCCTCACTCAAAACATTAAGTCAGGTGCAAGTCATGTCATCACTTCTCTGATGGCATGGTCTTCTTCAGCAACAAAGGACAAACACACTTTCTGGCTATAAAGCAGGTGGTCACTGGTATGTGAATGGAGAGCCTTAGTGATGAATGCACAAATAGTGTGTGTGCCTTAACTGGCCTCCATTGAGGGTGGGGGGAACCTTAGGGTTGAGTGCACAAGCTGGAATGCTGTGTGTGCCTTGATTGGCCCCCATGAATGCTTGGGGGGAATCTATGTTTGCCTCAATTGACCCCCTTTGAGAGTTTGAAGGGATTTAGTGAAAGCATAAGTTCTGCCTGTCTCCATCTACCCCATTGAGAAGTAGGGGTAGTTGCCCCCTCCCCCTTCTTGCTGGCCCCTGTGAGAAGCGTGATTAGGGAATGCTGTAGTTGTGCTCCCATTGTCAGCTCCCATTATCTGAGAAAACTAGACTAGAATAAATTAAGATTATTAACCCCTTGTTGGTATCTTTCCTGTCTGACCAGATCAGGATTGAACTTGTGCTAGCAGCCCTTCTGTGTGCTGTGTTTATCTGTTTTACAACCATGCTCATGAGGAATGAAGCATTTTCAAGAACAAAATTCTGGTGATGGAATTGTAAATTATTCTGATGACTAAGAAGGAGGAAATTAGGAATAAGCCTCTAAAGAGACTGGTGTGGATACACAGGTAACTAACATTCAGATTTTAAATGGACATATATGTGTACATATACATATATGTACATATATACATACACATACACACAAGGTGGAAATATATAAATGATATATAATATAATATGTATAATATAAAAATGATAACTGCTTAATTCACAATATCAGCAAGTTCCTGTAACTAAATGGGTGGACTAAATCTCAGAACAAACAGATTTATGATAAATGCTCAGGACAAAAAATTTTTAAATGTGTCAAGGACAAAATAAAAATCAGAGAAGGGATTGTGCCCTTTGGGTGGATTGAAAAATAGTAATGTGAACCACACAGAGAAGGCTAAACTATGCAACTCTTACTTAATTTTGTTTTTTCTTAAGATTGGTCTTCAGATCATTTAATCATTAATAATTATGTGCCAAGTGTATGCCCACAATCTCCATGCCAGGTGCTGTGGATACAGATATCAAAATGAAACAAGTTCTGCCTTTGAGGAGAGCACTAGGCATAAATGTAAAGGTATGCACTTGGGTTAAAACTGATGACAATAATAAATCAATTATTTAAGTACAGAATAGATAAGAAATAGCTAAAACAGGGGCAGCTATGAGGGAGTACTTATGTATCTTGTACATACATATATACATACATACTTATGTACGTATGTACATACTTGTGTACATTTGTAATACATTTTTTGTAACTCTCCCTTTTCCCTCCCTTCCCCTCCTTTTGAATGTGAGATTCTTGGGAGAAAGGGTCAAATTTTTCAACCTTTCTTTGTATCTCCGGTGCTTAACACAGTGCTTGGCACATAGTAAGTGATTAATGAAAGCTTTTTGAATGACTGCTAGCCTCAGCACTGCTCCTTCCTCCCTTCCCCCCCATCTCTACATATATGGTCTAGGGGAGTAACTATGGTTGAGATTTGACCTAATGGCTGCCCCTACAGCTGCTGCAACATCCACATCCCCCCAAACTGGAAACCCATAAAAGAGAGCTAATCAGAAATAAATTATGATTTTTATCAGTAGAAATAACAAAAAGAGAAAATGCTTTACTATTTGTTTTGCCCTAAGGACCACTAGACCTTTCATTTGACTTTTAGATAAAATCTTTGGTATAAATTCTTTCTAGCTGCTTGCAATATTTTCTCCTTCACCTGGGAACTCTGGAATTTGGCCACAATGTTCCTAGGGGTTTCTCTTTTTGGATCTCTTTCAGGCAGTGTTCTGTGGATTCCTTGAATACTTATTTTGCCCTCTGGTTCTAGAATCTCAGGGCAGTTTTCCTTGATAATTTCATAAAAGATGATGTCTAGGTTCTTTTTTGGATCATGGTTTTCAGGTAGTCCCTTAATTTTTAAATTGTTTCTCCTGGATCTATTTTCCAAGTCAGTTGTTTTTTCAGTGAGATATTTCACATTCTCTTCCATTTTTTCATTCTTTTGGTTTTGTTTTGTGATTTCTTGGTTTCTCATAAAGTCATTAGCCTCCGTCTGTTCCATTCTAATTTTGAAAGAACTATTTTCTTCAGTGAGCTTTTGAACCTCCTTTTCCATTTGGCTAATTCTGCTTTTGAAAGCATTCTTCTCCTCATTGGCTTTTTGAACCTCTTTTGCCAATTGAGTTAGCCTGTTTTTCAAGGTGTTATTTTCTTCAGCATTTTTTTGGGTCTCCTTTAGCAGGGTGTTTATTTGTTTTTCATGCTTTGCTTGCATGTCTCTCATTGCTCATCCCAGTTTTTCCTCCACCTCTCTAACTTGATTTTCAAAATCCTTTTTGAGCTCTTCCATGGCCTGAGCCCATTGAGTGGGCTGGGATACAGAAGCCTTGCCTTCTGTGTCTTTCCCTGCTGGTAAGCATTGTTCTTCCTCATCAGAAAGGAAGGGAGGAAATACCTGTTCACCAAGAAAGTAGCCTTCTGTAGTCTTTTTTCTTTTCCCTTTTCTGGGCATTTTCTCAGCCAGTGACTTGACTTCTGAGTATTCTCTTCACACCCACTTCGCCTCCAGATCTGCCCAGCCAGAGCTTGGGGTCTGAGATTCAAATGCTGCTTCCTAGCCTCAGGGCTTTGGTGGGGGTGGGGCTGCTATTCAGTGTGAGATTAAGTTCAGGTGCTCAGGTGGAGGCAGGGCTGCCACTCAGGGCTCAGTTTCCTCAGGGGGTTTATGCAGAGACCTTCAACAATGGATCCAAGCTCCTGCCTGCTTGGGGAGCCCTGGTCTGCTGCTGCCTCGCTGCTGCCTCCCGAGGGGGCCTGAGTTATGGGGGCACCCCACTCCCCTCTCGACCCACCAAAGAGATCCTCTCACTGACCCCCGTCACCTGTGGGTGGAGGGACCCGCGCGGCCGCTGGGATTCTGTCCCTGAAGCCCGCTCGGATCTGCTCCTCCCGTCGCCGGGCAGCCACGGCAGGGCCGTGCTCGACTCCACGTCCGCAGCGCGACGGACCTTTTGCGAGAGGTTTACAGGCTCTCTGGAACAGAAATCTCGTCCGCTCCATTGTTCTGTGGCTTCTGCTGCTTTAGAATTTGTTGGCAGTTCTTTTTTACAGATATTTTATGGGCTGTGGGTTCGGAGCTAGCGTATATGCTTCTTTCTACTCCGCCATCTTGGCTTCGCCCCCTTTGGTATAAATTCTTAATGCAGGTAGTGGCCAGAATTGTTGTATATTTTTCAGTATGACTATTGCACAAATACATTGACTTTTTTTTACCCCTTTTGTTATAAAGAAGAGAATTTAGTAAGTTTTAAAAATTTTCAAATTACCTTTTTTTCAGAGATATGCCTTTTCTCTTTTCTCTCCCCCATTGGAAAAGGAAACTCTCTTCTAAACACATAAAGACAAGCAAAACAAATTGCTGAATTATCCATGCGCCCCCCCCCCCCCCAAATGTCCCAATACGTTTGAGTCTGTCGCCTTTCTTTCAGGAAGTCTATGCCCATTTTTTTTTCAATAAAAAGTCAGCAAAAATGAGACTAGCATACACTGTAACTGACAGAGAATTTAGTGCAGTGATTGTTTAATTTGGTATATGCATATGAGGTTAAAGTTGAGTTGGTGTGTAGAATCTCAAAGTAGATGTGTTGTGATCTGCCACTGTCACTGGCAGTTGTAGACTTATAACATATGGTAATGCTGAATGGTATAGAGCCTGAGTTAAATAGTATTTTGTGTTCCATTTTAAAGTAATGTAATATCTGTTATCCTTAACATATTCATTTTGGTAAGTATAACTCAGTAAGATAAGTTTTCCTCAAAATATTGCAACTCTTAAAAAATTGAAATGTCAAGAAATGGTTACAGATAATCATTTGGCATTTTAAATATTTAGATATAATTATCATAATTTTTAATGCCTCTGTTTTAAAAAAATGCCATAATAACCCTTTATAGTGGAAAAATGTGTAACTGGTTTGAAGATACATTACATTTGAAAATCCAGTGAAGCAGCTGAAACTCTTTAAGCAAAGCTAGTAAAGACAATTTAAGTAATGGAAATGCAGAAATGCAAAATAAAAAACTTAAGTCTAGAAAATATAATCATCTGTATTTATCATGGAGATGTTGCCACTGATGGAAATAAAATACTTCTTTAAATGGATATTTTAGCTACAGATAGCTTGAAACAATAAATCAAAATGATGTTTTTAAAGTGTGTATGGATAACACATTTTAATGTTAGAGATTTTTCCAGAGAAAATCAGATGCATTTAATAAGCAAAAATAAACCTTTTCACAATCATTTGTGTGACCTTTGAAGGAATACTTGCATTATATAAGAGTGTTTAAAGAATTTACTAAGGATAAAAAGCCTCATATGATAGAAGAAATGTTGATACTTCTTTCAGCTCTGGATATGATAATAAAGATGCTTAGTGACTTATATAGAAAGCAACCTTGAATGGTTCCTCTTGCAGAATTGGAAGGAGAATTACCTATATGCTTGAAGACCTTTGTGATCAATTAAGGTTACCAAGCATTAGGTGTTTACTTAAGTGCCAGTCACTAGATAGCCCCCTCCCTAAAAGAGATTACATTCAAATGAGGGAAACCTACAAAAAAATTGAGTTGAAAAAGGTTGGAATTGAGGCTGGAGGATAAGGTATATTGGTCGACAAAAACCTGTTGAGATGAATCAGGAGTGCATCCTGGAGAGGAATGAAGATCAGTTGAGAAATTTGCATCTTCCTTTTTTGCACTGCAAGTGGATGATGTTATACATGTAGTTAAAGATTTTCATTTGATTATATATTGTTGAAATTGATGTTAGGATTTTTTTGTTCTGTAGATTTTTGGATAATAATGCCATATCAAGAGAAATTTTCATTATAATTGACAGATTTTTTTAAAAATAAAAATTATATTGTAGAGAATTATACCGGACTTTGTGCTAATGGAGCTCAGTTTAAGTCAAGGCAAATGTGACCACAAATAGTAGTTAAAAATGGGGACTCTAGTGCAATTTAAGTACATTGCATGTTTGAAAGACATTTTTTTAAAATTAAATTTTATTTTTTCAATTTACAAAAATCCACCACCACTTTCCTCAATTGCAAAAGAACAAAGAAAAAACCAAATATGCACAGTCAAGCACCATGCATTGTCCATGTCCAGAAAAACATGTCTTAATTTGTACCCTGGGACTATCACCTCTGTCTAGAGGTAGAGAGCATCTTTCATCATGAGCCTTTTGTTGTTCTTTGTTGTTTGTTCTGGAAGAGGACCATGACATCAATGTGGTGATTCCATGACGTGCAAGTGAATTGGGTTTAAGTGAGGGAGGACTGTGCAAAATCACCAGCCTCACTTTCTTCTCTGGAGCCATCTGGGTCCAGTGGCCAGATATGATCAAGACAATTGGAGATGGCCCAGTGGACCTTGGTCTTTTCAAGCTAAGGTCTTGAATAGGTCTCAGTTTGACTTTGACTTGTGTATTTTTAAAATATTGTTAGGAGACTTCATTTGTTGTATTTTTAATATTATTTTTCTGTGACTGACCTTGTCTTTAAGTTGCTTAGTACCTTTTGTTTGCCACTTGAGAGTGTAGGAGACCAATGGGAGCCACTGGAGAGAAACAGCTTTTCTTAGAACAGGAATGGGAACTAAAACTCCATCCTTTCTTAGGATAGGAATGGAAGCTAAAACTCCAGTGAGAATTTTGCTCTCTAACTGGAAGCATAAGGACAAGCCATTTTTAAGTGCAGTCACCACAACTCTGGAACCCATTACATAAATTTATTACTCTCTCAGGGCCATGACCCAAGATTATGTTCATCTATATGAATGTATGCATATAGTGTATTCATATACACACATGTGTGTGAATAGTATATGTGAGTCTACATGTGAATATATGTATGCATATATATTAACATACATAACCTTGACTTGTATTTATAAGGTAAATTTATGTAATAGAGACCAGGTGTGTAGTGACTCTTTGCTTATGAAATGACTTGTATATATCTAGATCTAAGCTAGCTAGATAAATATCTATCTATCTATCTATCTACATATATATCTACTTGTGTCCCCCCCCCCCCCACACACACACACATACACACACATATTTAACACTGGGTCACATCAGTGAGGCAACTATGTGAAAAATATATTCATATATTATACATATTTAACTACTTGTAATCTAAATGTGAGACTCTAAATGTGGTTCGATGACCAATGAGTTGGAATATTATTGGAAGAACTAGACGATAGCTATGTTGTCCTTTTCATTACAAATGAAAATGATGAGGTGCTGCTTGGGCCCCAATTCTAAAATCATATTTCTCTTTAAAAATCACATTTCTCTGTAACCTCAAAACACTATCCCAGGCTGTTTTTTCCCAGCACAAGGACACAGCCTGTCCCAGCAACAAACATTGTCTCCCTTCCTGATACAGCAGCCAGCTGCTTCTGTAGAATTTATTAATTTGAACCAGCTGGGTACTGACTGAACTGGTTGTGTACTGGGTCATAATGACATTTACTATTCACTGACCAATCATATGTATTGTAGAGTTAGATATATATACACCCCCTTACATTTATCTTGTCTAACAAGACATTGATGAGAGCAACCCGGTATTTCTGAGCCAGCACCGATAGTTGGTTGACTTAGTGACATTTCAGGCCTAAAACCATACCTCCAGGTAGCCCCTTTTTGAGCTATTGCCTGATGAACTCTGGGTAAAATACCTGCGCAGTAGATATCAAAAGTGCATGTTCCTTTAAGAACTGACCTCTCCTTAACCACTCCCTAATCCCACCCCAGAACACCTAGTTAGCATATTTGGCACATGTTTCCTATAGAATATCCTATATAAACTTCTCTTGTACTCCTCTAAGGTTTCAGGTTCCCTAAGAACTCTTGCCCACTGAAAAACATAATAAATCTTTACCTTGACCTCAACAATGCTTGAGTCCACGAATTCATTCCAGGCAACCTGCTGCTAGTACTCACCCCCTCCCCACTTCCAGCCCTTATCAAAACCAGAAGGCATGCAGATTCGGAATCCATATCTGTTGATTATTTTGTTGATTAGAGTTGTTAATTTTTTAGTCATCTTTGCCATGTTGTTTATTGTATAAATTGTCCTGCTGGCTCTGCTTACTTTACTTTGTACTGGTTAATGAGAATCTTCCCACATTTCTCTGAAACCATCTCCTCCATTTCTTTTATAGCACAATGGTTTATCATATTCATAGAATATAATTTGTTCAGGTGTTACTTGATTAGCACCTTAGTTTCTTGTTCTTTGCCACCACAAAAAGAGCTGCTGTAAATATTTTTGTACATGTGGCAAAGGCAATTGCTTTTATTGAGAATGAGTAAGGAGCTTCCGACTTTTTGAAGTTTTATAAGAGTAACCAACTTAATAAAAAAAAAAATTGCTTAAAAGAAAACTTTTTGTAAAATGATATGTAGACAGATCATGGAACATTTAAGTATTATTGCAAAATACCCTGTCTTTATTATTCTCAAGTATACTGGTGAGAAAATTGTCATTTACTTTGTAGTATTACTAAAGATAAAGCTATGATATTTTAATTTGCTTTAACTGTTGTTTAAATTTGTTGTTGTTTTGATTTGGATTTCTCTAATCAATAGTGATTGAGCATTTTTTTCATATAGATAACTTTAATTTCTTCATCTGAAAACTGCCTGTTCATTCATATCCCTTGACCATTTATCAGTTGGGGAATGACTTGTATTCTTATAATTTGACTCAGTTTTCTATATATTTTAGAAATGAGGCCTTTATCAGAGACACTGGCTATAAAAATTGTTTCCCAGCTTTCTGGTTTCCTTCTGATCTTGGCTGTATTGGCTTTGTGCAAAAACTTTTCAATTTAATATAATCAAAATTATAATGTGAACTCTTAATAATAAAAGTGTAATTAGTAATGGACCTTAAGCTGATTCTTGAAACTGAAGTGACCTCACTCATAAATTGTTTTAAAGGTGAGGTATAGGGGAAAGAGCCATCGACTTGGAATCAGGAGATTTGGATTCAAATCAAGTCAACAAGCGTTTGTCAAGTATTTACCATGTATCAGGCACTGTGCTAAGCCCTGAGAATATAAAGAAAGACAAAAATGATCCGTGCACTCAAATAATGGGAGAGACAACTGTACAAACAAGATACAGGATGAATTGTGTTAGTCCTTCATTGCCAAAGACCATGCCATCAGAGAAATGATGACATGACTTGCACTTGACTTTGTTTTGTGTGAGGGAAGGCGGTGCAGGTCACCAGCCTCACTTCTCCTCAAGAGCCATCTGAATCCAGTGACCAGATATTCATCAGGATGACTGGAGGTGACCCAGGATGAGGCAGTTGGGGTTAAGTGACTTGTCCAAGGTCACACAGCTAGTGAGTGTCAAGTATCTGAGGGTGAGATTTGAACTCAGGTCCTCCTGACTCCTGCACTGATGCGCTATCCAGTGGACCACCTAGCTGCCCCACAGAATAAATTATAGGTAATCCATAAAGGGAACACACTATAATTAAGGGGGATTGGAAAAGTCATCTTTTAGAAGATAAAATTTTAGCTGGAACTTGCAATAAGCCAGGAGGTAGAGTTGGGCAGGGAAAGAGTTCCAGGAATAAGGGGAAGAGAAGGTGAATCAGTGAAAAGATCTGAAGTTTGGAGATGGACTACCTTGTGGAAGGAACAAGGAGTCCACTTTCATTGGGTCTTAGAATGATGGGGCATAGTAAGATGTAAGACAACTAGAAAAGTAGGAAGGAACTAGGGTAGGTTTTGAAGGAATTTAAAAGCCAAAATGAGGATTTCATATTTGAACTTACCAGCAGTAGCCATTGCAGTTTATTAAGCAGGGCCGTCTCATGGTCAACTCTGTGCTTTGGGATCAGTTTGATAGTTGAATGGAGAATGGACCAGACTTTGAGAAAGAGTGACCAATCTTCAGGCTATTAAAAATAGTACAGGTATAAAGTGTTAAGAGGCTCTGTCAAAGTGATAGCAATGTCAGAGGAGAGAAAGGGGTGTACAGGAGATGTTATGAAGAACGAATTGGCAGGACTTGATAGCTGACTGGATCTGTGAAGTGAGAGAGTGATGAGTCAGAGATAACCTCTGGGTGATTGGGAGGATGGTCCTGTCCTGAACAATAATAGGTAAGTTAGAAAGAGGGTGGAAGGTGTGGAAAAGTGAGAATGAGTTCACTTCCTATTTTTGCTGGGACAATTACCAGCTCATAGGTCACTTAACCTCTTTGAAGCTTAGTTTTCCTCATCACACAAAAACACTATGAAAATGTGAGTAATAGGCAGAGAACATTCTCATACTGGAAATGGAAGAGAAAAAAAGCATATAGTAAAAATGTTCTCTATTTAATTCAGTATAAATCACAAAGACCTAGGGAAACACAAGTATTCCATATTCAGAAAAGTTCATTTTTTAATCTGAATAGTTGGGGGAGAGATTCTGTTCTGTATAATTTCATTCAAATTACCATGTAGAAAAAAAAAACTTGGGAATTGTCTTCTTGTTTGAAGTTACTTGCAAATGACTAACCTTTTCCTTTTTGCAACAGTGCGGGGAGTGCCTAAAGAGAAAGGGAGAAATTGTCATTTTGGACAGGTGTTATTCCATAAAGGAGAAATTCCTTTTGCAGTTTAGGGAGTTATAGGGAGAGGAGTGCTGGCTTTGGTCTCTGAAATCTGTGTGTCCTATCTTGACACTAGTCCATAATCACAAGCAAGTCCTTTAAACTCTCAGCACTTCTTCCTCATTAACATTGACATAATAGCACTTGTACTATATGCCTTCCCTTAGTGGAAAGCAAACTGGATTTGGTGTTCGAAAATCTGAGTTTGAATCTTGGGTCTGCTTCTTAGTAAGCTGTGAGATCCTAGGCAAGTTACTTATCCTTTCTTTGCCTGGGTTTTCTGTTCTATGCAAACTGTATGCCTCACCAGAGTACTTGTAAAGATCATATGAGATAATATATATTAAAAATGTTTTGTAAAGTGTAACATAAATTTCAGCAGTTATTATCATCACCAACATTATTAATATCACATGCCTCACAGGGTTGTTGTGTGGGAAAATATTTTTTCAGACATGAACTTATTATTTTAGAACTCTTACATATTTACAAATGTTATCATAATGAAATTGCATTAGTTACATATTAGATTTTGCCCCTCAAATATGAATACTGTCATTGAAGAGAAATTTGAAGAAAGCTCACTGATTGACTTCAACATGTACTCTTCAACAAGCATTTCCAAATTCAGTGCTTTTTTCAATGTTCTGCACTTGTCTCCGTAGAGATGATAATTGGACCCATAGTAGTAGATGGAATCTTTCTCTGCCTTCCTCTTTCATTGTGTCTGGAACTCTGTAGGCAACCAGTTCAGCTCTGTGTTGCTCCCTACATGTCCTGCCACTATTAATATATTGTCAGTGTTAATATTAGGCAAATAGGATTATTTTGACCTCTAAAAATTCATTACCTCATTGATATTGGTGATGAACAATGAGGAAATAAGGATGAATTACTGAAAATGGAACTCCTCTGTCCTAAACATTTTCTAGTATTTTCTAGTTTGAGTTAAAGATTAAATAAAAATTTATTTTTCCTATGAATTACTTTAGAACAGTTTTTCAAACCTTGATAGCTTTTACAAAAGGTTAAAATTTGCTGCACAAATATTAGTGGTAAAATATTCAGATACATTTGCCATGAGTTAAGATTTTCAAACAGAAGCATTGTGAGCATTACTTGTAAACAGCAGCATAAAAAGGACTGACCATATCTGTCTTCCTAGTGTTTGAGAGAATCTTCTAGGATAGGAATGCTATTCACATAATATTTCCCAGCCTTATGGCTAGCAAACTCTCCTAATTATTGTGAGTACAAGTCGTAGGCTGCTTTCCCTTGCTACCTCTCCCCATATTTTTATCACAGTCCACTTAGCTTTCCCTCAGAAGTCAGTTCCATTTCAAGGAGGGGCAGGAAGAGGGAGAGACATGACATGTTTACATATAAGTTGATGCAAAGTGTATATAAAGTAATAGTGCCTTCAGTAGAAATGGGGAAATTTGGAAGAGGGGTAGGTTTTTGAAAAAATGGCCATGACTGATAGGACATCAAGTTAGAGATGTTTAGCTAGCAATCGGCAACATGGAACTGAAATTCAGGGGCAGATGAGAGATAGAAAGAGCACTAGATTTATCATTGGAAGACCTAGGTTCAAAAGCTCCTGTCTTGTTATTTGTGTGACCCTGAACAGATCTCTTAAATCCCAGTTCCTTAATCTATACAATAAAGACATTAGACTAAATGATCTCTAAAATATCTTCTAGCTGTGATCTTATGTCTCCTAAATCTATATAGGACCATAAATTTAAAACTGGAAAGTACCTTTCATGCCGTCTAATCCATTAGTCCATCCGTTTCATTTTCAGATAAGTACAGTGAGGCCCAAGAGAGTCCAAGACTGGCCCACGGGTCACAGATGGTAAACTGCAGAGCTAGGCTTCAAACCTGCACCTTCTGACCTCCAAATTCACTGTTCTTTCCACTATACCACTCTTGTCTCCACCAAGATGATAATTGAACCGATAAGAGTTGAGGAAATCCTTCCCTGCCTTTCCCTTTGACTTTTTTCTGGCATTCTCTAGGTAACCATTTCAGTCATACATTGCTTTCCCCATATCCTGTCACTGTTAATGTCTTGCCAAATCCCAGCTCTGGGTTTCCCCCACATCAGTATTCCTCATACTCCTATTCACATTCCACAGGAAGTTAAACAACTGTGTCCCTAGGATCCACTAGAGATTTGTTCTTTAATTTCATCTGGACCCTATCCTGCGTCTTCCCCTCTTCCCTCTTTTACCTCTCCACATAATTTACTGAGACAACACCACCACATACTACTACTATTACTCCTCCTCCTCTTCTTCCTCTTAGCATTTATATGCTTCTTTAAGGTTTTTAAAGCACTTTACAGGTAACTCATTTGATCCTTACAACAGTCTTTGAGAGGTAGGTACTGCTATTGTTCTCATTTAATAGATGAAGAAACTTAGGCCAATAGAAGTTAAATGACTTGCCTGGGGACACACAGCTTGTCCAAGATTAAATTTGAACCCAGATCTTCCTGACTCCCCATGCAGTGCTATCCACTGTACCACTTAACTGCCTAGAAAATTGAGACCATTCATAGTGAGCTTCCTCTTGTCATTTCTGCATCTCTCAATCCCTATGCATCATTTCCTTTTACTCTCTTTTCTTCCAGTCTCTGACAAAGATACAGGCTTTCTCTCTGTTATGACCATTTCAGTTCAGCAGGGATATATTAGATGCTTACCATGTGCCAAATCCTAGGCTAGAAACTAAGGTTATAAAGACAAAAATGAAGCATCTCTTATAATCAAGAATATGGGGAGGGGAGGGAGGGAAACATGTTATGCAGATATAAATACAAGTAATGGGGTGAGAGTGAGGGTTGTGGAAAGGAAGTGCCAATAACTGGGCAAGTCAGGAAAGGCTTCCTATAGTATACAGCTCTTGAGCAGAATCTTGAGGTAGCTTTTTCAGGAGGAGGAGGTGAATTCTAGCTGTGATATAAAAGGCAACCTTTCCAACTGGATCCTTGAGCCTCCTCTTTTCTCAGTTCCTTGCGAGGCTTATCCCTTCTGTTGAGCCTTCTGTCTTATCTTCAGGTTTTACTTTTCTATAGACTCTTTCCCTCCTGACTCCAAGGAAAACATCCCCAGATCTCCCTCATCATTTAAAGCATCTTCACTTGAATTTGCTATGCCTTCAGGTTTTTGTCTCTCCTTTTCCTTTTTACAACCATAACCCTAGAAAAGTCATCTCTTCTCCTTTCCTCTCTTATTTATCACCATTTAATTGAAACTGCTCCATCCAAGAATGATATGCAGGCTCCTGCTTGCTAAATCTGATGGGTTTTTCCTTATTCTTTGTGACCTCTGTAGCTTTTGACATACTCTCCTTTTTCTTTTTTTTTTTAAACATTGTCTTCTGATTTTCCTCCTCTTTGTCTGATTAGTATTCCATCTTCTTTGTTTTTATCATTTTGTCACATCTTGTCCTTTATGTGTTGGTATTCCCCATGTTTCTGTTCTGGTCTCTCTTCTCCATATACCCTCTTTTTTTGAGGAATGTTTCCCTTTTTTAATTTAAAAATATGTATGTGCATGTTTTAGAAGCATTTATTCTCTTTCCTATGCTTCCTATACCCATCGAACAATTAAAAAAAAAACCCTTATAACAAATATGCATAATCTAACAAAACAAATTCTTTTGTTGGTTATGTTAAAAAATTTAATGTTTCATTCTGTATTTCACCTTTTTGTCAGGAGATGAGTACTGTATTTCATCGTTAGTCCTTCAGAATTGTTTTCCTCTATAATATTATCACTTTATAAATTGTTCTAGTTCTGCTTGCTTTACTTTATATCTCCATACCATTTCTAAATGATCTCATCAGCAATAGATTCAGTTGTCAGCTCTTTTCACATGACTTACAAATCCATATATCCATTCTCACCCCTTTCCTGAGCTCTACTCTAGCAACTACCTGCTGGACATCCCTATACTTGGATATATCTCATGATCAAAACAGAACTCCTCCTTTTCTTTCATTGTCGTTCAGTCGTTTAAGTCATGTTTCATTCAACTCTTTGTGACCCCATTTGGGGTTTTCTTGGCAAAGATACCAGAGTGGTTTGCCCTTTCCTTCTCCAGATCATTTTACAGATGAGGGAATTGAGGTGAAGAGGATTAAGTGACTTACCCAGGGTCTCACAGCTAGTGAGATATCTTCTTGACTCTAGGTCTGGTAGTATATCCACTGTGCCACCTGTCTACTCAAGCCTTCCCAGGTTTGTAACCTTAGCATCATTTTTGACACGTTTCCCACCTCTTCCACATTTATACACTTGTCACTTTTTTCACTGTAATATGTTGAGTTATAAGTCTACTATCCTACTTTCCTACTTCAGTCCTGTATCACTTCTTGGCAGCCTTTTGCATAACCTTCTCTAGTCCCCCAGTCTTTCCTTTCTCTATTCCATTCTCCATATTGCTTCCTGAAAAACAGATTTGACCATGTCCCCTTTTGTTCAAGAATCCTCAACGATTCCATGTTGCCTCTAAAATAATTTGAATTTTTCAAATAGGCATTTATTGTTCTTCACAATTATTACCTCACTCTTCCTTTACAGATTTATTTCACATTACTTTCTTCTATGCACTCAGTGGCTCATCCAACGTGAACTTTTTGCAGTTTCCCCAAATTGAATCTTCTATCTCGTGTTCCTAGGATATATGCCCCCCCCCCATCTTTTAGAATTCTTTTTTTTTAAACTTTATTGTTCTTTAAATTTTATTTGTTTTCAACATTCATTTCTACAAAATTTTGAGTTCCACATTTTCTCCACATCTTACCCCTCCCACCTCAAAATGCTGTGCATTCTGATTACCCTTCCACCAATGTGCCCTCCCTTCTAACACCCCTCCCTTCCCTTGTCCCCATCTTCTCTATTGTCCTGTAGGGCAAGATAAATTTCTGTACCCCATTACCTATATTTCTTATTTCCCAGTTGCATGCAAAAATAATTTTCAACATTTGTTTCTAAAACCTTGAGTTCCATCTTCTCTTCCTTCTTCCATCCCCACTCATCCCCACTGAGAAGGCAAGCAGTTCAGTATAGGCTATATATGTGTAGTTTTGCAAATGACTTCCATAATAGTTATGTTGTGTAAGACTAACTAGATTTCCCTCCATTCTATCCTGCCCTCCGTTTCTTCTATTCTCTCTTTTGACCTTGTTCCTCCCCAAGAGCGTTTATTTCTAATTGCTCTCTCCTTCCATTTACCCTCCCTTCCATCATCCCTGCCACCCTGCTTATCCCCTTCTCCCCTACTATCCTGTAGTGTAAGATAGATTTTCATACCAAATTGAGTGTGCATGTTATTCCTTCCTTGAGCCAAATGTGATGAGTAAGCTTCACTTTTTTCCTCTTACCCCTCCCCCTTTTCCCCTCCATTGGAAAAACTTTTTCTTGCCTCTTCTATGAAAGGTAATTTGCCCCATTCCATTTCTCTTTTTCTCCTCCCAATATATTCTTCTCTCATCCCTTAATTTTATTTTTTTGGATATGATTCCTTCTTATTGAACTCACCCTGTGCTCTGTCTTTCTGTCTCTCTCTCTCTCTCTCTCTCTCTCTCTCTCTCTCTCTTTCTCTCTCTCTCTCTCTCTCTCTCTCTCTCTCTATATATATATATACATACACACATATATATGCGTGTGTGTGTGTGTGTGTGTGTGATCCCTCCAACTACCCAGATACTGAGAAAAGTTTCAAGAGTTACAAATATTGTCTTTCCATGGAGGAATGTAAACAGTTCAACTTTAGTAAGTCCCTTATGATTTTGCTTTCATGTTTGCCTTTTCATACTTTTCTTGATCCTTGTGTTTAAAAGTCAAATTTTCTTTCAGCTCTGGTCTTTTCATCAAGAATGCTTGAAAGTCCTCTATTTCATTGAATGACCATTTTTTCTCCTGAAGTAGTATACTCAGTTTTGCTGGGTAGGTGATACTTGGTTTTAATCCTAGTTCCTTTGACTTCTGGAATATCCTATTCCAAACCCTTAAATCCCTTAATGTAGAAACTGACAGATCCTGTGTTATCCTGATTGTATTTCCACAATACTTGAATTGTTTCTTTCTGGCTGCTTGCAATATTTTCTCCTTGACCTGGGGACTCTGGAATTTGACTACATTGTTCCTGGGAGTTTCTCTTTTTGGATCTCTTTCAGGAGGTGATCAGTGGATTCTTTCAATACTTATTTTGCCCTCTGGTTCTAGAATCTCAGGGCAGTTTTCCTTGATAATTTCATGAAAGATGATGTCTAGGCTCTTTTTTTGATCATGACTTTCAGATAGTCCCATAATTTTTAAATTGTCTCTCCTGGATCTATTTTCCAAGTCACTTGTTTTTCCAGTGAGATATTTCACATTATCTTCCATTTTTTCATTCTTTTGGTTTTGTTTTGTAATTTCTTGGTTTCTCATAAAGTCATTAGCTTCCATCTGTTCCATTCTAATTTTGAAAGAACTATTTTCTTCAGTGAGCTTTTGAACCTCCTTTTCCATTTGGCTAATTCTGCTTTTGAAAGCATTCTTCTCCTCATTGGCTTTTTGGACCTCTTTTTCCAATTCAGTTAGCCTATCTTTAAGAGTGTTATTTTCTTCAGCATTTTTTGGGTCTCCTTTACCAAGGTGTTGGCTCACTTTTTATGGTTTTCTTGCATCACTCTCATTTCTCTTCCCAGTTTTTTCCTCCATCTCTCTTACTTGATTTTCAAAGTCCTTTTTGAGTTCTTCCATGGCCTGGGACCAATGCATATTTATTTTGGAGGTTTTAGATGCAGAAGCCTTGACTTTTATGTCTTTCCCTGATGTTAAATGTTTTTCTTCCTCATCTGAAAGGATGGGAGAGAATACCTGTTCACCCAGAAAGTACCCTTCCATAGTCTTATTTTTTTCCCCTTTTTTTGGGCATTTTCCCAAGCAGTTACTTGGCTTTTGGGTCCTTTGTCAAGAGTAGGGTATACTCTTGGGACCTGTAAGATCTTGGTTCCTCCACGGTGGCACATTCAAGGGAGAGGAGTTTGCTCCCTGACCAGGCTGGGGGCAGGGTTCTCACTCAGGGCTGAGGTTCACATCAGCTGCTCAATTCCCCTAGGGACTTTAAGCTGAGCGCTCCAACAATGGAACAATGGACGCAGGCTGCCGTTGCCACTGCCACTCACTGCTCCTGCCTCTCTACTGCTGCTGCCTGGGGCCAGGGCTAGGGGAGGACCTTGCTCCCTTGTCAGGAGGTGAAAAAGCCCTCTCACTGACCTTTGAAGCTGCCTTTGGCCAAGAAATCTGGGAACCTCCCCTGCTGCTGCTGGAGATTCTGCCCCTGAGGCCGGCTATGGTGCAGCTTCTCCCAGCGCCATGCGGCCAAAGCTGAGTTTGTGTTGTGCTCCATGTCTGGTGCGACAGACCTTTCCCATTGGCCTTCCAGGTCATCCTGGCCTGGAAATGTCCTCCACTCTGTTGTTCTGTGGCTTCTGCTGCTCTAGAATTTGTTCAGAATCTTTTTTAAGAGGTATTTTATGGGCTGTAGGGGAAGAGCTAGAGTATGTGTGTCTTTCTACCCTGCCATCTTGACTCCACCCCCTCTTTTAGAATTCTTAACTACTTCTAAGGCCCAGATCTTGTGCTACTTCCCATGCAAAACTGTTCTTGGTTCCCTTAATTGTTTTAGGACTCACTGTGCTTCAAATTGTTTTATTTTATAGGTGTGTAGTGTTTTACCTGAAAGGAAATTCCATCTGTTTATAGAGAGAGCCAGTTTAAATGACTTACCTAAAGTTAATATAGGAGAAAGTAACAGAAGTAGGGATTGAATCCAACAACAGCCTTTCCTGAGCTCTAAATTGAAATCCACTGCACTTGGCAACCTTTTCCTTCCTTCCTTATTTTAGAATTGTTCTTTGATTATTGGTATAATTTATTGATGAATCTTTCTGATCCCAGGTTTTTTCTTTGGAATTTCATTTATGACTTGTTCCTTTTCTTTTTCTGACAGTAGAATGTCTATTTTTATTTCTGATAATCTGAGTATTTTGTATTTTTGTAAGTATTCTTCCATTTCATCTGTTTTGTTAGCATATAATTCAGAAAAATAGTTTATAATTTCCTTTTCTTTGCATTTGTTGTGAATTCTCCTCTTGTTCACATTGGAAATTGGTTTTCTTTTTTTTATCATCAGATTAAGTAAGAATTTTTTTGTTACTAAAAAAATTCCACCTCAATTTTATTTTTTAATGATTTTTGTTGGTAATTTTGTTTATTGTTTTGATTTTTTTGTGTGTTAGTGTGAAATTTTTTAATTTCTTGCTTCTTCCATTTAAAAAAATTTTTCTGTGGGGCTCAATTCATTGATCAGTCTTTTCTCTTTTGTTATGAAATGTTTAGAGAGATAAATGTGACCCTTAAAGCTCATATCCCCCCATTTCTTGTTTCCTTTTTTATTTGTTTTGATGAAATTACACATGAGTTATGAATGAAGGTGGAAAAAGTCATGACACCTTTCTGTCTTGGTCTGCTACAAATTTTTGTTACTTAATCTCAGCTGGACTCTCACTGCTGCCAGTCAATCCTTCTGTGAACTCACTCTCCCGCTCTTCATAACTCTTCCAAACCTTTTAATCCCTTCTCAGACCTGCCATGGCTCCCTTTCCACCAACCCTCTCAGCTGATAACCTTGCGTTGTATTGTATAGAAAAAATTAAGGCCATTTGCTCTGAACTCTTCCTTCTTCCTCACTTTCTATCACTCAGATACCTTCACCCCTGCCTCATATGATGAGGTGGGTTTATACTTTACCAAGGCTAACCTCTGTTCCTGGTCAAGTGATCTTATTAACTCCAAGGTGTCCTCTGTCATACCCAATGTTGTCACTCATTTTCCATTTCTCTTTGTTAATTGGCTCATTTCTTATTCTCTACAAATATGTACATGTCTCCCCATCCTGAAAAATCCCTCACTGGTTCCTTCCATTTTCACTGTCATCCGTTATCTCTTCATCTCTTTATAGCTAAACTTTTCAAAACGTTCTGCAGTAGGTCCTCCTACATTCCAGCTTTTCATTTCACCAAACTTCTCATTTCAGAATTACTGATGTCCTATTAGTGGGCAAATCGGAAATCTTTTTCTCAGTCCTCATTCTTTTTGATCTCTCTACAGCGTTTGATTCTATTGATCATTCCCTTTTCCTTCATACTCTTTTCCTTCTAGCCCCCGTCTGTCTTTGTGGTCTCCACATGCAGGTTGATTCCGTGACACTGTCTCCTGGCTGTTCTACAAACAACATACCCCACCTCTTCACTCTGGGCATCTTCCCTTCTTACTTACTTCTTACTTACCTCTTACTGCCTTCCTGGTTTTAAATTCCAACAAAAATCCTGTCTTTCACAGGAAGATTTTCTCAACCTCTCTTAATTCTAGAGCCTTCCTTCTGTTAATTATTTTCTATTTATCCTGTATATAATTTGTATGTATATATTTGTTCATGATTATTATTTTGATTTCATCTGAAGCACAATAAAATATACTCTAGCTTGTCATTTTAATTCAATCTTTGTTTACAATGTATTTATTATAAACAACATTGTTGGATTCTCCTTTCTAATCCATTGTATCTTCTTATGTTTTATAACTGAGTTTATCTCATTCATATTCATGGCCATGATTACTTGTGAATTTCCCTTTATCCATTTTCCTTGTGGTCCTCTTGTCCCCTTTTTGAAGAAGGTCATCAACAAAAAAGTGTGATCAGCACAGATAATCTCTAAACTGATTACTCCTACTTCACTGTTCTTCCCTTATTCATTTGTACACTGAGCTGCCTGAATGGGGACCCAGCTAGCTCGGTAAACTCAGCTCATCCACTCCCTTTTGACCCCCCCACCCCCTTCCTTCTGCTCTCCAAAAGAAGGTAAATTTGGATGGCCAGAGGACGCCCTGTTAACTTGGGGTTTATAGGCCAGATTCCTTCCTTCCTTCCTTCCTTCCTTCCTTCCTTCCTTCCTTCCTTCCTTCCTTCCTTCCTTCCTTCCTTCCTTCCTTCCTTCCTTCCTCCCTCCCTCCCTCCCTCTCTCTCTCCTTCTCTCCTTCCCTCCCTCCCTGCTTCTTTGCTTCCTCCCTCCCTCCCCTTTGCCAAAACCTTAAACCCCTGTGCTCCCTAAAGCCTACAAATTGCACAACAATAGGTCCCTGCCCAAACTCCACTTAATGGTTCTTTTCCTGACCCTCCTGGCTTCAGTGATTATCCTAGTAACTGTTGCCCTTTCCCTCCCACCTTGATTTTTTTTCTTTTGCTCATTGAAGGAGCCATTCCCTGATTACTTCTTGAAGTGACGTGTTCACTGAATGGGTGTTACCTTACTCTAAGTGTGTACCTGAATAGGCCAAGGTCTCCCATGGCATCCTGGGCCTTCTCCAGTCATCCTGATGAGTATCTGGTCTCTAGATCCAGATGCCTCAGGAGGGGAAAGTGAGGCTGGTGACCTTGCACAGCCCTCCCTCACTCCAAACAAAGTCAAGGGCAAGTCATGTCATCATTTCTCTAATGTCATGGTCTACTTTGAAAAGGAAGGACGAACATAGTTCATCTTTGTGTGTGTTGTTTCTCCCCAGTACAATGTAAGTTTTTTATGGGCAGGGAATGTTTTTTGTTTGTCTTTGTTATCCCTAGAAGCTCATACATTGCTTATAACTAATATTTCTTGAATTGATTAAACGTTATAGCGCTAACCTGAGTGTCCTGTGAATTCTCTTCTGAGAGATGAGGGTTTTTTTCTTCTATAAATTAAAAAAAAAGTAAGTATTAATGAATCAATGAAGCTGTAGGATGAATGCTTGTAGTAAATACTAATTGGTTGAGTAGATGATTATGTGAAAAATGGTGAAAAAAAATTTAACTCCTGTTAAAAGTTTGTTGTTGTTGTTCAGTCATTTCAGTTATGTCCTACTCTTCATGACCCCATTTGGGGTTTTCCTGGAAAAGATACTAGAGTGGCTTACCATTTCCTTCTCCAGCTTATATTTCAGATGAGAAAACTGAGGCGAACATGGTTAGGTGATTTGCCCAGGGTCAAATAGCTAGGAAGTATTCCAGGCAGGATTTGAAGTCAGGTCATCCTGCCTCCAGACATGGGGCTGTACCACCTAGCTTACTCCCTTGTTAAAGTAGGGAATATAAAAAAAAAAACAACCCAAAAAAATGACAAAAAACTCCTAGGATTATGAAATATTTGTCCTAAAAGTCAGAAGTACAGAGAGAGGCTTATAATGTCAGTTTATTTTGAAAAGCTACAATAAAAACATTACATTGTAGTTCATTTTATGAAAAATATGTAGTTCTGGTCTACAAGTAACAAATCTAGTATTCCAGGCCTAATTTTGTTGGTTGTCTTTTTAAATCTTTCGCTAGGAACCAAATGGAAATATAGTATTGGTAGTGATGGGAACCTTGAACAAGTATGAAAGGAAAAATGTAAATATCACGGTGCTCCTTCTTTCTTGTTCTCACTTTTTTACTGCCCACAACGTCAAAGGGTTGTTGTCAGGGTGGAAAATTCAGAGGGTGAAGAGGAATTTGCCACATTTTCTAGAAACTCATGTTTAAGCTGACACTGCTGCTCACCAATCTAAAACTTACCCTTTTTCAATGTGGCCTGTGAAGTAGGGTATCAAGTCCCTTCACCCTGCACTTTCTCACCTCTGCTTTTTCTTTTTTTTTAAATAATACTTGTGTCTGGAGGGGCAAATCTCTGTTTTTGCCTGAATTCAATTTAATAAACATTTACTATGTACCTACTAGAGACTTAAGGACTCTGCTAAGTGCTTGGGATACAATAAGAGGCAAAAGACAGAAACTGCTTTATTGGATTCAGGGGGAAAGAGAATGAGTTTTGCTTAGGAAAAGTTAAGTTTATAATACTTCTGGGGACAACAAGCCATGGGGACTGGCAAACAGGTGATAATGTGGACCTATAGTTGAGGGGGAGAAATTGGGATTAGATATTCAATTCCTTTCCACAATTCAAAGTTCAGTTCAAATACTGTTTCTTCCAGAATGCCTTTCTAGATTACCCTGGTTGTTAATGATCTTCTTTAGATCTCACATAATACTTAAATAGTATTTTATTTTTTCCACTTACATATAAAGATACTTTTCAACATTCATTTTTAGATTTTGATTTCTAAATTTTTTCCCTCCTTTTCTCCCCTCCCAAGATGGCAAATAATCTGGTATAGTTTATACACGTGCAATCATGTTAAACATATTTCCACATTAGTCATATTGTAAAAGAAGAAATAGAACAAAAAGAAAAAAATTCACGAAAACCCCCCCACTAAAGTGAAAACAGTATGCTTCTATCTGCATTCAGACTCCATCAGTTCTTTCTGGATGTGGAACAGCATTTTCTGTCATGAGTCTTTTGGAACTCTCCTGAATCATTGTATTGCTGAGAAGAGCTAAGTTTATCATAGTTAGTTCATCATAGCACCATGTTGTTGCTACTGTATACAGTGTTCTGCTCACTTCACTCAGCATCAGTTCATGAAAGTCTTTCCAGGTTTCTCTGAAATCCACCTGCTCATCATTTCTTATAGCACAACAGTATTCCATTACATTGATATACCACAACTTGTTCAGTCATTCCCCAGTTGATAGAGATTCCCTGAATTTCCATTTCTTTACCACAATGAAAAGAACTGCTATAAATATTTATGTACATGTAGGTGCATTTCCCTCTTTTATGATCTCTTGGGGATACAGACATTGGTATTGCTGGATCAAAGTTTAATTGCCCTTTGGGCATAATTCCAAATTGCTTTCCAGAATGGTTGAATCTGTTCATAACTCCACCAACAATGCATTAGTGTCCAAAATTTCCCACATCTTCAACATTTTTCATTTTCCTTTTTTTTTTTTAACCATATTAGCCAACCCTGATAGGTGTGAGGTGGTACCTCAGTATTGTTTTTCATTTCTCTAATCAGAAGTGATTTGGAGCATTTTTTGGTATGACTATAGATAACTTTAATTTCTTTGTCTGAAAACTTCTTTTTCATATCCTTTGACCATTTTTCAATTGAGGAAGGACTTACAAACATATAAATTTGACTTAGTTCTTTATATGTTTGAGAAATGGAACCTTTATCAGAAATACTGGCTATAAAAATTATTTCCCAGCTTTCTGCTTTCCTTCAGATCATGGTTGCATTGACTTTGTGCAAAACCTTTTAAATTTAATGTAATCAAAATTATCCATTTTGCACTTCATAATGCCCTCTCTTTCTATTGTTTGGTTATAACTTTATCCCTTCTCCGTAGTTCTGATAGGCAACTATTCCATGCTCACTTAATTTTTTTAACGTAAAGCTAGATATATATCAAAACTTTAACATTAAATTCTTCTTAGCAACTCCTATTTCTTTCACTACTACCATCTTTCTCCCAATTTACTGAATCACCTTTGGAGTGATCTCCTTCCTTCACTATATCCAGTCATTGAATTCTCTTAGTTTTTCTTTTATAGTCACTCTCAGATTGACCCCCTTACTTGTCCCATAACTGTTACCATCAACCTCCTTATCTCATACTTGCTAGAGGGAATGTAGTAGTCTGATGTCTAGTTTTCACAATCCTAGGTTGATAGAATGCTGGATTTAGAGATAGAAAGATCTGAGTTCACATACTGACTCAGACACCAGTTTTGTGGTCCTAGGAAAGTTTTAAATGTCTCTTTGCCTTTGCTTTTTTAAAAAAACTATGTAATACATTTTTTAACATTACTTTCAAAACTGTCCTGTGTATCTTTGCTTTCTTATGATCTTCCTTTTTCTCTTATATGTATTTTAAAAAGTATTTCAGTTTTTTTTTGTGAGGGGCACAGAGGTCTATTACTATTGCTGACCTGTTCTTCTCTCATGCTTATTTTTCCCCTAGGGAAAGAATCCCCTCTCCCCAAATTCCTAGTAACTAACTGTTACAGTAACTTCTGTTTACTGTTAGGTTTCTCAGTAATATCTTTCCTAGAGCATGGAACCTAGATCTGGACAGAGTATTCCAGATTTGCTTTGACTGTGGTAAAATACTTGGAACTATTATCTCTCTACATTGGTACATTCTCTTTACTAATACAGCATGTCTCAGAATTCTTAGTATAGCTTTAAATTTTAATAACTTAAAACTGTGATAAGACTTTTGGGACACTATATCCTGAGATCTTTTTGACTTTTTTGGTAGTTGAATAATACTTTTGAGTCATATGGAGCATGATTTTCATTACACCTTCTCCCTCTAATCCTGTACTTATGAAGAAGTTTGTTTTTTGAACTTTAAATTTCATATTGTGTGTTTCAGTCCATTCTTCCAGACTTTGGCAGTCCTTTTGAATATTTATTCTATTATCCTATGAGCTTTTTCTTTCAATTTTGTTTCATCTACAAATTTCATAAGACTGTCATAAATTTTAATGTTGAATACCACAGGATGAGGCCAGCATCCCCCATGAGCACACCAATACGTAACTCCTAGATGAGCATAAATTTACTAATTAATGATTTTGAGATGTGATTATTTAACCAGTAACATATTGTCCTAACTGTACTATTGACCAACATTTCTCTATTTTTTCTACAATGATACCATGAAAGAATTTTTATGTTTTGCTGAAAGAATATTCTATGTCTTTGGAATTCCTTTGATCTACTGGTTTTGAAACCTTAATAAAGAAGAAAATACCAAAGAAGTTTAACATCATTTAGTGGAGTGACATTAGTGATATATTCTCTTTGATTTTTACATGCTTATAAGTTGTATATTTAATAAACTGATAATTTCCTGAATATTGCCAGTGCTTGATATCAAGGCTATTTCTTGGAATCTATCTTTTCTCTCTTTTTGAAATTGAGGAGTACCATTTTTTTTCTCCCATTTTCTTGTATTTTTTTTCTTGCTTTCCTATTAGATGATTCCCTAGCTTGGGACATTGCATGAATGTCTGTTAAATTAAAATGAATGGTGATATATGGTCTTTAAGAAATTCAATGGTTAGTAATAGGCTAATATAGGAATTTTAAAAATGATTAGTATTTGCTTATAAAGTAAGTTGCATCCTTCCAAATCTAAGTGCATCATTTCTTGAACCTGATTTTTCTGACCTGTTTGCAATTGGAAAATGTGACTCAGTTTAATTCCCAAAGATTGTTCTTGGCCTCTAGATGGTTGCCAAATTATCTCATACAGTATACTTGACAGTATATAAGTAACCGCTAAGATAACTTGATTGAAATTCTTTCTGTATTATAAATACTGTTCTTGTCAAGATACTGTCCTTTTAGTTGAATGCCATGTTCACTTGTAATGCTGATTTATAGCATAATTGTAAATTTAATATCAAAAGTTATGTAAAATTTAACTATGCCAAGAGGCAATGTGGTTTCTTACTTGTTCACCTAATGTGAGATTTTGTTAAAAATAGTTGAGTCCAGGCATATCTTAGAGATATTGTGAGTTCTATTCCAGACCTTCACAATCAATAGAGTCACTGCTTTTGGTTTCTCAGTGCATAAAAAGTTATGTTTACATTATACTGTAGTCTGTTAAGGTTGTAATACTATGATGTCTAAAAATAATGTATATTTTATAGTTAAAAAATACTAGCCATCACTTGATCCTTCAGTGGGTCATAATCTTTCTCCTAGTAGAGGGTCTTGTTTTGATGTTGAAAGCTGCTGACTGATAGAGTGGTGCTTGCTGAAGTTTAGAGTGGCTGTGATAATTTTTTAAAATGAAACAAGAGTAAATGTGGCCTCAGGGATTGACTCTTCCTTTCATTTGAACTCTTAGAGGCCATTGTAGGGTTTTTATTTGATCTAGTTTCAGTACTGTTGTGTCTCAGGGAACAGGGAGGCCTAAAGAGGAGAGGGACAAGGAATGGCTGGTGGAGCAGTCAGAACACACACAACATCTATGGATTAAGTTTGTTTTCTTATATGGGCACAGTTTGTGGTTCTCCAAAACAATTACAATGATAACATCAAAGATCATTAATCACAGATCACCATAACAGATATAATGATAATGCTTAGCCTGGAGAAGAAGACACTTAGAGTAGAAAAGATAGCTAGATTCAGGTATTGGAAACTTGTGTCATGTGAAATAGAGATTAGAATTGTTTGATTTAACCCCAGAGAGTAGAGTTATGAACAGTGGGTAAAAGTTGCAACCAAGGCTTAATCAAAGGAAAAACTTCCTTAGAGTTAAACAAAAGTAGAATTGATTGCCCTGGGGAAATAGTGGTTCCCCCTCCTTATTGGAGGTCTTCATGCAAAAGCTGATGAGTACTTGTTGGATGTATAGTATGATGTAGACCTATTTTTATTTTTTACTTTATTCTTATAGAATGTGCTTTTTATTCTCTGCCTCTGTACCTTACCATTCATTCATTCACTCTTCAACTTGCGTAATATCGTCTCTGTATTAAAACTTTCTTTTCTAAGAGTTTTTAGTGTTCTTTTAATTCTAAGAGGATAGTTGTATTTTAACTTTATGTTTTGATACCTTTTTTAAATGACATAGAAATCTCCTGCTATTTTTTTGTCTCTCACAGCCTTCCTTTGTCAGAAAGAAAAACAGTCAAGCAATATCAATCAAGACATCAAATGATCCTGACAGTATATATAACATCTGACACCTATAGTCTCTTACCTTTTTACTGAGAAGAAGGGAGGTATGTTTTATTATCTGTTCTTTGTAGCAGTGGTCATTGCTTGTTGGATGATTGATTCCTTTTCTCATTTGAGCTGCCTTTTTAGTGTTCTTTTAATTAGTATAGTAATTGTATATATTGCCTCCTTGGTTTCTTCATTGTATTAAATTATATTTTTTCCTTTGTTTCTCTGAATGCTTTATAGTCTTTGTTTCTTTTGATACAATATTACATGATATTCACATATCAAAATGTGTTCAATTGGTGCTCATCTACTTTGTTTCTAGTTTTTTCCTGTCCAAAAAAAAAAAAAAAGCACAGCCATGAATATTTGGTATATGTGGTACCCTTGTTTTATTTTGACCTCTGTATAGTGTTTATTTATCTAGTAGAGAGATCTATGTGTCAAAGGCAATGAGACTGAGGATCTTTTGACAGAAGACCAAAATCTTTTCCATAACAATTGAACTAATTCATAGCATGACTATCTTTTTACAACTCTTCCAAGATTGACTTTGTAACTTTTATCATTTTTCCCCATTTGGTTCATGAGTTAAACTACCAAAATTGTTTTCTTTGGAATTTCTTTGGTTATTAGTAATTTGGAACACTTAAAAAATTTTTTAATTAATTAATTTGTTTTGAGTTTTCCACAATCACTTCCATAAATTGTAGATTTTCTTTCTCTCCCTCCCCCTTCTTTCCCTACTCCCTACCATCTTCCTCCCCAAAACAGTGTGCATACTTATATAGGCTCTACATATACATTCCTACTAAATACATTTTCACCTTAGTCATGTTGTGTGGAAGAATTAAAATGAATGGGAGAAACCATTAGAAAAACCAAACCAAAACAAAACCCAAGAGAAAATAATCTTCTTCATTCTGTGATCCAATCCCATAGTTCTTTCTCTGAATGTGGAAGGCATTTTGCCTCCAGAGTCCATTGGGAATTTTTTAGGTCCTTGCATTGCTATGAAGGGCTATGTCTACCAGAAAAATTTCTTGCACACTGTGATTGTTGCTGTGTGCAAAGTTCTCCTGGTTCTGTTTCTTTCACTTAGCATCAGTTCATATAAGTCCTTCCAGGCCTCTCTGAAGTCTTCCTGCTCATCATTTCTTATAGCACAATAGTATTCCATTACATTCATATACCACAACTTGTTCAGCCATTCCCCAATTGGTGGGCATTGCCTCGATTTCCAGTTCTTGGCCACCACAAAGAGAGCTGCTATTTTTGATTTCTTTGGGATCGAGTCATAGAAGTGATATTGCTGGGTCAAAGGGTATGCACATTTTTGTAGCCTTTTGGGCATAGTATTTGGAACATTTCTTCATGGGATTCTTGATGGTTTGCTGTTCTTCTTTTAAAGATTGTTCATATCCTTTGATTATTTTGATGTTTGGGGTTGGTGTATAAGATAATGTATTTGTGTTGATTGTTTTTATTCCTTTTATAATCTTGGATATCAGATACAGATGTATAAAATAAACTTTTAGTCTTTGTTTTTTTTTAATCACTAGTATTTCTCCCAGTTTCTCTTTTTCCCCCTCCAGACAACTATCCTATATAATGAGGAATTTTTTTGAGAGAATAAAAGGTAGAGGAGCCAAAAAATCTGTAAAACTTATGAATACATCAAAAAAAAGTCTGAAAATATATGTAGTATTCCACATTCATGGATTTCCCACCTCTGCGATAGAGTGGAGTGATATATCTTCTCACATCTCTTCTTTGAGTCCATGCTGGCCTTTGTAATTTTGCAGTATTCACTTTCTTTTTTTTTTCTTTTTTATTATTTTATTTTTTAATGTTTAACAATCACTGCCATACAATTGAGATTTTTACCCCCCCCCCCCCCACCTACCCCCCCAGTATTCACTTTCTTATATTGATAGTGGTGCTTCTTTCCATTTACTATTTATATTATAGTTGTGTTTATTGTTTTCTTGGTTCTGCTTGTTTCACTATGCAACAGTTCGTGTAAATCTTTCCATGCTTCTCTGTAGTCATCATATTTGTTGTTTTTTATAACATACTGGTATGGGCATCTACTTTGGTTTTGGTTCTTTGCTATCACAAAAAGTGCTGCTATAAATATTTTGGTGCACACATTCTTTTTATGAATGACCTCCTTGGGATCATTGCATAGTAGTAGAATCTCTGGGTCAAAAACACGGACATTTCAGCCACTTTCTTTCCATAATTCCAATTTTTTCCTAAATATGTATTCTGATCCACATTGCATGAGTGTGTTTATCTAAGGCACCTGAGGTACATAAAGTGCTGATCCTGGAGTCAGGAAGACGTGAGTTCAAACTTAGCCTCAGACACTTACTTTAACTTCTTTCTGCCAGTAAAAGTTGTGAGGACAAAATGAGATAATTAATATTTGTAAATTACTTAGTACAGTGCCTGGCATGTATTAGGTACTTAGTGAATGTTCCCTCTTTCCTTTCCTTCTCTTTCTCCCTTTTTTCCTTTCATTTTCTCACATTATCTTCAATGTTGACTATTGCTATCTTTTGTCATCTTTGCCTATTTGCTTGTTATGAGGCGAAACCTCTGTGCTGTTTTGATTTTTATCTCTCTTGTTATTAGGGATTTGGACAACAACCATGTAGGGGATAACAACCATGTAGTTGTTAATAGTTCACAATTCTTTCTTTGAGAACTTATTTGCTCATATCTTTTGATTAATTTTCTGTGGGGGGGGTGTTTTATGTTCCTATTACATATACATATATATGTATATATATGTTAGTTGTCTATCTGTCTTGGATACAAAGCCTGTAATAACTGAAATTAAGTCAAATCAACAAGAATTTATTAAGTATTGAGTATGTTTTAGGTGCTATGCTAAACTCTGAGAATATAAAGACAAAAACAGTTCTTGACCTCAAGGAGCTCACAGTCTGCTGGAAGAAACCACATGTAGATAAGTGTTTTCAAATAGAAATTTACGTAGGATTAGTTGGAGGTAATCTCAGAGAGAAGGCACTAACATTGAAGGATATTGGGAAAGAGTTCTTGTAGAAGGTAGATTGTAGCTGGTACTTGAAAAAACTAGAGAAGCCAGAAGGCAGAGTTAAGGAGACAAAACATTCTTCTAGCCAGTGAAAATGCCCTGGATCTGCAAGGGGAGAGTCTTGTTCAAAGAACAGCAAGAAGAGCACTGTCATTAGATCATAGAGTTGGTCAGGGGAAGTAAGGTGTAAGAAGACTTGAAAGTTAGGAAGGAGCCAGGTTAAGAGGGGCTTTAAAAGACAAGCAAAAATTTTGTATATTTGATTTTTAAAGTTATAGGGACCCACTGGAGTTTACTGAATAAGAAGAGTGATATGAACAGACTTCTGCTTTAGGAAGATCCATTTGACAGCTGAGAGGAGAACTGACTTGAGGGAGTAGACCAATCTGAAAGTTGTTGAAATAGTTCAAGTATGAGGTGATAAATAAGGACCTGCACTAGTGTATATGCAGTGTCAGAATAAAAAAGGGGAGAAGAAGTCATGTGTAGCAGATGTGAAGGTGGAATCAACAGGCCTTTGAAACAGATTGAATATGAAGCATGAGAAAGTGAGGAGTTGAGTGTACTCAAGTTGTGAGTGAGCCTTGGTGAGTGGGAGAGTGGGGATACCCTTGGAAGCAATGAAAGAGTTAGGAAGGAGGTACAATTTAGGGGAGAGAAAATAAATTCATCCTTGGACATGTTGAGTTTAAAATGTCTTTGGGACATCCACTTTAAGATGTTTGTTAGGCAGTTCTTTGAGAAATTTAATATAAAGGAATATCATACTTTTAACAGATATCTAATGCAAAGAATTTTCCCTGAGTAATAGCTTACCATATCCAAGTGATATTTTCCTTGCCTTTGAGAGTGTCCATTAGCCAAAGCAAGGAAGACAAAATAAAAAGAAGGAAGATAGTTATTTGGACCATTAGATTAAATTTACTTCAGTCTATGTTGTTTTGAAATTGATACACTTGAGAACTTGTAGAAAATAGTCATTACCAGAAAGAGAATGGAGCCCTTAATAGAAAGAGCTCTGTTTTATGGTATTCATTTCCCATGTAATCCAAGAGTTAAGAATCTTGGGCCTTCAGAGCCCAGTGCATAGCCTATCAGTTTTGACAAGTTTTCCTTGTATTATTTTGAAAGAGTGCTTATAGAAGAAGAGCTTATTAATTGAGATATTTGGATCTAGTATTTTATTACGTTTATCTTTATAATATGCAAACTTAATGCCACTTTTATGTTGGCTCTTATACTTTTTTTCCCTCTGTAAGTCATTGCCTTAAATGAATGAATGAAAAAGCATTTATTCATGACTTTCTAACTTATTATGTGCATATAACATTTTACAGATAGAAAAGAAAGACAGTTTCTCCTCTTAAGAAGCTCATATTCTAATGGAATAAATAACACACAATAGGAAATTTCTGGAAACTTCAATTCAGATAAAAAGGCCCAGTGGTCGATCTGTAGCAGGCAGTGGCAAAAGAGTTGGCAGTTAATTTTTAAAGTACAATTTATATAGATAAAACACAGTCCTTTTCTGATGTTGAATCATGTGACGATGTCTAGGATTTTGGTGGTGAGAACTTTTTTTGGGTCTTCAACAAAAGTACTGATTAAGGAAGGTAGGGACTGCAGTGATACAGAGACAGTTTCCAGATCATGTCTCCATAATGGTTATCCCATGGATAGTTGTTGCTCTCTGGATTGTAAGCAGAGTCAATCTGGAAGGCACAGATTTAGGGCAGGAACTCCAAAGCTTAGCTCCTCTAGGGCAACATCTCTAGTGGTCTGGTTGGAAGAGTATAGGTGTGACCAGGTGATGGAAAAATGATGGCCGTGGATAAGCATAGTTGTATCTGTATGTGCAGACCCAACAAAGTAACTTGAACCCAAGATAGTCATCCTCTGGGGACTTCTATTTGTGAATGAATGTGGTGGTGGCTGCATATGCTTTTAATAAACGAAACAACCTTAAAGATATACATAATATGGGGTGACTAGTATATTAATCCTCACTAATCCTTTGTCTTGCACTCTTCATTAAGTTATTGTTATTTTGATAAGTATGTAGCATTCACATTGTCTCCTTACAGAATACCTACTCAGATGTACTCAAGAATGCTAATTATCATTGGTCATCGATTCAAAGGTCTATGTTAAGGACATGCATGATATACATTATATGTATTTTTTTGAATCTCTATGCAGTCCAAAGTTTTTATTTTAAGGGACAGAATATATATTGCTATTTTTTTAAAAATGTGGAAATGGTGTCACAGAGAAACACATATTTTGAAGATATTGGTGGAAATGACTCAACTCTCTGACCTTCCAGAAATGACACCATGTCTAAATTAAATAATCTGACTGAATAAAAATGAATTTTAAAAATTGCAATTATGAATTTTAGGAAATTATTCCTTACAAAGGAATGTTTTTCTTTCTTAGTAATAGAATATGCAAAGTTAATTGTGTGACCTGCTTTAAGAAAATGGATGGGGATGGAGCCAAGATGCTAGAATAAAGGTAGGGACTTGCCTGAGCTTTCCCAAATTCCTCTCCAAACAATGTTAAAATATTGCCTCAAAACAAATACTAAAGCAGCAAAGCCAACGAAAGGATGATATGAAACAATTTTCCAGCCCAAACCATTTTAGAAGGTTGGCAGGAAAAATTTGTCTCACTGAGATGTAGAGCGTAGTTGTAGTAGGCTGTGCCAGCAAGGCTGCACCTTAGCAAGCCAGCAGTAGGCCTTGGGAGGCAGCTGTGGCTTCTGAAACTCTCAGCCTACAGATGGTAAGGGGGTCAGGCTACTGGTCAGAAAGAGATTATAGGGGATCCTTTACTGGCCCTAAGACCAGGACTCTATTACATTGCCCACATGTGGTTCCAGGTCATAGTCCACAGGTAAGGAGGATTCCTAGCAGGAGCAGGGTCCCTGGGCACCATTCTAGGGAGGAAAAGTGTGCTCGTTGTTACTCACAGGCCAGAGTACGGGCCAGGAGAGCACTGACTGCATCTTCTTAGAGTATACTGCCTCAGAAGAACTGAAAGTTTGTTGACTCCCAGAACTAGCTCTGAAAACAACAAAACAAAAAACCTGAAGATTCGGACAGTATCTCCTCCACCCCAGGAGTACAGCCCAACTTTAACACAAAGGTAAAAGTCAAGAAATAGTCTGAAAGAATGATCAAACAATTAAAAAAAGAACCTAACCATAGAAAGTTACTGTGGTGACAGAGAAGGTCAAAACAGAAACTCAAATGAGAAAAATGTCCAAACAGATGTAAAATCCTCTTACAAAAATGTGAATTGGTATCAGGCCCCAAAAAAAGAATTCCTGGAAGAGCTCAAAATGTTTTTTAAAATCAAATAAGAAAAGTAGAGGAAAAATGCAAAAAGAAATGAGAGTGATGCAAAAAAATCATGAAAAAAAAAAGAATGGTAAAGCTTGGTAAAGGAGGCACAAAAAATACTGAAGAAAATAACACCTTAAAAAACAGAATAGGCCAAATGGCACAAAAGAGGCACAAAAATCCACTGAAGGAAAGGACTCCTTAAAAACCAGAATTGGACAAATGGAAAAAGAAGTACAAAAGCCCGCTGAAGAAAGTAATTCCTTAAAAATTCAAATTGTGCAAATGGAAGCTAGTTGACTCCCTGAGACATCAAGCAACAATCAAACAAAATCAAAATAACGAAAAAAATAGAACAGAATATGAAATCTCTCATTGGAAAACCTGGCAAATAGATCCAGGAGAGATAATTTAAGAATTATTGAACTACTTGAAAGCCATGAGCAAAAATAAAAGTGCTTAGTATCATCATTCAAGAAAATTTCAAGGAAAACTGCCCTGATATCCTAGAACCAAAAGATAAAATAGAAATTGAAATAACCCACTGGTCACCTCCTGAAAGAGATCCCACAATGGAAACTTCTAGGAATATTATAGCCAAATTCCAGAGCTTCCAGGTCAAGGAGAAAATTTTGCAAACAGCTAGAAAAAACCAGTTCAAATATTGTGAAGCCATAGTCAAGCTAACCCAAGATTTAGCAGCTTGTACATTAAAGGATTAGAGGGTTTGGAATATGACTTTCCAGAGGGCAAAGGAGCTAGAATTATAACAAAGAATCACCTATTCAGTAAAACTGGGTATTATAATCCATCAAGGGGAAAATGAATATTGAAGGAAATAGAGGACTTTCTATCATTCTTGATGAAAAGATTAAAACTGAGTCATTTAGATACAACATTCAAGAGAAGCATAAAGGTTATACTTTTTACATTTCTGTGTGGGAAGATGATACTTGTCATCACTAAAACTTTATCATTATTCTGGTAGTATATATATGCATATACATACATACATACATATACATATATATATATATATATAGAGAGAGAGAGAGAGAGAGACAGACAGACAGACAGACAGACAGACAGAGGGCATAGGTGTTAGTTGATTGTGATTGGATGATATCCAGAAAAAAAGTAAAATTAAAGGGTGAGAAAAAGGGATGCCTTGGGAGAAGGGGGAAGGTTAAGTAGAATGGGGTAAATTATCTCACGTTAAAGTGGAACAAAAGAGAAACCAGTGAAAGAGGGGTAAAGACAGGAAGTATGGGAAAGTTGAATTTTAAAGTTCAAATCTTGGAATTGGTACATTTATGTGCCCCCTCACACATTCTAGTGAAACTGTTCCCTGTGAGCATCATTGAAGGAATGAGTAGTTTGGCTTAGAGAAGAAAAGAATTAGGGGTAGGTATGATATTTTAAGGACTATCAAATAGAAGAGAGATTAACCTTGTTCTACTTTGTCCTAGGAGGGAAAGCAGTGGTCAACAGGTAGAAGTTGCAGAGAGATAGATTTAAGTTTAATATTAGGAAATGTTTCTTAACACTTAGAGCTGTGTATAAAAGTGAGATCAATTGTGTTGGAATACATACCTTCAAGAGGTCTTCAGGTAAAATCTAGTTTGGAGTTGTCAGATACACTGCTGGCAACATCTTGAGTTTTGAGGAACCAGATTAAAATGTACATGTGAAATAGTTAACAAAATAAAATGTAATTAAAAAAGATAATGTTAATTTGTGGTTTTCTGAGCCAATATGCATCCAGTAGGGAACCTTCCTTATAGTTTAGTGACTCGGGATTTATTTGAGTTTGATGTCACTGATCTAGATGACTACTTCTTGGAGATGTTGTAGAAAATATTCTTGACCAGTATAGTTTGAATTAGATTACCTGTGAGGTCTTTCCACACAGGTACTTGATTGCATGATGAGGACTAAGCTCGGACCATACCCTTGTGTAGAAGGTGTGAGCTGGAAGAGGAAGAGTTTTGGAGGTGCGGAGGTAGAGAAATTACATGGAAGGGTGTTAGAGGGACTATTAACATGGATATTGAAATTCCCTAAGCAATTTTTCAAGTGGCCATCATACTGACTTGAAAAGTGAACTACAGTATTCTTCCTTATGTGCTTTTCAACATTCCCTTATTCCACAATGCTCTAAATATGTTGACGTTTACAAAGTAATTACCTTTAGGAAGCACTTCTGCTACTTTTCATTTCTTTCTTAAGCTTCTTTGATCCATCAAGGCCCCTCCCTGTCTGACTGCACTTGTTTTCCTTTGCTCCAGCTGCAAAACTTTTCAAACGTCAATGTCAGGAGATCAAGTCATATTTGCCAGTTGTTGACTTGAATTCAGTAAGGACAATGAGGTGCTCTCTTATTTATTCTTAGTCTCTGAGTCTTAGTTTCTTTATCTACAATATGGAGGGGTTAGGTTAGACATCCCTTTCCCCTCTGTATCTGTGACCTATCTTATTTAGGATCCTCTTATTCAGATATGGTTTGGACTAGATACCTGCTGTGGTCCTCTGCATTTGCTAAACTGTATTTTTGTGAAGAATCTGCAAACATATTTATGGTATCGCTTTTCTTTGTAGCCAACAATTGAAAATTAAGGCAGTGTCTTCCTATTAGGGAATGACTGAACAAATTATATTTGAATGTAATGGAATATTATTATGCCTTGAAAAATGAAAAATGACAATTTAAGACCATTTAATGACAATTTAAGAAGCATCTGTTAAGACCTCTGTGAACTGATACAGAAAGAAATGAACCAAAGTAGAACAATCTATACAATGACATTATAGAGAAAAGAAACTTTGAAAGACTTTAGATCTCTAATTAGTGCAACAATAAGCCCAGCTATCCAGAAGACTGATAATGAAGTGCTCCTATTCACTTCCTGCTAGAGACGCGAGGAACTTAAAATGCAGAGAAACATACTTTTGAGTATGACCAATGTGGGAATTTGTTTTCCTTGTTTTGTTTTATTTCATTTTATTTTATTTCAGTAGAGACTGGAGGTGGAAGGGATAAAGGTGTTTCTTCCAGTCCCCCCTAATGTAATACAGATGCATATAAAAAGAAATTTATTTTTAAAGTTTCCAAGGTTTTAATGTCAATTGTTGTGTCAACTTTGGCACAACCTCATGGTGTAGAATGCTATTCTGACATTGCTGACAATAAAGAGGTACACAATTTCCAAAAGAAAAAGAGAGAATAAAAAGATTTTAGATATGGGACAGGATTTGTAACTGAAAGGAACCTCAGAGATGCATTTTTAGTAGTAAAGAAAAGTTCCGAGAAGTTGAATGACATGTTCAAAGTCTCATAGTAAAATTAGTGGCAAAACCAGGACTTGAAACCAAGTCATTCTCCTAATTCCCTGTTCAATCATTATTTTTATCATGATGCTGTACTACCGTATTCTAAATTGCCCCAGAATAAATTAATAGAAATTACAAGAAAGTAGATTTTTAGCTCACAATAAAGACCTAACCATTAAGGCTTTGATATTGCTTTACACAAAGGCTAGAGCAATTCCCAGCTCCACCAACAGCACACTAGCATGTCAGTTTTTCTGTAGCCTCCCTTTCCATCATTTGTAATTTTCTTCATTTGTCATCTTTACCAATCTGGTGGGTGTGAGTTGGAATCTCAGAGTTGATTTGGTATATTATGGGTAGCTTGGGTTTTCTTCCTGTGAAAACTGCAGCCATATCCTTTGATCATTTATCTTTCTAAAGAATGGCTTTTAGTCTTACAAAATTTCAAACAACTCCTTACCAATTTTGAATATAAACCTTTCAAAACCTTACATATTTTTAATGTGAGACCTTTAGCAGAGAAACTGACGGCAAAGATTCCTTCCTAGTTACCTGCTTCCTTTCTAATTTTACCTGCACTGGTTTTGTTAGTGCAAAAACTTAGAAATTTTATACAATCAAAATTGAACATTTTATCATCTTTGATTTATCATTCTTTGCCCTTTGGTTGTGAACTTTTCCCCATGATAAGTAATTTCTCGCTTGCTCCTCTAATTTGTGGATGGCATCACCTACTATGTCTATGTATTTATTTGGAATGTATTTTGGTATACAGTATGAGATAGTAGTCTATACCTAATTTCTTCCAGACTGTTGCAGTTTTTTCAGCAGTTTTTGCCAAATGCTTCCTGTAGTAATTGAGGTCGTTTGGTTTAGTGAATACTGTACTACTGTTTGTTTATTTTAGCATCTGATATTGATATATCCCCTTCCTTCCTACTTTTTTTTTTCATGATTCTTGATCATTAATGTTTATGTGAATTTCATTATGATTTTTTTCTAGCTCTGTAAAATATTCCTTTGGTAGCTTGATTAGTAGAACATTTAATAAGTTGTTAGTATTTTTTGGGGGGCCTGGCTTCCCCTCAGGTGATTGGTGGTTTTCTAATTATTTCTTTATTTTTGCAAAGAATGTTTTATAGTTAGAGTCATGTGTTGTTTCAGAGTGCATCTTGGTAGATGTACTCCCAAATATTTTATATTTAGTAGTGATTTTGAAGGGAATTTTACTTTCCAGCTCTTCCAGCTGGATTTTGTTGATAACACAGAGGAATGGTAATGGTTTGTGTAGATTTATTTTATGCGCTGCATTTTTGCTCAGTTAATCTTTTAAGTTAATTTTTAATTGTCTTTATGACTTTCTAAGTAAATTATGCTCTGTAAAAAGTATACTTTTAATTTCTGCTTTGCTTTGCTTATACTTTCAATCTCTTTTTTCTTTTGCTGCAGTTTGCATTTCTAGAACTACATGTCAGAGTAGTAGTGATAGTGGGAATCTTTGCTTTAACTTTTTTCTATTATATGTAACCTTTGTTCTTGGATCTACATAGACAAAAAGTCTATTTTTTTCTTTGTCTTTTAATGTTTTTAAAAGAAACAAGCTGAATTTTGTCAAAAACAATTTGGTTTTCATCTCTTTCGCTTGAAAATCGCATTAGCTTTTTTCCAACCAGCTCATAGTTTTGTCAATTTAATTGCATTTTTTCCTTTTAACTTTATGAATTTCTTCTTTTTTAGTTAAAAAGTTCTGATTTGTTATTCAGATTCTTTAGTTGTATGTTAGTTGATTTGGCATTTCTTCTGTTGATGAAAACATTAAGAGATATACATTTTCTAGTGAGAACTGTTTTTGCTACATCCCCTAAGTTTTTGTGTGTTGTCTCATTATTATAATTTTCCATGAATAATTTTCTTTTTTTGTCTATAATTTATTATTTGCAATTGTGGTAGCATCCAATTTCTTTGTATTTTTTTTAGAGGATATTTAGTAAGCATGATTTTTATTGAATTGTGATCAGTAAGTGTTATGTTTAGTATTTCTGCTTTTTCACATTTTTTTGGTGAGGTCTGTATGCCCCAATACATTAGTCTGTTTTTGTAAATGTACTGTGTATATCTGAAAGGTATGTAAATTAGATTCTGTTTCTATTAATTATGAAGTAGATAACTATTCTTTCCAGTTTTTATGAAAATCTATTAAGGTCTTAAGGTCTGGAGCTGCTTTCTTCATCTTTTGGTCAGATTTATCTAAGTTAGAAAGGGGGCGCGTTATGATTCCACAGTAGGGGACACATAATGATTCTATAGTATTCATAGTTTTCTTTGTATCTCTCCCTCCAATTCAGCTAACTTTTCATTTAAGTATTTAGAAGCAATGCTATTTGGTATTTATCTTTAACAGTAATATAACTTTCCTGCTTATCTATTTTTATCTCCTCTGTATTTACTATAGCATTAAATGAAATCACAATTGTTGCTTCTACTTTGTTGAGTTTTACTGAAGCATAGCAGATTTTGTTCCAGCCTTTCATTTGAACTCTTTATTGGTCTCTGTGTCTCCAACGTGTTTCTGGTCAACATCATATTGCTGTATTGTTTTCTAATTGATTCTTCTATCCTTTTCGGTTTTATAGGTGAATTAATCCCATTTGTATGGAGAGTTCTTATTGTTAAATGTTTATTTCCTTCTATCCTGCCCTTCTGTACTTTTTCCTATATATCTTTTTTCCTTTCTTTATGCATATACATCCTTCCTCTTTATAAATAAAAAGATGGTAAAACAGAGGGATTTCACCCAACTTCTGTGGTGTATAAATGAAATGTCTTGTTTTAGCTCTATTGCAGTTCTTCTCCTTGCTCTAGCCTTGATTTCACATTTTTACCTTTTAATTCAGATGAATTTCCAATAACTTACCACTTTATTCTGAGAAATTTCTACTGAAATATGAATATTATAGAAGATATAGAGATATATTTCAGGGATTTCCTCCCTTCACTGCAGATATAAAGGCGTGTGTGACACTTATGCTTCCCAGATGGTGTTTTGCTAAACAACAAAGTGGCTGCTTTGAGTATGTCCGTAGACGTGGATGCTAGCATTTAGAATATTGCAACAAAGTCTAAATCATTTCTGCTTCAAAGACAGTTTCCTTAAAAAAGACTATTTCCCTTGGGACTTTAATGGAGGTATCACTGTAATAGTCTAATCTTAATTGAGACCTTAATTGATAGATTACCTGAGATTCTTTACCATAATTTGTGTTTTCAGGTTATCACTGAGTGATTGCATAGGATCATATTTCAAAGGAAGGAATACCTTCTGCTTCTCAGAAGTCACATGGCTTTGATCTTGAATTGATAAAATTTGCTTTGGTCTTGAGTTGACAATTTGATTCTAAGATACTCCATATTTAGTAAAAATTTAAAGTCAATAATCTTTCGTGTTAGATGCTATTTTATAGTCTATAGTCTATACTTCTCTTTTATCTAGCCTTACATTCTTCTATATGAAGCTACATTTGAGTAAAACTATGTTTGTTCACATTTTGTCCTACTAGAGTGTTTTATGACTCTTTTTAAAAAAGTTGTATTGTTGCATTTTGTTTTTGCACCACAATCACTGCTCAGTACCTAATAATGCCAGTTGTTGCCAAAAGAAAAACTTCAACGAAATCAGCTTAGCAAAAGTATTAAATACAGCAGCACTGACTGGGGATGTAACATGGGCCCTTATGTACAGAGAGGAAAGGAACTGCGTTCTACCATCATTCACCAAGAACAAATGTTTTGATTTAGAATATCTTTTGGTGTTATTTTCATGTATGTTATTTTAGTTACTATATACACATATGATTTGTCTGTTTTTTCTTTCTCTGCTTTTCATAAGTTACAGACCTTCCCATGATATTCTGAATTCATTTTATTTTTCTTGGTCCCCATAGAACAGTAACATTACATTATTCATTCAGGAAGTATTTATTAATCCTTATACAACAATTAAGCCATTCTTTTATTTCCAGGTTTTTAAAAAAAATATCAGTAGTGTTACAGTGAATATTTTGGCATTCATAGGACCTTTCTATATTTTTACCTCTTCCGTTTGTCCTTGGATCAATTTCTGTGGGGTTCCCTCACTAGAGCCTCTAATAGAACCTCCTGCTGTGGCTGCTGGGACCTTGGGTGGTTGTTGCATCCCCCTTATGGGGCATTCAGGCCTATTGCTTGTGTTCCTTTGTGCATAACACTTTGTCTGTAGTCCCCGTATAGGCTGTCGCATACCATCAGTGTTCTTGCATCCAAAATCTCTCTGGGCCTATTTCTTTTAACCAATTTTTTACTGGGTTGGATTTCTTCTTGCACATTCTTCTACTCTTTCCCTGAGGAGTACATTCCAAAGGTATGAACAGACTATTTTCAAAAGAAAAACATTCATATAAAAAAACACACTGGATCACTAATAGTAAGAGAAGTACAAATTAACGCAACTCTTAATTATCAGCTCACACCCATCACATTGGTAAAAATGAATGTTAAAACATTAATAGTCAAAGTTAAAGGAACTGTGGGAAGATAGGCACCCTTTTTCAGTGTTGGAAGAGGTGTGAATAATGAACTGTGAGGTAAGAGTTGCCTCCAGTGTCTTTGTCAAGAAAATCCTAAATAGGGTCATGAAGGGTCAGACATGACTGAAACTACTGAACAATAAAAAAGTGGTACACAAGTATTTAAAAGCTGGTCCTTTGTTTCTAAGAGAAACTTGAGGTCATTAAAGGAGCTTGGCAGTTTCCTAAAGACATTCTCTTCCTATGCAATTCTAGAACTGTCTGTATTGTCTATCTCAGGTCCATCAACAATTCATCAGGGTACCTGTTTTCCCACAATCCCTCCAACATTTGTCATTTTCTTTTTTATTAACTATGCCAGTCTGATAGATTGTGTTGTGTGGAATAATTTCAAAGTTACTTTAATTTGCAATTCATTGATGATTAGTAATTTGGGGCATTTTTTCATATGGTTATATATTGTTTGGATTTTTTCCCTTAAAAAGTGCCTTTGACCAATTCAGAATGATTCTTATTCTTTTTTTTTTTTTTAAATTTTTTTTAAAATTTATTTTTTTATTTTTTTATTTTTATTTTTATTTTTTTAAATTAAATTTATTTATTTAACTTTTAACATTCATTTTCACAAAATTTTGGGTTACAAATTTTCTCCCCTTTTCTCCCCTCCCCCCACCCCAAACACCAAGCATTCTAATTGCCTCTATGACCAATCTGCTCTCTCTTCTATCATCCCTCTCTGCCCTTGTCTCCATCTTCTTTTTTGTCCTGTAGGGCCAGATAGCTTTCTATACCCCTTTACCTGTATTTCTTATTTCCTAGTGGCAAGAACATTACTCGACAGTTGTTCCTAACACTTTGAGTTCCACCTTCTTTACCTCCCTCCCTCTCCACCCCTTCCCTTTGGAAAGCAAGCAATTCAATATAGGCCAAATCTGTGTAGTTTTGCAAATGACTTCCATAATAGTTGTGTTGTATAGGACTAACTATATTTCCCTCCATCCTATCCTGTCCCCCATTACTTCTATTCTCTTTTGATCCTATCCCTCCCCATGAGTGTCGACCTCTAATTGTACTCTCCTCCCCATGCCCTCCCTTCTATCATCCCCCCACCCTGCTTATCCCCTTATCCCCCACTTTCCTGTATTGTAAGATAGGTTTTCATACCAAAATGAGTGTGCATTTTATTCTTTCCTTTAGTGGAATGTGATGAGAGTAGACTTCATGTTTTTCTCTCACCTCCCCTCTTTATCCCTCCACTAATGAGTCTTTTGCTTGCCTCTTTTATGAGAGATAATTTGCCCCATTCCATTTCTCCCTTTCTCCTCCCAATATCTTTCTCTCTCACTGCTTGATTTCATTTTTTTTTTAAGATATGATCCCATCCTCTTCAATTCACTCTGTGCACTCTGTCTCTATGTATGTGTGCGTGTGTGCATGTGTGTGTGTAATCCCACCCAGTACCCAGATACTGAAATGTTTCAAGAGTTACAAATATTGTCTTTCCATGTAGGAATGTAAACAGTTCAACTTTAGTAAGTCCCTTATGACTTCTCTTTGCTGTTCACCTTTTCATGCTTCTCTTCATTCTTGTGTTTGAAAATCAAATTTTCTTTTCAGCTCTGGTCTTTTCATCAAGAATGCTTGAAAGTCCTCTATTTCATTGAAATACCATTTTTTCCCCTGAAGTATTATACTCAGTTTTGCTGGGCAGGTGATTCTTGGTTTTAGTCCTAGTTCCTTTGACTTCTGGAATATCCTATTCCATGCCCTTCAGTCCCTTAATGTAGAAGCTGCTAGATCTTGTGTTATCCTGATTGTATTTCCACAGTATTTGAATTGTTTCTTTCTAGCTGCTTGCAATATTTTCTCCTTGACCAGGGAACTCTGGAATTTGGCCACAATGTTCCTAGGAGTTTTCTCTTTTTGGATCTCTTTCAGGCGGTGATCGGTGGGATTCTCTCAATATTTATTTTCCCCACTGGTTCTCGAATCTCAGGGCAGTTTTCCTTGATAATTTCATGAAGGATGATGTCTAGGATCTTTTTTTGATCATGGCTTTCAGGTAGTCCCATAATTTTTAAATTATCTCTCCTGGATCTATTTTCCAGGTCAGTTGTTTTTCCCATGAGATATTTCACATTCTCTTCCATTTTTTCATTCTTTTGGTTTTGTTTTGTGATTTCTTGGTTTCTCATAAAGTCATTAGCTTCCATCTGTTCCACTCTAATTTTGAAAGAACTATTTTCTTCAGTGAGCTTTTGAACCTTCTTTTCCATTTGGCTAATTCTGCTTTTGAAAGCATTCTTCTCCTCATTGGCTTTTTGAACCTCTTTTGCCAATTGAGTTAGCCTATTTTTCAAGATGTTATTTTCTTCAGCATTTTTTTGGGTCTCCTTTAGCAAGGTGTTGACCTGCTTTTCATGCTTTTCTTGCATCTCTCTCATTTCTCTTCCCAGTTTTTCCTCCACCTCTCTAACTTGATTTTCAAAATCCTTTTTGAGCTCTTCCATGGCCTGAGCCCATTGAATATTTATTTTGGATATTTGGGATACAGAAGCCTTGACTTCTGTGTCTTTCCCTGCTGGTAAGCATTGTTCTTCCTCATCCAAAAGGATGGGAGGAGATATCTGTTCACCAAGAAAATAACCTTCTGTAGTCTTATTTTTTTTTTCCCTTTTCTGGGCATTTTCCCAGCCAGTTACTTGACCTCTGAGTTTCCTCTCTGCACACACCTAGCTTCCAATTCTGCCCAGCTAGTGCTTGGGGTCTGAGATTCAAATGCTGTTCCCCAGCCTCAGGGCTTCGGTGGGGGTGGGGCTGCTATTCAGTGTGAGATTAAGTTCAGGTGCTTGGGTGGGGGCAGGGCTGCCTCACGGGGCTCAGTTCCCTCAGTGGGTTTATGCAGAGACCTTCAACAATGGATCCAAGCTCCTGCCTGCTTTGGGAGCCCTTGTCTGCTGCTGCCTCCACTGCTGCCTCCCGAGGGGGCCTGAGTTATGGGGACACCCCGCTCCCCTCTTGGCGAGCCACAAAGACTGTCTCACTGACCTTTGGCGCTTGTGGGTGGAGGGACCTGTGCTGCCGCTAGAGATTCTGTCCCTGAAGCCTGCTCAGATCTGCTCCTCTCGGTGCCGTGTGGCCAAGGAGGACTGGGCTCTCTTCCGGTTCTGTGTGCGACGGACCTTTCGTGTTGGTTTTTCAGGTGTCTCTGGAAGAGAAATCTCCTGCTTCATTGTTCTGTGGCTTCTGCTGCTCCAGAATTTGTTGGGAGTTCTTCTTTACAGGTATTTTATGGGCTCTATGTTGGGAGCTAGCATATGTGTATCTTTCTGCTCTGCCATCTTGGCTCCTCCCTCTGTCTTGACTTCTGAAATTCAAAAGTTTTGAGCACTTTGTTTTATATCTAGTGAATGTTAAATTTTCTGGAAAGAATTTCTATTCTAATAATCTAATATTGAAGAATATTTTAAAGTTTTTGGGTATATAAGTCAATTTCCTGTGGTTTTGCTGTTAATATTTTCTCACAGTTTGCATTTTTATGCCATCTTTGTATTTCCTTAAGTAATAAATATTCATGAATATTTATTTTACATGAATAAATATTCAGAGAAGTGCTTATTAAATGACATTGAGAGTAGGAATATAGCTTCAAGGAATATAGAAACGTAAAAGAAGCTTAGCAGCCATCTAACCCTATAGTTTACATAAGACAATTTTTGAAGATTTTTTGCTTTACTAAGTCCACAAATCAAACTTAATTCCATTTGCATGACTGCTTTTAAAATGGGAACATTACTACCTTCAAAATAATTTTCCGTTATAATTTCTATATTTGTGTCACTTTTTTGGCAATGATGAAATTTAAAGTAATACAGATTTAAGTTTTTAGGGGGAAAAATTACAGGTTATCTAAGGGACAGTAGATACGTAAATTTAATTTTTTACTTGATTTGTATTTTGTGCTTTGGTTTGCTTTTGATTTTGCACTTGAAATATCCTTGAAATTTGATTTTTGTATCTTGTACATAAGACAGAGGTTCTAAAATGTTAAAATCTGAATTTTAGAAATCTGCTATGTTGTACACTAAACAATCTTATGATACTTGTGTTTACACTGGTTTTGAAATTTTCCCTAAATGTGGGCTAGACTTGGCAAATAGTCTGTTTATGTTATTTCTGTTGCTGTCATTGTTTTCCTGATCATGTCTTCATCTAGGAGACTTGAGTTTTAGACAAAGGCAGTCACAATCCATATTTTAGAATAACAGATGATTAAGAGTTACTTGAATTTCATTTATTCTGAAAGAAATATCAGGATATTAAAAAATATTTCAAACGAAAAAGGTGAGGATGATCTAATACTGGGAAGATAGAATCTTTAGAAGTATTTTAAAGAACAAGGTTTTTGACAAAGATTATTGTAAACAAGTGAAGGGAGTCAAAAATAGCCCCCACTTTAGTAGGGCATTAAGGTTTGTGAAGGGCTTTCCTAACTCTTTGTAGCAAGTAGTCAAAGTTTAATTACTTCCATTTTATGGATGAAGAAACTGAGGCTCAGAGTTCCTTAAAAGCCAAGGTCCCAACTCTAAACCCTGGCTCTTCACATTAAACCCCACTGTCTTTACAGCCAGAGAAGACATGAGACTGACCCAGTTTAGATGTCTGTATGACCTATATTTTCACCTGAAATAAAGTAGCGATAACCATTTCTTGGCTTTGAATGAAGGATTCTTCTTTTTATCCCCATCAACAAATTTCCTGTTCACTTTATTCATCTGGACACTAAGAAGAACATGTGAAAAGAAGAGGTCTTGTTTTAGGGGAATAGAAGAATTAAAGGAAGAGAGGCTAGAGAGGACACTACTGCATTCTTTTATGGGATCTGAATAGAATTTGACCTTTTTCAAGGGGACAAAATTCCCTCCTCTTAACAAAGAGAAAAGGATTACCAACTGTCAAGTGTCATTGTTCATCACTGTGGTACCAGGCATAGTACCTTATTTAGGATAATGGTAAAATGTTAGAATAAATGGTTTGTGTTTAGTTTATTAGAATTAAATTTCTCAATACAAAGACCTTTCTTTTTGGGTGCCTACTGTATTATGTTCTGCCTGAGGCTATTATTGAGAAATCTAAGTTTTTGTCTTTGGAAAGCCTGTCCCTGCCTTTGAGCCTGGTTTTACCTGCTAAAATTAGGTATTCTTGTTGGCCAAATGAAATGAGTTACTGTTTGGTTCCTAAAACACAAAATAAAAATTGTTTCTCCCTCCTCCCCCATAAAAGTCTTCTTTTTGTAGCTTAGGGTCAGAGATCTGAACATTTGTTTAAAGATATTTTTTTCTTTTTATATAGCTCATCACCCTCTTATTTGATGGTGGAGATCTAAGGATGAGTCAATGAAATCCTGCTGATTGCTTTGGCAACAGACTGCAATGTCCCAGACTCAGGATTACGATTGCCGGAGTCATAATACTGACATACAGGATCCTAGGAGTTCTGGATCCAGTGCCAGGTAAGGAGAGGGAGAAATTCAAACCTAGTTCTCCTGGAAGAATTTTAAAATATGGGATCAAATAAATTATTTAATTTTTAATGGTTCTTTTGATATTTTTTATGGAAATTGATATTGCAATAAAATAGACTATATAGCTTATTGTAATAAAATATTCTATAATCTATGCATTATAGAGTAAGAAAATAGTCTATAGTAATCAATAAACTACTTGGAAATCAGTTTTAATTTTTTGCGTATGAGTACTTAAAATATTGAGGCTCAGAGTTATTGTTTGTTTTTTTTTCTATTAAGGAGAAAATCTTTAATCTGAAAAGGGTAAGCAAAAAAAATTTATTATGAGGAAATTTAAAGTCACAAAAAAGAGAGGGAATAGTAAGAGAAACCTTACCTATTTTCATTTAATTTAAGTCACCCAGACTGGATAAAGTATATTAAAAGAATTTGCAGATGTAAGTATTAAAGCTCTATTAAGGAATTGAGACAGCAGGAAAGAGAAATTTCTGAAAACTTTAAACATAAGTCTCCAGAAAAATTGTAGAACAGATGACTAAACAGATGGTTTTGGAACAGTTAAAAAGAGATAGGACGATCACTAGGAGACTACATGAGTCAGAAAAAATAATTCCAGTTTCTTTTGTTTTTTGACAGGGTTACTAAACTGATAAATCATGCAAATATTGAATTTCAGAATTGGAAAGTACCTCACCTATTAACTAGATCCTAAGTTTAGAGCTGGAAGGGACTTTAACAGTCATCAGTTCCAACTCCCTCATTTTACAAATCAGGGAAGTTTCATTTCAAAGGGGTTAACATCATGACTTGCCCACAGTCAGCAGCAAGTAATTGTCCTGAGGCAAGATTTGAACAAAAGTCTTTCTGACTCCCAAGTTCATCATTGTCCACTGTGCAACACTGCCTTGAAGTCCTTATAGCTTTATAATATCCCTTATAGAGGGTTGCTTGAAGAGCTACTCTGTGGTGAGAAAATTTCATCACCTCTTTTGGCAATTAGTTCTACTTTTCTGACAGTTCTAATTGTTTGGGTTTTTTTTTTTTTTCTTTCTCATATTGAACTGATCTTCCTCTGTACCTTCTACCTGGTGCTCCTAGCTCTGCCCTCTGAGGCCAAACAAAATACATTGAATTCTTTTCCAACATGATTGAGAGCCCTTATACTTACTTCAGCTATGTTTTACAGTCAGTGTGATGTTCTGGAAGGAATACTGGATTAGGAAGTAGAGGATCTTGATTTGGATCCCTGCTCAGCTGCTTTTCTTACCTTTATGCCTTGCTGTCTCACATCATTTTTTGAGCTTTGTTTTCTTCTTCTGCAAAAATGAAGGAGTTGAACTGGATCTTCTTTAACTTCCCTTAGTATTCCACATTCTGTGATTCTATACTGACCTTAAGTCTTTTGTTCTCCACAGTAAAAAAATCCTTAGTTTCTTCAGCTGACCCTTCTATAGAATAGTATTAAATTCCTTCACCATTTGTTCATTATTCTTCAGACATAATTCAGCTTGTTGATCACTTTCTTAAAATGTAGTTGCCAGAATGAAATTAATGGTATTTCAAATGTGTTCTAATCAGGGCACATGTGTTTTGACTATCACTTCAACTATAAGCTCCCTTGTTCTAGGTGCTGCTTCAATTAAGATTAAGGTGAATAGTTTGGACTGCTGTGTATTTATAGTATGTTTGAGTTTTATCAAGGAATTTGACAATCTTTCATATTCCTGGACAATGTGGAGGTAGATAGGTGATTTGGGTTATAGTAGATCCGTAAGTGGACAGAATTCTAGGGTAACTTAAAATCTCAGAAGCTCTGAGTTGGGTGGGACCTCAAATAGCATCTGAGCCACCTGCTTCTTGAACAAGAGTCTTCTCACATTAAAAACAGAAACTGGAAACTGAGGCTTAGAGAAATTCACTGATTCTACTGGAGTCTCATGGCTGGTAAAAGTGGGAAGCCCAGACATGAACCCACAAACTTCTGGCAAGAAAATGAGAGACAGTAGTACTCTGTCAAAAATATAATTGCTTTATTCCAAATGAGAAATAACATCACAGTTACATTTGGGGTGGTTAGGGAAAGTAGTAATGTCTAGCTTCAGCCACTGCCCTAAATATCAGAAAGATAATTCATTTCCTCATGGGATTCTACGTAATGAGTTTCCAGAAACCTCTAATTTCCATGTAACGAAGCCAAAATGATTTGGCTCAGTTTACATAGCTTGTTATTGGCAGAATTGAAATATATACTCATATTTCTTGATTTCTAATCCAACATGTTTTATTATTCCATACATATGAACAAATTTAAAGCTATAGTAATAGAATTATATGAACTGCTTCAGAGTGAAGTGAGCAGAACTTCTAGAGAACAGTTGATGTAGTAACAACAATTTTGTTGCTCTCTTTTCTAGCTCTATAAAATAATTGTTTAGTAATTTGATTGGTATGGCCCTGAATCAGTAAATTACTTTGAGTAGAATTATTTTTATTATATTAACTCTGCCTACCCATGAGCAAGCAATACTTTTCCAGTTGTTTAGATCTGACTTTACTTATATGAAAAGTGTTTTGTAATTGTGTTCATACATTTCCTGGCCTTTCCTTGGCAGGTAGACTCCCAGGTACTTTATGTTGTCTACAGTTATTTTTAATGAAATTTCTCTTTCTATATCTTTTTGCTGGATTTTGTCAGTAATATATAGAAATGCTGATGATTTATGTGGGCTTATTTTATATCCTGCAACTTTGCTAAAGTTTTAAATTATTTCCGTTAGTTATTTAGTTAATTCTCTAGGATTCTCTAAGTATATTATCATATTGTCTGCAAAGTGATAGGTTTCCTTGTTGCCTATTCTGATTCCTTTAGATTTCTTTTTCTTGTTTGTTGCATTTTTAATACACTCTTGAATAATAATTAATAATAATAATAATAATAATAGGCATCCTTGCTTTAACCCTGATCTTATTAGGAAGACTTCTAGCTCAGTCAGAAATTTGCTTTGGTTGTAGCCCCATTCTCATTTTTTAATTTTGTCAAGAAATTCTGCTACGATGAAATTGTCTTTTAAAATTTCCTTTTTCTAATCTTTTTTTTTTTTTACTATAGCTTTATTGTGAATTGAATATTGTGATTAATGTGCTTAGTTTGGTAATAGTAATATTTTATATTCTCTTAGCAGTGGTATAGAATCATAGCATAATAAACACAATTCTTTGCCATCTAATTTAATAACAAAATAATTCACATTCCACTGTGCCTTAAAAGTATAGCATTTGAAGTCCACTCTTCTTGTTTTGAAATGATGGGTTTCTACTGTTAATAAAAAAAAAATCAAGGTATAGTTATATGTGTTGTACTGAAAATTCTGTTGAGTTATAACTTTGTCACTGTGATTTGTAATACAGTATGCATCTGTGGGAAGTGATGAGAGCCACATAATCTCTTTTGCAACTCATTTGTAGCATGAAAGCAGTCACAGACAAAATGGAAACCAATGAGTTCCAAAAAAAATCAAAACATTTCTTATTGACACTAAATTTTGAATTTTATAAAATTTTCATGTTATGCAATATTCTTTTTTAAAAAATCATTTGAAATGTAAAAATCATTCTTAGCTTGCAGACCATAGAAAAACAGATGATGGATCAGAATTGGCCCATGGACACTAGTCTGTTAGCCTCTTGTACTACTAGACTGTTAAAATGTTACCTAATTGGTTGGGCAAAACGTACCCACAATTAAGTATAAGAAAATACATTATGATGAGTACAGTGAATATCTCCAAAGTTCTTTGACAACTCTGAGAAGGGAGAGGTTACTTTTTGGCTTGAGGGATCATTAATTAGATAGCCACCTGAACTGGGCCATGATAACTGAAAATAATTCCGTAAATGAAGATGAGGGTGGTGGAGATAAGTGCATTCCTGGCATAAAAGTGGAGGGATGGAGGTGGGAAAAGTAGGATGACGTCTAGAAAAAGTGAATAATTTGCACATATATGGAGACAGGAGAGGACAGGGCAAGATTGGGAAATAATAAAATTTCCTTTTTGGCCAGGGTATATATATAGTACATAAGCAATTAGCAAGTAATCAATCAATAAGGATTAAGCACTTGCAATGCATCAGGTACTGTGTTAAGCAATAGGGATACAAAGAAAAGGAAAAATAGTCCCTACCCTCAGGTGTAGTTTATATTCTAATGGGGAGACAGTATACCTGAATTAGTTGTAAGACAGAATAGATAGGGGTAATCTACAGCCAAGCTGGGATGGAGAGAGTTGGAAAGGCCTCCTGGAGGAGGTAGCACTTAAGCTTAGTCTTCTAGGAGGCTGAGAATTGTAGAAGCTGAAGGTTAAGTAGAAGAGCATTTTATGTATGGGGAATAGAGTACAAAGCATAGGAGATGGAGGGTCATGTGCAAGAAGCAGCACATAACTCATTATTGCTTTATTGAGAGAATATAAGAAGATTGGAGAGGTAGGAAGTTGTCAGGTTGGTTGTAAGGAGCTCTAAATGCCAACAGAGAGTTTTTATGAACAATACATGGCTTTATCTACACTTTAGAAAAATCACTTTGGTACCTAAATGAAGATTAGTTGGAATTGATTGAGATCTGAGACCAGCAGGACCTAGTCAAAAGCTATTGTAGCCTTTTTAATAGCCTAGGTGACAGTTGATAAGGGCCTGGACTAGGGGGGTGGCTACATGAGTGGAGAGAAGAGGACGTAAGTGAGATACTTTAGAGAAAGAAACTATAAGTTTTGTATTTAGATTGGGATATGTAGATTAAGAGAAAGGAATTAAGGGTCACACTGAGGTTGGGAGTCAGGTAACTGGAAGGATGGTGGTACCTTTGGTAATATTAGGGAAATTCAGAAAGGGAAGGATTTGGTGGAAAATATCATGAATTCTGTTTTGGACATATTGGGTTAGAAATATCTTTAGCACTTCTAGTTCAAAATGTACAGCAAGGAATTGGTGATGTAGGACTAGAGTTGAGGAGAGAAATTAGGGATAGATATCTAAATCTTGGAATCATCGCCTAGAAATGATCATTGAACTTGTGGAATTTGGTGAGACCACCAATTGAGAGAGTATAGAATAGTGGTTCTTAACTTCTTTTTGTCACTGATCCTTTTGTCAGTCTGATGAAGCCAGTTAATTCCTTTTCACAATGATGTTTTTGAATGGAAAAAAATAAATTATGTAAGATTATAAAATCAATCATCCTAAAATGTAGTTATCAGAATTTTTTTTTTTAAGTTCATAGACCCCACGTTAAGAACTCTTATTACAAAGAAAAAGGAGAGAACCTTGAGAATTACTCTGGAGCCCACTTTTCCTAGCTACTCTATTTTTGTCATTTACATTACTCTTCAACTAGGTTCCCAGTTTTGTGTGATGTAGCACTGAGAATTCTGGTTTAGGAATTATTGGACGTAGATTGAAATCCCAGATCATCTATCTGCTTACCATGTCATATTGTACAAGTCATTTAAACTCCTAGTCCTCTGTATACTCATCTGTAAAATGAGGATGTTGAACTACATGGTTATTCTTGTTGTTGTTTTAAGTCCCCTTCTAGCTCGAAATCAATGATCTTACTTGTTTTCAATTTTTAAATGTATCCATACATTTTGTTATTAAACAACCTCCATGTCCCAAACTCAAACAAATTCCCTGTAAAGTATATTGCCTGAAAAACAATTAATCATTTAATAGGTGGTATATGACCTTTAATGTTTATAGTATGGCACTAATATTGACTATTATATTTGACAAGTTTTGTTATTTACTAATGTTGACTTCATTGATATTTTATATTGATATTGTCGCTGTATTTTGTTCTTAGATAATCATTATTTTTTACTTATTTTTTGCTTCCATATGATTACACATATATAGTAACTTATTCATTTCTTCTCTATTTCCATTGCCAACATTTTTTCATATGTTCTTCATTAATACTAAATTATCATACTGTCCAAACTGTTCTCTCTACTTCCAATCTTTTTTATCTCATAATCTGAACTTCATATTGCTTCCAAATTAATCTTCCAAGTGGACACATCTGGTAATATCATTCTTTTGTACAGAAATCTTCAACGGTGTCTTATACCTTTGCTGCCAGCTATGATCCTATATCTCTCCTTCCTTTTATAACTAAATTCTTTGAGGAAATTTTTTATTCCTGGTCCCATCATTTAACTGAAACAACCTTCTCTGATTACCAATACTCCCTTAATGATCAAATCTAATGTCTGCAGCATTTGATGTCATCTTCTTCCAGATAATCTTTCCTCCCCAAGCCTTTCAGGACTGTGCTCTCTCCTGGTTCTTCTCTTATCTTTCCAGCTACTCCTTCTTAGTCTTTCTATTCATATCATGTCCTCTACCTCTTGATGTTCCCCCAAGGCTGTGTCTTTGCCCTCCTCTCTTCCCCTGTCCCACATTATCTCATACTTGATAATTTCATCACCTGCCTTGGGTTCAGTTCACATCTTTATGCAGATAATTCCTTGATATCTACATCTGTCCTTAACCTCTCTTTTGCGCTGCAAACACACATTTCCAATTGCCTAATGGACATTTCAAACTCATAGTGTCTCATAGGCACTTCATACTCAAAATGAACAAAAGCAAATTCATTATCTTCCCCCCAATCTTCCCTTCTAAACTTCCCTGTTACTATTGAGCACATTGCTATTCTGTCTGTCATGCAGGCCTACAACTTCAGTGTCTTTCTTTATAACTCTCTCATTCACTCCACATATCCAATGCATTCATAAAATTTTCGCTTCTTTCTTTATAAAACTCTTGTGTATTCCCCCTTTTCTCCACTTACACAGCTGCCACCCTGGTGCAGGCCCTTATTACCTTTCACCTAAGGTATTGTTATAACTTTCTAACTGGTCTTTCTTCTTCAAAGTCTCTTCACTCCAAACCGTACTCCATTCCACTGCAAAGGTGATTTTTGTAAAGTGGAAGCCTGATTGTCACTCTCCTTCCCTCCATTAACTCCAGTTGCTTCATGTTACCTCTGGGATCAAATATAAAGCCCCCTCTCGCATTTTAAACTCTTCATTGCTCGGCCACTTCTTACCTTTCTAGTCGTGTTATATCTATCCCTTATACCTGGAATGCTCTGTCTCTTAAACTCTGACTTAGCTCCCTTGGCTTCCTTTAAGACTCAACTCAAAGTCTGTCTTCTGCGAGAGAACTGAGGAACTTTCCTAGTTCTCTCCAGATGCTAACTCCTCCCTTTTCAATTTACCTTCCTTTTTATCTTAATATAGCTTGTGTGTACATAATTATTTACACTTTATTTCTTCTGTTAGAATAGACATTTTTTTATGGCAGAGATTGGTTTCTTGTTTTTGTTTTTTTTTGCCTTTCAAACTTTTTTTAAATATCCTCAGCAGTTACCACAGTCCCTTGCACATAATAAGCGCTCATTTACATATGTTTTTTCCTTTTACTATCAGTGATTTGTTCTCTTTAGATTTTGATTTCCATGAAAGAAAGTCCTACTCCCTAATTGCCATATTTGATTTTAATATAGCTCCTTTTTTCAGTCCTCATCCTTTTTTTGACATTGTTGACCAAATTCACCTCCTAAATACTCTCCACTGTGTATTTGTTACACTGTTCCACCTACTTGCATAGTCACTTTTTACCAGTCTCCTTTGCTCAGTTGTCATCACCCCCTTGATATATGAGTGTACCCCAAGGCTCCGTTTTGGGCCCCTGCTCCCTTCTCTGTGTTCTCTCACATGACCTCATCAACTCCCTTGGGTTTTGTTATCATCTCCAAAACCATGTCCAAAGCTAAACTTGATCTCTTTTGCGTGGAATATATTTCTCTTCAAAACTTCCCTATTTCTGTTGAGGGTGCCACCATCCTTCCATTCACCTTGGTCTCATCCTTGACTTCCCACTCTCACCCCACAGTTGCAACATATTTTCTTTTCTACTTCTCCAAAATATCTTGCATACGTCCCCTTTCTCTGTACTGGAATAATCACCACTTGAATGCAGGTTCTTATCATCTTTTTCTTGGACTATTGTACAGGCTTTCTAATTGGTCTCATCCTCAAGTTTTATTCCATTCTAAACCATCTTTCGCATGCCTGCAAAATTGGTTTTCCTTAAGCTTATACTTGACTGTATCAATCCCCCTTGTATGTAAATTCCAGTCATGATGGCGTATTTCTAGGATCAAATGTAAACTCCTTTCATTAAACATTTAATACTTTCAAAACCTAGCCCTAACTTACCTTTCTGGCCTTACCACATTAGACTCATTCTCCACAACTTCTGTGATCTAATCAGATGGGTGTCCATCATACTCAGCATTTCATTTCATAGATTTATGAATCTGTAAATTCATGGATTCTGAATTGAGTGCTGGAAAAAGCCTTAATCCAGCCTCTTTATTTTGCATGTCGAAGAGCTGAGGCCCAGAGCTGTCAAGCAGTCTGCTCAAGATCCCATATGTAGCAAGTAGCAGAGACAAGATTTGTACTCTGTCTGATTCCAAAACCAGTGCTGTTTCCCATCTCTGACTTTGTATTGATTGCTGTGCATGAAATATATTGACTTACTTGCTTCTTAGAATTCCTGATTTCTTTGATCTCAGCTCATTTGCTGTCCTCTTTGTGAAGTTTTTCCTACTCCCTATTTGCTAGTGCCATTCTTGTCAAAATCATCACGTATCTATTGTGTACGTGCTAACTTATATCTAGGTATGTTTTCTTCTTGGAGAGAATGTAAGTTCCTTGAAGGCAAAGACTATTTGGCTTTTTTCTATGTTTTTCCTGTACTAAGCATAGTAAGTAGCACATAGATGATGCTTACTTAATATATTTTTTCTTCTGCTCTTACCTATCTAACCTCTCTTCAGTCTCCTTTATTGGGTCTTCATCTAGTTTGTACTTAATTAAGTTTGGGTATCCCTTAAGATTCTGAAATGAGTTCTGTTCTCTTTTCACTCTATACTATTTCACTTGGCAAACTCATCAGCTTCCACAGATTGAATTATCATTTTTATGCTGATGATTCTCAGATCCACTGCTCAAACTTGTTAAATGAAAATTTCTCCTAAATCCTTCTGTCTTCTAAAAGTTCCCTCTTACTTTTGATGACACCACCTTTACTTTCTTATTACGCAGGCTTAAATCTAAGTATTATCCTTGACTTCTCACTCTCTTATACACCATGTGAATTGTTGCTAAGTATTGTAGATTCTGCCTTTACAGCTAATCTTGTGTATACCCTGTTCTGTACTCTTAACACTGGCACATCCCTGGGGCAGGATCTTCCTAACCTGACCCCCTCCTACTTTTCCAGTCATTTTATACCTTATTCCCTTCTATTTACTCCTATGATGAAGTCCTCTTCCTGCCTTCAGGGCACAGAGAGATTTCATTGTTTCCCAGTCTACTTGCTTGCAGGGAAATTTTTGTATCTTGAGAGAACACAGAGAGAGATGTTATTCCATAAATAGCTAATCTCATTGCTTGGCCACTTCCTACTTGCACTGGAGAGATGCTGTTCTATCTTGTGCTAGTCTCCTTTCCTAATCTGTTCCTGATTGCACGGAAGTGTGAAGCATGACATTCCATCATATTTCCCTTTTTCAGTCTCTTAGTCTAACTCAGTACTATTTCATCAGCTCCCTTCACTTTTTCTCTTGCCCAAGCTGCCTGAAGCCCTGAGAGTACTTTCACCTTGAGACCAAACACTAAGGATATGGATGTTGATAACCTCCTTGAACTCATTCCTCAGTGATTAACATACTCCCATTCACTTCATACCCTCCCCATCCCAGTGAATTGAACACCTGGCTGTCATTATTCAAACCCATTCTCAATCCTTAAGCACATTTTCCCCCATTCCTTTAGCTTCCCTTTCCTAGTATTCCTAAAGAGGCTAAGGTCTCCCATTGCATCCTGGGCTGTCACCAGTCATCTTGATGAGTATCTGGTCTCTGGATCCAGATGGCTCAGGAGGAGAAAGTGAGGCTGGTGACCTTGTACAGCTCTCTCTCACTCAAAACAAAGTCAAGTGCAAGTTATGTCATCATTTCTCTGATGTCATGATCTTCTTCAAAAATGAAGGACAAGGAAAGGGTCCCACATGCACAAAAAGATTTATAGCAGCACTCTTTGTGGTGACCAAAAACTGGAAATCAATGGGATACCCATAAATTGGGGAATGGCTGAATAAATTATGGTATATGAATGTAATGGAATACTATTGTGCTATATAAAGAAATGAACAGAAAGACTTCGGAGAGGCCTGGAAAGACTTATATGATCTGATGCTGAGTGAAAGGAGCAGAATCAGGAGAACTTTGTGCACAGCAAGGACCACAGTAGGTGAGAGTTTTTTCTGGTAGACTTGGAACTTCGTAGCAATGCAAGGGCTTAAAAAAATTTCCCAATGGTCTTCTAAGGCAAGGTGCCGTCCACATCCAGAGAAGGAACTATGGAATTCGATCGCAGAATGTAGCAGATCATTTTTTTGTGTGTGTATTACGTTTTGGTTTGTTATATGATTTCTCCCATTCAGTTTAATTCTTCTATACAGCATGAGTATAATGAAAATGTATTTAATAAGAATGTTTGTGTAGAACCTATATAAAATTGTATGCTGGCTCGGGGAGAGAGGGAGGAGGTAGAGGGGAGGGAAGGAAAAATAATAATCTAAGTTATATGGTAGTGATTGTAGAACACTGAAAAGAAATAAAATTAATTAATTAATTTTAAAAAACCTTAAAAAAAAAGAAAATGAAGTATTCCACTCTAAAACTGTCCAACCCTTCTTCCACTGTGCTTCCTGGAGTGTCTGTTATGTAGATATTAAACCTGAATTTCATTTTATATCTTTTCCTTTCACATTTTAACTTTGACTGAAACCTGGCTGTTTGTTCTTCATTTTTGAAAAGAACCAGTGACATCATAGGGTGATGTCTTTACTTGCATGTGAATTGGATTTAGGGAGATACCTCCTGATGACATCTTCCTTGACTACCCTTTGCAACACTGATCATATGTTCACTTATTCCCTCTGACTTACTGGATGTGTAGAAAGCTGGAATGAATACTCCTTGTTCTCTGTTGCTCTTTCCAAGTTTCTTTTATCTCCATTATTCATTAACCTCTCCTTTCTCGTTCAATCAATTCATATTTAATACCCAATCATGATTCTGGGAGCTATTATCTTTCTATCTACAGGGCACTATCCTTTTTTCTACAAAGAGTTTATTGTCTAGCTCAATATCTTTCTCTCCCCCAACTCCTACCCTCATATCAAGGAATTTGAGCACACATATTGATGCTATCTTATTTGTTCTAATCTCTCAATTCCTCAGCTTATTCTTCTGCCCTTGCTCAGCTGTACTCAGAGATAGTCCTGCTTTTGGTCTTGCCATAACCTAAAAATGAATCACGTTCATGTTCATGAACTCTGAGATTCGACTTATCTGAGCATAGTCTGTTGTTATTCCACCTTTCCTTCTGCCTTGCAATTTCAAACCCTGATCTTCATCTTTCTATTACCAACAGTCTCCAACCCTGCAGTTCTTTCCCAGGACTTTATTGGTTATTTTTTTCTTCCTTTCTCATCTTGATCACTCAGTGACACTGTCTTCTCTAGTCTTTTGCCCCCTTATTTTATTGCCGATCATTCCCTTCCGAGGGAAAATCTTGGATTACTCCCATCCTTATCTACCTTTGCTTCTACTTATATATTACTGAATAAACCTGGAGAAAATCATGAAATCATGTTGACTACTACAAATTTGTGTTACATGATTTCAGCTTAGTCCTCGTATCTAGGAAGTTCTTTTATATCTCCTGAAATGACTTACTGTCCCAGTCATCACAGCAACCTTTCCAAATATTTTCATCTTTCCTCAAACTTCCCATGTCTTCCCCTCTTTCTACCCTTTCAGCTAAGAATATTGCCTCATATTTTACTGAAGAAAATTGAGACCCTTCACCTAAAAGCTCTCTCTTATCCCCTTCTCCACATTTCATATCATTTAGATGCCTTCTGCCACTATCTCCTCATTTACTGCTGTCTCACAGGAAGAGGTGTGCTCCTTATCCTTGCAAAAGCAAATTCCTCTATAGATACAAATGATCCTATTCCAGCCTGTCCTTTCCTAATCACCTCATCTTTTATTCTCAGTTTTACACTTGTTTTGTCTCTCATCATCTACTGGCTGTTTCCCTACTGCCTACAAATGCATGTTTGTCCCATGTCCTGATGACTCTTCCATCCTCAGAAATCCTCACTTGATCCATCTGTTCTTACTAACTGTTGCGCCATGTCTCTTCTAACTCTTTTCCTTGGGGGTCTCATTAGTTTCTCAAATTGTAGTTCTGACCTTTATATGGATGACTCCAGAGTCTTTTTCTTCCCTATTGACAGCTACCATTCTTTGTTTCCCATTTGAGAAATTAAAATATTATCATTAACTTGTTTCTATCTCATTCCTCACATCCAATCAAGTTTTATTGATGCTGTCTCTGAGTTCTTTCCTATCTCTCCCTTTTTCTCTATTCTCATTTCCTCTACCTGCTTGAATTATTACAGTAGCTTAGTAATTAATCTTCCCAACTCTCTTATGTTCCATGCTTCTCCCCACTATCCTGGCCCCCAGTGTTTCCTTCTCATTCTGCCAAATTATTTTCTTTACTCCTGCATCTGGTGTGTCACTCCTGTCTTCAGATCATTTCAGTGACTTACCATCTACTAAATTGCTCAGATTTCTTAAACTGAAATTCATCACCATTCACAGTGTAGTATTTTCTTCCATTTCCAGCCTGATCTCATACAATTCCTGTCTAGATGTTATATATTGTGTCTCATATTTATTATATTTAATATGTCTTATCTACCTATATGTTACCTGTTTCTGGTATGTACCCTCTATGGTGCAGGTGTTCCACAGCCTCCATTGGAACATTTATTGAAATCCTACCTTTGTTTATAGCCTACTTCAAATGTCTTTTCTACACCAGCCAGATCACTTCATTTGATAAAATTTCCTCATTAAAAAAATGAAGCAGTTGGAGTAGATGAGCTCTTAAGTTCTGCTCAAGCTGAAAGTTTATGATCCCTTTCTCAGACGGGTCATCTGTAGAGAATAAAACTATGTTCACCCTTGAGAATAGGAATTATGTCAGTTTTCACCTCTGTCTCTTGCATTCAATTCTGGTTCTTGAACATATGTTACAGGGTATTTAATTAGTATTTGTTACCACTTTCTTCTTTCTAACACATACCATAAGATGAAGCAAGATTTAATGGAATGTTTACTGATTTGGAGTCAGAGGACCTAGGTTCAAATTATCAAGCTGAGAATTAGGTTATCAATTACTACCTGTAAAATGAGAGTATAGGATTCAGTAGCTTCAAGTTTCTTCTCAAGGATGTTTGTCTACCACATAAAAGTAAACATGGCACCCATTCCTGTGCTTTTTTATTAGTATTCTTTAGATGCTGTTCTCTTCAATCTTCCAAATCTTGTTTGAATAATTTTTTCCATGTACTCCATACCTTTAAACTGATTAACTATTGTTTTGTAACGGTTTAGCTTGCAAATCGCCATCCTGGGTTCTGTGCTGTCCTGATGGTTGAATTAGTTAGTTCAAATGTACATGACCCTTTATATTTAGTGGACCTCACATTTTCATCTGACCAGCCACTTCCTTGCCATATAATCTGTTTCTATGAAAATTAATGCTGTTCCTTTGGAAAATGAACTAGTTGTGAAGACATGTAGAATCCTGTGGAATACCAAGAGAATGAGGAATAAAAGATAAGAAATTCCTGAATAGTTCATAAGAGAAATGCTTATGAGAAAAAATTTGGAATGAATACCTGTCATAAATTATAACTGTCAATGCAGTAATTAAAAACTAAGCAGCCTTGAGAAGAGCCCACAATGTATAGTTTATCCAAAGAAGTACAATACCAATTGAACAGATTTGAAATACAAAAATACTAGTGGAAAGTTTGGCAGAAGACAACAGTATTAAGAGTATGTGATCTCCATATACACCAAATCATTCTGAAGACAAGATGCATGGAGAAAACTTAAGGATCTGACATATCCTAGAAAAGGAAGTAAAAAAAAATCCTTAATAATGTAGATGGAGCTAAAATAAACCTCCCCAGAGCTTCTAAATGCAGAGAACTGAGCACCACTGAAAAGAATCTACAGATCATCTCAAATGTGGGGGATGCAGATGTGGGGGGAAGTGAGTAAGAAATGCTGTGTTTCTAGAACATTCTGTCCTAGGTACCATTCATTCATCAAACATTTCTTAAAAGCTAATTCTTTTTGCTGCACTATGCTCAGCTTTGGAGGAACTAGAACATTTAAAACTACATTCACAAATGATTGTAATGGAGTACAGAAATAATACATGTCTTTAGTGTAAAATAAACTTGCCTTGGGATTTGAGAGGGGCAGGTAGATATCGCTCAGGTAAATATGTACCATCTACACACACACATTTGTAAAATGTATAAATATATTTACTTTATGTACATTTATACAGTGTATACCCATGCATTTGGGCAGCTTGATGGCACAATGAATGGAGTGACAGGCCTGGAGTCAAGAAGATTCATTTTTATGAGTTCAAATCTGACCCCAGACACTTACTAGTTGTGTGATCCTGGGCAAGTCACTTAACTCTGTTTACCTTGGTTTCCTCATCTGTGAAATGAACTGAAGAAGTAAATGACAAACCATTCTAGTATCTTTGCCAGGAAAATCCCAAATGGGGTCATGAAGAGTCAAATACAACCAAAATGTGATTGAACAACAAATTCATAAATTTATAAAGTGTATAAATTCCCCCTGTGAAGATTGTTCTATTGATTTCTCTGGTTTGGCTTTAACTTATTAAACAGTAATCAGGGGCTGGTTCAGTATTAGGAAAACTATCAGGATTATTGATCATATCAACCACAAAACTAACAGAAAACATGATTATCTCAATAGATGCAGAAAAAGCTTTTCACAAAATACAACACGCATTTATTCCTACTGATAACACTAGAGAGCATAGGAATAAATGGAACCTTCCTTAAAATAATAAGTAGTATGTAACTAAAACCATCAGCAAACATTATACAGAATAGGGACAAACTAGATGCATTTCCAGTAAGATCAGAGGTAAAACAAGGATGTCCATTATCACTACGGTTATTCAATGTGGTACTAGAAATGTTAGCTTTAGCAATAAGAGAAGAAAAAGAAATTGAAGGAATTAGAACAGACAAAGAAGAAACTAAGTTATCACTCTTTGCAGACAATATGATGATATAATTAGAGAATGCTAGAGAATCAAGTGAAAAACAACTTGAAATAATAAACAGCTTTTAGATGGTGGAGTAGAAAGATACACATATGCTAGCTCCAAACCAACAGCCCATAAAATACCTGTAAAGAAGAACTCCCAACAAATGCTGGAGCAGCAGAAGCCACAGAACAATGGAGTGGAGGAGATTTCTGTTCCAGAGAGACCTGAAAAACCAACGCGAAAGGTCCAACAGACACGGCACCGGAACAAAGCCCAGCCCTCCTTGGCTGCGCGGCACCGAGAGGAGCAGATCTGAGCAGGCTTCAGGGACACAATCTCCAGCAGCCACCCAGGTTCCTCCACCCGCAGGCGACAAAGGTCAGTGAGAGGCCCCGCCAAGAGGGGAACAGGGTGTGCCCATAACTCAGGCCCCCTCGGGAGGCAGCAGCAGAGGCAGCAGCAGACAGGGGCTCCCAAAGCAGGCAGGAGCTTGGATCCATTGTTGAAGGTCTCTGCATAAACCCACTGAGGGAACTGACCCCTGTGAGGTAGCCCTGCCCCCAAACACCTGAACTTAATCTCACACTGAATAGCAGCCCTGCCCCTGCCCAAAGCCCTGAGGCTGGGAAGCAGCATTTGAATCTCAGACCCCCCCAAACACTAGCTGGGGATCTGAAGGGGAGGTGGGTGTGGAGAGGACACTCAGAAGTCAAGTCACTGGCTGGGAAAATGCCTAGAAAAGGGAAAAAAAATAAGACCATAGAAGGCTACTTTCTTGGTGAACAGATATCTCCTCCCTTCCTTTCAGAGGAGGAAGAACAATGCTTACCAGCAGGGAAAGACACAGAAGTCAAGGCTTCTGTATCCCAAACATCCAAAATAAATATTCCATGGGCTCAGGCCATGGAAGAGCTCAAAAAGGATTTTGAAAATCAAGTTAGAGAGGTGGAGGAAAAGCTGGGAAGAGAAATGAGAGAGATGCAAGAAAAGCATGAAAAGCAGGTCAACACCTTGCTAAAGGAGACCCAAAAAAATGCTGAAGAAAATAACACCTTGAAAAATAGGCTAACTCAATTGGCAAAAGAGGTTCAAAAAGCCAATGAGGAGAAGAATGCTTTCAAAAGCAGAATTAGCCAAATGGAAAAGGAGATTCAAAAGGTCACTGAAGAAAATAGTTCTTTCAAAATTACAATGGCACAGATGGAGGTTAAGGACTTTATGAGAAACCAAGAAATCACAAAACAAAACCAAAAGAATGAAAAAATGGAAGATAATGTGAAATATCTCACTGGAAAAACAACTGACCTGGAAAATAGATCCAGGAGGGACAATTTAAAAATTATGGGACTACCTGAAAGCCATGATCCAAAAAAGAGTCTAGACATCATCTTTCATGAAATTATCAAGGAAAACTGCCCTGAGATTCTAGAACCAGAGGGCAAAATAAGTATTCAGGGAATCCACAGATCACCGCCTGAAAGAGATCCAAAAAGAGAAACTCCCAGGAACGTTGTGGCCAAATTCCAGAGTTCCCTGGTCAAGGAGAAAATATTGCAAGCAGCTGGAAAGAAACAGTTCAAATACTGTGGGAATACAATCAGCATAACAGAAGATCTAGCAGCTTCTACATTAAGGGATTGAAGGGCATGGAATAGGATATTCCAGAAGTCAAAGGAACTAGGACTAGAACCAAGAATCACCTGCCCAGCAAAACTGAGTATAATACTTCAGGGGAAAAAATTATCTTTCAATGAAATAGAGGATTTTCAAGCATTCTTGGTGAAAAGACCAGAGCTGAAAAGAAAATTTGTCTTTCAAACATAAGAATGAAGAAAAGCATGAAAAGGTGAACAGCAAAGAGAAGTCATAAGGGACTTACTAAAGTTGAACTGTTTACATTCCTACATGGAAAGACAATATTTGTAACTCTTGAAACCTTTCAGTATCTAGGTAGTTGGTGGCCACACACACACACACACACACACACACACACACACACACACAGAGCACAGAGTGAATTGAAGAGGATGGGATCATATCTTAAAAAAATGAAATTAAGCTGTGAGAGAGAAATATATTGGGAGGAGAAAGGGAGAAATGAAATGTGACGAATTATCTCTCATAAAAGAGGCAAGGAAAAGACTTTTTAGTGGAGGGAAAAAGAGGGGAGGTGAGAGAAAAACATGAAGTTTACTCTCATCACATTCAACTAAAGGAAAGGATAAAATGCACACTCATTTTGGTATGAAAACCTATCTTACAATACAGAAAAGTGGGGGGAGAAGGGGATAAGCAGGGTGGGGGGGATGATGGAAGGGAGGCCAGTGGGAGAAGGGAGCAATTTAAAGTTAGCACTCTTGGGGAGGGACAGGATCCAAAGAGAGAATAGAAGCAATGGGGGGGCAGGATAGGATGGAGGGAAATATAGTTAGTCTTACACCACATGACTATTATGGAAGTCATTTGCAAAACTACACAGATATGGCCTGTATTGAATTGCTTGCCATACCAAAGGGAATGGGTGGGGAGGGAGGGATGAAGAGAAGTTGGAACTCAAAGTTTTAGGAATGACTGTCGAGTACTGTTCTTGCTACTAGGAAATAAGAAATACAGGTAATGGGGTATAGAAAGTTATCTGGCCCTACAGGACAAAAGAGAAGATGAGGACAAGGGAAGGGAGGGATGATAGAAGAGAGGACAGATTGGTGATAGGGGCAATCAGAATGCTTGGTTTTGGGGTGGGAGGAGGGTCAAATGGGGAGAAAATTTGGAACCCAAAATGTTGTGAAAATGAATGTTAAAAGTTAAATAAATAAATTAAAAAATATGGAATAAATTCTATACCTAACTTAGAAAAAAAAGTAATTAACAGCTTTGGCACAGTTGCAGGATACAAAAGAAACCACATAAATCATTTGCATTTCTATATATTACTGACAAAGCCCAACAGCAAGACATAGAGAAATCCCATTTAAAGTTACTGTAGACACAATGAAATATTTGGGAGTCTGCTTGCCAAAATAAACCCAGAGACTATATGAACTCAATTATGAAACACTTTTCACACAAATAAAGTCAGATCTAAGTAAGTGGAAAAACATCAGTTATTTGTGGGTAGGCTGAGCTAATATAATAAAAATGACAATTCTACCTAAATTAATTTATTTATTTAGTGCTATACCAATTAAACTACCAGAAAATTATTTTCTAGAGTTAGCAAAATAATAGCAGAATTCATCTGGAAGAACAAAAGGTCCAGAACGTCAAGGGAATTAGTGCAAAGAAATAGTAGGGAAAGTGGTCTAGCCATATCAGATCTTAAATTGTATTATAAAGCATCAGTCATCACAGCCACTTGATACTGGCTGAGAAATAGGAGGGTAGATCAGTGGAATAGTTTAGGTACCCACAACACAGTAGTCAGTGACTATAGCAGTCTATTGTTTGATAAACCCAAGGACCCCAGCTTCTAGGATAAGAACTCACTATTTAACAGAAAGTGCTGGGAAAGGTGGATAATAGTGTGGCAGAAACTCAGCATAGACCAATGCCTGACACTGTACATAAGAATAAAGTCCAAATGGGTAACAGTCTAGGTATAAAGATGGATACTATAAACAGATTAAGGGAGCAAGTGATAGTGTATTTGTCAGATTTATGGAGAGTAGAGAAATTTATAGCAAAAAAGAGAAAGAGAATATTATGAAATGCAAAATGGATAATTTTCATTATACTAAATTGAAAAGTTTTTGCACAAACAAAGCCAATGCAACCAAGATTAAGAGGAAAGCAGAAAAGTGGAAAAGAATTTTTACAGCTAGTGTCTGTGAGAAAGGCCTCTTTTCTAAAATATATAGAGAACTGAGTCAAATTTACAAGGATTCAAGACATTCCCCAATTGATACATAGTCAAAGGATATGAACAGGCAGTTTTCTGAGGAAGAAATTAAAGCTATCTATAGTCATGAAAAAGTACTCTAAATCACTGTTGATTAGAGAGATACAAATCAAAATAACTCTGAGGTACCACATCAGACTTATCAGATTGGCTAACATGACAAAACAGGAATATGATAAATGTTGAGAAGATGTGGGAGATTTGCAACACTAATTCATTGTTGGTGGAGCTGTGAGCTGATCCAACCATTCTGGAGAGCAGTTTGGAACTGTGCTCAAAGGACTACAAAAATGTGTATACCCTTTGACCCAGCAATATCACTTCTAGGGTTATATGCCAAAGAGAGCATAAAAATGGGAAAAGATCTCACATATACAAAAATATTTATAAAAGCTCTTTTTATGGTGGGCAGGAACTGGAAATTGAAGGAATGCCCATAAATTGGGGAATGGCCTAATAAGTTGTGGTATGTGAATGTAATGGGAATACTATTGTGCTATAAGAAATGGTGAACAGGTGGACTTCAGAAAAACTTGGAAAGACCTATGAACTGATGCTGAATGAAAGGAGCAGAACCATGAGAACCTTATACATAGTAGCAGCCACAGTGTGCTTGGACTGTTTCTAATAGACTTAAAATATTCCCAAAGGTCTCTTGAGGCAAAATGCCATCCTCATCTTTTTTTTTTTTTAAATTTATTTGTTTATTTAACTTTTAACATTCATTTTCACAAAATTTTGGGTTCCAAATTTCTCCCCTTTTGTCCCCTCCCCCCACCCCAAAACACCGAGCGTTCTAATTGCCCCTATCTGCCAATCTGCCCTCCCTCGCTCTCCACCCCTTCCCTTTGGAAGGCAAGCAATTCAATATAGGCCAAATCTGTGTAGTTTTGCAAATGACTTCCATAATAGTCGTGTTGTGTAAGAACTAATTACATTTCCCTCCATCCTATCCTGTCCCCCATTACTTCTGTTCTCTCTTTTGATCCTGTCCCTCCCCATGAGTGTTGACCTCAAATTGCTCCCTCCTCCCCATGCCCTCCCTTCCATCATCCCCCCCACCCTGCTTATCCCCTTATCCCCCACTTTCCTGTATTGTAAGATAGGTTTTCATAGCAAAATGAGTGTGCATTTTATTCCTTCCTTTAGTGGAAGGTGATGAGAGTAAACTTCATGTTTTTCTCTCACCTCCTGTCTTTATCCCTCCACTAATAAGTCTTTTGCTTGCCTCTTTTATGAGAGATAATTTGCCCCATTCCATTTCTCCCTTTCTCCTCCCCATATATTTCTCTCTCACTGCTTGATTTCATTTTTTTAAGATATGATCCCATCCTATTTCATTCACTCTGTGCTCTCTGTCTCTGTGTGTGCATGTGTGCATGCGTGCGTGTGTGTGTGTGTAATCCCACCAACTACCCAGATACTGAAAAGTTTCAAGAGTGACTAATATTGTCTTTCCATGTAGGAATGTAAACAGTTCAACTTTAGTAAGTCCCTTATGACTTCTCTTTGCTATTTACTTTTTCATGCTTCTCTTCATTCTTGTGTTTGAAAGTCAAATTTTCTTTTCAGCTCTGGTCTTTTCATCAAGAATGCTTGAAAGTCCTCTATTTCATTGAAAGACCAATTTTTCCCCTGAAGTATTATACTCAGTTTTGCTGGGTAGGTGATTCTTGGTTTTAGTCCTAGTTCCTTTGACTTCTGGAATATCCTATTCCATGCTCTTCGATTCCTTAATGTGGAAGCTGCTAGATCTTGTGTTATTCTGATTGTATTTCCACAGTACTTGAATTGTTTCTTTCTAGCTGCTTGCAATATTTTCTCCTTGACCTGGGAACTCTGGAATTTGGCCACAATGTTCCTAGGAGTTTCTCTTTTTGGATCTCTTTCAGGCGGTGATGTGTGGATTCCTTGAATACTTATTTTGCCCTCTGGTTCTAGAATCTCAGGGCAGTTTTCCTTGATAATTTCATGAAAGATGATGTCTAGGCTCTTTTTTGGATCATGGCTTTCAGGTAGTCCCATAATTTTTAAATTGTTTCTCCTGGATCTATTCTCCAGGTCAGTTGTTTTTCCAGTGAGATATTTCACATTATCTTCCATTTTTTCATTCTTTTGGTTTTGTTTTGTGATTTCTTGGTTTCTCATAAAGTCATTAGCCTCTATCTGTTCCATTCTAATTTTGAAAGAACTATTTTCTTCAGTGACCTTTTGAATCTCCTTTTCCATTTGGCTAATTCTGCTTTTGAAAGCATTCTTCTCCTCATTGGCTTTTTGAACCTCTTTTGCCAATTGAGTTAGCCTACTTTTCAAGGTGTTATTTTCTTCAGCATTTTTTTGGGTGTCTTTTAGCAGGGTGTTTACTTGTTTTTCATGCTTTGCTTGCATGTCACTCAATTCTCTTCCCAGTTTTTCCTCCACCTCTCTAACTTGATTTTCAAAATCCTTTTTGAGCTCTTCCATGGCCTGAGCCCATTGGGTAGGCTGGGATACAGAAGCCTTGACTTCTGCATTTTTCCCTGATGGTAAGCATTGTTCTTCCTCATCAGAAAGGAAGGGAAGAAATGCATGTTCATCAAGAAAGTAACCTTCTATAATCTTATTTTTTTTCCCTTTTCTGGGCATTTTCCCAGCCAGTAACTTGACCTCTGAGTGTCCTCTCCACCCCCACCCCGCCTCCAGATTCACCCAGCCAGCAGTTGGGGTCTGAGATTCAAATGCTGCTTCTCAGCCTCAGGGCTTTGGGAGGGGGCAGGCTGCTGTTCAGTGTGAGATTAAGTTCAGGTGCTCAAGTCAGGGCAGGGCAGCCTCATGGGCTTCGTTCCCTCAGGGGGTTTATGCAGAGACTTTCAACAATGGATCTAGGCTCCTGCCTGCTTGGGCAGCCCTGGTCTGCTCCTGCCTCCGCTGCTGCCTCCGGAGGGGGCCTGAGTTATGGGGGCACTCCACTCCCCTCTCGACCTGCCAAAGAGACCCTCTCACCGACCCTTGTCACCTGTGGGTGGAGGGACCCGCACGGCTGCTGGAGAGTCTGTCCCTGAAGCCTACTCGGATCTGGTCCTTTCAGCGCTCCGCTGCTGTGGCAGGGTTGGGCTCTGCTCCGGGTCTGGGCATGAGGGACCTTTTGCGAGAGGTTTTCAGGCTCTCTGGAGCAGAAATCTCGTCCGCTTCATTCTGTGGCTTCTGCTGCTCCAGAATTCGCCGGTGGTTCTTTTTTTTTTTACAGGTATTTTATTGGCAGTGGGTTCAGAGGTAGCATATGTGCGTCTTTCTACTCCGCCATCTTGGCTCCGCCCCTGCCATCCTCATCTTGAGAAAGAACAATAGAATCAGAACACAGAGTGAAGCACTGTTTTCTCTTGTGTTATGTTTTGTTTTGTTTTTTCCTATGGTTTCTCCCATTCGTTTTAATTCTTGTATGCAACATGACTAATGTGAAGATGTATTTAATAATTATGTATGTGTAGACCCTGTGTGAGACTGTATGCCATCTCAGGGAGGGAGGAGAAAAGGAGGGGGTGAAAATTTAAGACTTATAGAAGTGATTGTTGAAAATTGAAAACAAATGAATAAGAAAAAAAAACCGGAAAAAACCAGTAATCAGCTCAGAGGCAAGGATAGTTTTCCTCATATATCCCCATTTTAAGAAATTCAAAATACATGAAAATCTGTACTTAAAAACTGATATATCAGGCAGTGACTTTTAAAATATTGTTTCTAAATAAGATTTGCTCTGTTTCATTATGTAAAGAATCTATGAATTTGTTGGTTTGTTGACTCTTTGCATTGACATAGACTGAGACTTTTCTGTGTCCCAGCATACTACTCTTTTGACTTGCTTTGGCCAAAAACAAGAGAATGAAAAAAAAGAAAAAAACTTCCCATCAACCTTATCAAAAGGACACTTTCTACAATTAATCTAGATTTGCCCAGAAATGACAAGCACACAGGACAATCCTTCATGCTTTTCTAGCCTGGTAGGAATTTTCAGAGGTGTATTAGTGGCACAGTCAATAGAGTGCTGGACTTGGCAGTTAGGAAGGCATTAGTTCAAAACTAGCCTTAGAAACTTCCTAGCTATGTGACCCTGTGTAAATCACTTAACCTCTCTTTGCCTGTTTCCTCATCTGTAAAATGGGGATAATAAGTAGCACCTACCTTCCAGGATTGTTGTAAAGATCAAACAAGATTATATTTAAAGTACTTAGCAAAGTGCCTGGCACATAGTAGGTTCTAGAGAAATGTTGATACTATTATTATTCCAGAAATTATATTCAGCTTACATAAGTTTTGAGAAACTTGCTCATTTTCATGTTAGGATGAGGCATTGGAGGGTATTGGTTATCACAAAATTAATTTACATATTTTCCACTGTCTTGTTCTATATATAAATAATAATTCATATTTTAATATTATAATCACAACCTTCTGAATGTTTTTTACAAACAAGTAATGGTGTTTCAAAATATGAGTTGTTCAAGGTTACACAAGTCATTGGTAAAACTACAACTTGAACCCAGGTTTTCTGACTTTAATTAACTTTTTTTGGTATACCAGGGTCTTTCCAGTGGTTTCTTTTTCTTCTGGTATTATAGCTTTTGCCAATTTTGAGATAATAGGTTATTCTGACCTCTGCTCCTAATATGGTACATTTCATTGAATCATAGAATTTTGTGGTTAGCAGTGACTTTATCCAGTTTTTATTGAAGGCAAGAATTCCATGTAAAAGATCCTTGAAAGAAGTCATTTAGCCTCAACTTTCAAGACTTCCAGTCATGAGCAGATTTCTGGCTGCCATGTCTATTTTTTCTATTGTAAAATTGTTTTTTTTTTTTAAATCTCTGTTTCCTCAGTTCCTAGTACAGTGCCTAGAGCATTGCATAGACAATAATGTTTATTGCATACTTTTGAACAGCTCAGTTTGTTAAGAAAGTTTTTCCTATCATTTGGAAAATGAAAGAGGGGGCATCATTTTGGGAACAGCTAAACAAGTTATGGTATGAATATGTTGAAATACTGTTGTGCTGTAAGAAATGTTGAAAAGGACAGCTTCAGAAAAACCTGAGAAGACTTGTATGAATTGATACAAAGTGAACAGTTTGGTTTTTTATTATATTACAGTGTTACATATAACATGATCATATATGTGTATATATATACACACATGCACACACACTCACACATATCTATATAAAAGCAATATTGTGAAAACAAACAGCTCTGAAAGACTTAGGAACTCTGATCAACATGTTGTTATTAGGTTGTTTCAGTCATGTTTGACTCCTTGTGAAGGCATTTCAAGGTTTTCTTGGTGAAGATACTGGAGTGATTTGTCATTTCTTTTTACAGATGAGAAACTGAGGCAAACGGTGACTTGCCCAGAGTCACATAGCTAATGTGAGCTGAGGCTAGATTTGAAGTCATGAAGATGAGTCTTCCTGATTCCAAGCCCAGTGCTCCATACACTGTGTCACCTAGCTGCCCAACTACAATTCTAGAGGAAATAAGTTTTCCATGTAGAGAGTACGGATTAAGGCTTAGGTTTTTGTTGTTGTTGTTGTTGTTTTGCTTTTGGATATGATCAGTGTAGGAATTTGTTTTGTATGACATTATATGTTTGTGATTGGTTTTGTTTTTCTTGCTTTTTCAATGAGGTAAAGGCGAAATTGGAAAGAGAGAATGTGGATAAATACAAATAAATAAAACAAAATGGAATTTTTAAAAATCTGAACAAACAAAACTTTTCCCTGTTATTTATTTTTAGTCTTCCCCTTTGGCTTTCACTTATCAGTCCGTATTTTGTCCTCTTGGATTAAGTAGAAACATTCCAGGAGCACTTCAGTATGGAGGTGTCAATTATGGCTTCACTTTCACCACTACTGCCTACCTCGCTCCCAGAAATCACACTCATTTGCTTGGTTTATTCCCTGATTGAACATTTTCCTGCCTCAGCGCTTTTATTCATTACTTTTTTTCTACACAGGAAACAGTGGTATAATGGAAGTATTCCTTTGAGAGGGTTGGGGTTTGAATTCTGGCAATGCCATTTATTATAGTATTTTTATGACATTAAATTAGTCATTTAACCTCTCTGTATTTCACTTTCCTCATCTGAATAATGTACAAGTTGGATTTTATGATTTTTAGTCTTTTCCAGTTCTGAGTCCTACCCCTGCTTCCCTCAGTTTCCTACCAATTCTGTTGCATCATTAGTACTCGAAGCACCACATATATTTCTATCCTTGGCTAAAAAGACCTGGATTCCTGATCTCTAAACTCTGTCTAAAGGCTTTTCAATACAGAATTTGTTCAAACCATATAATACCAAACTAGTTGACTTTCACAGTGACCCCATGTGTATTCCTCTGGCCTCCAGGGTTCACGTTGTGATTCGGTTGCAGTAGGTTCGGTGTGTGTTTTTGATGATGAGGTCTTCTTTCTTGTTATTACTGCTGAATGGGTATCTATAGAGCTTGTCTATTAGGATGGGACCAGACAGTCCAAATGCACGATGTACTCAGCCCAGGATCAAATAATACGGTGGACTGAACTGCCTTCAGGAAGTTAAAAAGGGCCTTTAATGATTCCAAGATTCTTCCCAAGACAAAAGACTATCTCTTTAATGCCATCATTCTATTGGTGGTTTTTTTTTCATGACTGCAAGTCATGGACATAATAATGTTTTCTAAGAAAATTGAAAATGGGTATCCTAGGACAGGGGAGAAGCATATGCTAGGAACAGCCTTCAACAAATGACTGATGAGGAACTATGAAGAGGTATAGAGGATTCCAGCATGGATAAAATATATGATTGTAAGAGAAAATGAGTAGTCATTTGGCAAGACTGAGGGATGGCCAATAGAGAACCCAAGATTTTCATTTGAATATCCTTGTGATGTCAGGAGCAAGTGGTGTCTTTGAGATTCCCAGATGTAGTAGGGTGCCATGGGGTTGCAGCAGTCATTTAGTAAAGCGAATAAGCATTTCTTCAATTTAAAATATTTAACATGAACAAAAATATTGTCACTTTTATATGTTGGAACTTTGAAGAGGCTGATGTATTCAGGGTTTATAATGAGGCTTTGTAATATATAATACATTCAGAATATGCAAATAATGAATATAAAATAAAAATTCACTTATATTCTCAATGATGGTTTTCTTCCTTCCTACTTAGCATCTTTCTTGTTAACCTTTTATTGTTGGGACTTTGTAGGGACTTAACACCTTTCTTGCTAGAATAATTGAACTGCATTTTAGGATAGGTAGAGTACACATATAAAATCCATGTGGACTCAATGTTCTGATGACATCCTAAGTGAAATTCTTAGCCCCATTGTCATGAGTGTTGTGAGCTCCAAATACTATATTGTAGAGTTTTAGTTGGATTTAGGAATTATTTTTTGCTTCAAAGACTGTAACACATTAGGTTATTTCCCACTTTGCAGGGTGTACAGATAGAACTCCTAGCAAGAAAAACAATATGTATTTTTCTAAAGACTTAAATAAGACTCTGACAAGCTATTTGATTTGGCAGTGGCTAGCAACGTTTACCTTGTCCTGAGATTATGCTTCTCGTCCCTTCCTAGAGGGCTCTAAGCTCTCCCAGTCCCTACTTGTTGCCTCGTGGAATGCTTTTTCTCATTTCTTACCTGCTTTTGATTCATCATCCACTTCTCAGCCCATCCATAATCCTTGTTCTTTTCCCTTTTTGTGTTTGGTACATAATTTTCTCACTGTTACAGCACAGTCTTTCAGGCCCAGCTTAGAGGTTATGTTCTCTCTTTCGGCTTCTCCAATGGTGCTACATTGATTTAATTTCCCCGTTTCCTTTTTAAAGACTTGTCACTCACAGAATTATAGAATCTTAGAATCCTGAAATCAGAAGGAACATCATAGGTAATGTAGGCCAGTTCTCATCCTATATATCAGAATTTACAAAATGGAGGCAGCATTTCAGTCCAGCTTGTTTTTTTGTTTTTTCTTTTGTTTAGTGTTATACTGATTATCTTTTAGATAATAAGAGCCTTTTCTCTTTTTGCTTACAGTATCACCGTATGCTTACAGAGAGATCTTGGTCTTGAGTTGTGATGAAGAAAGAGTGAGGAGAGCCCAGATAAACTTTCTTTTATCAGTGTTACCATGTTCCTACTACTTCCTTTGAACAACTTTCTTGTAATTATTTAATTGTGATTCAAAGTAGTGGTTCATAAATTTTGTGTGTGTGTGTATTAGACCCCTTTGGCAATCTGATAAAAACTGTGGACCCCTTTTCAGAATGATTTTAAATGCCTAATATAACTTCCATAGGATTACAAAGTGCACCTAAGTGGCACAGTGATAGAGTGCCAGGTCTGGAGTCAGGAAGACTTACCTTCCTGATTTAAAATCTGGCCTCAGACACTTAATAGTTGTGTGACCCTGGGCAAGTCAGAAAATGAGCTGGAGAAGGAAATGGCAAATCACTCCATTATCATTACCAAGAAAATCCTAGATGGGGTCACGAAGAGTCAGACATGATAACATAAGATTACAAGGGAAACCAATTATATCAAAATATAATTAATAAAACATTAAAAAAATTTATAGACCCTAGGTTAAGAACCTTTTCTCTAAAGAAGACACACAACAATTGGACTTACACAGATTAAAAGATGTTGAAATAAGGTTTTTATTCAAAGATTTCATAATGAGTAAATAAAAGAATGAATGAATGAGGGAAAAAACATGTATTAAAGGCTTATTGTTTGCAAAGCATTGTTCTAAACACTGGAAAGATGAAATGTAGAGACAGCCACTCATCTCAAGAAGCTCACATTTGAATGTGGGAGAAAACAGATACAGGTTTCAGCTTGCTAGTCAGCTGGAAAGATCTAGTGGTTTATAGAGTACAGTAGTAGAGCAGATAGGAATATCGTTCTTTAATGTCATTTCTGCTGATAAAACCATAGCTGTCTTTAATGTTGAACAATTTGACAGTGACAAGGACTTAATGGCAAGAATTTTCTTTTCTGAGTCTTCAGTAGTTGTGGCTTCTAAAGAAATTGGGATTGGCAATGCTTGCCCATTTGTGTCAGTTCATCAGTGTAGAAGGTTGGTGGACTAAGGTAGTGGTGGTGGCTTGACTTACCAGGCACATGTTGCCTCTTGTCTCTTACTCAGGGTGCTTGGTATTTGCTCTGGGCTGGCTTATTTGCCCCATAGGAGACAGTTGGTGGAGCTGGTTGGCCGCTTTACCAAGGAGATTGCTTCCTTAGATGATGACTTTAAGAGATTGCTTTAGAAAATGGAAAATTTCAAATCACTTTCTCCTCAGAAGAATAGTAAGGTGTTTGCACACTCAGCTACATTCTCTTTCTGTACTAGACAACAACTAAAAGAAATTCTTAGCCCCAGAAGACAGAACTAGGATGAATAGGTAGAAATTACTAAAATATAGCTGTTTTCTCAGTATAAGGAAGAACTTTATAAGAGTTTGAGTTCTCTATAAGCCAGGACAGATTGTTTTAAGGTGGAATAACTTCCTCCTTTTTGGGTATAATAGATTCTGTGATTGTAGGTACTCAGCAAAATAGCTTTATTAGAACAGAGATTGATTCTAACACCAGACAGTTAGGTGGTACAGTGGATGGAGGGCTAGGCTTGGAGTCAGTAAAGCCTGAATTCAAATCTGGCCTCAGACGCTTGCCAGCCTGGTTAAGGCCTATTAATTTTACCTTTGCAACATCTCTCAAATTCATTCACTTTTCTCTTCTGACACTGTCACCACTCTACTACAGACCATCATCATCTCATTCCTGGAATACTCCAGTAGTCTGTTGGTGGGTCTGCCTGACTCAAACAAGACCAATAGACAGGGCTTCCAACTGTCTTGCTATAAGCAAGACATACATTATTGATCACCAGACAGATCCAACTGTCTCACCATACATTCATAATTACCATAGAGAGAAGCACCAATATCTGGGTTTTCAAAGCTGGGGGGCTCTTTAACGGCTCCCAGAGTTTTGTGTGGCCAAACACTTCCAGTGAGTAAGCCCCAAAACATAACCTCACCTCAGAGTATATATACACTTTTCAGAGCCAGAGGGCATCACAGTCCTTGAGAACCAGTGCTTCCTTGGAAATTAACAAAAAGTGTTGGCCTGCCTACAAAACAAATCTCCTCTAATCAAACTTCCCTTAATGGGTAGGCCCCTTGATTGGTGGGGAAGATCTTTAACTCTCATAATTAACATCATATACCATGTTACCTCCTTACTCAATATGCTACTGTAGCTCCCCATCACCTCCAGGATCAAATACAAAAATACTCTTTGACATTCAAAGCCCTTTGTAACCTACCTCCCTCATCCCATTTTACCAATCTTCTTCCTCCCCCTATTTTTTCTCTCCTTGCGATGTACTCTTTGAGTCAGTGACATTCACCTCCTTGCAGTTCTCAGAGAAGACACTCCATCTCTCAACTGCAGGTATTTTCTATGACTGACTTTCTTGCTTTTGAATGGTCTCCTCATTTCAATATCCTGGCTTCCCTTGCTTCCTTCAAGTCCTAGCTAAAATCCTATCTTTTAAAGGAAGCCTTTCTGAATTTCTTTTAATTCTAGTGCCTTCCTTGTGTTGATTTTTTCCTATTTATCCTGTGTGTTTATGTGTGTGTGTGAAGAAAGAGAGAACTTGCTTGTACATATCTGTTTACATGTTTTTCTCCTCTGTTAATCCTATTGATCCTTAAGTTCAGTGGACTCTCACCTTTCTTTGTATCCCCACCCCTTACCATAGTGTCTTCTTTACCACAGAAGGCACTAAATAGGTGCTTATTGACTCACTACTCAGACCAACAATTCACAAACTTTTGGTCTTTGAACCACTTTGCTATCTTCCCACCTTCTCTCAAAGAACATCTGTTTATGTGAATACTATTTGTCAGTATTTAATGTAGTAGAAATTTAAACATCTTTATTATGAAAACAGTTTTGACTTTGGGGATCCCCGTAAAGGGCCTTGAGACAACCAGATCACTCTTTGAGAACTGCTGACCTAGACAGCTATGCCCACCTGAGCAGCCAAGGAGGAAATCTTATAGTACCTTCAAAATGTTTTCTATTCTTAGTGGAAAGTGAAGGAGTGTGTTTAGGGTATGGGGAATGGTAGTAGAAGAGTCATTAACTTTGGTGAACTGAAAGTTGTAAAATTCAGAAATGATAATTGTGTGAAGAATGCAGACTCAAAAGTGTTTTTGCTTGTTTGTCCCTCATTTGGTCTGATTTCTTGAGGAACTATCATTTATAACCAGATGAAAACTGATAATCTCTTGATGTTCATTGTATCTTTTCCCCCAATATGTGAATCGGAAGAGCTTTGCCATAATAGAGAGGATTATTAAAATAGATATTTCTAGTCAATTCTGTGTGTTGGAGCAGAAAAAGTAAAACAAATACTTTGCCTCAAGGAGCTTGTATTCTAGGTAGGGCTGGGGGAGATGGATCAGATAAAATATGTACAGATGAGAAAGGGATACTGGAGGTGGAGTACTTACAACCTGGTATATCCATCTACCTCTCTTATAGGACCCTCTTCCAGATGCTAAGGACTTTTGTTTTGAGTTGCAAGTTTTTCCAGGGTTAGGGAAAAAAATGAATGAGATGGAGAATAAAATATATTTTTCTCATCTACTGATTATCCTGTTATTGCCTTTAAAATGATATTTTCTGAGTTCTGGCAGATATAGCCTATCCATCCTTATGATTTCATCTATGACATTTGTTAAAACCAATAATTGAAATTAATTGAACTTAGATTTGGACCTTGACATATTACATCATGAGTTAAAGTTTTTAAAACTAATAAAGTATATTTAATCACATGACTCTAACAAAATTATTTTCAATAATTAATATTATAATTATTAACGTTAACATGTATTTTAAAAATAGTATTTCATCTTCAGTCTTTTTAAATTTTTATTTTTGTGTATGTTTTATATATAAAGAAAGCTATAATGTTTATTATAGAGAACTGCCTGGCAAGGAACCTCTGTCTACAGTACAGTTGACATCTTCTCTTGGAGAGTTACTTGGACCAAATATGTCCACATACACACACACATACGTGTGTATATATATATATATATATATATATATATATACACACACACACACATACATATATATGTGTGTGTATGTATATATATATGTGTATATATATATATATATACATATACATATATATATCTCTACACAACATATCATGGTGAGAGAGCCAGCCTCAGTGCCACAAACATCTAGGTTCACAACCAGCATCTGACACATTTGGTAGAGGTAACTGAGCAACAGAAGGTGCCAAGCTGCTTGGTAGGAGTTTCCATACATGTGCACACACACACACACACACACACACACACACACACACACCCATATCCATATATATTTTATGTATATCCACATATGCTCTATGCATATGGGTATTTATATCTCTGTTTCTGTGAAGTATACTTGTAAATTTTTTATTAATTGGGATAACTGGTCACAAAAGCTTGATTTGAAGATCCTTCAAGGTAGATTGTAGCTTGAGAAATTATTGTGGCACTTAGTCCTTTAGAAAGTTCACGGTGGTTATGTTCAACACAAGTACCAATTTTCTTTTAAGTGACAGAGAAAGGGGAATGTATGGGAAGGTTTTATGGCAGCTAGCAGTTGTTCCATTAGCACAACTTCTTCTTTGGCACCCATTTGTATTTGTTTAAGGACTCTGCTTTTCTCATATCCTGCCACCTGTTGTGGCATAAGATTGAGGAGGGGGGGGGGGGGAAATCCCACAAAGATCTGGGCTTTTAATACCAAATTTTGAGTAGGTGTTTTTTTTTTTAATTTAAATTTTCATTTATTTATTTACTTTTTTTTTTTTTTAACCAACAGAGCTGTTTCCCCTATTTCTTGGACAAATAGTTTTCTTTAACATGGCCCATTCTGTGGTGTTTATGATTTTCAGGCCTTCAATCTTTCCTAAATGTTTTATGCCTGATTTCTAGTAGCTAAGACATCAGGTTTGGAGATCAGTGTTGACTTCCTCAAGAGATGGTAAACTCCTTTTTGACATTCCTGTGTGGACTCCCAGGGTGATTATCCTTTTTATCAAATGTGAGTTATCTGCCTTCTAACTCACTGCAAAGAGGTCAATTTCAACCTTTCTTTAACACTTCCTAAATAGAGGGTTTCACAGCCTCCTTGGAAATTCAGTTAATTCACATTTATGAAAGGTGTTTTGAAATGGGAAAACCTGGATTTGAATTATAGCCTTAACATTTTTTAGCTATGTGACCATGGTAAGTCCCTTTATCTCTGAACCTGAATTTTCTCATCTGTGAAAAGGGAAAAGTAATACTTGTATTCTGTGCCTGGTAAGGATGCTATGAAGAAAGTGGTTTGTAAAATTGAAAACACTATATAAGTATGGAGTATTTTACTGTTACTGTAATCATCAGTATTATTTATAGATAACCTTGTGCTAGTGTATTTAATTAATTTTTGTAGCCTGGAGGTCTATACATGAAGTATAAATCTTATTGTATCATAGATTGTTGGATCTTGAGATCATCTATTTCACTTCTTTAATTTGAGATCATCTATTTCACTTCTTTAATTTTACAGTTGAAGAAAGACTCAGAGAAGTACAGAAACATTGTTAGTAATTTAAAAAAAATAATTCATTTATATGAATCCCTTTAAGATTCACAAAGTATTTTTTTCACAACCCAGAGATTCACATCCAAATCCTCTGCCAAGGAGTTGCTGCTTCTATGTTATCACTGAAGAATGCTCATTCCCTTGAGGACCAGTGCCAGGTATCTCTTAGGTGCGAGTTACTAGGAATTGAATCGGAATTCCTCTTCTTCTTATCAGTACAAAAACAAGGCAGATTTTCACTCGTATCCCATTTTTGGAAATCCTAAATAGTCTGTGTTGTTTTGAGAAACAATTTCCCTACCTAGTCTAAGATCAGCCTTCTCCTTCCCACTTCCCCACCTCCCCAATTCTTGCTATACCCTCTTTCAAGCTATGGTGCACAGTCAGTAACAGATCAGCATTATTGTACTTATTGGTTGTGAGATTCGTCAGATTTTTCTGATTATAAAACGAATTAGCTTTTCAAAACTTGGACTACTTTAGCCATAACATTTGTTGTACCATTATGTACAGAACAATGAACTTAAAAGTCTTTATTAATTGTGAAATTCTGCTTGCTTGACTAATGATGATTATTACTGAAGTTGCTTTGTATTGACCTGATGATCATGGAATGGTCACTTCCCTGCTGTGTTTTGGGTTGGTAACTTGTATGTTCTTAATAGTTCGTCGTTAAGTTTTTTTCATGTCCTTCTCCCTTCTAATGTTGTTGTTTTTGTTGGTCATTCATTTTTCAGTCATATCCAGCTCTATGTAACCCCATTTTGGGTTTTTTTGGCAAAGATACAGGAGTGGTTTGCCATTTCCTTCTCAAACTTGTTGTATAGATGAGGAAACGGAGGCAAGCCAGGGCTAAGTGACTTGTCCAGGGTCATATAGCTATTAAGTATCTGAGGCTAGATTTAAGCTTGGGTCCTTTTGCTTCCAGGGCTGGGACTCTATCCACCGTGCCACCTAGCTGCCTCTTTGCTGTTTATTTCTCCCTGTAACTTATTTCACTTTTAGTTGAAGAAATTTTATGCCACATCATTTGTCATATTTGTCATTATGTTTAGTATTAATATTAATTCATTGTCTGGGCACCTGTTAGCAAATTGATGTTTTTCTGTTTTAATCAGGTCTACTTTTGCTGTTACTTTGTCTGGGATCATGATTACCACACCCTTTTTACTTTATCTGAAGAATAATAAATTTCTGTTCCAATCCCTTTAAAAATTCTCTTTGTATTTTTCTCTGTTTTAAGAGTGTTTCTTTTAATCAACAGATACTTTGATTTTGATTTCTAATTCATTCTGCTCTCTTCTTCTGTTTTATGGGTGAATTAATTCCATTCACATTCATAGTCATAATTGCTAGTTGTTTCTTTCCCTTCATCCTATTTTCTTATATTTCCTTTACTCTTTTCCTGACCATTCCCTTTTAGGTGTTTGTTTTGCGTCTGACTAGTGCTTTCCTTAATCTGTCTTCCTTCTTATAACTCACTCACTTCCTTAATCCTCTTCTTTCCTTTTTTCTTGTTGGGTGAAGTATAATTCTATAACCATCTGTGTTTGAATGTTATGTTTTTCTCTCTTTGAACTTTTCATCAGAAATGCATGGAAGTCTTCTTTTTCATTAAAAGTCCGTTTTTTTCCCTCTACAGAATTCTACTCACTCTTTCTGGGAAAACTGTTTTTGGTTTTGAGCCTAGATTTTTTGCCTTCTGGAATATCACATTCTAGGTTTTTCTCTTGTTTATTGTGTTGGCTGATGAATTTTGTGTGACACTGTGACTTATTGGTGCTTTTACTCTTTTTTTCTTTGATCCAGAAGCTGTGGATTTTGACTGTAATATTCCTAGAAGTTTTCATTTTGAGGATCCTTTTAGGAGATGATCAGCTGATTTGTTTTCTATTTCTGCTTTTCTTTCTTTCCTTCTTTCTACTTCTTAGTATAGTGCCTGGTATGTAGTAAGTACTTAATAAATGCTTGTTGATTTAAGGGGGTAGTTATTTGATACTTTTTGCCATCTCCTCTTAGATATTATCCCCTTCCTGGATTTTCTTGCCACTGATCTTGCCTTGTTTGCCTTCTACCTTCTTTTAGATCACCCATTATCTGTATCCCAGCTCCATGTGTGGGTATGCCCCAGAGCTTTGTCCTGGCCCTTTTCTTTTTTCCTTTTCCTTTTTAATATATTTTATTTTTCCCAATTACATGTTAAAAATTTTTTAACACTCTTTTTAAAGTTTTGTATTCCAAATTCTGTCCCCTCTCTCCCTTTCCTGAGATGGTAAACAATCAGGTGCATTCATGTAAAACATTTCCATATTAGTTCTTTTGTGCAAGAAGTCTCAAAAGAAAAATAATGAAAGAAAGTGAAAAATAGCATGCTTCAGTCTATATTCAAACAATATCAGTTGTTTCTCTGGAGACAGATAATTCATTATTAGTCCTCTGGAATTGTCTTGGATCATTGTATTGCTGAGGATAACTGTTATTTACAGTTCTTTGTTGTACAGTATTGCTGTTAATGTGTACAGTGTTCTCCTGGTTCTGCTCACTTTACTCTGCATCAGTTCATGTAAGTCTTTTTAGGTTTTTCTGAAACCATCTTACTTGTCATTTCTTATAGCACAATAATATTCCATCACAATCATGTATCACAGCTTGTCTAACCATTCTCCAATTGATGGGAATTTCCCAACTTTCAATTCTTAGCCACCACAAAAAGAGCTGGTATAAATATTTTTGTACGAATAGGATCTCCCCCCCACCTTTTTTTTTTTTTTTTAACCATATTTGAAATACAGACCTAAGCATTGTTATTGATGGACCAAAGGGTATACACAGTTTTGTAGCCCTTTGGGCATAGTTCCAAATTGCTCTCCAAAATGGTTCAAAATCAGTTCACAACTCCACAGACAGTGCATTCATCTCCGAATTTTCCCACATTCCCTCCAACATTTGTCATTTTCCTTTTCTGTCATATTAGCCAACCTGATAGGTGTAAGGTGGTACTTCAGAGTTTTAATTTTGCATTTTTCTAATTAGCAGTGATATAGGGCATTTTTTTCCCTTATGACTATAGATAGATTTTTTTTCTTCTGAAAATTGCCTGTTCTTTGACCATTTTTAAATTGGGGAATGAGTTGTATTTTTATAAATTTGACTCAGTTCTATATTTGGAAAGTGCGGCCTTTATCAGAGATACTTGTAAAAAATTTTGTCCTAGTTTTCTGCTTTCCTTTTAATTTTGGTTACATTGGTTTTGTGCAAAACTTTTTAATCTTAAATAACAAAAGTTACCTGTTTTAGATTCTGTGATGCTCTCTATATTTTCTTTAGTTCTAAATTCTTCCTTCATCCATAGATCTGACAGATAAATTCTTCCATGCTCATTTGATTTGCTTATGGTATCACCCTTTATGTGTAAATCATGTTCCCATTTTGACTGTTTCTTGGTGTACTGTATGAGATGTTGGTCTATACATAGTTTCTGCCATAGTGTTTTCCAGTTTTCCTGAGCCCTGTTCTCTCCTCGTCTTCCCTTCCTTCTTCTCCCCTCCCCTCTCATCTTCTCCCCTTTGAGAATGTGCCCTTTTGAGCTAGGATTCATGTTACATACTTTTACAAATAATATCTAATTTCATCCTCACAAAGACTCTACAAGGTAGGTGCTATTATTATCCCCATTTTTACAGTAGACGAAACCGGGTGACTTACTTGCCCAGAATTCCACAACTTTTCAGTATCTGATTCTGGATTTGAATTCAGGTTTTCCAGCCCAGAGTGTGCTGGAATCCACTGTGCTACCTTCCTGCCTCTGATAACTCCCAGCTGTCTTATATCCATTGCACTTTGTTTCCTAAACTCTAGTCTTGGATCTCTAGCTAGCTATTAGAAATATTCAGCTGAGAAGGTCTCAGTTGTTTTCAATATCAGCATGTCTAAAGTACAACTTATTATCTTTCCCCAAAATTTTTCCATTTCTGTCTTACTTCTTTCTGTTGAGGACACTACCATCTTTCTGGTCTCTCAAGTCCACTACCTGGGAGTTTTCTTTCTCCTCACATCCAATCAGTTGCCAAATCTTGTTGGTTCTTCGTGCTTTGCACATAGTAAGCATTTAATAAATGCTTCCTTCCTTCATTCATAGTAACTTTCTCAACTATAGTATTCTTTTCAGTGTTACCCTAACAACAGTCATACAGCTATCACCCACACTGTTATCCATATTATGTTATAGAGACTTTCAACAGCCTTTTAATTTGTTTCCCACCCTCTACTTATCTTGAAACCATTCTTTCACAAAATTTATTTTCCTAAAGCACAAATTTAACTGTCACCCACTCTCCTGTTCAAATCTTCAGTGCCTATGTCTTGCCTTTTGAATAAAATACAAATTCTTCTTCTTGTCTTTTAAAGTGCTTCTTAATATAGCATAGCCTACCTCTCCCATAACCCAGATTTTTCAGACTTATCCTTTCTTCTCTTCCATGTACTTTATGTTGCAGCCAAATTGGCTTTCCTACTATCTCCCCATATGTGATGTTCCAGTGTCCATTTCTGTATCTTTGCACTAGTGATTAATATGTAGTTCCTTTTCATCCCTCATTTACTTGTAACTTCCTTCAGAGCTCAGCTCATGCCACATCTTTTATGTAGTTTACCTTGGATCACTCTATTAGTAGAAATTACTATATATATATTGTATTTAATTTTCTATGCACATTTTATTTCCCTTTAGTATGTTATACATGCCTTATTTGTTGTTATTATTTTATTTGTTTTCAGTGTTCTACAGTCATTTCCACATTTCTTAGATTCCCCCCCTTCCCCCTTACCACCCCATTCTCTCCCTGAGATGGCATACGGTTTTATATAGATTCTATATATACATTCCTATTAAATACATTTTCACCTTAGTCGTATTGCATAGAAGAATGAAAATGAATGGGAGAAATCATAAAACAAACCAAAACGTAATACAAAAGAAAATGGTCTGCTTCATTCTGTAATCAAATTCCACAGTTCTTTCCCTGGGTGTGGAAGGCATTTTGCCTTAAGAGACCATTGGGAATTATTTAAGTCCTTGCATTGCAATGAAGTACGAAGTCTACCAGAAAAATTTCTTGCACACTGTGGTTGTTGGTTCTGCTCCTTTCACTCAGCATCAGTTCTTATAAGTCTTTCTAGGCCTCTCTGAAGTCTTCCTGTGCATCATTTCTTGTAGTGCAATAGTATTCCATTACATTCATATACCGCAATTTATTCAGCCATTCCCCAATTGATGGGCATCCCCTTGATTTCCAGTTTTTGGTCACCACAAAGAGAGCTGCTATAAATATTTTTGTACATGTGGGACCCTTTCCCATTTTTATGATCTCTTGGGGATAAAGTTCTAGAAGCAGTATTGTTGGGTCAAAGGGTATGCACATTTTTGTAGCTCTTCGGGCATAGTTCCAAATTGCTCTCCAGAATGGTTGGATCAGCTCATAGGTCCACCAGCAATGAATTAGTGTTCTAACTCTCCCACATCTTCTCCAACATTTATTATCTTCCTGTTTTGTCATGTTAGCCAATCTGATAAGTGTGATGTGGTACCTCAGAGTTGTTTTGATTTGCATCTCTCTACTCAATAGTGACTTAGAGCACTTTTTTGTATGATTATAGATAGCTTTAATTTCTTCCTCTGAAAACTGCCAGTTCATATCCTTTGACTGTTTATCAATTGGGGAATGACTTGTATTCTTGTACATTTGACTCAGTTGTCTATATATTCTAGAAATGAGGCCTTTATCACGGAAACCAGTTACAAAAATTCTTTCCCAGTTTTCTGCTTCCCTCTTAATCTTGGTTGCATTGGGTTTGGTTGTGCTAAACTTTTCAGTTTAATGTAATCAGAATTATCCATTTTGCACTTCATAATGCTTTCTGTCTCTTGTTTAGTCAAAAATTCTTCCCTTCTCCCTAAATCTGATAAATATACTATTCTTTGTTCCACTAATTTGTTTATAGTATCAGTTTTTATACCTACATCATGTACCCATTTGGACTTTATTCTTCTGTACAGTGTTAGGCATTGGTCTGTGCCTAGTTTCCACCACAGTTATCCAGTTTTCCCAGCATTTTTTGTCAGACAGTGTGTTCTTATCCCAGAAGCTGGGGTCCTTGGGTTTATCAAACAGTGGATTGCTATATTCTTTGACTACTGTGTCTTGAATACCTATTCCACTGGTCTACTCCTGTGTTTCTTAGCCAGTACCAAGTGGTTTTGATAATTGCTGCTTTATAATACAATTTGAGATCTGGTAGAGCTAGGCCACCTTCCCTAGCATTTCTTTTAATTAGTTCCCTTGATATTCTGGATCTTTTGTTCTTCCAGATGAATTCTGATATTATTTTTTCTAGCTCTAGAAAATAATTATCTGATAGTTTGATTGGTATGGCTCTGAATAAATAAATTAATTTAGGTAGAATTGTCATTTTTATTATATTGACTTGCCCTACCCATGAGCAACTGATATTTTTCCACTTACTTAGATATGACTTTATTTGTGTGAAAAGTGTTTTTTAGTTGTGTTCATATAGTCCCTGAATTTGTTTTGGCAGGTAGACTCCCAAATATTTTATAGTGTCTACCCTAGCTTTAAATGAGATTTCTCTTTCTATCTCTTGCTAATGGGCTTTGTTATTAATGTATAGAAATGCAGAAGATTTGTGTGGGTTTATTTTGTAACCTGCAACTTTGCCAAAGTTGTCTATTATTTCAGGTAGTTTTTTACTTCAATCTCTGGGATTCTCTAAGTATATCATCATATAATCTGCAGAGTGATAACTTAGTTTCTTCTTTGCCTATTCTACTTCCTTCACTTTCTTTTTCTTCTCTTATTGCTACAGCTAACATTTCTAGTACTATATTGAATAATAGTGGTGATAATGGACATCCTTGTTTCACCCCTGGTTTTATTGGAAGTGCATCTAGCTTATCCCCATTGCATATAATGCTTGCTGAAGGTTTTAGGTAGATACTACTTATTATTTTATGGAAGGTTCCCTTTATTCCTATGGTCTCCAATATTCAATAGGAATGGGTGTTGTATTTTGTCCAAAGTTTTTTCTGCATCTATTGAGATAATCATGTAGTTTCTGTTACCTTTGTTGTTGATATGATCAATATTGCTAATAGTTTTCCTAATAGAACCAACCTTGCATTCCTGGTATGAATCCTACCTGATCATAATGTATTAATCTCGTGAAAAGATGCTATATTCTTTTCGCTAAAATCTTATTTAAAATTTTTGCATTAGAGAAATTGGTCTATAATTTTCTTTCTCTGTTTTGTCTCTTTCTGGTTTAGGTATCAAAACCATATTTGTATTATAAAAAGAATTTGAGAGGACTCCTTCTTCTCCAGTTTTCCCAAATAGTCTATTCCCAAATAGTCCAATAATATTGGAATTAACTACTCTTCAAATATTTGATAGAATTCACTTGTAAATCTATCCGACTCTGGAGATTTTTTCCTAGGGAGATCATTGATGGCTTGTTCAATTTCTTTTTCTGAGATGGGGTTATTTAAGTATTCAACTTCCTCTTCTGTTAATCTGGGCAATTTATATTTTTTAAAGTAATCATCCATCTCATTTAGATTGTTGAATTTATGGGCATGAAGTTGGGCAAAGTAGTTTCTAATTATTGTTTTAATTTCCTCATTGGAGGTGAGTTCACCCTTTTCATTTTTTATATTGGTAATTTGGTTTTCTTCCTTTTTAAAAATCAAATTGACCAAAGGTTATCAATTTTATTGGTTTTTGCATAAAACTAGCTCTTAGTTTTATTTATTATTTCAATAGTTTTCTTAATTTCAATTTTATTAATCTCTCCTTTGGTTTTCAGTATTTCTAATTTGGTATTTACTTGAGGATTTTCAGTTTGTTCTTTTTCGAGCTTTTTCAGCTGCATGCCCAATTCATTGATCTCCTCTTTCTCTATTCATGTAGGTATTCAAAGATATAAAGCTTTCGCTCAGAACTGCTTTTGCAGTATCCCATCATATTTGGTAGGTTGTCTCATTATTGTCATTCTCTTGAATGAGGTTATTGATTGTTTGTTTAACCCACTCATTCTTTAGGATTAGATTATTTAGTTTCCAATTGAGTTTTGGTTTATCTTTCCATGGCCTTATATTACATATAATTTTTATTGCATTTTGATCTGAGAAAGATGCATTGACTATCTCTGCCTTTCTGTACTGGATTGTGAGATTTTTGTGTCCTAGTACTTGATCAATTTTTGTTTATGTGCCATGAATTGCTAAGAAAAAGATATATTCCTTTCTAGCCCCATTCAGTTTTCTCCAGAGATCTATTATATCTACCTTATCCAGAGTTTTATTCACCTCCTTAACTTCTTTCTTGTTTATTTTGAAATTAGATTTATCAAACTCAAAGAGGGGAAGGTTGAGGTCCCCCACTAGTATAGTTTTGCTGTCTATTTCTTCCTGTAACTCCCTTAACTTCTTCTGAGAATTTGGATGCTATATCACTTGGAGCATATATGTTTAGTAGTGATATTCCTTCATTGTCTATTGTGACTTTTAGCAGGATATAGTTTCCTTCTTTATCTCTTTTGATTAGATCTATTTCTGCTTTTGCTGAGATTACTATTGCTACTCCTGCTTTTTTTACATCAGAAGAAGCACAATATATTTTGCTCCAATCTTTTACCTTTACCATGTGTGTATCCCCCCATTTCAAATATGCTTCTTGTAAACAACATATTGTTGGATTATGATTTTAACCCATACATGCCTTATGACAGGGATTGTTTTCATTAGTTACAAAAACAGTACAGTTTTTGTTTTTCTTTTCCTCTTCTCACACAGTTTCTCTTGTATGTATCATGTTCTTAATAAGTAAGTACTAATTCAGTAAAGTGAATGAAAGTTAACGTATCTGTCATTTCATTCAGAGAGAATAATCCTAAGCATTTCTGGAGAGATGGAAGAGTTCTTGGTCTTTTTTTGTTGAATGATGTTTTCTAGTTTGGCTTGGTAGTTGTGAAAAGTAGATTGGAATGAGTGTGTGTGTGTGTGTGTGTGTGTGTGTGTGTGTGTGTGTTTGTCCTTCATTGCTGAGGAAGACCATGCCATCAGAGAAGTGATGACATGACTTGCACATGACTTTGTTTTGAGTGAGGGAGGGCTGTGCAGGTCACCAGCCTCACTTCTCCTCCAGAGCCATCTGAATCCAGTGACCCGATATTCATCAGGATGACTAGAGATGACCCAGGATGAGGCAATTGGGGGTAAGTGACTTGCCCAAGGTCACACAGCTAGTGAGTGTCAAGTGTCTGAGGTGAGATTTGAACTCAGGTCCTCCTGACTCCTGCACTGGTGTTCTATCCACTACACCACCTAGCTGCCCCTAGATTGGCATGAGTTTATGACAAGCTTGGACGTGTAAGGTATATAGTCATATTGGATCACAGATTGAGCTAAATCATGATAAATGGAAATGGAGTTGTAATGGAAAATATAGTAGACACAAACTCAAATGACCTGATTTCAAGTGTCAACTCTGACACTAACTTTGTGACCTTGTCAAAGCCACTAGACCAAGCCTCAGTTTCCTTATGAGCAAACTTGCTGTAATAGTACTTGGACTACCATCTCTGCAGTGTAGATGTGTGAAAAATTCTTTGTAAACTTCAGTCTTGAGTAAATAGGAGGTATTAATGTTGTTTTCTTCTTAGTCATGTTTTGAACATGCCTATCAACCACTTTTGGTTTTGCCTATGACCCCTGGGGACAAAAGTGGACATCTGGGCCCTGGAAGTGTATGCGGCATACAGGGAGAGCCAACTGCCTGCAACTCTTGTGTTGCAGGAATGACATACACACAGCTGTTCTCCATTCCAGAAGTTTACTCTTTTGGTGGTGATGATGATTTGTGGGGTGACCAAAAGACCTTCCCATGCTGTGCACACATACCATTTGTTTTCTGGTTTGCAGTTGCTCTTCCCAGAAGGATCTTATTTTGACCCAGCTAACTTCTCACATTTGATCTGAAACCTTTACTCAGAAAGAGAAACTTTCTAGTTAAATGAACTTCAGATGTTTACTCTAAATAAGAAAAAACTTATGCAAGACAGTATAGATGTTTTAAAATATTTGAAAGAATATCCTGAGTCTAACTCCAGGTGTGGGTAGCAAGAAAGGTGATCTGAGCCTCTAATCCATGATGCCAGTAAGTTGGTGAGATGCTGGTATGAACTACAAAAGGTGATCTCATGGGAAGGGTAGGAGAGCATCTGTTCAGCTTGGGCTGAGGTAGGATTGTCCTGACTCAATTTCCCCACTGACACCTGGCAGACTTTAAGCCTGACTGAATGCAAGTGGATAATCTAATCCTGCCTGGAATGGACATGAAGTTGGGGAGATATTGTATCCCTGCAATGTCCCTACTCTTGCTGGCAATTTCCTATAGTCATAAGATTTGTAAGCTTAATACCAGATCTATTCAATTATAGATTATTGGTAGGGGAACATCCAAGGTTAAGCCTAAAATTAAGCTATGAGGCATAGGACTTTAGCCAACAACAATAATTAATGGTCCTTTAATTCTTAGTAATACTGTGGAGACATTTACGTCAAGAGCTTGTGAAGTTAGCAACATAAATATTATTTGTGTCTCAGTTGGTTAATGTTTAAAAAAAAAATTCTTTTGTGGTCCATGTTGTAAATGCTGTAAAAAGAAGTATCACCTGACCAAAAGTTTAAATTGTTTTATGTTATAAACTGTGTTAAAAATGAAAAATTAAAATTAAAAAAAAAAGAAAAATAAAGAATATCCTGTGGAAGAGGAGTTGTTTCTTTGTGTGTGTGTGACCCCAGAGAGCACAACTGGGAGCACTGGGAAAAATTACAGTGAGCTAGAATTTGGCTATAGTGGAAAGAACCCTGGCTTTTCAGTTAGAAGTACTGAATTTGAGTCATGGCTCTGCTACTTAGTACTTGTGTGACATCATGAAAGGTACTTCAAAAACCTGGGCCTCAGTTTTACCATCTATAAAATGAGCCAATTAGACTAAAAAAAATAAGGTTCATTCTGTAGATGAACAAAAATAGTTGAATGGCCTGTTCTACGAGATGTAGTGAGCTTGCTGTCATTGAAAGTATTCAAGTAGAGGCAGTTAGCATTTGTTTGGGGTATTGTAGACTACATTCCTGCTTCAAGTGGGTCTTGGACATGGATGCTTTCTGAGACTCCTTCTTACTTTGAGGTGTCATAATTTATTCTTTGTGTATTCTTACAAGGTTTAGCTGGTTGCTTCGTTTGCTTCTTAACCCTCTGCTAATATGTCACACTCCTTGAAGGCATGGAATTAATTATACTAATGAGATTTCAAAGCCTTCCAGGCTCTCTGCCTCTAGATAGTTCTTTTAAAGCACTTCTCTACAGTTTTTAAAAAAATCTTGTTATTTAAAATGTGTAAAGCTGTAGTTTATGCAGCCTTTTCTGTATTTATACTTTCTTTCTTTGGTTGTTCGTAATGCCTTTTGGAACAGAGAACAAAGGAAAATTGGATCCAGTGTTTCCCATTCTACTTCTTTCCTAATGGCTAACTTAAAAATTTATACTTTTGCTATTAAAACTTCTTTTCTGCTGTTAATGGAAGTAAGAATGTCTTACTTATTTGTATAAAACACCTTCCCAGATTTCTTACCTTGAAACTGATCCATCCTAAATTTCTATTGCTTTTCCTAACAACCCTGTCTCCCAACCTAATTGAATTATTTTTGTTGCTCTCCTTTGGACAGTTTGAATAGCTCTAGAACTCAATGATATTATCTATAAAGTAGGTGAATTTGCTTTTAACTTTAATCAGAATGTAAATTTTTAGCTTCATTGGCTTGTGGATTATCCTGGAAGAAAATGTTATGTGGAAGCCAGAAGTTAGGCAAATTAAGATTTAAAAAGCATATTCTAAACCTTATGTCAGAGAATCTTATAACACTGCACTAAACCTTATAACAAATTCTGTCATCCTCATCCTTCTTATAGGTCATATTGTGGCCATTTTTCTTGACCTAGGTGGGCTCAGTTAGCATTAGTTTTATGGGACTATTTTTGTTGTTAGGATATAAGATCTATGAATGGAAATTAAAATATCATCTTCAGCATCATAGGCAGTGTTACATGAATAAAACCATTCCAGTAAAGTCCTTTCAGTTATAAAACTAAAAATATTATGTAGAAAATAGGACTTCTTCAGTTTTAGGATCTTACACATTATGTGTCTCACACTAGGAGTAAATTTATTCTTGATGTCTCAATCCTAGAATGACCCTTTGAATCTCATTTTAAACATTAACATTCATGGAATAATTTTCTCCTGGGTAAATGTTTAGAGTGATAACTTCAAAACCTGAATGAGGGATTATGTAGGTAAGCCTTTTGGACTGATCATAGGGTGGCTAATCTTGTCATTTTTCCTGCCAGTCTTTGTACCACAGCTGTGTCAAATGGACAACTTAATTTCTTATGGCATTTGTAGTATTCCGGCAGACTAAAAGATCTAGCAAATGTTTAGAAATAAGAGATTCAAAATCCTAATCCTATGGAAAACATGTAATTTGTATTTAAAGTAGTTTTGAAGTGTATTTAAGGCTATTTATCTGCCTTCTTTAAAGTGGAATGCTTTCAATAACTGTATATTATATGTGGGCCTGGAGTCAGGAAGATTCATCTTGATGAGTTTAAATCTAGCCTCAGATTATTTTAGCTATGTGGTCCTGGGCAAGTCACTCAACCCATACTTGCCTCAGTTTCCTCATCTGTAAAATGAGCTGAAGAAGGAAATGGCAAATCATACCAGTATTTTTGCAAAAAGAACCCTAAATGAGGTCCCAACAAATTGTATATGACTGAAAACGACAGAAAACAATGTTCTATTCATACCTGTTACCACCAATAGATTTCTTGTTGCCTTGTAGTATAATTAGTAGAGCTTGATTAATTACTTTGTTTTAGCATGGTGGTATGTGATCTGTGATTAGTGAAGTATTTATTAAGCATCTACTGTGCTGAATTCTAAGAAAGAAAGAAAGAGTCCCTATCCTCGAGGAATTCACAATCTAATAAGGGAGACAACTTGCAAGTAGATATGTTTAAACTAGCTATATATAAGATATTTGGAAATAATTAACATAGTACAGGCACAAGAATTAAAAGGGATTAGAAAAACTTTCCTGTGGAAAGTAGAATTTTAGCTGGGACTTGAAGGAAGCCAGGTATATGTTAGGGAGAGATAGTTTGTGAAAGGCTTTGAATGCCAAAGAGAAAATTTTTCTATTTGATGCTGGAGATGCTACAATGCCACCTGAGTTCTTTGAGGAAAGGAGTAACATAGTCATATCTACACTTCAGGAAGAAAACTTGGATGCCTACCGGGAGAGACCCACTAACGGGCCATTACAGTATTCCAGGTGTATGTGACAGGGGCTTGCAGTAGAGTGGTGTACTCTTATAAGAGGAGAGAGAGGTGGTGTATTTGAGAAATATTACAAAGTTGGAATGGATAGACCTTGGGGGTGAGAGATAGTAAAGATTTGAGGATGAAACCTGGACCTAGTATAAGTCAGGTGGATTCTAATGTGTATTCCCAGGTGTTAGCTATGAATTCTCACTATCGTGGTTCAAAACATCTCTGCCATGCTCGTATAGTGTTATATAATGATAAATAATATAAATATTTGTGCCTTAAAGTGTAAATATCCACGTGACTGCACACTGAAATATAGGGATGAGCTAATGTGAAATTGTTGGCAGTATGCCTCCTTTGTCTGTCGCCCTGTAAAGCTGGTGGGCAGTAAGTGGGAAACTTAGGTTTGAATGCACAAGTTGGAATGAATGCTGTGCATACCTTGATTGGCCTCCATCAAGGCTTGGGGGGAATCTGTGTTTGTCTCAACCAGCCCCTATTGAGGCTCGAGGGGATTTAGGGGAGTACACAAACTGTAATGCTGGCTTGTCTCGATTGACCACATCCTGATAGTTGCTCCCCCTTTATGCTGGCTCCTGTGAGAAGAGTGATGAGGGAATGGTGGAGTTGGTATTCCCATTATTGGCAACCCTCTTGAGAAGAATAGACTAGAATAAAGTAAGATTATTAACCCCTCCAAAGCTGTCTTCCTGTCTGACCAGATCAAGAGTGAACCTATTAGAGGCTGGAGTCCAAAAGCTCCAGGGCCTCCTATGTGTTATTTGTGAAAACCTAGCCTGGGTCAAAGTCAGGCTAGGGGTACACTTAGTGGTTGTTGTTCAGTTGTTTTTAATTGTGTCACAACCTCTGTCTGCCTCAGGTTCCTAAGCTGCAAAACAGATATAGCATAGTACCTACCTTACAAATGAATGGAATAGGTTTAGTGAAGACTTCTCAGATTGTAATTCTTCTCCCAGGGGTGAGGTAAGACCGAGAAGCTCAAGGTTACAATATTTTTAGAGTAGAATAATTCCATATAAGGATATAAAACTGTGTAGTACATTAGGGTCTCAGTGATTGGATAAAACTTACATAATTCTTCGATGTCTTCATTTCAAAAGGGATTGGTTAGATTTCACATCTAGATTGTAAGATCATATTCTCAGCTAATGAGAATAATGGTCAGTGCGGGGAGGAGGGACTTGCGTTAGGGTCTACATAAATCACTGCCTTTTCTTTGTCTTTGTCTTTTCCTACTCCAGGTGAACTGGTACAGGAATTGCCCCGCTTCTTGAGAATCAAATGAATCAACTTTCTGTCATCACTTTGAGAGGCCTCTGAGTAATTAATTTAAGTAGGGATTTGAGCCATCCCACACATAAGATTATTATGAGAATCAAATAAGTAAGCACTATATAGATACTGTTTGTTGTTTTTGTTATTGTGATCATCTAAGGCTTGGCACCTTCCTTTCCTGGGGCACTTAGTTCCTGATATCTAAAATTAGGACCCTTCCAATCTTACAATTAGATAATTCCTGAAGTAGTCCTTTCTGGCTTTCTGTGTTGTAGATTGTGAACTGACCTCAGGACCAGTGTCTTAAGTCCTGCTTCTGATACATAGTAATGATACAAGCTGTGTGATCCTGGACAGGTTGATTAGCCTCTCCAAGAAGAATATGAACCCTACGCTAATTACCTCCTCTACCCAGATGTTCATAGTTTGTCTTCATTTTGATAATGTGACATAGGGGAAAGTAGCAAAATTCAGGGGCATGAGAATGAGGCTTAATGGGACCTTCTAAGGTCCCATTAAGCTATTCAAGGCCAGGAAGATAGAGATACTTTGTTTTTTCTATGGCACCTCTTTAGCTGGCATCTTATCCAGAACAGAAGTCATCTTTCTCTCCAAATTCTCCTCTCTTTTGAATTTCCCTATTACTACTTGCAAGTCAGTGAGTTAAACATTTATTTTGTTCTGAACTTAAGAAATAGAACAAGCATTTCCATAAAATAGTAGAATAGAAAAAAAGATGATTGTACATGAAACTGCAGATCTGCTATGTATACCTTACTATTCCTTTTAAATATATAATAAATTATTTAAGTGAAATGGAAGAATACTTTATTTTTTATTTTTTAAATATATAATTTCTTTATTTTCAGTTTTTAACATTCACTTCCACAAGAATTTGAATACAAAATTTTCTCCCCATCTCTCCCCCTTCCCACCCCAGGACAGCATCCCATCCACCCCTTCCTCCTGTCTGTCCTCCCTTCTATTACCCACCCTTCTTCCATCCCCCTTCCCTTCTATTTTCCTGTAGGGCAGAATAGATTTCTGTGCTCCATTGCCTGTATAGCTTAATTTCCAGTTACATGCTGAAACAATTTTTAACATTCATTTTTAAAGCTTTGAGTTTCATAGTCTCTCCCTCCCTCTCATTGAGAAAACAAGCAATTCAATATAGGTCATACATATGTAACAGTGCAAAGCAGCATAATATTTATGTTGTAAAAGGCTAATCACTTTTCCATCTGTCCTGTCCTGCCCTTTGTTTATTCCATTCTCTTCCTTGACCTGTCCTCCCACAGTAGTGTTTGCTTCTGATTATCCCTTTCTCCAATTTGCTGTCCCTTTGCATTCCTGCAGGGTAAAATAGATTTTCATATCCAATAGAGTGTGTGTTATTCCCTCCTTAAGCCAAATCCCATGCAAGTAAGGCTCAATTATTTCCTTTCATCTCCCCACTCTTCCCTCTTGTATGTGAGATGATGTGCTACATTCTACCTCTCCCTTTTTCTTATTCCTAGTACATTCCATTCAATAGTAAAATTTTATATTCTTCTTTTTTAGGTATTCTCCTTGCATATTCAGCTCACTCTGTGCCCTCTATGTATATATACACATATACACATATATGTATACACATACGCAGATGTACATACACATACTTACACATATATAATATACATGAACATATACACCCATACACACCTACATATTTATATTTCCTCTTACTACCCTAATATTGAAAAAGGTCTCTTGAGTTACACATGACATCTTTCCAAGTAGGAATGTAAACAGTTCAGCTTTAATGAGCTCCTTAAGGCTTCTCTTTCCTATTTACCTTTTCATGTTTCTCTTGATTCTTGTATGTGAAAGTCAAATTTTCTAATAAACTCTGGTTTTTTCAACAAGAATGCTTGGAAGTTCTCTATTTCATTGAAATTCCGTTTTTTTCCCCTGAAGTATTATACTCAGTTTTGCTGGGTAGGTGATTCTTGGTTTTAATCCTATCTCCTTTGACTACTGGAATGTCATATTCCAAGACTTTTGATCCCTTAGTGTAGAAGCTGCTAAATCCTCTCTTATCTTGATTGTATTTCCACAATACTTGAATTGTTTCTTTTTGGCTGTTTGTAATATTTTCTCCTTGACCTGGGAACTCTGGAATTTGGCTGCAGTATTCCTAAGGGTTTTTCTTTGGGATCTCTTTCAGGAGTTGATCGGTGAATTTTTCCATTTCTCTTTTATTCACTGGGTCTAGAATATTGGGGCAGTTTTCCTCGATAATTTCTTGGAAGATGAGGCATAGGCTCTTTTTTGATCATAGTTTTCAGGTAGACCAATAATTGTTAAATTCTCTCTCCTTGATCCATTTTCCAGGCCAGTTGTTTTTCCAGTAAGATATTTCACATTGTCTTCTATTCTTTCATTCTTTTGGTTTTGTTTTATTAATTTCTTGGTTTCTCATAAAGTTATTAGCTTCTATCTGTTCCATGCTGATTTTTAAAGAACTATTTTCTTCAGTGAACTTTTGAATCTCTTTTTTCATTTGGTCAATTCTGCTTTTTAAAGCATTCTTCTCGTCGTTGGTTTTTTGGACCTCTTTTACCATTTAGGTGAGTCTATTTTTGAAGGTGCTATTTTCTTCGGCTATTTTGGGGTCTCCTTTAGCATGCTATTGACTCGCTTTTCTTGCATTGCTCTCATTTCTCTACCCAATTTTGCCTCTACCTCTCTTACTTGATGTTCAAAATCCTTTTTGAGCTCTTCCAAAGCCTGAGCCCACTCCATATTTTTTTTGGACGTTTTGTATGTAGAAGACTTGACTTTTACGTCTTCATCTTATGGTATGCTTTGTTCTTCCTCATCTGAAAGGATGGAAAAAATACCTTTTCACCAAGAAAGCAACCTTCTATAGTCTTATTTTCCCCCCATTTTCTGGACATTTTCCCAGTCAGTTACTTGACTTTTGAGTCCTTTGTCAAGTAGAGGGTATACTCTAGGAACCTATACGTTCTCAATTCCTCCAAGGTGGCCCAAACAAGGGAGAGGAGTTTACTCCACTCCTGACCTGCACTCTCAACTGGGAGCAACAACCACAAGCACTTTTCTGTCCAGGATCTCTGAGTAGGATTCCCTTTCCAGAGCCTCCCAGCTCCACCATGCTAGTGCTCCTTCTCACCCCAGGACTGCCATTCACAACTGAGACCCAGATCAGCAGCTTGGATCCCCCCAGGGTCTTTAGGCTGAGGGTGCCAAAAATGGATGCTGCTACCACCCTGGGACCATGGCTGGGGCCAGACCTGTTCCCTTTTCACCCAGGTGAAAGAGCTTTCTCATTGACCTTTGAAGCTGTCTTTAGTGTTTGTGGGTTGAGAAATCTAGGAACCACAGCTGCTACCCACAATTCCATGCCCTGAAGCCTGCTCTAGTCCTGTCTGTGCTGTGCAGCCAAGGCTTGGCTGAGCTCTGCTCTGAGCCTGATGCGTTAGACCTTTCCTGTTGACCTTCCAGGCTGTCTTGGACTGGAAGTCTCTTTTACCCTGTCGTGTTGTGGCTTCTGCTGCTCTAGAATTTGTTTAGAGTCATTTTTTACAGGTATTTTATGGGCTATGGAGGGAGAGCTAGAGCTAGAGTTTTCCTTCTACTCCACCATCTTGGCTCCGTCTTCCTCAAGAATACTTTAAAAACTACAAATTGCCTAGATTAGCAGTAGAGAAAATAGAATATCTAAATAGACTGATTTTAGAAAAAAGACATTGAACAGGCCGTAAATAAACTACTTAATAAAAAAGTACCAGGACCAGATGGATTTACAAGTGAATTCAATTAAACATTTAATGATCAACTAATTTCAATATTAAGTAAATTATTTGGAATAATGGGCAAAGAAGGGATCCTACCAAACTCCTTTTATAAAACAAATATGTAACTGATACCTAAACCAGGAAGAGTAAAATCAGAGAAAGAAAATTATAGAACAATTTCATTAATGAATATGGATACCAAAATCCTAAATAAAATACAAGCTAAAAGAGAACAGTAACATATTGCAAAGATAATGCAGTTAAATATTAATTAGACATTTACTGTACCACATACTGAAGACACAGATATGAAGAAAAGCAGTCCTTATCCTCAAGGAGTTTACAATCCAGTGGAATTACAATCTAAGCACACAAAAGGAAACAGAAAAGGGAAGGGGCAGGACAGAAGATATCCAATACAAGTGTGATAAAGTCTAATTTAAAGGAGTACAGGGATATGAAGACCTTGTTGACTTTGAAGCCCTTTTTAAATGGGGGCTTTAGGAAGAATTTTTTGCTCTTTTTGGTCCTTCAGTCAGAGGGATAAAAGATACTGTGAGGGTATTGATGTTGGTTCAGTCTTCTCAGGGTGATGTATGTTTTCTGAGATGAGATTTCCTAGGACAGTGGTATAATATAGTCCAAGGAATAATACTGGTGAGAAATGAGAGGGTACCACCCCTTCCCAGTCACCTGGGCCTGCAACCTTGGTTTCGTCCTTGATTTTTCACTTTCACTCATCCCTATAGCCAATTCATATGCAAATTTTGTTATTTCTACCTTCACAACACCTTTACCACACCTTTGGGATATGTCTCTTTGTCTCTACTTATTCAACCACAACCCAAGTTCAGTTCTTCATTGCCTATTACTGGGATATACAAAGACAAAAGGAGACAGTCCTTGCATTCAGAGCTTATATTGTATTGGGCAGAAGCAAAATGTGAAAGGAAAATTAAATTACAAATATATACAAGGTAATCACAAGTAGTTTCTGGGGAAGGGCATTGACAGCTGGAGTGATTAAGCTAGTCTTCTTGCAAGAGATAGTAATTGAAATCTCCTTGAAAAAACCTGCGAATTCTGCATGAAAGTATTTTACATGGAGGTGGCTTAGTGGGCCCATGGCATTCAAAATACTTCTGCAGTCAAGGGGAATAGTGGAAACAAAAATGAGGGAAAAGTTCAGGGCATGAATAGAGGCAGCTGGTGATACGGTAAATGAAGTGCTAGGCTTGGAAGCAGGAAGTCTCAAGTTTAAATTCATTCTCAGACTCTTACTAGCTGTGTTATCCTGGGTAAATCCCTTAACCTTTTGGCCTCAGTTTCCTCAACTGTAAAAATGGAAATAATTATAGCACCTACCTCCCATGGCTGTTGTGAGGATCAGTTGAGATTGTATATGTAAAAGCACTTAAGATATACTATTCACCATGTAAATACTTATTTTCTTTTACCCTTCCTTAACATCCCATCTCCCCACCTCTGAACTGAGAAGTTAAGTTGTCCACTTTGGCTGAAATACAGAATTTATAACGAGGAGCATTATCAGATATGGTAAGTATGAGTCCCTTAATTGCCACATTTTGTCTACAAGCATTCAACCTGTAATAAATAGACTTCTTTATCATCTAGTTTGTATTTCTGTATCTTTTCTGATAGGCCATCTTGAGAAATTTTATCAGGTGCTGTGCTGCAACTCAGGTATACTACAAATTTGGCTAACTTTGTGCATACTGCCCATTCTTTGGGGAGTTGTCATTTCTCCATATGTGAGCCAGGAAATTTTAGGCTATACCTGATTCTGGAGACATAAGTGCTTAATAAATGCTAAAGGATAATTAGATAAGCTTTGGGTGGTAAGGCTGAGGTGGTCTGACACATTGTAGAGAAAGGGGAGGGGAGGGAGAGTTTGGTTAAGTGTCCCAACCTATTTAAAGGCTTGTGGAAATAAATAGTGTATAATGTAATAGTAACCACAAATTTTAAAAAACTGTCCATTTGACATTTTACTTTTTATTCTGAAGATTTATAGCAACTGATTGATCTGTTATGCTCAAAATATCTTTGTGCCATATCTGGAAATTGTAGAATTTAAAATAATACCTTTTTTACAAAACTATTATAACTATTTGCTTAGTCATTTTTTGCCTCTCTTTCCCTTCTACCTAACCGCAAGCATAATAATACTTTTCCCTTGCAACTCTTAAAGTTCAGTTTAACAATAAGAAAGTTTGAATTACTGTGTGAGGGGATATTGGGAGTAACTTTATCTATGAAAATTAGATTAAATTGTAGGTCATCTAATTTTTGTTAGCTTATTTTGTTGCTCCTCCTTCATAGAGGGAGGATGTTTGTGTGTGTGTCCTTTGACTCTTTGTTGAGCTCTCTTTTCAAGTGCTACTGTGTTCCTTGGTAGTCATTGTTAGTCTCCTTTGGGACTTTGCCCCTTAGAGCTAGTTATTTCAGCAAACAATAATTATTGATATAGAGGGGTTCCTAGAAGTTTATAGGTAGCTGAAGAAAACTGACAATTTTTTTCTTGATTTCAGTTACCAACTACTTTGAAAATGAAGACATTTAACTCTTCTCTTACCTCTTCCTACATTCCCATATTGTCTTAAGGAAATATATTCCCTGATGAATGCATCCTTGAACCTAATTAATGACTTAGAACATATAATTTACTATACACAACTTTACTCAAATTTTATGATTCCTAACATTTAGGGTTGGAAGGAACCTTTTAGGACATAAATAAAAGGATCGTAGTTCTAGAACTCTAGCCTCCCTTTTTACAAGAGTCCCAAACTAATTTCCAAAATAATTTTGTGAGTTTCCCAAGATCAGTATCAAAAACTTGTTTGAAAAAGAAAAAGAGGCTAGGATAATACCCTATGAGCAGTTGGGATTTGTCCCAGGAATGTAGGACTGGTTCAGTATTAGGAAAACTATCAGGATCATTGACGTATTGATATAACAAAATTAGCTGAAATCATATGATTATCTCAATAGATGCAGAAAAAGCTTTTGACAAACTACAACACCCATTTCTATTAAAAAACACTGGAGAGCGTAGGAATCAATATGGTTTTCCTTAAAATGATAAGTAGCATCTATCTAAAACCATCAACAAGCATTATATGTAATGGGCATAATTTAGAAGCATTTCCAGGAAGATCAGAGGTGAAACAAGGATGTCTAGTATCACTGTTACTATTCAATATTGTACTAGAAAATAAAGTTAGCTTTAGTTCTAAGAGAAGAAAAAGAAATTGAAGAAATTAGAATAGGCAATGAGAAACCAAAACTATCACTCTTTGTAGACGATATGATAGTGGACTTAGAAAATCTTAGAGAGTCAATTAAAAAAACTAATTGAAATAATTAACGTTTACCAAAATTGCAGGATAGAAAATAAAACCACACAAATCATCAGCATTTCTACATATAACCAAACCCAGCAGCAAGAGATAAAAAGAGAAATTCCATATAAAGAAACTATAGACAATATAAAATATTTGAGAGTCTTCATGCCAAGATAAACCCTGGAACTGTGTGAACTCAATTACAAAACACTTTTCACAAAATGTCAGGTCTAAATATTTGGAAAAATATTAGTTGCTCATGGGAAGGCTGAGCTAATATAATAAACATTATAGTTCTACCTAAATTAATTTACTTATTCAACGACATACCAATCATACTACCAACAAATTATTTTATAGAGCTAGAAAAAATAATAACAAAATTCATCTGGAAGAACAAAAGGTCCAGAATATAAAGAGAATTAATGAAAAGAAATGCAAGGAAAGGTGGCCTAGTTGTACCAAATCTAAAACTGTAGTATAAAGCAGCAATCATCAAAACTACTTGGTATTGGCTAAGAAATAGAATGGTGGTTCGGTGGAATAGGTTAGGTACATAAGACACAGCAGTTAATGACTATAGTAATATAGCATTTGATAAACCCGAAGACTCCAGCTTCTGTGGTAAGAACTCATGTGATGAAAACTGGAAAATATTATGACAGAAACTAGGCATAGACTTAACATCTTATGCCATATACCAAGATAAAATCAAAATGGATACACAATTTTGACATAAAAGGTAAAGCTATAAGCAAATTAGGAGAGCAAGGAATAGTTTACCTGTCAGATCTATGGAGAAGGGAAGAATTTATGACCAAACAAGAGATAGAGAACATTATGAAATGCAAAATGGATAATTTTGTTTACATTTACATTAAAAAGGTTTTGTACAAACAAAGCCAATGCAGCCAAAATTAGAAGGGAAGCAGAAATTTGGGAAGGAATTTTTACAGCCATTATCTCTGATAAATGCTTCATTTCTAAAATATATAGAGAACTGAATCAAATTTATACAAATACAAGTAATTTTATGATCAAAGAACAGGCAATTTTCAAGTGAAGAAATTAAAGTTATCTATAGTCATATGAAAAAGCATGCTCTAAATCACTAATGATTAGAGAAATGCAAATTAAAACAACTGTGAGGAACATCATACATATAAGGTTAGCTAATATGACAGAAAAGGAGAATGAAAAATATTGGAGACTATATGGGAAAAATGGAACACTAATGCATTGTTGATAGAATTGTGAACTGATCCAACCATTCTGGACAACAATTTGAACCATGCCCAAAAGGGCTATAAAACTATGTATACTTTTGGTCCAGCAACACTACTTCTAGGTCCACATCGCAAAGAGATCAAAACATGGAAAAAGGACCTACATGTTCAAAAATATTTATAGCAGCTGTTTTTTGTGTTGGCAAAGAATTGAAAATTGAGGGGATGCCCATCAGTTGGGAATGGCTAAACAAGTTGTGGTATATGAATGTAATGGAATACTATTGTTGCATAAGAAGTGATGAGCAGTCTGACTTCAGAAAAACCTGGAAAGATTTACATGGACTGATGCAGAGTAACATGAATAGAACTAGGAGAATACTGTACATAGTAACAGCAACATTGTGCAATGGCTGACATGCTTAGATTTAGCTCTTCTTAGTGATACAGTGATCTAAGACAATTTCAAAAGACTCTTAATGGAAAATGCTATCCACATCGAGAGAAAGAACTATGGCATCTGAATGCAGATTGAAGCATACTATTTTCTCCTTTTTTGTTTCTTTGTTTTTCATGGTTTTTCTCTTTTGTTCTGATTTTTCTTTCACAAAATAACTAATGTGGAAATGTGTTTAATATGATCATACATGTATAGCCTATATCAGATTGCATGCTCTCTCAGGCGAAGGGGGAGTGGAGGGAGGGGGAAAAATTTAGAACTCAAAACCTTATAAAAGTTAAATGTCAAAAACTAAAAAGTAATTTATTAAAAAAAGAAAAGGAGGAAGAGAAAAAAATAATCAGCAAAACCAGTCAATCCTTTGAAAAAAATCTGCAAAAAGTGATAGTTTTGTTTTCTCTTTGCCTGTGCTTATTCCTTCAATTTCTTTTCCTTGTTATACCTAGCAGTTCTAGTATGCTATTGAATAATAATGCTGATAATGAACATCCTTGTTTTACTCCTGATCTTGTTGGATAGGCATCTAGTTTATCTCCATTACAGACAATACTCGCTCTTCATTTTAGAGACTACTTGTCATTTTAAGTAAAGCTGCATTTATTCCTATGCTTTCTAGTGTTTTTAATAGTAAGAAAATGGATATTGTAGTTGGTCTAAAGCATTTTCTACATTTATAGAGATGATCATATGATTTTTGTTGTTTTGTCATTGATATGGTCAGTTATGCTTAATGTTTTCTGAATACTGAACCAGTCCTACATTCCTCTTCCAAATACATCCTGGTCATATAAATCCTGCCTGGTCATACGATCTCTGTATTACATTGCTGTAATCTCTTTGCTAGTATTTTAATTAAAAGTTTTACTTCACTATTTGTTAGGAAAAAATTGGTCTCTAGTTTTCTTTTTCTGCTTCTCTCACTTGTTTAGGTATCAAAGCCATAGTTTTGACAAAGGAGCATTTTGGCAGGATTCATTCTCTACCTGTTTTTCCAAACAGTTTATATAATACTAGAATTAATCATTCTTTAAATGTTTTGTAGAATTTGCTGCAAATCCATTCTGGTTCTGGGTTTTTTTCCTTAGGGAGTTCATTTATAGTTTGTTCAATTTTTTTTTTCTAAGGTAGGGTTATTTAACTCATCTGTTTCCTCTTATCTTCATCTCAGCAATTTGTAATTTTGTAAATATTCATCCATTTCATTTACTTTGTCAGTTGTATTTGCACCCTTTCTGGAAAACTTGCCCTCAGTCAAAGGGCCGCACCTAAGGATCTAGAAGGCCATTTGTGGCCTTGAGGCCCCGGGCTCCCCACCTCTGTCTTAGTCCCTTCCCCTCCTTCTTCCCTTGGGTAAGATGAATTTCTCTACCCAACTATGTGTGTATATTCTTCCCTCTTTAAACCATATCATGTTAAAGTATTGCCTGCATTTTTCTTTACACTATAAAAATTCTTCCTTGACCTCCTCTTTTATGTGAAATACATTTTCTTGTTTTTCCCCTCCCTTTTCCCTTCTACTCTTCCACTTTTTTTTTTGAGATCATCCTATCATAATATACTCATATCCATGCCCTCTGTCTTCGAACTTTTCTAATCACCCTAATGGTGGTAAATTTCTTAGCCTTTACATGTATCATCTTCCTATGTAGAAATATAAACAATTTAATTTAATAAAGTTAAAGTTAATAAAGTCCCTTATGATTTCCCACTCTCCTTTACTTTTTTATGCTTTTCTTGAGTCTTATGTTTAAATGTCAAATTCCTATTCAGTTCTAATCTTTTCAACAGGGATGTTTGAAAGTCATCTATTTCATTAGACTTCCTTTTTCCCTTGAAGAATTATTTTCAGTTTTGCTGGTTAGGAGATTCTTGGTTGTTATCCTAGCTCCTTTGCATTCTGAAATATCAAATTCCAAGCCCTCTGCTCCTTAACAGTGAAAGCTGCTAAATTTTGTGTCATCATGACTGTGGCTTCATCATGTTTGAATTGTTTCTTTTTGGCTATTTGAAATATTTTCTCCTTGATGTGGGAGCTAGCAATTTGGCTAAAATATTCTTGAGAGTTTTGGATTCTTTTCATTTCTATTTTTATAATCAAAATCTTTTTTGTTGTTTGAACATTTTTCCAGTTTTCCAATTTTAGATTTGGACTCTGCTTACATCTGGGAGTGGGGAGGTTGTCTGGTCTGATATTTCTGACTTTTTTGTCCTATGTCTTTAACAGCTAATTTTAGGGGTCCAGGAGTTGCATTGGGGTTCAAGGTGGTATGATCTGGCAGATGTTCTGGTCACTTCCAGATCTGCGCTCTTATCCTTACCCAGATAGGGCCCCTATTATCTTGTGATCGCAGCTGCTCCTTTCTACCCTGTAACTGGTTCATGGGCAATGGAGTTGCCAAATGGTACCCAATCCTGTGCACTGGGGGCCCTCCATTGACATTGCCTTTGTTGCTGCTGCCTATTGCAAGGCCCATACTTTGTGTTGCATCCCCACCCCAGTATTTGCCAGTCTCACCTTTTGTCTTCCTAAACTAGCTTGGGCTGGAAAAAATGACCCACTGCTTCATTTTGTTGGTTATCCTACTCCTAATTTTGGTTTAACATACTTTTTTAAGTTGAGAGGTGTGTATTGGGAGAGTTTAGTAAAAATGGCTACTTCACTTTGCTATTGTAGCCCAATGCCCCCACCTCATGCTTTTGGTTTTAATTGTGTTTCTTCTGAGTACTGGATTGTGGGGTTTTATTTTCTTATACCGTCTTTCATTCTTTTTCATTTTATTGGATTGTTTATTCACATTTAAAACTCTGAGAGGTTTATAGTTTCCTCTACTTATCTCTAACAACTCTTTTTTTTCCCCTCCTGAATTAAGATTCTTACCACCACCACAACCACCACCCAAGACAGTCCCATTCCCACTTGCTCTCTTTCCTTGCCCTTATGCCCCTCTCCCCAATTTGTTATACCTTTCCTTCATTTTGTAATTTTACTTATTTCTTTTTCTTTTGTCCTTTTATCTAATTATTCAATTCTTACCCTTATTCTTATTCTTCCCCCTCCCAGCTAAGTTTTCAACCTGTTTTATTCATCAGTTTTTGAAGTATCCTTTCTGTGACTTTTTCTAAAGAGGATTTTGTTCTCTAAATCTCTTCATTATTTCTCTTCCCTCTCTGTTCTTGACCTTTATTCTTTAATTCATGACCCTTTGCTTTCTTTAGTTTCTGTAGACCTCATGGAGTTAAAGTTTCTAAGGGGTACCTTTTTTGGCTTCTCTCTTCTAAACAGTATTTCTGTCATTTCATTGCCTTGCAGATTTTGCTTGTCTCCCCCCCCCCCCCCCCCCCCATTGTGACTCACTGTTAGAGATACTAATTTCTGCATGTGATAGAGAAGATATTGTCCCTGGTAGGAATTTTCCTGTATCTCTGATCGTGCAGTTAAGTTTGTTTCCTAATGGAATTTTTTTTCTATATTTGCTATGAAATCTCTCCTGGGCAATGCTCTCTCACTTTTGTGAGGAATTATTTCCCTTTTCCTGTAGGAGGAATAGGGAAAACTGGTCTCTCTCTAAGTACCAAATCCGTTCAGAGTGTACACATTGTAGAATCAACATTTTCTTTCATAGAGCATCTCTCTTACTCTAAGGAAGTGTTTGGTCAGGTTTAACCCTTCCCAGTAGGGAAGGATTCCTCCTCTCCCCCTCCCCCTGCTTTTATTATTTCTTATAGAGCAGTTCTGACCATGCCATTCCCCTATTCAGTTAACTTCAGTGGCTGCCTCTAGGATCAAATAAAAAAGGTGCCATTTGACATTGAAAGTCCTTTATAACCTAGCCCCCTCCTACCTTTTCAGTCTTCTTACAGCTTTTCCCGTGCCACATACTCTTCAATGTAGTAACACTGGCCTCCTGGCTTTTGCACAAACAAGACACACTGCATGTTTGGATTCCAGGCATTTTCTCTGCCTGTCACGCAGGCCTGGATATGCTGTCCTTCCTCATCTTTTCCTGCAGTCTTCCCTGACTTTCTTTAAGTCCCCTAACTAAAATCCCATCTTTTTTTCAGGAAGCCTTTCCAACCCCTCTTAATTTCAGTGCCTCCTCTCTCTTACCTATTTCCTTTTTATCCTGTGCATAAGTCACTTTTTACATATTTGTTTCAATGTTGTCTTCACCATTAGATTATAAGTTCCTTGAAGGCAGCGATTGCCTTTTACTTCTTTTTGTATTCCCAGAGCTCAGCGCAGTGCCTGGCACATAGTAGGTGTTTAATGAATGTTTATTGATCGATTGATAGCAGTCAACAAGAAGGAAAAGTGATGAATAATCTTATTTAGGACAGAGTTTAAGTTTGGATTTGAGTGGGAGTGCATCTATAAGCCATATAGCAATCAGCCAATGAATAAGTATTTTTTTAGATAATTATGCTACTGTTCACAATAAAAATGTTGGAATCAGGGACCTTAAAATTTGATCAGGAGAGATAGCATGTATTTATGTAAGTATAGAAAAAAATAAACACAAGTAACCGAGGGCAGATACTAGCAGTTGGGGGGTAGCATGAAGAAGGTTGATGTAAGAGTTGAATTTTGATGGAAACAGTATTGTGAGAGGAAGAGTATATTGCAAGCATGACAAACAGCCAGTACAGAGGCATGGAGTTATAGGATGGAGTATTGTGTGGTGAAGAGCAGCAAGGCCAGTTTGCTTGTATGGTAATATTTAGAACAGGGAGTTATATGTCATAAGATTAGAAAGGTAGGTTAGCAAGCCATTGGAGTTTATTGAATAGAAGAATGACATAGGCAACACTTCAGGCAGTACATTTCACCAACTGACTGAAGTCTATGGGATCAGACTGGAAGCAAGGAGAACAATTAAGAGGCTTTTGCAGGAGCCCAGGCAAGAGATAATGAAGGGTCTGAGCTAGAGTAGGAGACAAGTGAGTAGAGAGGAGTGGATGGTAAGTGAGTGGACGTGTAAGAGATATTAGGGAGGTAGAAAGAGAAGCTTTGGCAACTGATTTTATCTGAGGTGGGGGGAGCTAAGGAACTGTGAGAAATTAAGAGTAATACTAAGTTTGCAAAGCTGGGTGACCAGAAGGTTAGTGATGCCTTCAAAAATGGGGAAGTTAGAAAGGGGATTTATTAGAAAAGATGGGTAAAAACATTGGCCCAGTTAATTGTTATTTCCATTGACATTCACAGAACAGCTGATTTGGGGTTAGGAAGGGTTGTAGTTATTTATGTTACATTTCTTTTGTGAAATTGGGATTGGATTGTTTCATTTGGTCCCAGACAGCAGAACCAGAAACAGTGGTTAAAAGTTGCAGAGGGGCAGATTGCAGCTTAATACAAGGAAGAACTTAGACAATTTATGTTCCATCTTGAAGTGATGAGTTCTCTTACAGGATATCTTCAAGCATAAATTGGGTGACCTCTTGTTAAAGATAGTACAGAAGGGATTCCTTTACAAGGATGGGTTGAATTTTCTCAAGTATTTTCTAGCTATCACTCCTATGACCTATGACCTCTTTTTTGAGGTTTACTTCAGAAATGTTATGATTCTGATTATGGGCTTTAGAATTATCTTCATTTTCAAATGCTATTTTAAAAAAATTAATATTACCCTGATAAAAGCCAAGAAACGTAGTTTTATCAAGAATCTGACTTTGTTATTACCTGTACAGTCTGTAGCCTAGGAAATGTTAAGAGATTGTCAAATCAACTCATATACTTATTCTGAGCCAGTAGATTTTTTTTACATTGGCCGCAAGAATGTATTGCTCACATGAACCCATCAACTCAACAGACATTTATTAAATTCCTGTTATTTCCCTGGCCTTTTGCTAAGTGTTAGGCTGGGGATACAAAGAAAGTTTGTTTTTTCTTTTTTTAAAGTTCTGCTCACAGTTTAGCAGGGAGATAACATGCAAATAAGTACGTACAAGCAAGATATACACAGGATAAATTGGATGTAATATACAGAGGGAAGGTAACTAAAATTAAGGTGGATCAGGAAATGCTTTTTAAAAGACTGAGACTTCAGCTAAGGCTTGAAGGAAGTTATGAGATCTCGGTTTGCTAAATTCATTGATAGTTAATGGCCACTATATTCTATATTAATAATATTTCATTGTCTAATTTTCTGGTATGTGTTTTTAACAAAACACCAGAAATAGTTGTTTAAAGAAGTTGCATGTCTGATTTTTGTCCTCATACTATTGTCATATAAGTCTCCTTTGGTAAGAGATAATAACAAAGGAAAGCTGTAGCTTTATAATACTCACTATTATAGTAGTTGTGCACTCAGCATTTCTCAAGCACCTGTTATGTGCCAAGCACCATTCTAAGTGTTAGGGATACAGATGGGCCAAAGAAGTACCCCCTCTCAAGGACCTCACAGTCTAACAGAGAAAGCCTTCGAATTATCATTCAGTTTTTGTCTGAATTTTCATTCTTAAGCTCCTGTATCATAAAAATATTATATATGAGAATACTTAATATGCTGCACCCCCATTGTAGTCTCTCCTTTTCCTCCTACATATCAGTGCCCCAAGCACTCTGATTTACTGATTCAGCTTACTTTCAGGTGTAATGAAATTTATGCTGATGTAAAGCTCTTCAGAACCACATACAACTAAGATCCTTGAATAATTGTGTTGTGACTAACTAAGATCCTTGAATAATTGTGTTGTGACTATCTTATGGGCTTGGATATTATTGTTGTGAGAGCAGTATGATGACAGCACTTCCTTGCTTGTGCCTAGAAATTCTGTGTTGTTTCATGCATTCTTCATTTTGAACTTTCCACACATGTTGCTACTCCTAGTAACTACCAGCTTTTGCAGGGACTTCAGGTATTGTATGGAGTACTGCATATATTCCAAAATATGTTTAGTAAAAAACGCTTTCCTTTATTATGTCTGACCATTTAATACTGGTCAAACAAGTTTTGAGGAGTAAAAGTTAGTTTAGGAAATTTTTGTTGAAGAGTGTAACAGTTATAAGATAACAATATTGTTGCCTAGTACTCTAAGAATACAAAGAAATGTAAGTCACTCATTGCTCTTGAAGAATTTTTAGTCACATTGGGAATATACGATAATGTTGGGGAATAGCTCAGCCAAAGATGGGGGGAAGACAGAATCTGTGTTACCTTGAGGAAAGCTTTGAAGTTGGTGGCCAGAGCATCAAGTATAGCCAGAAGAGTTTTAGTGAACTGGTTGAAAAGGGACCAGAAATATTTGAGGAACTACATAGGGCAAGGAGCTAATTTCAATGAATTTAGGGTATATGACAGAGTGATACTTGAGAGAAGGAAACATCAAGTTTTTTGATCCTAGCATAAAGCCACATGATGAGTTTCTAGGTGTGGGCTATGCAGGTAGTTGATGTAAAATGTAATCTAAGATCGGGAAAAACTGACTTCAGTGAATTGGAAGTTCATCAGCATTGGAACTGAAGTTGTTAAGGATGGAAAGAGATAGGATAGAGGGAGAAAATATGAACCAGATGCTAAAAATTATTGAGCAAGGTATAAATAAAAATATGGTGATGTGCTTTTAGAGAGACTGGACATAAAAAGATAGGGAATAAAGAAAAATGTGAGTTAAATTGGATTGAATGATTTGGATCTGGGTTCTCAATCTGATTCTTATTCTGTCTCATTAAATCATGGCAAATGGGTTTAAAGGAGGGAAAGTTCTAAGCAAAATGACTTGGTAGGATGGGGTGATGTCTGGAGGAAAGCAGATTTCTCTATGTAAAGAGGTAAGAAAACCTCTCCCGAGCATGAAAAACAAGTAAACACCCTGCTAAAGGAGACCCAAAAAAATGCTGAAGAAAATAACACCTTGAAAAATAGACTGACTCAATTGGCAAAGGAGGTTCAAGAAGCCAATGAGGAGAAGAATGCTTTCAAAAGCAGAATTAGCCAAATGGAAAAGGAGGTTCAAAAGCTCTCTGAAGAAAATAGTTCTTTCAAAATTAGAATGGAACAGATGGAGGCCAATGACTTCAAGAGAAACCAAGAAATCACAAAACAAAACCAAAAGAATGAAAAAATGGAAGAGAATGTGAAATATCTCATGGGAAAAACAACTGACCTGGAAAATAGATCCAGGAGAGACAATTTAAAAATTATGGGACAACCTGAAAGCCATGATCCAAAAAAGAGCCTAGACATCATCTTTCATGAAATTATCAAGGAAAACTGCCCTGAGATTCTAGAACCAGAGGGCAAAATAAGTATTCAAGGAATCCACAGAACACTGCCTGAAAGAGATCCAAAAAGAGAAACTCCTAGGAACATTGTGGCCAAATTCCAGAGTTCCCAGGTCAAGGAGAAAATATTGCAAGCAGCTAGAAAGAAACAATTCAAGTATTGTGGAAGTACAATCAGGATAACACAAGATCTAGCAGCTTCTACATTAAGGGATCTAAGGGCGTGGAACAGGGTATTCCAGAAGTCAAAGGAACTAGGACTAAAACCAAGAATCACCTACCCAGCAAAACTGAGTATAATACTTCAGGGGAAAAAATGGTCTTTCAATGAAATAGAGGACTTTCAAGCATTCTTGATGAAAAGACCAGAGCTGAAAAGAAAATTTGACTTTCAAACACAAGAATGAAGAGAAGCATGAAAAGGTAAACAGCAAAGAGAAGTCACAAGGGACTTACTAAAGTTGAACTGTTTACATTCCTACATGGAAAGACAATATTTGTAACTCTTGAAACTTTTCAGTATCTGGGTACTGGGTGGGATTACACACACACACACATGCACATGCATACGCACACACATATAGAGACAGAGTTCACAGAGTGAATTGAAGAGGATGGGCTCATATCTTAAAAAAATGAAATCAAGCAGTGAGAGAGAAATATATTGGGAGGAGAAAGGGAGAAATGGAATGTGACAAATTATCTCTCATAAAAGAGGCAAGCAAAAGACTTCGTGGAGGGATAAAGAGGGGAGGTGAGAGAAAAACATGAAGTTTACTTTCATCACCTTCCACTAAAGGAAGGAATAAATTGCACACTCATTTTGGTATGAAAACCTATCTTACAATACAGGAAAGTGGGGGATAAGGGGATAAGCAGGGTGGGGGGGATGATGGAAGGGAGGGCATGGGGAGGAGGGAGCAATTTGAGGTCGACACTCATGGGGAGGGACAGGATCAAAAGAGAGAATAGAAGTAATGGGGGACAGGATAGGATGGAGGGAAATATAGTTAGTCTTATACAACACGACTATTATGGAAGTCATTTGCAAAACTACACAGATTTGGCCTATATTAATTGCTTGCCTTCCAAAGGGAAGGGGTGGGAAGGGAGGGAGGAAAAGAAGTTGGAACTCAAAAGTTTTAGGAGCAACTGCCGAGTACTATTCTTGCCACTAGGAAATAAGAAATACAGGTAAAGGGGTATAGAAAGTTATCTGGCCCTACAGGACAAAAGAGAAGATGGAGACAAGGGCAGAGAGGGATGACAGAAGAGAGAGCAGATTGGTGATAGGGGCAATTAGAATGCTTGGTGTTTTGGGGTGGGGGGAAGGGAAAAAAGGGGAGAAAATTTGGAACCCAAAATTTTGTGAAAATGAATGTTAAAAGTTAAATAAATAAATAAATAAAAATTTAAAGAAAAAAGAAAAGAAAAGAAAACCTCTCCCGGATAAAGGTGAACTAACGGACCATAGAGTTGGTGTTCCATGAGGGACAGTAGAATCATATCCTTAAGGAATATTGCTTGAGTAGAGTGAGGTAGAGATTATTTGAGTGAGTATTGGTGGAAGAAATTATTTGAGGACATGGACTTCTATAACTAATTGGAAATTATTTACAAATACTCTTCAGTATATCAAAGAACAGCATCTCTGAATAGTCCCTTTTAAAGTGAAATTCTTTTTACAGAACTATGTTTTCTCTTCTGGATATCTCAGAATTGGAAACTTCACAGGTGTGCTAGTCCAACCACTCCCTGAACAATAAGGCTCTCTATAACAGTCTCCTCAAGTGGTCATATAGCTTCTCATGAAAGATTTTCAGGGAAGAGGAACCCACAGTTTGCCTCTTTTTTTAATTGTTAGGAAGTTTTTCTCTATATCAACATTAAATTTGCCTCTCAGCAACTTTCCTTCCATTACTTCTAGTTTTGTTTTCTGAGGTTAAACAAATATCTAGTCCCATTGCCACATAAAAACCTTTCAAATAGTTGAAAACAAGTATCGCATCTACTTCTGAATGTTTTTTTTCCAGGTTGAGCATCCCTCATTCCTTCTTCGTTGCTATGGAAATAGTCTTGGTCTCCAGATATAAGTGGAGCTACAATTATATTTATACTTGCTCATAAACTGTGATAATTCTGCTGCAGACATCAGTGAAAGATTGAATGAATTTGTGAATGAATGAAGAAGTCATTTATTAAGCATCTATATACCAACCACTGTTGGTAAACTATATTGCAATTAGTTGACACAGTGGACAACCTACTGAGCCTGAAGTCAGGAAGACCTGAATCCATGTCTGGACTCAGACACTTACCAGCTATGTGACCCTTGGCAAGTCATTTAACCTGTTTGTCTCAGTTTCCTCATCTGTAAAATGGAAGTAATAATAGAATTTACCCCAGGGTTATTGTGAGGATCAAATAAGATACTATTTTGTAAAGCACTTGGCACAGTGTCTGGCACATAGTAGGTGCTATATAAATGTTAGTTATTATTATTACCAATAGAGATAGAAAACTCAGACATTCCTTGCTCTCAAAATGTTCACACTCAAGAGCAATATTGTACATTGATTAACCATGAATAACTTAGCTATTCTTAGCAATACAGTGATCCAAGACAGTTCCAAAGGACTCATGATTAAAAATGCTGTCCTTCTTCAGAAAATGAACTGGTGGAGTCTGAATGCAGATTGAAGCATACTTTTTCACTTAATTTTTTTCATGTTTCTTTTTTTGGGAGGGAGTCTCTTTTCTTTTACATCATAACATTAAAATACGTTTTGCATGATTGTACACGGATAACTTAGCAAATTGCTTATTGTCTCAGAGGGGGGAAGATAAGGAATGAAAGAATTTAGAAATCAGTGAAATGTTAAATGTTAAATTGAATATTAAAATTTGTTTTTATATGTAGTTGGGAAAAAATATTTTTTACAAAAAGAGCTCATATTCTAAATGGCACATGTAGAAGGGTTCTTCTTCAAGGGGAAAGACTGCCTGCATTGTCTGTAATGGCCTTTTTACTCCAGGAAGAATGTAACTGGTTAAGGATAGGGCATCTTGCAATATTTGTGCCTGTTAGACTCTGGTGTCAGATGACATTTGGATAGTAGTGGACTGGAGCTTTCCACAGAGCCACTGGCAGAACATCAAAAATATAGCTTTGAATTGAGCTGTTGAAAGAAGTGAAGGACAGTAAGAGAAGTTTTTATTCCCACTATAATATTTTATGTCCTTTATTTTGCTTTCTTATGTTTTGGTGTTTGTTCTAACTCCTAACATTATTTATTTTATGAACTGCTTTGATTGTGTACAGGGGCAGCTAGTTGGTGCACTGGATAGAATGCGATGCTTGGGGTCAGGAAGACTTATTTTCCTAAGTTCAAATCTGGCCTCAGACACTTACTAGCTGTGTGTCCCTGGGCAAGTCACTTAGCCTTGTTTGCCTCAGTTCCTCATCTGTAGAGTGAGCTGGAGAAGGAAATAGCAAATCACTCCATTTTCTTTGCCAACAAAACCCTCAATGGGGTCATGAAGAGTCAGACACAATTGAACAGGCTGAACCGCCACCACTGCCAAATATTTTGTTGGAGAAAACACCATATGGCAAGAAGAGCACTCATGATACTTGTAGTTAAAAATATGGCTTTGAATCTGGTGTTCCTATTTGCCTAATTTGTGACTCTTTTCCCTTCTTTGAATCTGTTTCTTTGACATTTAATTCTTGCAAAATTGAAATAATAATAATAATACTTGTGCCTCTAGCTGACACAACATGAACAAAACTTTTAAACTATTATAGAAAGGGGAAATTGTTATTAATGACAGCCCCTTAAATCATCAAAATGGTTATAATTTTGCTTAGCCAAGTATTAAGATTTCAGAGAACTTAATTCACAAAAGTTTTGCAAGGAGGAGGATGGAAATATTAATCCCATTTTTATGGCAACAGAAATTAAGGCTCAGCTGGCTAATGACTCTCTCAAGGTCAGGCATCTCAAACATGTCCAGGTGGGGCTACAGTCTATGTTTTCTGACCCTAAATCAAGTGCTCTGCTTACCGTAGTGTTGTTGTAAAAGTTTCTCATACATCAGTCAGGTCGTTAATTAAGCACCTGCTATGTGCGTGGGACTGGGGATGCAAAGAAAAACTTTCAAGGTTCTCATAGTCAAGTGAGGGAAGGGAACACACAAAAGGGTGTATGCGTGTGTGCGTGTGTGACAGAGAGGGGGAGGGGAGCAGCAAGGAGCCGTCAGTATAGCCCTGTTCCTTTAGAATTTTGGTGTTGTTAGTTGAAGCTCAGACAGATAGGAGCTCAGACATCCAGGCTAGTTTGTGTCCACAGGCAATCACAATGTCATGAAACTTATGTAAGTTTATTATGTATGTTTATTACAAGAGCAGTGAACATGCATGTGGAACCCAAAGAGTTCACTATTCATACAGGAGTTTGCATATTTATGACAGCAGAACAAAGGAAGGAGGGGATACCAAGAAGGGTCATGGCATGGGAGGGGGGAAGGCACAGTAAAGATGGGCAAAGCACACAACCCTTCCGGAAGGGGAGGAGTAAGGCTTTGGCCAAAGCTTCATTCTTTTCCCATGGGAACTGCTAGACTGTGAAGATAGAAGGGGCTTACATATCTGCACAAGCAGATTTCCAGGCCTGGCACAAACTGGCTAATCCCAACTGGTGGGTCTTTGTCCTTGGGCTTCTCGCATGCTCTTTGTCCAGTGTTTCTGGAAAATATGGCAACCCAACAGGGAAACTACACTATGTGTCAGCCATATTTATCTATTTTGTTTTGGACTACTTAAAACAACTAGACAGTATAAGGTGAGAATATTGCTTTGGTATAAGAAATGACGCGTTGGTGGACTTGAAAAAATATGGAAAGACTTGGGCTTATGAAGGAAGAAGTTAATCTACCCTCATAGAAACAGATGACAAATAGGTATAGTTTGGTCTCATATAGATGCATATGGATGTATATGTCTGTATATGACTATTATTAATATCTAAATGTATGTAAGTGTATGTACAGGTGTATATGTGTTTATGAATATCTTTGTATATGTCTGTATGTATTATATGTATGCATGTGTATATATATGTGTGTGTGTGTATCCATGCTTAATTGTAGCCTTCTTGGAGGGGAGGGTAAGGAAAGGGGGGAACAAAGTAAAAAGTGTACAGAAGAGAACAAAAGAAAGCTTAAAAGGAAGCAAAGAAAAGATGGAAAGCTCTCAATACAATGTGTAGTATAGATTATCTAGGTTTTCTTGAAATGGAAATTTATTGTTGTGTATTTTGAATCCTTTGTCATGTTCTGTGCACATGGCAATGCTTTTTTTCTTTTCTTATTTTATATTTAAGTTTAAAATAAAAAAAAATTTCAAAGAAAATAATATGACAACTCAGAAGGAGAAGTTCAAGAGGCTTCTTCACAGCCCCTAATACTTGGCATCCCATCAAAGAACAGAGGTGTATATCAGGAAAGAGTTACTAGTGAAGTCCAGGCTCAGCAAGGACTGAGAGGCTAAAGAAGAGAGGGAAAGAATAGCCAAACCCTGGGTCCTCGAGTCAAGACAATCACAGGGGCCTTTAGAGTGACATAGACATAATGTCAATTAACATTTAAAGATTTTCAAAGTGCTTTACATATTTTATTTCATTTGATACTTAGATCAGTCCTGAAGTGGAGGTGCCATTATCACCCCCATTTTATAGATGAAGAAACAGGCTGAGAGAGTTGAAGTGATTTGGCCAGGCTCACACAGTTAGCTATGTACAAGCAAGATATATACAGGATGGAGTGGAAGTAATCATAGAAGGAAGGCACTAGCATTAAGGGCGATTGTGAAAACTTTGTAGAATCTAGAGGGGAGTTTAGCTGGAACTTGAAGGAAATCTGGGAATCCAGGAGATAGAATAGCCAGTAAGAATGCAAATGCAGAAGATACAGAATGTCTTGTGCAAGGAATTACAGGGAGACCAGTGTCATTTGATTGCAGAGTACATAGACATGAGTAAAGTATAAGACTGGAGAAGTAGGAAGGGGCCAGGTCATGAAGGGCTTTAATAAAGGCCAGTTGGAAGATTTTATGTTCATTCCTGGGGAATGATAGGGAATTACCGGTGTTTATTGAATGGAGGAGAGGGTAACAAAAATCAGTTTGACAGCTGAGTGAAAGATACAGTGAGGAGAGACAAGGAGATCAACCAAAATGTTATTGCCGTTGTCTAGGCATTAACCAGTGAGGGCTTGTACCAGAGTGGTATCAGTGTCAGAAGAAAAGGTTGTATGTAAGAGATATTAATAAGCTAGAATTGACTGGCAACAGTTCTGAAGTGCAATCCATCTGAGGGAGACATGGGTAGGAGTGTGTGTGTGAAAGAAAGTGAGGAGTCAAGAATGACACCTAGATTGTGAATCTAGTAAGGAAGGTACTGGGGAGATGGTAGTGCCCTTGACAGTAATAGGAGAATTAGAAAAAGGAGGGTGCTTGGATGGAAATATAATAAGTTTTGTTTTGGACAGACTTAAGGTGTCTGTGGTATATCCAGTTCAGTATACCCAGTAGACAGTTCGAGATGTAAGACAGCTGGATGAGTAGATTTGAGAATTATTAACATAAAGATGATTTTTGAATCTGTGTATTCTGATGAAATCACCAAGTGAAGTTATAGATAGAAGAGAGCAAGACAGAACCCTGTGGGACACCTATGGTTAGTGACATGATCTGGATAAAGATCCAGCAAAGAAGACTGAGGAGAGGTCAGACTAACGGGAGAACCAGGAGAGAAGCTATAGAGGAGAGAGTATCATTGATAAAAGTGTCAGTGTAAGAGACTGTAGGGAAGTTTAAAAAAAGATAAGGTTTGAGAAAAGGTGATTTAAGAGATCATTGGTGATTTTAGAGAGGCAGTTTCAGTAGAATGAGGAGGTCAGAAATCATCCTGTAAAGAATTAATCAGAATCAGAGGAAAGGAAGTAGGGTCCTTATTGTAGTTGGTTTTCTCAGAGAGTTTAAGCACAAATGAGAGGAGAGATACAAGATGATAGCTAGAAGGGATGGACAGGTCAAGTGGGTTTTTTTGAGGATAGGGAAGCCCTAGGCATGTTGTTAAGTAATAAGAGAGCATCTAGTAGTCAGGGAGAGAGAACATTAGTGAAAGACTGGGGATGATAGAAAGGACAATCTGCTAAAGAGGACAAGATGGAATCGGACAGACAGCATTTGCATGTGGAGGGGTTTGCCTTGGCAAGTAGAAGAGCCACTTTTTTCTCTGAGAAAGAGGTGTAGGAGGAGATAGTGGCAGAAGGCATCTAAGTTATGTAAGATGAGGAGGAGGGGAGAAAAGAGAACTCTTAGCAAATGGCCTGAGTTTTTTTCAGTGAAATATGAAGCAGCATTCTTATCTAAGAGAGTGATAGAAGCCGGAACCACGGGTATGTTGCATTTTATAGATCCGCACTTCTAGCAAATTGACAACAGATGGTTTGAAGAATGTGATCAAAAGATACAGAATACTTTTTCCATGAGAAATGTGGGAGTAATAGTTCCCCTGAAACTCACCTGTGTTGAAACATCTCCTTACACTAACATAGTTTCTGTAATATTAAACATTATGAAGCCATGGTTGCTTGGTAGATCTAACTGTACAAACTGATTTAAAATACTCTGATGACTTTAGTAGTGTTTAATATAATTTAATTTGTAGTCAAGTTCACAATAACATGTAACAAAAATAATCACATCAATTGACCTAGAAATCCAATGTAAATATATATGAATACAGTCTCCAAAATCTTCCTTTTAAGTGAGTATTAACCATGTATTCAGAAATATACAAGGATTTGAAGGACAAAGTCTTCTGCAACATAAAGCTATGTCACAATAATTTCATGTTTCAGCTGAGTGGTGGAAAATAGAATGAAAGAACACATTAGTAAACCCCATTCAGGGAGCTAGAAAGTAAAAACAAGCCCATAAGCTTGTTTTCCTCCTGGTTGTGTGTGTGTGTGTGTGTGTGTGTGTGTGTGTGTGTGTGTGTGTGTGTGTTGCATTAATGTCAGTATGCTGAGGATCACTCTTAATACCTTATTAGTAATGTCAAAAACTTGTATTTTTTTTCACAGATTTATTTTTCTGTATTAGTGAATGCTTCTGTATTGGAAGTAATCTTAGCAGAAATTTCCATAAAAATAAATCCATGTTTTCAGCTTCTCCTCTCTTAACTTCTAGGATCTAAGTAACTTTTAATTTTAATAAGCATAATGACCATAGCAGAATTCTGACAAGTATCTTGCGAGCATTCCTTCTAATCAGATTGTTAAATAGTTCAGTGTATCAGTCCTTATAATATACAGAAGTAAAACTCCCTGGCGTACTTTTGTAATATGACCTTGTTATGGAATGGAAGGGTTTCCTGCTCTGCTGTATCCTATATCCAAAGTTTTATTACCTTTTCATCAATGATTACCATTCTACAGCAATGGTAAGGTCATACACTGGCTGCAACCTCCTATCTGTAAACTAAACATTAAACTCACCTTTGTTAACAGTGATGATATACTTGAAGAGATAGGCTTAAGCCACATAAATGACCTCTCTATGCCCTCTGCATGTCTCCTCCTCCATCTCTACCTGTCATTGCAATTGAGGAGTTGCAACTCTCCCCCTCCCCAGCTAGCCCACCTGCCCGTAAGAGGAGCCCACAAATCAAGTAGCTAGGAAAGCTAAGACAAGCCTACCAGACCAGCCACTGTGGCCTCGCCTTTCTACTGTGCCCTGCCCTTGACCTCCTTGTTCAATTTTAAACTCTTTGAGGTCTGGCTTAGGAACTAAACATTCAACCAAAACTTTTCTCCACAGTAGCCATTGAGCTCTTAATGGACAAATCTAATGGGTTTTCTCACTTCTCACCTTTCTTGACCTTTCTGTATCCTTTGAAATTGTTGACATTCTTTTTTCCTGTATAAACTCTCCTCTTAGGTTTGTGTGATACCACTGTCTTCTGGTTCTCCTTTCTATTTCACTCTTCCTCAGTCTGTTTTGCTGAATCTTCCTTCAAGCCATACCCACTAACCACAGATGTCCTTACCCAAGGCTCTGTCTTTCCTTCACCCTCTTTTATTCTCCCTTTATACTGTCACATCACTAAGTAGTGAGTTGGTTGGTCATTGTTTAATCAGAGTTCTTACTTCTTTCAAAGTTGTTTTGCCTTGTTTTGTTGTTCTACTGGTTCTACTCACTTCGTGCCAACTCAGTTCATACTACCCAAAATACTCTGAAAGCTCTTCTTTCATCATTTCTCTTGGCACAGTAATATTCCATTACATTGGTAATTTCTTCATCACCAATTTCATAAAATCCTAGGAATTCAGTTATCATCTCCTTGCGCATAATTCTTAGATCTATAAATACAGTTCAGATCTCTTGAACTGAATGTCTTATGAACAACCGAAACTCAACATGTCCAAAACAGAATTTATTATCTTTTCCCCAAAACCCACATCTTTCCTTTACTTCCCTATTACTGTTAATGGCACCACTATTATCTCTGTCTAACAGCCCTCAGTATCATTCTTTATTCTTCACTCCCATTCTCTATCCCACTCTGTTTTCAGGTTTTCTTGTTTTGATATTCACAACTTCTGTGTATATCCCCTTTTTCTCCATTTATACAACCACCATATTGGAACAGGGTTTTATGATCTCATGTTTTTTCTTTTGACCCCCAAAAAAGAGAATAATTCCAAAGCATCTATAAGCAAAACCTCAAAGGAAAAACAAAGCTTGAGCAAAAATCTAACCAGAATTTCTAGGTAACATGAAGCAAGAGTTTTTAAATGTTTTTATAAATTTAAATTGAGAACTAGACTAGAGGAAAAGAAATGAGAGTTATGAAAGGAAGACTAAGAAAGAAAATTGACAGCTTGGCATGAGAGGTACAAAGCCTTGCAAAGCAAAAAACTCTCTGAAAATTAGAATGGCCCAAATGAAAGATAATGGCTACCTGAGACAACAAGCAATATTAAGATAAAGTCAAAAGACAAGAAAAAAATAGGAGAAAGATGAAATTGAAGCAATAATTAGGAGCTACTTTTTCCAGTTATTTGTCAATAAATCTAATAGCTTAAATGAAATGGATGAATATTTACAAAAATATAAATTGCCCGGATTAGCAGAAGAGGAAATAGACTGCTTAAATAATCTTATCTTAGAAAAATATATTGAATAAGCCATAAATGAGCTCCCTAATTAAAAATCCTCAGAATCAAGTGCATTCACAAGTGAATTCTACCAAATGTTTAAAGAACAATTAATTTCATTACTATATAAACTATTTGGAAAAACATCAAAGGAGTACTATCAAATTCCTTTTATTACAAAAGTATGGTGCTAAATCAGAAAGAGCCAAAACAAACAAAACTATAGACCAGTTTCCCTGGTGAATACCAGAATTTGAAATAAAAAATACTAGCAAGGAGATTACAGCAATGTTTCACAAAGATAATACACAGTGACCAGGTGGGATTTATATAAGAAATGCAAGGTTCAATATTAGGAAAAGTATAAGCATAATTTACCATATCAATGACACAATCAACAAAACCATATGATTATCTCAATGGAAGCAGAAGAAACTTTTCACAAAGTTCAACACTCATCCCTGTTAAAAACACCAAAAAGCATAGGGATAAATGGAGCTTTCCTTAAAATGACAAGTAATATCCAACTTAAACTGTCAGCAAGCATTATCTATAACAGAGATAAGCTAGAATCCTTCTCAGTAAGATCAAGAATGAAACAAGGATGCCCATTATGATCACTGTTTTCAGTATGGTACTAGAAATGCTAGCTGTTAGCAATAAGAGAAGAAAAAAGAATTTGAAAGAATTAAGACTACGCAGTAAGGAAACAGAACTATTACTCTTTGCAGACAGTGTGATGGTGTATCAATCAGCCTATCAAAAATTATTTCATAGACTTAGAAAAAATAAGAAAATTCATTTGGAAGAACAAAAGGTCAAGAATATCAAGGAGATTAATGAAAAAAAATGTGAAGGAAGGTAGTCTAACAATACCAGATCTCAAACTGTGTTACAAGGCAATAATCATTAAAACAATCTGATATTGGCTAAGAAAAACAATGGTGGAATAGATTAGGTACACATTGCATAGTAGGAAATGACCTTAGTAATCTAGTGTTTGACAAACTCAAGGATCTAAGATTTTGGGACAGGGAATCACTATTTGACAAAAATTGCTGGGGAAACTAGAAAACAGTTTGGCAGAAGCTTGGTGTAGACCAACATCTCACACTGTATACCAAGATTAGGTCAAAATGGCTTCATAGTTTAGACGTAAAGGGTGATATCATAAGCAGTTTAGAGGAGCATGGAAAGTTTTATTTGTCAGATCTATGGATAATGGAAGAATTTATGACCAAACGAGGTAGAGAGCATTACAGGATGTAAAATGGATAATTTTGATTACGTTGAATTTTAAAGGTTTTATGCAAACAAAACCAATTCATCCAGATTAAAAGGAAAGTAGGGAACTTGGGGAAGAATTTTATAGCAAATTTCTCAGATAAAGGCCTCATTTCTCAAATAGATAGAAAACTGGGTCAAATGAAGAAATCAAAGCCATTTATAGTCATATTAAAAATGCTCTAAATCACTTGATTAAACAATTTCAGTTGAAAAAATTCTGAGATACCCTTTCAGATTGGCTAATTATGACACAAAAAGAAAATGACAAATGTTGAAGGTGATGTGGGAAAACTGAACACTAATGCATTGTTGGTGAAATTGTGAACTGATCCAAACATTTTGGAGGACAATTTGGAACTATGCTCAAAATGCTATAAAGCTATGCATACCTTTTGACCCAGCAACAGCACTACTAGGTCTATAACCTGAAGAGATAAAAGAAAAAGGTACAAATGTATGAAAAATATACAAAAATATTTATAACATCTCTTTTTGTAGTGGCTCAGAATTGGAAATTAAGGGAATGCCCTTCAGGTAGGGTATGGCTAAACAAATTGTGGTAGATGATGATGATGGAATACTACCGTGCTGTGAGAAATGATGAGCAAAGATGCTTTCTTGACTTACATGAACTGATACAAAGTGAAGTGTGCAAAACTAAGAGAATATCATAGTAACAGCAATATTTTATCATAATCAACCGTGAATAACTTAGCTATTCTTAGTAATACAGTGATCCAAGACAGTTGTGAAGGACTCATGATGAAAAGTCTGTCCACCTCAAGTGAAAGAGCTGATGGAGTCTAAATGCATATGGAAGCATACTTTTTTTTACGTTTACGTTTTTTCTTGTTTTTGCTTTTTTATTTTTTGAGTCTGTGGTTTTTCCCCCCACATTTATTTTGTTTTTAATTTATGTAATAAAAGAAGCATTTCCTTAAAATAGTATAGTAAAAAAGAAGATTGCGCATGAAACTGCAAATCTATTATGTATAACTTGCTCTCCTTTTAAATATATAATAAAGTTATTACATACATTTCTTTGTTTTCCTTCCTGCCCCCTCCCTAGATAAATACATACATATATACACACATACATACATATATATGTAAAATTATTCTATACAAACTTCTGTTTATCACTTCTTTCTCTGGATGCAGATAATATCTTCATATTTCCTTTATAGTTATTCTGGATATTTACAATAGTCAAAATGACTTATTTGCTCAATGTCAGTCTTAAAATAATATTTGTTATTGTATACAACGATCTCTTGGCTCTGCTCATTTCACTCTTCATTATTTTGTGTAAATTGTACATTTGAAAGGATTGGTATATATGGATTTTTCCTTAAATTGATAGAAGGCATTTATCTAAAACCACCAGCAAGCATTATTTGCTATGGAGATAAACTAGAAACCTTCCCAGTAAGATCAGATGTGAAACTCGAGTGCCTACTGCCACCAATACTATTCAGTGTTGTATTGGAAATTCTAGCAATAGCAGTAAGATTAGAAGAAAGAAATAGAAGGAATCAGAATAGGAAATGAGGTATAAAACTATCTCTTTTTGTAGGTGATATGATGATATATACTTGGAAAATCCCAAAGACTCAACTTAAAAGTTAGTAAAGTAGCAGGATATTAAGTAAATCCATATAAATGATCAGTATTCCTATGTATCACAAACAAAACCCTGCAAGAAGAGTTGGTAAAAGATACTTCATTTAAAATAACTCTACAGAGTATAAAACCCCTGGGAGTACACTTGCCAAAACAAACCCAGGAACTATATAAACAAAATTATACAAATAAATCGAGAAATATTAATTGTTCGTGGGTAGGCATGAATGACAATTTTATATATTGAAGGCCTTCTCAATTAAAATACCAAAAATCATTTTACTGAAGAACAAAAAGTCAAGAATATCGGAGGAACTAATGAAAAAAATGTAAAGGAAGGACGTCTAGCAGTACCAGATCTTAAACTATATTATGAGGCAGTAATTAAAGCTATCTGGTAATGGCTAAGAAATAGGAAGGTAGACCAGTGCTTTTTCTTTTGGAAAATGGCTAATATGGAAACGTTTTACATGTCTTCACCATGTATAATCTATAGTTGTTTGCCTTCTCAAGGAAGGAGGAAGAGAGAGAATTTGTAATTGAGGAAAAATTAAATTAAAAATATTTTTTCTCATGCAAAAAACAACTAACCTGAAAGACAAATTGAGGAGAAAGAATTTAAAACTCATTGTACTTATTACCTGAAAGCCTAGACATCATATTTCAAGAAAACTTAAAAAGGAAACAGCAGATATCTTCAAACCAGAGGGAAAAGTGGAAATATAAAAAAATCTTCCTTTCAAAGGAAACCTTAGCATAAGGCTTTGTGACATTTAGTGACACTTGGATTATTTTTTGTGCACCGTTTTGGAGTTACTCTTATGACTGTTCTCATGGGAGTTCTGTGTTGGGATAAAAGGAGTGTCCTGTCTCTAGAGGTTTTTGATATAGCTGGATCTATAGTCGTTGAGTAACTGGAAAAATAATCAAATCAAATCTAGATATTGTCTGCCTGCTATATTTTGATTGGGCCCATAGGTTGTAGTCCAGGAGTGTTGTACCATGCCCAACCCAAATCTAGAATTGTTTCTGGCTTGCACTGATTTAGGTTTGTTTGCAATATATAGTGTAGGCAAGGCGTATGTCACTCAGCTGCCCATTAAACACATAAACCTCATTGTGAGATTGTACCTAAATTAAGATATATTCCATTTTTGTTTGGAGGTTCGGAAGCCAGATCCCAACTGGGTTGGAAAGCAGTGAGTACCAGGGCATCTTTTTCAAGCATTATTTGATACTAAGATCAGTCAGTTCACATTCTTAGGATTGTATTTAGTATCTTGAAAATGGAATCGGGAAAATAGGCTACAGTGGAATTGTAAAAAAGTCATCCTGTTCACTCTCCCTTGAGGGGCAGACCTAGGGTGATTGGCGCCTCAAGCAAGAGCTTCACTCTTGGCACCTTTATGTTTCTTGTCATTGAATTTTAAAGAATGCCTTACCAGCAATATTACATTAAATTCCTGGCTTATCTTTTTCAGTTATGGACTTGTAATGTACTTCATCTCCTATAGCATAAGGATTTTACAGTCCCCCAAGTTATTTCCCTGTGCTGGAGGAGGCCTGTCTTCCAGGAGCTGGCTTTATCACTTAGCCAGTTCTCTTTGGTGCTAATTGTCTAGTTTGTTTGGACAGTGGATTCTCTCATATAGGATTATCAAAATCCTTTCTCTCAAAAACAAAAATCATTGTCGTGTGTACCTTCATTTTTCAGCTTTGCTTCCTCTCTTTCTTTTCCTTAACTGCAACACCTTTCTGCCTTGCATCTAAGTAGACATTTAAATGAATTATCACTTTTGGGGGACATATATTAGACTATAATTCTAATATTTTCATTTGTGATTGTTATTCAGCTAAAGATTTTCGTTCTAATATGAGTGTAGACCTGACTTTTCTTATCTAAACTTTGTATCTTAACTGTTGAAGAGCACAGTGCTCTCTTGGTACATATGAAGTATTAAATGTCTTGTTAAGTGAACACATTGTCTCTGCTCTATATTCTGACCATTTTATCACAATAGAAGGGAAACACAAGAAATCATGATAGACTTAGAAGATGTAGCTTCAGATCTTAGATATGTCACTAATTACAGTATGTTCTGAATCAAGTTTCACTCAATCCTAACTGAGCCTTCATTTCCTTGTCCCTATGATGGGTTAATAATATTTGTGCTACTTTTCTCCTAGGGCTTTTTGTGATAATCAAATGAGATAATGTATGTAAAACACTTGATAAATCTTCCAGCATAATATGTATCAGATACAATTATTGTGTCAAAATGAACTTGCTGTACAATAGTATGTTATCACATGGCTTGTTACAGGGATATGTATGTAGGAGATACCTCGTACATGCTTGTGACCGGAGAGATGAATGAATCAGCCTTCCAGATTATCTGAGGAGGAATATGGGTTTCCATGTGAGGCCAAACTAAATGACTCTGAGCAGTGTGTGAAAAACTTAAGGAACTGGAGAGCTGAGAACACTTCAGTGGGGCTTGTCTTTTTCAGGCCACACATCCTCAGTCTTTCAGTTTCTTCCTGTCCGGCATATCCTGATCCTGAACCCAGATTTGTTTGTCAGTGTCCTTCCTGAAATGGGACACAGAGTGTTCATTACTTTCCACGTGAACTTAGGTGGTCTGGATGTTGGGTGAAATAATTCTGAGTTGGTTTTCTGAATGAAAGAAAAGAAGGTAATATTATTTATGATGTCTTCTCTTTTCTCCTTGGGCAGGACAAAGAGGTTGTTTAAGTAGGCTAAGTAGATAGTGATTTTAGACTAATATGTGAATAGAACACACAAGGTCATTGGTGATCAAGACCTTTTATGCTTGGCTGACATTGAGGCTGTAATATAATAAAATAAATAAAAAAGTTTGATCTAGCACACCCAGATGCACTAGTAACATAACACTGAGGTGTATTCTGGAACAGGGGAGGTCATTTTTTAATGGCGTTAAGGGAGAGCAGGATTGAAGAAATCACCTAACTGTATTGGTGGCCTGAGAGTTCCCTAAGTAAGCAAGCAATCATCTGTTAAATAATAGATGTACTATGTGCTCGGTTCTGGTGATACAAAGACAAAAACAAAATAGTCCTTGCCCTCAAGGATGTATTCTAAAAGGGAAGGCAGCATGGGGTGGTTGCATGTATATAAAGTAAAGAAAACACATATGTAGGTACATACACATAAAGCATATATGTGTAACCTTGAAGGGGAAGCCACTAGCAGCTAGGGACACTGTGAAAGGCCTCCTCCAGAAGCTGGTACTTGAGCTGAGTCTTAAAGGAAATAAGGAGTTCCAAGAGATGGAAGTGAGGAGGGAGAGCATTCTAGGCTTTGGGGAAGAGCCAGTGCAAAGGCATGGACATGTATGATCTAGTATAATGTGTAAGTAACATCAAGGAGAACCTTATGGTTGAACTATATGATGAGTAGATGGAAATGCAAAAGATAAAAAGGGACCTGGCTATGAAGAGCTTTAAATACCAAAAAGAAGAGTTCATATTTGTCTAGAGAGAACAGAAAACCAGTTGAGTTTATTGAGTGTGTGTGTGTGTGTGTGTGTGTGTGTGTGTGTGTGTGTGTGTTTTCAGGGGGAGTGACATATTTAGACTGATACTTTGCAACCCATGTGGAGGATGAATTTGAGAGGGAAGAGGTATGACAGAGAGAAGTCAGTTAAGAAGCTATCGGAATAGTCTAAGCAAGAGGTGTTGAGACCCTGAATAGGGTGGTGGGAGACTGTGGTTTTAGAAAGGGGGGTTGGCAATTGATTAGATGAAGAGTGAGGTGTCAAGGATCATACTAAGATTAGGAACCTATGTGACTAGAAAACTGTGGATGCCCTTAACATTAAGTAATAAGTTCATTAGAGGAGAAAGTTTGTGAAGGGAAAGATAGTGACTTCTGTTTTGGACATTGAGATGCTTATGGGATATTCAGTTCTGAATGTCAAAGTTTGTTGATGATGTGATACTGGAGATCAGGAGAGTCCAGAGCTAGACATATAAAAATAGATGGAGATATATAGATGGATAGACGGAGGTATATCTGGGAGTCTTCTGCATAAAAATGATAATATATATCCCCAACTAAATCAATGTCATTGAAGGCAAAAGTTATACCTCTGTATAATAACCCTATTACCTCATACAATGTCTTATTCAAGGTGGATGCTCACTGTTTATTATTGATTATGATCCCTTTCTACTCTAAAAAATTATATCACTTCCATAGCTTAAGACAGCACTGTGGAGCCTTGGGATATCTTCATAGTCTTTGCAGTGATCAGTGGTGTGAACTCACATAATTTTTGAGCTTAGGTTGCTGCTACTTTGAATTACTTATAGAAAATGAATAACATAAATTCAGTTTTTATGTAATGGTAATAGTATTTGCTGCTTTACAAGGATGATGAAGAATGAATGATTTAAAATGATGTAAAGGACTTTCAGTACCTAAGAACAAATACTTTAAAAGCATGGAAAACATTACTCTATGAAGAATAAAGACTTACATAATACTTTGAGATCAGATAAAAGTCAGTATGACTTAATATATTTTTACAAGAACATCATCATTTTATAAGACTTAATTAAATGTCTTACAGATATTCTTTCAGCCAGAAACATATTAATGTGAGTTTCCTTTTGCTTCGTGGTCATACATAATAAATGTTTGTTGAATTAAATTGTATTTATACATCCTATTGAGGACTCAGATTGACATGCTTTGTGATTTTATATATTTCTTTGTGCAGCTGGTTCCTTCTGTAAGCTCCAGCTGCTCTGTGGGGTTATTTTGGCAGCTGTTGGTTGCCAGTTGTCCCTTATTCAAGGTATGTCTAGATTGGCAGTAGATACACCAATCAGGAAATGCCAGAGCATGTAGTAGGGCAAATGTTTGTGCTTAAGAAAGCTCAAAGCCAAACAGCAGAAGTCACTAACGTTCAAAGCAAATCTGTGCAAGCAGAGTAGTAACCACCGTGTGAATGTATCTATCCTCTAGGTGACCGTTTCTTGAGTACCTTCTTTACCTTTTGTTATCATTCTCTTTTCAGTGTTTCCTCCTGTTTTGTTACATTGAAAACTAGTCTCTGAAACTTTTTTTTTCTCTTTTCTCTTAAAGACCAGCCTTAACCCCAAATCATTCTGGCTCTCCAAATCACTCTAGCTCTCTTTGAATGGCCAATAATGGGGGGGGGGGAGGTGCAAGCCTTACTTGGTCATTATTAGGGCCAAGATTCACTCCAAATAAATGTAAATAGCAATTGTTTCTGTTGTGGCAGGAAACCCTGAAGGTCTTCCCCTCCTGGATCTATTTATTTTAAGATGCCATTCTTTGCCTCATTTTTCATTAAGCCTTAATCTATGAATAGTCATTGCCTCAAACTGAGACCTGTTAAAAACCTTAGCTTGCAAAGGCCCAGAGTCCCCCAAGTGATGCATTTTCCTGCCATGATGCTGGTATACTGTCCAGGTTTCATAGGCATGCAGTTATGAGGTCAGCACAATGGCTCTGTAGATCTTCAGTTTGATAATCAGTCTAATATATCTTCTCTCCTTCACTTTTCCTTTGGAGCCTCCCAGACAGTGAGTTAGCTCTGGCAGTGTTGTATCACCTTCATTATCAGTATGTAATTCCCAGAAAGTGATTGCCATGTTAATATCCACAGTATTCAAAATTTATTCATTTTCTGTAATCAATGGTTCTACAGATGGATGATGTGCTGCTGACTGGTAGAGAACTTTTGTTTTCTTGGAGTTAATTGTTAGACCAAAATTAACCCAAGTAGCAGAGAATCGATTAGTACTTTGTGGCATCTCAGCTTCAGAGGCTGCATTGAGTGCACAATCATGTGCAAACAAAAAAATCATGCAGCAACTTGCTCTCCACTTTAACCTTGGCTTTTAGCCTTTTCAGGTTAAATAATTCACCATCAGTGTGGTAGCTGATCTTGATCTTCATTCTCATGGAACATGTCTGACAATATTGGTGAAAGCATCATGCTGGGAAAAAAAAAAAGAGCCAGCACACAGCCTTACTTCACTCCCTTAGTGACTGGAAAAGTGCAAGAGCATCGTCCATTATCCAAAGCCTGTGCAAGCCTGCCGTTGTGAAACTGACATATGATACTGATGAATTTTCTGGACAACCAAATTTTGACATAATTTTCCATAAGCCCCTGTGACTGACAGTGTCAAAGGCCTTGGTCAGATCAGGCAGTGCCCCTGGCATTTCTCCTGGAATTGTTGGGCAGCAAACACCATATCAACCATTCCTCAGCCCTTTCTGAAGCTACACTGGCTCTCAGGTAGATGACTTATCTTCCAGGTGAAAAAGCAACAGAGTCGGGAAGAGTTATAGCTATTAAAAGCATTTTGGGAGATCAAGCTGGAGAGAATTGTGTACATAATTGTGTATACTGCTTGTGATATACAAGCAATATCTCTGAACTCCTTTGAAGATCTCTTATCTTTAATAATTGAGGATTTGGGTGTCTGGTCCTCGCTATAGAAATCAGACCTTGTAATCCTAGTTTTCAAATTTCAGGTAATTAGACTAATCAAAGGCTTGGAAGTGAAAGAGCATCCTGCCCTTCTTTCTTAGGGCTTTACGTTTATCAACATTTATCAGACATTTGTTATATGATCTGGGAAAAATTCAAAGATTAAGCAAGACATAATCAATGCCCTTTCAATAGAGGAATGTTGTACCATAAGTCAAGTCAGCAACTATTTATTACGTGCTTACTTAATGTTTATAGTGCCACCCACTGTGCCAAGCACTAGAAGTACAAATAAAAGGGGGAAAAAAGCCTCTGCCCTCAAAATTATGGTGGTAAAGTTCAGAGAATCAGAAATGGAGTTAGGAGAGAAGTGAAGGGCAGCAGGACTGGGCCCTTCCTCAAAATGGTAGCCCTGGGAGAAACTCATCAGTAGGAATAGTGAACTGTGGGGGTAGAGAGATTTTCCAGGATGAGAAGACCTATCATGTGCTATTGGTCCATGGCATCATAACTCTGGTCATACTATTCCCATTTAGTAATGCTCTATTCTGCCCACCAGGATCCATGCCTAGATACCAAGAATGAACTAAAAGGGACCTTAGGGCTCAACTAGTCCTGGGGTTTGTGAATTTACCATTTGCCTGTTTAATATTTTGATAACTGTATGATATCAGTAAGTACATGAGAGAAGAGAACACTCCTGAGAGAGAAGGTATTATTAACTGGAAGGGAAGAGATAGCATTTAAGCTGAGCTGTAAAGGATAACTAGGATGTCAAGAGCAGATAATGAGAATGGAACTCCAGGTAGAAGGAGAAACTTGTCATGGTGAATGGCCTCCAGTTTTTCAGAGAGGACGAGGTAGTGTAGGAGGCTAGTAAAAAGAAAAGGAAGTTTGAAACAGCCACTGTGGGGAGTGTAATAGAGGATCAATTGGGGAACAGCAGCAACAGCAAAAAGGCTTGAATTGACTTCACAGTTAGAAGGACTCTTCAGAGATCATCAAGTTCAGTCCAAACTTAACCCTTTATCCAGTCAAGTCAGGAAGTCAGTAAGCATTTATTAAGTGCTTACTATGCATCAGCACTATGCTCAATGCTAAGATACAACATGTAAGCAAAAAGGTGGTACTTACCCTCAAGGAGTGTACATTCTAATGGGGGGCTAGACAGTACATAAAAGGAAGCTGAAAATCAAGGAGTAAGAGTGAAGGTGTTGAGGTCATGTTGGAGAGAGAAGTGAGTGAATCCTAGAGAGCAATGGAGTGAATATGGTTGGACTGGACTCTTCCTGAAAATGAGGTTTCAGGAGAAACTGATTGGTCAGAAGAAGGAGCCACAGGAATGGAGGTATCTTAGGAGGGAAGAAGGCTTGAGGGAAAGAGTGAGAGTAAATCATTCAGTTTCTATTTGAAGATATTTAGTAATAATTAACTTAGAAGCAACCTATTCAATTTTAAATTAGCTCTACTTTTTGGAAAATGTTCTTTATATTGAACCAAAATCTTTGTTTCTATAATTTTCATCCAGTATGCCTGTTTCTGTTTCTTGGAACTAGAAACAGTCTCACCTTCGTTTCAAATGATAACCCTTCAAAAAGTTGAAAATGGCTTTCTATACCTCATACAATTTTTCTTCTCTTACTAACACGTAACCTTCTTGAGGACACAGACTTTTTTATTTCGTCATTATCAATAGTAAGTACTTGCCATCTACAAAGCTTTGTGTTGAGTGCTATAGATAAAAAGAAAGGTAAAAACACGGGCCTTGCTCACAAGGTGCTACCATTCTTTTGATGGAGACATGTAAATAACTTCACATACAAGATAAAGAGTTGGGGGGAGGAAGGCAGGAAAGGCCCTTTGAAGAAGGTGGGATTTGAGGTAAGAGCCAGGAAAGCAAGGAGTCAGAAATGAGGAAGGGATGGATTCCAGGCATGGGATACATACACTGCAAATAGAAATAGTATATGGAGTTTTGAGTACAAAGAATAACAAGCTAGTCAGCATAGTTGGATCATAGAATGCATAAAGGAGAATAAATTGTAAGAAGATTGGAAAGGTAGAAAGGGTTCAGGTTGAGAGGCTTTAAATGTCAGATGGAGGCTTTTATATTTTTTTATAATGGACATAATGGTAGTTGTTGAATGGTATTGGGATAGAGTCAGGACTTAGGTGCTAAGGAGAGAATTTAAGTTCTGTTCACTTTGAAATTAAAGTTCATCAGTTTCTGATGTTGGATCATTTCATTTTGGAGGTTAGAACTTTCTTCTCTGGGTCTTCAGTAGCTTTGACTGCAATACCTGAACAAAGTAATTTCCAGGCCAACATCCCTTTGGGTGATGGGGGTAGAATTGGGGGAGGTGTTTCCCAGGATGATGGCTGCAGGGTTGGGCTGAAGGCAGGATTGTACTGCCCTCCCAGAACTTTAGGGTTTATTTCCACTTTGGTCACAGTTGGTCAGCAGTTGGTATTGGTGTTGGTGAGGAAAATAAGCCTTTTCTCCATAATGATTGCTCCCCTCACTGATGGCTGCAGGGCCAGTGATCTGGATGTTACTTCTCTTCCCAGAACTCTTTGGTTCAGAGACTTGGGCTGTCTCCTTTGGGATCTGATGAAGGGGAGACCTTGGTCAAGGAGGTGGCAGTGCTTTGACTTCCCTGGCACATGCTTACTCCTCTTTTTTTCTCAGGGTATCTTTCTTTTTTTATTACCTAACAGACATTCTCTTCTTTTTGTTTCCATTTCTAGGCTAGAATGGGTGGAAATCATCGAGCCTCGAACACGAGAGCGCATGTATGCCAATCTTATCACAGGCGAATGTGTATGGGATCCACCTGCTGGTGTACGGATTAAGCGTACCAATGAGAACCAGTGGTGGGAACTCTTTGACCCAAACACATCTCGTTTCTACTATTATAATGCTACCACTCAGCGAACTGTATGGCACCGGCCCCAAAACTGTGACATCATCCCTCTTGCCAAGCTTCAGACCTTGAAGCAGAATACAGAATCCCCAAGGGCCTCAACAGAGAATAGTCCCGGACGAAGTAGCAATGTCAGTCGAGAGGGCAGCACCAGCTCTTCCTTGGAACAAGAGCTAGAAGCTAATGAGAAGGCTCAGGAGCAACAGGCCCGAGCTAATCGACAGTCAACTCAATTTACTACAGTAAAAGAAGAGAATGAGAGGTAAGGTGGTAAGAGCAGACATGAATCAAATGTAGGCCAGTAGAAGGTGGCAGTAGTCTGTCTTCTTTCGCAGCTAACAGACCTTTTTAGGAGGGTCTTCTAGCATTTGTGTTGGCAGAGAATGAGACAGCCTGTGATGACTGCTCGTAGAATGCCTCCAAGCTGTTTCCCCTTTTGCTCCTATTTGGTATAAGACACTTATGTTAAGGGAAGTGGAAGATTAAGTTTCTTCTGGGCCACTTTTATGGTTTTCCTGGGTTTTTTTTGCTTTTTTTAAAAAAATATTTTTAGTTCATTAAATATTTCCCAATTGCATGTAAAAAAATTAACATTTGTTTTTTAAAATTTTGAGTTCCAAATTCTCTCCCTCCATCCTGCCCCTCACCTACCTCGTTTGAAGGCAAGCAATATGATGTTGATTATACATGTGAAGTTTTACAAAACATGTATCCATATTACTTGCTCTTCATTCTTGAGGTAATTTCCCTACCTGCAAGTATGTTCCCATGTAAAAAATGTTGGGAGAAAGAAGGAGAAGATGGTTAACTGTTTTCAGTTATTTGAAGGGCTTTCATGGGTCAGACAGATGAAGCTTGTTCTTGGCGTCTGAGGAAGCAGTAGGTGGAAAATGCAGAGTCCATTTTATTTCAATGTGAGAAAAGACTCTCTCTGAAAGTTGTCCAAAAGTAAAATGGGCTTATCTTCACTTTGGAAGCCTTTCAACATCCTCCTTAAAAAAGACAACCTCCTTGTAAGAAATACGTAAGTATGAGTTAGAGTACATATCCTCTGAAGTTCTTTGAAGCCTTGAGAGTCATTGAGATTGAGAAGCTGATCATTGTTTTCATAGTGTCCAATGTTCTGTTGTTTTCCCCAGAAACTTTTTATCTCTCTGTGCTTGGCTTCTCAGTTGTAAACTGGGTATTGGTGATCATGGAGTCACAGAGGTGTGTGTAATACACTTTGAAGATAAAGCGTCTGTAGCATGTTATTGTTAAGTTAAATTCTACTGGCCTCAGCCTGCCTTTGCTTCTCAGAAGCCTCCAGTGGCTTATACTTGTAGAGTAAGAGTTCTGGACTGACCTTTGTTGTGACTACTTTTTCTAGATTTCCATAGAAAGCTGAAGAAAGCTAGAGTTAAGTCTGAGGGAAGACTGTAGGTATATAACTTGGAGACAAGGAGTTCCCAATAAAGAACAAAATGAAGGCCCTCTCCCCCCATACTCCAACTAGGTACGGGCTTTATGTGGATCTCCCTCTGCATAATCTACCTACCAACCTTATCTTCAGGCATGGCTTAAGTACCTCTGAGGCCCAGCTGAAAAGCTTGGAGATCAGTAGTGAAAGAATCTCCAAGTAGCTGCTCCAGAAGTCACAGTGTTTTGGTCTGTGACTTGTCATTCAGCAAGGGATCCTTCCAGAACCTTGTCAAAGGTCTTGGAAAACCCAAGAAGCTCTGATTAAGCTAAACTCTCCATATGTGCAGCTGACACCCACTTGGTGAGAGGATCAGTGACTGCTCATTGTGGGTTAAGTTACTCATGTGACTCTAGAGAAAGGCCAAAAGGCAACAGAAAACAAATGAGAGTCAGCATGAGGGAGCTGGCCCCTGTCAGCTGCCTCTTTCTCTCTGTCCTTACATGGAAATTCCATCTGAGAAACCCTGCCTTTGCACACAGCTGGAGAGCTGTTGGTTTTGTAGTTGATATTACTCTCTGAACTTTCAGCTGGCAGGCTGCAATCTTTGTTTCTGCTATTGATGTAGCTAACCAACCCCTCCTAGTCATGTCATTGGCTGCATTCCTTTCAGTCTTATATCAAAAATATAATGTGACAAGTGGCCTGGGGCAGCTGTCCATTTTGATGTTTTGTTAGGGGGAAGGGAAGCAGTGTGGTGTATGGTGGAGGAAACAGTAGACTGGGAATCAAGAGACCTGGGATATGTGACCCGGAGTAAGTGATTACTTAACTAGAACTGAAAGAGCCTTAGATACCATCCAGTTAATCCTCTCCACTACATTTTACAGGTGAGGAAACTGAGGCCCAGATTGAAGAGAGAAAGGAATTTTCCCCAGGTCACACCAATTTTTTGTGCAGGCTAGAAAACAAACCTAGGTTTCTTAACTCCCTGCCTAAGAGTGTTTCCACCTTAGTTTCCTTATCTATAGAAAAATGCTTCTTCAATTTGATTCAATAAATATTTTGTTAGATGTCTGTTATCTGCAAGACATTGTTCTAGATGCTGTGTATATAAAGGAAAATTAAGCATCCATGTCCTCAAGGAGCTTACATTTTCTGGGGGGGGTTAGAGGGCTCCAGCATGTACATTGATAAATACTAAGTATAAAGTTATAGAAAATAATTGTTAAAAATTATTGATATATTTTTTCTTTAACTGTAATTTCCATATAAGCCTTCTCCTACCCCAAACCAGAGTATACCCTTATAAAAGAATTAAAAAGAAGGATGGAGGGGAGAGAAAGGGGAAGATGAACTTAGTAATACTAACTAACACATTGATCAAATTTAACAGTATATGCAGTGCTCCACAACCATATATCCCTCCTTTTGAACGAAGGAAGGGAATTTCATTTTCTCATCTCTTCTTTGGGGACTAGTTTATATATAAAGAATTTCAAGAACATTGACAACTAAGGGGGTTAGGAAAGGCCTTGTGAATAGTAATTACAAAGTTGATGGAGGTATGAATTAGTCCCACCATTTTGAAAAGCAATTTGGAAAGTTAAGAAAATGACTACAATTCCCATACCTTTTCACCCAGGTATCGTACTCCTAGGCATTTACCTCAAGAAGGTCAAAAGATATAAAGAAAGGCTCCCATATATACAAAAATGCCTCAAACAATACTTTGGTGGTAGCAAAGAACTAGAAAAAAATACAGATTTTCATTGACTGATAATAGTTAAGTAATGGTACAATATATAAATGCAATTGACTCTCTGGGACAAAAAATTAGTGTACGGACAACATACTTTTAATTTAATCTGCATTATTAGCATTTCTCCATCACTTTCTTCAGTCTAGACAATGGACAAAACAGTAAATCAGTCCCTGATGTGTAGTATTTACTTTTTTCAGAGTGTATAGACATACCCTGAAAATAGAACAGTCAGCTTTTATGAGCTGATATGAGCCAGCTTAAGCATACGACTAATAGAATATTGTTATGCCATAAGAAATGTTGAATATTAAGAGTTAAGAATACAAAAAGACTTAATTTAACTGTTGGCAAATAGAAGTAAGCAGAATTGGGAAACCAGTCTTACACATGACTACAAGATAGATAGTAGATTATCCTAACCAACTTAAGTTTACAACTGCAGTTCAGCAAATGATTACAAGGTAGATAGATGGTCACAACTCACTTAAAGTTATAACCACATAAATAGAAACAATAACAAAATAAAATGAAAATGAATGCTGTGTAATTATAATGATGAAGCTTGGTCCTGAAGAAGATTTTAGAAAACGCATATTCTTCTCTTTTTTAAGGAGGTAGATGACTGGTTGTCAAACGTTGCATATTCTATCAGACCGAGTCAGCAAAGGAGACTGAGAAGAATTGGTCAGATAAGAGGAGAGTAAGGAGAGAGAAATGTCACTGAAATCCAAAGAGGAAGAAGTAACCAAGAGGAGAGAGAGAATGTAATCAACTATGTCAAATATGGCAGATATAGAAAAGGGATTGGTACCATTTTTTATGTTATGAACTCATTCAGCAGTCTGGTGATGCCTATTGATTCCTCAAAATAATGTTTTTAAGTGAATAAAATACATAGGATTACTAAGGAAACCACTTACATTGAAATATAGTTATTAAAATATATATCCCCAGAGAATCAACTAAAAAACTAGTAGGAAGAATGAATAACTTAAATAAAATCACAGGACATAAATAAACCTACATAAATCATCAGCATTTATACATACCACCAACAAAACCAAGCAGGAAGAGAGAGATTCCATTCAGAATAACTGCAGACAATGTAAAATACTTGGGAGTCTGCCTGCCAAGACAAATCCAGGCACGGTATGAGCACAATTAGAAAACATTTTTTGCACTAATAGACATCTGAACAATTGAAAAAATATTAATTGCTCATGGGTAGGCCAAGCCAATATAAAAAAAAATGACAGTTCTTCGTATAGGTTAATCTTGCCAGATTACCAAAAAATTATTTTATAGAGCTAGAAAAATAATAACAAAATTCATCTAGAAGAACAAAAGGTCAAGAATATCAAGCAATCCATGAAAAAAAATGTGAAGGAAGGTGACCTGGCAGTATCAGATTTTAAACTATATTACAATTATGGTGACAATCTAGTACTGACTAAGAAACAGAGTGATGGATTGGTGGAATAAATCAGGTACACAATACACAATAGTAAATGACCTTAGTAATCTAGAATTTAATAAAACCAAAGATCCAAGATTTTGGGGTTAAAAATGCGCCACTTGACAAATATTGCTGGGAAAACTGGAAAGCAGTTTGGAAGAAACTAGGCATAAACCAGCATCTCATACCACATACCAAGATAAGGTCAAAATAGAAAAATGGTTTAGACATTAAGGGTGATAGCGTAAGTAAATTAGGGGAGTATGAAAAAAGATGCCTCTCAGATCTATGGATAAGGGAACAGTTTAGGACCAAACAAGAGATAGAGAGCATTACAGGAAGTAAAATGGATTTTGATTACATGAAATTAAAAAGATTTTGCACAAATTCAATGCAGCAAAAGTTAGATTTGAAACAGGGAAGATTTTTACAGCAAATTTCTATGGTGAAGGTCTCACTTCTCAATTATATAGAGAAATAAACCGGATTTCTAAAAATACAGGCCATTCACCTTCTACATAAGCTCTTCAAGGATTAACTGCTACACCCCTAGTCCTTAGATCTTTCTTCCTTTTCTGCAGGGTATAGGTGGGAGTTAGCTCTTTTAATACTGGTTATTCTTCTTGCTCAGAAAATAATGGCTAATGATCAGGATGGTTCCTGGTTGAAGAGTGCTGGAGATTCTCACTCCTTCCCACCATTTTGGGGTGGGGGTAAGGGACAGTGATGGCAGAAGATACTAGTGTTGGAACATAGATTTTTTTTCTGATCTCTCAAAATTTCAAAAAATGAATGTTAAAATTTTTACATGTAATTAGGAAATATTTAATAAAATAAAAATATATATTAAAAAAGTCAGTTCACAGCCAGTAGGATAAGAACTCCTAATCTATAAAACTGGAAAATAGATAATCAAATTTGACACTTAGGAAATCCTTAGTAACTTTGGAAAGAGCATTTTCAACTGAGTGATATGATCAGAAGCCATACCGCAAAGGGTTGAGGAGCAAGTAAGAGAAGAGGAAGTGAAGGCAGCAAGTGTAGACAGTTTTTTTTAAGTACTTTGCCTGAAAAAGGAAGGAATAGTTGAGAGGATAGTGGGGCCTAGTGAAGTTTTTTTTTTCTTTTATGGATAGAGGAGACAGGTCATGTTTGAAATATGGTAGGAGGGAAACAATTGAAAGGGAAAAGATTAAGAATCACAGAGAGGGGAAATAATTGAAGATGCCATCTGCTGGATAAGATGAGAGGGGATGGGATCAGGGGCATACATCTAGGGTTGGATTTAATAAGAAGAAGAGCCACCCCTTTGTAAGAGACTGGGGAAAAGAGAGTGGGACATGATGTCAAGTGTTTTTAAGGTGAGAAGGATTAGCAGACATGGAGCTCTTGTTGAATGGCATTAGTTTTTTTTTTTTTTTTCAGCAAAACCAAGGTGAGAAGCAGGTGAAGAAGGAGGTTGTGAAGCAGAGACGTTGAAGAGGAAGAGATTGGGAATTGTATCTACGATGAGTGAGATAGGTTAGGGGCTAAGGGGAGGGAGAATGAGATGAGAGAAAAATCATGGAGAGTAACCTGAGGTGAAGATTTGACAAAAGAAGAGCAACAATCAGAAGTGAAAGCAGAGGATTCAAGAGCAGAGAACAGGATGGAACTGAGCTATTGGGTGGAGGTTGGAGAGGGAGGAAAGTGAAGTCAGAGCAGGGCTAAGAGCCTGAAAAAGTACTAAATGGTGGAGAAGTCAGAGTTTTCAGTGACAGCAAAGAAAAGGGTATTGGAAGAGTGGTGCAGAGGGAGAGGTAAATGACAAGAGGCTTTGCAGGGAAATACCAGAATTTCTAATTAAGGAACTGGAACATTTGTGGATAATGGCAAGATCTAGTGCATGAGCATCCCTTGTGATGGAATAAGTCATAGGGTTTAAGGAGGTTGGAGAAATGGGAAATTAAGAAGTCTGTGGAAGCATCTACATGGACATTTAAGTCCTCTAGTGTGAGTATAGAAATGGGAGAGGAGAAGAAGATGGTGAGCCATATGTTGAACTCCTTGAGAAAGGAAGGAAAGTAACCTAGACTTGGTATTCTACAGCTATCATGATTTTGATTGAGTAGACTTCAAAGGAAATAGGTTACTGAGTTCAGGAGGGTGTCTGAAAGTGCAAAGGGGGGCGTAAGGAGTATTCTTAACATCACCTCCAACTCCTCAGGGTAGATGGGCCCCACAACTAATGTGATTGGTAGGGGGAAGGTGAAATATGATGTAGCCAGTAGTGGAGAGAATAGCTGGGGATTCAGTGTCATCAGAGAGGAGCCAGGACTCAATGATGTATAAGAAGTGGAAAGCTTACAAGACAGTACAGGATGAAGAGGAATTTGTTCACCATGGAACAGGAAGTCCAGAGGGCACAGTGGAAATAGTGGGAAGGGTTGAATTGGGACATGAGTAGGATAAAATTGAGGGACATGGAGATGAGAAAAGACAACCGATTGTATTCTATTAAGTGTTAAAGTGACAGGAAAAGGAGGTCAAGCAGAGAAACAAATGTCCAGTATATCCCAAATATTTACAGCTTTGTGGTAGCAGAGAACTAGAAACAAAGTGGATACCCATCAGTTAAGTAATAGCTGAAAAAGGTATATGTATAACGAAATGTTATTGTGCAGCAATAAATTATGAATATACAGAATTCAGAAAAACATGGGAAGATTTGTCTGGAATGGTGTAGAGTGAAGTGTGCAGAAACAAGAGAATAGTGCGCACAGTGATTACAACAGTACAGATGAAAGGATCGAAAAGGAAGTTGAACTAATTGAGAAATCAGGGCTGATCTGAGATAACAGATGAAATATATTATCTCTCCTTGAGAAGTACGACTATGGGAGAAGTTTCTCTGTCACCTTGGATGCACAGCTTTGTGTAATCACTCTTGGGTTTTTTACTTAGGTGATCTTCTTTGTTGCAGGGGTGGGTTCAGTCTGCTGGGTAAGTGATATTCCCCTAAGTGATGGTGCTGTAATTACAGTCATGCATCAGACACGTTACTAAACGAAATATACAGCCTTGTCCTTCCTTTCCTCCGATTCTTCCTAAGTCCTAGGCTACTTTCTTTACAGAGACAAGAAAGCCTGTTAAAGTCCGGTTCAGTAGAAATGAGGAAGTACTAAATGGTGGAGATATGATTTAGAAACAACTCACCATTCAGGTTGCTACTTCCACACTCCCTAGACTTGGGACCATGCTTTGGTGGCTCAGTGCCTAGAGTGCTGTACCTGGAAGTCAGTAAGGTCTGTTCACATCTGGCCTTAGATGCTTACTAGCTATGGGACCTTGGTCAAATCACTTAACCTTTGACTACCTTGTTTCCTTATCTCTGAAAATGGGCATAGTAATAGCACCTCCCTATCAGGTTTTTTTTGAGGATAAAATGAGGCAATACTTGCAAAGCATTTTACAAACCTTAAAGCACTTTAGAAGTGCTATTGGTATTGGTAGTGGTAATAGCAGTAATAGTAATAATTACTGTTATTAATAATAAGAGAGCTGCCATATTTGTCTTGGTTACCTCTATTACACAGTTAACTCAGAGCCTCTCTGGACATTTTTCCTATCATTTTAGGCATTTATTTGCTCTCTAGCACCTGCCAATGGTCAGGGTGGTACTCATTTGAAGGGTAATGGGAAATTCTTATACCTTCCTATCCTTTCCTATTTGGGGGGCAAAAGAAACCAATGTTAGAGGATAAGAGATTTTTTTTCCTGATATTTCACTCAAAATTATTAATACGATTTAAGAGACTAGTTACCTTTAAATTGAATTTAATCTCTTAAACCCAAAAGAAAAGAGATTTGGCATTTGAATTCCAATGTCTAGGGATTACTTGCTAATACTTCCTAGTTCCCAACATTTCAGAAAAAAAATCCAGCTAATCTTCTGGAACTCTAGGGGAAACTGGTTAGCTTTTAGAACTTAAAAGAATTTCATTGTCTCGAAAGCTGAAGCAACCTAGTAAGCCAGTAAATCACTTCATTTTGCAAATAAGGGAACTGAGGTCTAAAGAGAGGAAATGACTGGCCTGCCCAAGATATTCAAACAGAACCAGGACAAAAACCAAGTGTTCTGACTATGAATCTAGTGATATTTGTACTATACTGTGCTGCGTCTTATACTCATTACTTAGTTTAGTGCTAAGTTGTGTGCAGCGCTGGAGTTTATATAAGCAGTGCCCCTTGCTTTTAGAACAGGAGTGGTACCTCATAGCTGGTTTCAGGTTAAGCATCATGGCACCTGATTATGTGGAATATGTGACTGGCCAGACCAGCAATTGACAAAGATTTTCCTATATGTTCATTGGGTTGATTGCTGTGGGTTCAGACCTGTCCTTCATATCTCAAATCCACGTTCTCTGCTTGGCTAAGCCAGACAGTCGTTGTCCTTTTTATCAGCTATGGATAATTGCCCTTGATTCAGTTTCTATAAGGTATCTTAATACTTACTGGTGGGAGAAGAGGTCACTCACACCTGTTTTTTCCACACAAATATGCAGATTATTTAAGAGCACTTACTTCACTTCCCTCTTTTATCTCAGCCAGCCATTTGAAAAGGGCTTTGCAGATAGATCTAGCTATCCTATCTAGGTCCTGTTTAGTTAAATCCTAAATTTTAGAAAGGGCTTTGCCCTGCTAATTATAAATATGACACAGACATGAGAAAAGAGAACATCACAGAAATCATGTAGAGTTTGGATTTTGCATTCCAATAAGGAATCAGCCATAACCATTCATTTGTCACTTAAAACCCTTCCCTCTGCATGGAAAGTATCCTTGGGATACCTCTTCCAGAGCCTCTCTGCTCTGACCCCAAGAGGTCATCTGAGGGGGTTTGAATTCCTATAGGAAGTATTCATTGAGTACTTGCTTTTGTATATATGTTACTGACCTAAAGCTGGCTTCTATGAATTTGGCTGTCTAATTCCATTCATGCGTCTAGAAGAAAAAATCAGGAGCTGGTTTGTATTAATTTGACTACCTGATTTCCATTCATGTACTTTAAAAAAAAAAAAAAGAGTCCTTTCTTCTTCTACCATTTAACTTTGTGCTAGAAGCCAGAGTTTCTTTTGACTCCTAGTGGCTTCTCTAGAAATTATTTTCCAGACTGTTTCCTGACATTTTAAGGAGCTTCTCCTCAACGTGTTGATGTGCCAGATAGCTTTTGTTTACCAGTTGAAGCTCAGAAACTCTGAGGATAGGCGTGCATGCTGTTCTTCGTGTTCTCACAAAGAACAAAGGTGGCTGCTTTGAGTTGCTTTGTGCTTATGTCTTTGTTTTTAGCTTTGATCCTGAGAATAAATTAGAAAGAACCAAGGAATAAGAACAGCATTAACATATGGACTGAGTAAATGAAAGCAGACATTTTGTTTTCCACCCGTCATTCCAAAGAGAGTATCCTGGAATTGCACTCTGGACTCTGGGAGCTGGGGAAGGGGAATTCATGTAGCAAAGCAGAGAGGAATAAAAGGAGTCTTGACTGGTTTGGCATTGTTGAACTTAGCACAGTGTCTAAAACATTAATAGATGCTCATTCAGTCCAGACTTCTTCTGTTTAGTCTGTGGCTTCTGTTAGAACGTCACACTGCCACTGCAAGTGTTGGCATCATAGCTGCTATTTATGGGCAGGGACCTCTCAGTTTTAGACAGCTGCTCACCTGCCAGGCATTTGTGAATTCATATTTAATGCTCAGCATCTGCTTTTTATTAAAAGCTGACAGGCTCAGCTTAGTCCTTCGAAGAACCGCCAGTAAGTACATTCAAGTAAGTATATTCATCCCCACCCTAGTTTTTATTCACATCAGAGAAGATCTTATACTGACTTCATTGGAACCTGTATCAGAATAAGGCACCTTGCTGTTCAGAATTTGGCCGAAAGGATTTTAAATAATTCCTCATTAGTAATAAGGTATTATGCCCCTAACTTATATTTGAACTATTTGTCATGGAGATATGTCTTGGGAATAAAATTCATGCTTATGCTGTAGTTTACAAATAGCCTCATTATTATCTGTGCCATTTATTGTAAGAAACAGGATTGGAAATGGGTTGATAACTGCTTTTCTGAAATAATTTATTCTCTCTAACTAGTATGAAGAAATTAAATATGGGCCTCAGTTTCCCATTTATGAAGTAAGGTGGAAGGACCAAATTTATTTGAAAAACATTTTCTGTGCATACCTAACTTTATACCACAACCAGGTTATTCTTATCTATGCATAAAACGCAGGCCAGACAACCTCATAGAAAGAAAGAAAAGGATAGTAGGTTTAGAAGCAGCTGACTGGTACAGTGGGTAGAACTCTAGACTTGGACTGTGGAACACCTGAGCTCAGATCTGGCCTCAGACACTTGCTAACTTATGACCCTGGACAAGTCACTTAACCTTTGCCTCAGTTTACTCATTTCTGAAATGAAGATAATAGCATTTACCTCCCAGGGATGTTGTGAGGATAAAGTGAGATAGTAATTGTTAAGCATTTAGCCCAGTGCCTAATACATATTAAGAGAGGAGTGGGGAAGAGAATAAGCATTTATATAGCCTACTATACAAATAAACACTAAAGTAGGCACTTCAATGCTTGTTATCTGTTATCTATAGCTAGACAGGATCTTGAAGCCAATCAGCTAACAAGCATTTATTTCTTAAGCACTTATTATGTGCCAGGCACTCTATAAGTACTGGGGATACAAAGAATAGCAAAAAACCATCCCTGCCCTCAAAGACAAGATAGAAATAAGGAGGTAAACTCATAGTATTAGCAGAGTAGATGGAGGTTACTTTAAGAGGACAAGGCACTCTTAACTGGGGCGGGAATTGGGAAGGGTTGTCTTCAGAAGCTGAGAGCCCAAGAAGTTAAGTGAATTCTCTCAAGTTCCATAAGCAGGACTTGAGCTCAGGCCTTCTAACTTCAAAGCCAGTGCCTTTCCACTGATTATCAGAGAAAAATGAAATTTTGCTTTAAAAAATGTAAGGTCTTTAATGTAAAGATACAAGAATTAAATAGGCAAAGGAAAGTAGTGGCTTGCATTAAGGTATTGGAGGGTGCAAGATAGGGAAAAAAAGAAAAAAAGGGTCACTGAACACTCAGCCATAAGTAATAAATATGAGATCTGTCCTCAAAAGGAACAACTTGGACATTCTGAGGAAGAAGTAATGCTTGTCTTCCAAAGGAGGTAGTGGGTATGAGGGAAGAGATTATCCAAAAAGAGTCGGATGAAGAGATACATGTCATAGGTTAGTGACAGGAGTACTGAAGCAAGCAGTCTGTCCACCAGACATGATCTACAGAGTAGCCATCTGTCTTTTCCAAGGCATATATCCTTCTAACATATGTCAGATTGGATGACTAATATCCACCCACTACTTCCCAGTTCTTCTAAACTTCTGACAGTTCACTTGGGGCAGATGATACAGTCAGAAAGAAAGATGCAAACATGGCTAAGGATTATAAAGTCTGAGGAAAGAAAACTAAGACCACATAGGCACAGACTGTCAACACTGCTATCTTTTGAAGACAAGAATTTCAGAAAAAAGAGGCAGATTTGAGAAGTAAATAGCTGGTTAAGAAGAAATGATGAGATTTTGGGCAGGGATGGAATTTATGTTAGAAGGTCTGGTAAAAATATATTTGCTCCTGTCTTGCTAATCTTATTAGAAAGCTTTAAAATGAAAATAATGTAGGGTAGAAAAAACTGCCTGTGTATAACTACCTGTGTATGACTACAGTGTCACAGTAGATGCCGTTTATTGTTGTTCAATCATTTCTGACATTTCATGACCCAAATTGGGGTTTTTTGGCAAAGATATTGAGGTGGTGTGCCATTTCCTTCTCCAGCTCATGTTACAGATAGGGATACTGAGGCAAAGAGGATTAGGTGAATTGCCCAGAGTCACATGCTACTAATTGTCTATGGCCAGATTTGGACTCAGGAAGATGAGTCTTCCTGACTGCAGGCCTGGTACTCTATTCATTGTGCCATCCAGCTGCTAAGTGAATACCATAGGGAATAGTTACTGTGTAGGTAGAAGAACAGCTTGAAAAATACTCAGAAAATCCAAGAAAAGGCCCAGTCACAAAACCTGTGGCTTCAACTATCTATATACTAAACCTGCAAGTGTGGGTAACAAGCAAGGTAAACTTGAGAGCCTAATATAAGGAGGCCAATTTTATTTCATAAGTATTCCTACTGTAGGGTAATAATTATAGTTGTTATTTGTTTAACTTTTTAACATTTAGAACATAAATTAAATACTATCATCTGATCCTCACAGCAGCCCTGGAGGTACAGTAAGATGCATAACTCTGAAAAGATAGACTAAATCAATGAAATAGGACAGATAAAGGTGTAAGTGAGAAGCATGGGTAACGTTGTACCTTAAGATAAACCTATGTGAGGAAATCCAGAAATTAATCATGGGAATATGGGAAGCATGTGGGAAAAACTTGATGGAGGAAAATACAGAAGTTATATTTTCATTAGAGTAAATTAAATTGGCAAAAAGATAAAATTGATTAATTTGGGAAACAGATTGCAAGCTTGGAAAAGAGGCATGATAAGTAGAAAATGAGAAATCAGTTATCTGAATATCTTCCAGTGTTCTTTCTCTGCCTAAAGCAAAGAAGCTAATAATTTCATCCTTCAAAGGTAGAAGTAGTGAAGGAAGAGCTCTATTATTCAGTATGATTCTTACCAATGAAGAATAGCTGGTGATTGAAGTAGAAGTTATGGGGTCATAGATTTAGAGTCAAGAAGTTGTTCAGTCATTTTTCATTTGTGTCCAGTTCTTTGTTTACCCCATTTGGGATTTTCTTGGGAGAGAGACTGGAGTGGTTTACCATTTCCTTCTCCAGCTCATTTTACAGATTAGAAGCTGAGGCAAACAGGCTTAAGTGATTTGCCCAGGTCACACAGCTACTAAGTGTCTAAGACCAATTTGTACTCAGAAAGATGAGGCTTCCTGACTTCAGGTCTGGTACTTTATCTGCTGTACCGCCTAGCTGCTGGTCATGAAGATCTGAGTTCAAATCCTACCTTTGACACTTACTATCTATATGACCCTTACTTAATGTTTCTCAGCCTTAGTTTCTTTATCTGTAAAATGAAGATAATAATAGCACCCGCCTCACAAGGTTGTTAGGATGAAATGTGAAAACATTGACATCTTTAAAACTATATGTAAAAGCTAACCATTCTTATTATAAAGCCTTTTAAGTTTATGAGTAAAATAAGTAAAATACATAGGAAATGCCTACTGAGTAGAAAAGATTATATTGACTTCTGAGGACATTACCCATTTCTCCTCATCTTCCCCTTTAAAAAAATCCCCAAACACTGGAACAATCCAGGGGGTGGTACTAAGCTTCAGGTGTAATTGGAGGGGGGGGGGGGGGGACATTGAATAAAAATAAAAGGGTGGTGGAAGCATAAGGAAAGAAGATAAAATTTTGAAAACACCGTTTGTACATGTTTCATCTGTTATGTAATGCAGTTAAAGTCGTAATGATTCCATTATTTTTCAAATAAACACACAAAATGCAGGTTATAACTGACTAGTCTTTACAATCACGTGTTGGCAGGTAAGTGTGTACTGCGTTGTCTGGAGGTCCAGCATGTGTCAGCAGAACATGTAGGTGGAGTGACTTCTTCACAATACAATGCTGTGTATGGTTCCATGACACAATATTGCATCATCAGAATTTCAATGCAGAAAAAACCCTACAACTTTCCAATAAATTATTAAATTAATATGTGTAATTTTTAAAAATGTATTTTATATTTTTTGAAATGATGCAGATTTTTTAAAAAAAACAACATTAAAGAGTTAAAGAAAGTAGATGTCCGGGGGGAATGGAGAAAAAAATTTTTTTTAAGGAGGCAATGGGCCAGATAAGTTTGGGAAACCTGCAGTAGCCCCTGCTTTTAAGGAAGGACATAATATTTACACAAGTTAACATGTAATTAAGGAGGTAGAGATAATTAACATCTAGGGAATCAGGAAAGGCTTCCTACAGGAGGTCTTTCAGGGCCATGCGAGATGAACCTTGAAAAAATCTAATGATGAAATTGTTTATCAGTTTCTGTTAGAGTAGGAGGACTGAAAAAGAGACATTTAAAAGAAAGAAAAAGATCATAGAATTAGAGCTGGAAGAAACCTTGAAAGTTATTAAATCTAACACCCTCATTTTTCACGTTAGAAAACTGAACCAGAAGTTAAGTAACTTCCTTGTCTGAGGTCATTTTAAACATAGTAAACGTAGTAGACATTACAATTCACCTTCTTCTAAAGTGAACTGAGGTCTTCTGCTTCCAAATCCAGTGTTGTTAAAATATAAACAGATAATTATAGTAGATACTATTTAAGTGCATTAGTAGTAACCAAATTTGTCTATGGAAAAAAGTTGAGAAAATGCACTTCTCTCCCTTCTTTGGCAGAGGTATAGAAAGAATCAACGTTGTAGGTGAAATATTGCAAATCCTGCAGCCACAGTTGGTATGTTGATTAGTTTTGTTAAAATGATTGTTTTGCCTCTTTTTAAATTTTTGTTTAAAAGGATGGCTGGGGAGAGGGGTAGAAGAGAGGGAAGTAATGTATTCAAAATGAAGGTGATTTAAAAACAAGAGATATCTGTGAAAATAAGATAAAAAATGAGTAGTACATCAGTACAGAACAATAATCATTCACATTTATGTGGCAGTGCTTCTTTACAGTGTGAGCTGCATATTCACAAGTATTATCCTCATTTTACAGATGGAGAAACTGTGGCTTAGAGATATTAAGTGATTTAGCCAAGTTCAAATTCTTGTGGTCTATACTGGGATTCAAACCCAGCACCTCCATCTGTATTCCATTGCTGTTGTTTTTTTCATTGCACCATGTTGCTTCTACTGTGTTTTAGGGGGAAAAATACTTTTTTTGAATTTCAAATTTATTTTTTTTAAGATGTGCTAACCATGTTGGCTAGGTAGCACAGTGGATAGAACATTGGACCTAGAATCAGGAAGACTTAAAGTTCAGATCTGACCTCAGAAGCTTATGAAGTTATATTTGTAAAGCACCTGGCACAACTGGAAAATTAAGCAGGGATTGGGAGACAGGTGTTGAGGGATATTTCGTCCTTTGTAGGTGAATAATCTAAACAAGGCACTAACTTGGAAAAGTAACATAAATTGAGAGTCACATATCAGGACTAGCCCCAGGACACCTTTCATCACTGGATCACAGTGGTTTGTTTTGCCCAGGGAAATTACTGGACTTCTTCACTGTCTCGGTCAACCAACAAGCATTTACTGAATGGCTCTTATGTGACAGGTTCTGTGCAAGGTGCTAGAGATACAAATACAAAAACTGATGTACTGATGGTAGGTTCAAGACACTTGACAACTGACAGATACAAAAATAGTTTCTTGAAGATGGTGGCACTTGAGCTGAGTGTTCAAGGGGTCTTTGGCTTCTGAGAGATGAATGTGAAAAGAGCAGTCTAGAAATGGAGGATATCTTTTGCCAAAGCAGATGAATGGGAGATGGATGTCAGTTATGTACAACAGCAAGAAGGCCAGTTTGACTGGGTCATAAAAAGAGTTATATATGTAATAAACTTGAAATAGTAGACTAGGACTGGATTGTGAAAGGCTTTAAATGACCAACATTATAGTTTTTATTTCGTCCTAGAGGTAAAAGAGAACCTATTAAACTTATTGAGCAGAGCAGTGGTATAGTCAGACCTTCACTTTAGCGATATTACTTTGTGGCACATGGGTTGGGGAGTATTGAAACAAAGGAGAGAGTTCAAACAGGAAGCAATTGCAGTAACCTGGGTGAACGATGATGAGTTCTTATACTATGCTGGTTGTGGTAAGAAAGAAGATAAAGGAACAGAAGTAAGAGATGTTGAGATAGAATCCACCAAACTTAGCAACTGATTGTATATGGAGGTTGATGAGGAGAGTAAAGAATCAAGAGTGTCTCCTAGGTTGTTAACCTGGATGAATGACCAGAAAATCCTGGTGCCCTTTGCAGAATTAGGGCAATTAGGAATGATGGGTTTAAGGAGAAAGATGAGTTTAGTTTTGGACATTGAGTTTTAGATGCCTCTAATTCCACCATACAGATGGAATTAGAAGTTCACAGATGGGATGGGAGTGTAGGAGAAGGACTAAGGCTAAATACATAGATTTTAAAGTCATCTCCATGGAGATAAATGTACCACCTCCATGTTCAAGAATTCTGAAATCCCCTTATCCAACTATAATCTATTTATTCTCTACTTCTCCTTTTGTCTTTTGTTACCAAACTTTATTCTTTGTCCACACCATAACTTTCAATCCCTTGGCCCCTCAGTTCTCTCCCAGACCATCTCTTCTTCACTTGCCACTCTCTCTTTTCCCCATCTCCTCTCAATCCCTTGGTGAACCAGTTCATCCTTACACTCCATCCCTTGGTGAACCAGTTCATCCCTACTACTCTTCTCTTGAGTCCCTTATCCCCTTATATTGCCAGTTGCACTCAGCCAAGCCTCAGCCTTTTATTACTACCACCATCTTCTGTCTTCATTTAACACATGCTGCTGAATGAAGGTGGAGAAAAATCACACAACCATTCTAACTTAGGATCTACTACAAATTTGTTACACAATCTCAACTGGGCTTTCACTGCTGCTAGGCAATCCTGCTGTATATACTTCCCTTATAAGTTCACCGTCTTACTCTCAACAGCAACTCTTCCAAATCTTATCTCCCCAAAGATCTCCCATGACTCCCTCTCTCCCCACCCTCGCAACTGAAAACTTTGTCTTATATTTTACAGAAAAAATTGAGGCTATTCACTGTGAACTCCCTCTTCTCCCCTCATTTTCATCTCATATTACTCAGATGACTTCTGCCCAACAGATTGTCCTCTTCACTCTGTCACATGTTTTCAGACTCTCCCTTTGTGTACTGGCTGCTGCCCTGCTGCCTATAAACATGCTTATGTCTCCCCCATACTCAGATAACTCTCACTAGATCCTTCCATCCCTCCTAAGTAGGGGTAGCATTTTCCCAGTCCCTGAGGAGTCACTCTGGATTTCTCTTATCCTCCATGTCTAATCTGTCATTTTCAGCTTTGAAACATCTCTGATACATGCTTCCTTCTCTCCTCAGACACTACACTTTCAATTGGGCAACAAGACATCCTTCCTTCCTTCCTTCCTTCCTTCCTTCCTTCCTTCCTTCCTTCCTTCCTTCCTTCCTTCCTTCCTTTCTTCCTTCCTTCCTTCCTTCCTTCCTTCCTTCTTTCCTTCCTTCTGTGCCCTGATTGGCTTAAAAAAACACTTGTTTCTGTTTTGACCAGAAACCCCCCCTGAGGGTCTTCCCCTCCCAAATCCTTTTGTGTGTGTGTGTGTGTGTGTGTGCTGCCTCAGTTAAACTGAGACCTATTAAAGACCTTAGCTTGAGGTCTCCTACTGCATTCTGGGCCATCTCCAGTTGTCCTGATCATATTTGGCCACTGGACTCAGATGTCTCGGTGGAGAAAATGAGGCTGGTGACTTTGCACAGCTCTCCCTCATTTAAATCCCATCCCCTTGCATGACATGGCATCACCTACCTGATGTCATGGTCTAGGATGAAGGACAAAGAGCAGACACTGTAATCACTCTAAATTAGGCCCTCATTACCTCATACCTTGATTACTGTGATAGTCTGCTGGGTCTTCCAGCCTCAAGTCTCTCCCTATTCCAGTCCTACCTCTATTAAGCCACCAAAGTGATTTTCCTAAAGTATATGTCTGACCACATCACCTACCCTCCTCCCAGCCCCCTGTTGCTTCCAGGATCAAATATAAAATCCTCTTTGGTGTTTAAAACCTTTTATTATTTAGTCACCTCTGATCTTTCCAGTGTTTTATACTTTACTTCCTCCTATATACTCTTTGATCTTGTGACACTGGCCTCTTCCTTGTTCCACTTGCAAGACAATTCCTTGACTCCAGGCATTTTCTCTGGCTTGTTCTCTATGTCTGGAATGCTCTCATTCCTCATTTCTGCCTTTTGGCTTCCTTGACTCACCTCATCTTCTTCCTCTTGATACTTTCTTCTCTCTAGGTTTTTATGACACTGCTCTCCCCTGATTCTCTTCTTCCCTGTCTGACCAATCCTTTTTAATTTCCTTCCTGGATCTTCAACCAGTGTGTGCCCACTAACCATTGGTGTCGCCCTAGGCTCTGTTTTGGATACTCTCATCAGTTTCCATGTATTCAGTTATCCTATCTATCCTAATGATTTTCTGGTTTGCTTATCCATCCTATGAGAAGTATGCATGCCCTAGAAAGAACAATACTCATGAAGTCAGGAAAGTTCTCATTCTATTTTACATTTATTTTGCATTCTTTATGAATGGGTAACTCCGTAATAGAGTACATTAGTTCAGACAAATGTAAGGCTTTTTATATTTCCCATCCCTGATTCATATTTTCCCCCTTATTCTCCATTGGTTAGATGCAACTTCCTGGACCACCTCTTCCATATTCTTCTCCTTGATATATTCCCCCTCAAACAGCTCATTAAGCATGTGTACAAGCTTCTGACCTTTTACTTAATCAGAAGCCTAATTGTGGTGGGTCACAGCTCCAATTAGAACCAGTCACCTCTGACTTACATCGTGTTATTACTCCTGCAAAGCTGGGAGTAGTTTTTAATCCCATGGAAACAGAATTCCTTCTTTTGTTTTTCACAGTCCTTAACTTTTCTTCTGATTTAGACAGGATCACATTTCCAAATGCCTATTAGACATCTTGAACTTAAAATGTCTAAAGCTGACCTCATTATCTTTCCCTTAAGACCTCTCCTCTTCCTTATTTTCCTAATGCTGTTAAAGGTACCACCATCTTTCCAGTCACCCAGATTTAAAACTTAGGTGTCATCTTTAACTTCTCACTCTCTCTCACCCCCCACCCCAGATCTGTTGCCAGATCCTGTCAATTCTGCTTTTGTGATATCTCTTACATATACTCCCTTCTCTCCTCTGATACTGCTAGCACCCTAGTACAGGCCCTCATCCCTTCACACCTGGATGGTTGTAATAGCTTCTGGTTAGTTTCCCTGCCTCAGATTTTTGCCCAATACAGTCCATTCTTCTCATAGCTGTCAGAATGATTTTCCTAAAACACAAGTCTGATCATGTCATCCTTCTATTCAGTAAATTTCATTGGCTCTCTATCATCTCCAGCATCAAATATAAAATCCTCTGTTTTGCTTTTAAAGCTTGTCTTATCCTAGCCCCATCCTATCTTTCCAGTCTACTTACCCCATACTCCCTCTCCTGATTCTAGGCATTTTCACTGGCTGTCTCCCATGGTTAGAATTCTCTCCTTTCTCACTTCTATCTCCTTGCTTCCCTGGTTTCCTTCAAGTCTCAGCTAAAATCCTATCTTCTTTAAGAAGTGTTTCTCATAAGGGAGAGGTAGAATGAGATAAATTATCTCACAGAAAAGAGGCAAGAAAAAGCCTTTATAGTAGAGGGGAATATGAGGGAAGTGAGGAGGGAGAGTGAGGGAACCTTACTCTCATCAGAATTGGCTCAAAGAGGGAACAACATACATACTCAATTAGATATAGAAATCTATTTTACCCTACAGGAAAGTAGGAGGGGAAGGGGATGGAAGGGCAGTTGAGACAAGGGAGGGCAGATTTGGGGATGTCAGAAGCAAAACACTTTCAAGAATGAATAGGGTGAAAATAGAGAGATAATAGAATAAATTGGGGAAATAGGATGAAGGGAACTACAGTTAGCAATAGTGACCGAAAAGAAGTTTTGCAGCATGTTTGTCTGATAAAGGCCTCTTTTCTCAAACATACAGAGAAGTGAGTCAGATTTATAAAAATAAGAGCCATCCCCCAATTGATAAATGATCAAAAGATATGAACAGTTTTCAGATGAAGTAATCAAAGCATAGTCATATGAAAAAATACTCTCACTATTGACTGGAGAAATGCAAATTGAAACAATTCTGAGGTGCTACCTCATACCTATTAGATTGGCTAATTGGACGGAAAAGGTAAATGACAAATATTGAAGGGGATGCGGAAAAAAATGAGACATTAATGCACTGTTGGTGGAGTTGTGAACTGAGTCATCCGTCTGTAGAGCAATTTGGAACTGTGCCTAAAGGGCTGTAAAACCATGTGCACCTTTTGACCTAGAAAAACTAGTACTGGGATCTGCATGTACAAAAATATTTATAGCAGCTTTTTCAGGGCAAAGAATTGGAAATTTAGGGGATGCCCATCAATTGGAGAATGGCTGAACAAATTGTGCTTTCCATCTGGATCCAGTGACCAAATATTTGTCAGGATGACTGGGGATGGCCCTGTATGTTTCTGATGAATACTATTTATTGTACTATAAGAAATACAAGATGCTCTCAGAAAAACCTGGAAACACTTACATGAGCTGATGCGAAGTGAAATGTTCTGTATTACTAAGTAACAGTAATATTGTAAGATGATCAGTTGTGAATGATTTAGCTATCCTCAGAAATACAGTGATCCAAGACAACTCTGAAGGACTTATGATGAAAAATGCTATCCATTCCCAGACAAAGAACTGATGGTATTGAAGTATATTTTTTTTACCTTATGTTTCTTGAATTGTGTGTGTATCCGTATGTCTGTTTTTCGCAACATGACTATTGTGGAAAATGTTTTGCATGATTACACATGTATAACATATATCAAATTGCTTGCCTTCTCAGTGAGGGGGAATTGGGAAGGGGAAAGGGAGTAAATTTGAAACTCAAAAGTTTTAAAAATGAATGTTAAAAATTGTTTTTACATGTAACTGGAGAAAAATAAAATACCAAATAAAATTTTTTAAATGTTCAAGCAGAAAAAAAAAGCCTTCTCAGTCCCTCTTCTCCACTTCTTTCCTCCTTAGATATCTCCAGTTAATCCTGTCTATGGCTTGTTTGTTCATAGTTATTTGCATATCATCTCCTCCAATAGAATAAGTTCTTGAAAACAAGAACTATTTTTTTTTCTGCTTCTTTCTAACCTTAGTGCATAGGCACTTAATAATTGCTTGTTGAATTGACTTCACTCAGCTGTCTTTTTTCTCCAAAATAGAAATACATGTATCACTAACAACTTACTGTTCACTCAACAAGCATTTATTTATCTTATGCTCAACTAGGGGTGAGGTATGGACAACATGTACATAGAAAATTTTTATTTTTTGTATCACCTAAATTCTACCCCTTCTTTTTACCCCTCTCCCCTTGCCCAGTTATATACCTTGCCTCCTCCCCTCTCCCAGGGAACCATCCTATAGGATAAAGAATCAAAGGATGGGGGAAGTGATGAGCAAGCTTGTTCTTTTTTATTTTGCAACATTCATTTTAAATTGTGGTGGATTCTTTCCATTTACATTTTTTATAGTCATGTGTTAGTTGCTTCTTGTCCTCCTTCCCCTTCCCAGTCAATAAACACCAATGGTTCTCTCCAACATCAAATATAAAATCCTGCTTGGCTTCTAGTCCTTCATAACTCAGCTACCTTCTGCCTTCCTAATAATGACATGACTTGCACTTGACTTTGTTTTGAGTGAGGAAGGGCTGTGCAGGTCACCAGCCTCACTTCTCCTCCACAGCCATCTGAATCCAGTGACCAGATATTCATCAAGATGACTGGACATGACCCAAGATGAGGCAGTTGGGGTTAAGTGACTTGTCCAAGGTCACACAGCTAGTGAATGTCAAGTGTATGAGGTGAGATTTGAACTCAGGTCCTCCTGACTCCTGCACTGGTGCTCTATCCACTGTACCACCTAACTGTCCTTACTTACCTTTTGGTGGCTTGCAGTTTAATGGGGGTGGGGGAGAATATGGAAAGAACTGTGTAACCACAAGATATAGACAGGAAAATTGGAGATGATTAGCAGAGTGAACGTGTTAGCATTAAAGGGGATTGGGCTTCTTATATAAGATGAGAGTTTAACTGGGATTTGAAGGAAGCCGGGAGATGGAGCAGCTAGGTGCCTTCACTGGAGTCAGGAAGACTCATCCAACTGACTTCAATTCTGGCCTCAGACCCTGAGCAAGTCATGGTGTTTGCCTCAGTTTCCTTATTTGTAAGATGAGAACAGGAAAATGCAAACCCTCTGATATCTTTGCCAGGAAACCTCAAATGGGATCAATGAAAGTTAGATACAACTGAAAAACTACTGAATAACAACAAACAGCTTAAATAGACATCACTGAAATGACTCAACAGCCACAAATGGAGATGAGAAAGGAGAGAATTCCAGACACGAGGGATAGTCAGTGAAAATGCATATAGGTGGGAGATGAATTCTCTTTTTCAAAGAATTACAAGTGAACCATTGGCATTAGACTCAAAGTACATGTAGAGGTGTGGGGTGTAAGAAGACTACAAAGGTAGGAGGGGTCCAAATTATGAAGGCTTTAAAAGCCAAGCAGAGGATTCTGTATTTAACCCTGGATGTTATAGGAGGCAATTGGAGCTGATTGAATTAAGATGGCATGGTGGGAGATATAAGGCTAGTTTGGAAGAGCCATTGTGTTGAATGAGAGAGAATGGATTGATGAGTAGAATGTTTGCCTTGCTCAATGAAGGTCAATTTGAAATTAGAATGACTGGATCAGCAAGGTTCTGGGACTATTCCAACTCCATTCAGCAGCACATGCAAAGGATCAAAGGAAGTTGATTGTAGGAATAATCCAGGGTTGGTGTTGGGCAAGACATGAACTCAGACAAGACAAGAGGCTGAGGGATTCATATGTGTAGTTTACCCAGTTTATCTAGGAGTTGAAATTGGGAAGAGTAATTGCCTGAGGTGAAAGGATAGAGGTCACTGTAAGGAGGAAGACTACTTTTAGGAAGAATAAGGCATGGGGAGAAATAGAGTGATTAATGACTATGATCAATTAAAAGAATTTTGGGAGTTCTTGAACATGGAAGTGGAAAACTGGCAGGTGATTGCAAGGTAATAGCTAATAATAATAGCTAGCATTTATCTAGAGCTTTAAAGTTTAAAGTTTACCTCATTTGATCTTCACATCTCTGTTACATAGATGCTGTTATTATCTCCACTTTATAGATGAAGGAACTGAAGCTGAGAGTAATTAAGAAACTCACATTGCTAAGTAATTATCTAAGGTAGAATTTGTAATCAGGTCTTTCCGATTTCAAATCCATCATTCTATCCATTGTGCCACCTAGCTGCACTGATACGGAGTGAACTGATAGGTTTGGAGAGTTGAGCAGTTAGAGGAAATGACTTGTTTGAGTGTTTGAGAGAACAAGAATATATATATTCCAGTGCCCTAGTATGGAGGGCAAGCATTAGTGAGGGAGAGTTTGACTGTGAGGTAAGCACTGAACCCATTCAGGAGGGTGAATGTCCTGGAGGGTCTATATTGCATGATAAATTTGGATAGGATGATCCTGAAAGGAGAAGTTGCTGAGTAATAGTGGTAGAGGAAGAGTTTAGAGCAGCAATGGGGTTAGGGGAGAGCAAAGACTTCTGGTTTTATCACTAAGAATAGGCCATGAGTCAGATGACCATGAGGGGAAAAGCAGTCAGTGCAGGCATACCTCAGACTTCAGAGATATTGCTGGTTCAGTTCCAGATCATTGCAATGAAGCGAGTCACGTGAATGTTTTTGTTTCCCTGTGCATGTGAAAGTCACATTTACACTATTCTAGTAAGTCTAAAAGTACTTTATTGCTAAAAAAAAAAAACCACAATATGCTAACCATAATCTAAGCCATTAGCGAATCATAATCTTTTTGCTGGTAGAGGTTCTTGCCTCATTGTTAATGGCTGCTAACTGGTCAGGGTGGTGGTCTGAAGGCTGGGGTGGCTGCTGCAATTTCTTAAAATGAGACAGCAATGAAATTTGTTCCATTGATTGACTTTCTTTCAGAAAAGATTCCTCTGTAACGTGCAATGCCAATCCACAGTAGAACTTCTTTCAAAATTAGAATCAGTCCTCTTAAATCCTGCTGCTGCTTTATCAGCTAAGTTTATACAATATTCTTTGATATTGTTGTGTCTCAAGGAATAGTGAGGTCTGAAGAGAGATAGGCGAACAGCCAGGAAGTAGAACAGTAAGAACACACGCACACAAGCACACACGCACCGCACCGCACCACAGTATCTGCAAAGTGCAATAAAGCGAAATGCAATGGATGGATAGATAACAGACAGTACATTTATTAAGCACTTTATGCCAAGCACTGAACTAAATGCTTAGGATACCAATACAAGTAAGTGAGACATCCTTTGTCTTCAAGGAGCTTACATTCTAACGGGGAAAGATAGTATTAGCTAAAGGGAAGCTGGCAAATGGGACTTTGTGGGGGTGTGTTGTGATGTAGAGATATCTAGGAGGTAGCATAGAGGCTTGGTTTTGGTCATGGTTAAGTGGAACTTCACCTAGCAGAACCTGGGGATAGGGTTGTCATTCAAGGTTGGGGGAGGGGAACATATATGATGGCAGCGATAGTAATAAGGATGTTGGCCATACTGTAGGTAAGTAGTATGCCAAGGAGAGGGTAGTAGCATGGAGACCTAGTTCCAGGCAAGTAAAAGCAAAATTTCACCTACCAGAGAATCTAGTATCATTGTTCAAATTTTTCTTGGGGAAGATATAAGGATCATATCATCAGTGAAAGAGGTTTAAAATGAAAGGTAGTTAATCATGGATCAGACTTCCAGGGGGCACAGTGCAGGAGGAAGGCAAGTCTAGAGTGGGGCATTGGTGAAGTAGGTTTAAAGTTAATGGGAACAAGGAAACAGGCAGTTACGGTGGAGGAAGGGAATTTGTTCATTGGCATGCTAAAGTTCTGAACCTCAGTATCACTGGGATGGAGAGGATGAGAATGGGTAAGAATGTACAAATTATTTGGGAATGAGTCAAGACAAGAGTATCAGTAGATGGAACAAGGTCTACTGGTAAAACTAAGTGATTAGAAGGTTCAAAATCATCCTTTAAAGTCTCAACACCCAGCTTCATTCCAGGTACTAACAGGATTAGGGCCAGTAGTTTAGCAGGCATAAATTGAGTGTCTCTGTTTTTGGAGAGTGAACTTTCAGAAGACTGATGAAGACTTTAGTAGACCCTTTTCTTGAGTCAATGCAGCTAGTAAAATTCAGTACTTTGTAGATAGTTCTGTGGTGCAAAATCTTCTCACACTTAACTCATTTGGACTCTGGTTGACAATGAAAAGCAATAGTCATAGCATATATTACTGAAAGTGATGGTTTTGTTGTCATAGGATAATAGATCTGGTAAGGAAGGAAACAAGTATTTATTAAGTACCTACTATGTGCCGGGCACTGTGCTAAGAGCGTTATAAGTATTTTGTGTGTGTGTGTGTGTGTGTGTATGTGTATGCACACTTTCGTTTTTAATTTGATCTTCACCACTGCCCTGCAGAGTAGGTGCAATTCTTATCCGCATTTTACAGACGAGAAAACTCAGGGAGACAAAGGCCAAGTAACTTGCCCATTGTCATACTACTAGTAAGTATCTGAGGCCAAGTTTGAACACAGGTCTTCTTGACTCCAGGTCCAGCTCACTTTATCCATTGCGCCATCTTATTGTCTCCTAGGCATAAAAAAACTTATGACTTAGAAGTACATGATACTTCTGGGTACTTTTGGGGGTATGAGGAGAAGAGGATCTACAGTGATTTGAACAATGAAAACATTCAGTAATGCAAGATCTGGACATGTCTCTCTCTTCCCTTATACTTTGTTGCATGGTCACAATTTTGCTTACTAACCTAGTTGAACAGAGCCCATGGGTTGAGGCAGCACACCTGAGAGAAGTTGTACCACCAGCTCTACAGCCATTTTGTAGTTTGGATTGGGGGATTGGACTTTGCTCGTTTCAACAAGGAAGCGCCAACTGCCCTCCTGAGAATAGCCTTTAGGCCTAGGTTGTTGTCCACCATCTGAGCCAAATGCTTATGGTACTCTGCTCTAGAGTAACTATATCAGAATCTAGCACCCTAAAATGTCAGAATTAGAAATCACCTAGGCCAACCCAAGGAATGTACAGACAAGGAATTGAAGCCACATTCTTCAGAGGCAGGAATTTTCAGACCTCGTTACGGTAGGGGAGCTGATGAGATCACTCAGTTAATACTAGCCTTTCTTAGCTAAGTATTCAGTCAGAAATTATTTTAAAAAGGAAAGATTAAGTAGCTTCTTGTTGCCCTGAGGAAGATTGTGCATGGAAGAGGGAGACAGGATGAAAGTTTGGATGGGTGTTAGTAAATCCTTTTCTTATTATCATCATCACCATCAGCACTGGTGTTGGTATTAGCACTTCAAGTTTTCCAGAGCGTTTTTCCTATATCATCTCATTTGATCCTCACACCAATCCTATGAAGGAGGTATGATGATTATCCCCATTACTAGGTGAGAAAATGGAGGCTGAAAGAGGTAAATGATTAGCCATCACATCACTAGTGAGGATCAGAGGTAGAATTTAAATTCCATCCCCACTGCAATTGCAGCGCTCTATCTGCCCCACCTTTTACCGCCCCTCCCAGGTGTGTCCCTACTTCATAAGGAGGTAATTTCTCTTCCAGTATTTTTATGAGGAAGTGCTTCTCTCATGGATGTTTTCAGCGAATAGAGACAGTGACATATGAGTGTGGGTTTTATTACTTGAATTTATAATGAATTTCAGTGTTGCTTACTCTTCTGAGTTAAAGTCTTAATGAGGGTTCTTGATGAAACCACCACTGTGAATACTGAGTGATTAAGTATTTATGTTTTAAATAAAAGAAATCTGGGAAAATTTCCTCACCAATAAAATGAGGTCAGTCTAGATGACCTCTCAGAACCCTTCTAGCTCTACATCTCTTATCCTGTGAAAATGTTAAAGCATCAGGCAAAGTGTGAAAATATAAAAGTTGTTTTAATTTTGGAAAAAAGGATCAAGGGTCTGGATCCTGTGGGAAATGAAATTCTCTGGAAAGTATTCACTGACCTACTTTTGGCCCCTTGAATTCTGGAGTCATAATGCCCCCAAATTCTTATCACCTTTCTGTACCCACATACATCCATATGTGCTCAGAGTTATTGGGGGAGAAAGGTACAATAGCAGACTTAAAGGTCAAAAAGAATACATTCCCAAATAGCTCAGAGAGAGGGAAAAAAGCATCCTTGGATCTGAGTGTAGGGCAGGCAGGATCATGAAGAGATGAAGTTTCCATTAATCTGGGTAGAAATTGTATGTTCATTCATTCTTCAGATATTTATTAACTGCATACTATGTGCAGAACAATTTTGTGTAAACATAGTTCTTGTCCCCCAAGGCTCAAACTTAGAGCTTGAAGGGGCCTCAAAGATCTAATTTAGCCTGACCCTCTCATTTTTCAAATGTGACTCAGAGAAAATAGGGGTTTAATGGCTGTGATCAAATATGAGCTCTCATGAATATGAGATCATATTAAATTCTTTGATGAGTGAATGAATCAAGCATTTATTAAGTGCTTCCTGGGTACAAAGCACTGTGCTAAGTGCTGGGGAGAGAAATGGAAAAGTAAGATAGTCCCTGCTCTCATAGACTTCACATTCTACTGGCAAAGGCAGCCACTAGAAGAATTCAGCTGCAAATAAGATGGTTACGTTCCATGTTTCTTAGGGTGCAGTGGCAAAGAAGATGTTAATATTTGACAGCAATATTAATGTTCTACTTTAATATCATTTTCCTAATAAAATAATATTGGTTTCTGATGCAGAGCCATTTTGAAAGCACCAAGGGCTTTATTGGAAAGAACTCTTTTCTGAGTCTTCAGTAGCCTACAGATACTGCAGAGTCAGTTGCTAGTCTTTGTCTCCATTTGCCTTCAAGATGGTGGCTAAGAGTACTAGACTGAGGAAGGAAGTGATTTTTCCCTTCATTGATGGCTATGGGGACAGGCCTGTATAGAGGTCCAGTGGTTTGTTTGGCACTGACATTCCCAAAGCTCTTGGACTTGGCTGTTTTTATCAAAGCCTGCAGGAAGATGATGGTAAGATGGTTGTGGTAGTATGAACTGCCTGGTCTATGCCGCCTCCAGTCTCTCCCTGAGGGTGCCTTGCTGTTTCCAGTCTTTGTTACAAATCCAACAAAATCTCTTCGGGTATCTTTAAGGACATCCTTTCAATTCTTTCTCTTTGTACATAACCTGTTTTCACCAATTTGGGGAACTTTAGCAGTTTCTTGTAATAAAGTGTCCAGGTTATTTTGTTTCTCTTAAGTTCTCTGGAGTAACACTAATATTGAGATTGCTGTGTCATGGACTACCCTCTTGTTTATCATTCAGTCTTATATTTACCAGTCATTTGGATAAGCTAGGTTTTTGTTGTTGTTGTTGTTGTTTTTGAGCCTCTGTATTTACTCTGTACAGTTGATTGAAAGGGGCAGAAATGGGAGATTTTACTGTGCATGTTATTTGTTGACCCTAAAAAAAGTAAAAGAGCAAAATTCTTCCTTAAAGGCTATGCAGACATGCTCTCTCCTATTAGTGGAATTATCTCTCTCTCCCCTTGTATCTTCCTCCTGATTTCCTACAAGTTATAGCTAAAATCTTACCTTCTATAGGATAGCTTTTCCTTTCCCACCATAATTCTAGTGCCCTACCTCTGTTGTTTATCTCCAGATAGCCTTTCTGGAGACTTCCTGGAGCCAAGGTGGCAGAGTAAGCAGGAATCACCTAACTCTCCCAAATTCACCTCTAAACTATAAAAGAGTACTTTAAAATGAATTCTGGAATAGTAGAACCAACAGTAAGATTGGGTCAAACAGTTTTTGAGCCCAAGGCAATGTGGAAATTCAACAGGAAAGGTCTGTTCCATTTGGGTAAAATGGCAGGTAGTGTTGTGACAAGCCAGCAACAGGCCCTGACCCAAATGCTGGTCAGTAATCAAGGCCCCATGACCGTGGTGCAGTTGCAGGCAAGTGGCTAGTTGTGTGCCACTCCACCATTCGCAGGTCCTGGAACAGTACCAGATGAGCAGCCAGACCTGCTTTGGCCCAGCACACCATCAGGATACCCTGGACCCTTTCCTCCCCAAGAAACAGAGCTCGACTTTAAAAGTAATGAAATGGGCTGGGAAAATGGGGCAGGGAAGGGAAACATGACCATAGAAAGTTATCGTGGTAAAAAAAAGATCAGAACAAAAACTCAGAAGAGGATAACATCGTCAAAACACTTACATGCAAAGTCTCAAATAAAAATGTGAATTGGTCTCAAGTCACAAAGAAGAGCTCAAAAAGAAGAGCTATTTTATAAAATAGAAAAAAAGAGAAGTAGAAGAAAAATTGGGAGAAGAAATGAGAGTGATGCAAGAGAATCCTGAAAAAAGTCAATGACTTGACAAAGGAAGCACCACAAAAAAAAGGAGGTACAAAATTTTTCTGAAGAAAACAACTGTAAAAAGTAGAATTAGCCAAATTGAAAAGGAAGTAAAAAAGGTCACTAAGGAAAATAAATCCTTAAAAATTAGAATTGAACAAGTGGAAGCTAATGACTTCTTGAGACATCAAGAATCAATCAAATGAAATTTTAAAATGAAAAAACAGAAGAAAATAGAAATATCTCATTGGAAAAACAACTGACCTTGAAAATACATCCAGGACAGATAATTTAAAAATTATTGAACTGCCCAAAAGCTATGAGCAACTGAAAGATCTAGACATCACACATCAAGAAATTATCAAAGAAAGGTGTTCTAACGTCCTAAAACCAGAAGGTAGACTAGACATTGAAAGAATCTACTATTCATCTCCTGAAAGAGGTCCTCAAATGAAAACTTCCAGAAATATTATAGCCAAATTCCAGAACTCTCTGGTCAGGTAGAAAATATTGCAAGCAGCCAGGAAAAAAATATTCAAATATTCAGGCACCACAGTCAGGATTATACAGGATTTGCTAGCTTCTGTGTCAGAGGATCAGAGGCCATGGACTATGATATTCCAGAATACAAAGGAGCCAGGATTACAAGCAAGGATCACCTACCCACCAAAACTAAGCGTAATCCTTAAGGTGGGAAAATTGACATTTAATGAAATAGAGTACTTTCAAACTTTCCTGATGAAAAGATCAGGACCAAACAGAAAATTGATTTTCATATACAAGACTCAAGAAAGCATAAAAAGGTAAACAGGAAAGAGAAGATATGTTATTCAATATTAATTCTTAAGAACTGTATCACTATTAGGGTAATTCAAAGGAATATATTTATAGGGTATCGGTATATGTTGACTTGATGGGATGATATAAAGAAAAATTAAGGGTTGTAGTGAGAGAAGTGGGATGGGAGAAATAGTGTGGGGTAAATTTTTCCACATGAGGAGGTGCAAAAGACCTGTTACAGCAGAGGGGAGAAAGGGAGGGAGTAAGCATTGCTTAAACCTTACTCTCATCAGAAGTGGCTCAAGGAGGGAATAACATACACACTCAGCTGGACATAGAAAAGTAGGACAGGAGGGAGACAAGGGATTGAGGCTGATAAAAGGGAGGAAAGATTGAGGGAGATGGTGGTCAGAAGTAAAACACTAATGAAGAAAAACAGGATGAAAGCAAAGAGAGGGAGTAGAGAGACAGAGAGAGACAAGGGGTGGTGGGCAGAGACTCTTGGGGAAGTTACCATCTTCCAGTGAAAGATCCACTTATTAAGGAGGATTCTGGAAAGAATTTTGACAACAGTGACTAAGAGAAATACCTTTCTGTGATTGTCATAGAACATCTATTTCCTTTACTTTTATAGAGATGGACAATGGAGGCATCTTTGAATTACTAGGGGTAACTTCCTCCTGAAAAATTTCAGTCAGCATTTGTATGCACCGTGGACACCCTGCCTTATAAATCTCAATTGGAATAGACTTAGCATCAGGTATTTTGCCACATGAGAGGAGCCCAATGTTCTTTAAAACCTTTTCTTCAGTTAGAAATTTAGCTGGAGAGGGGAAGACTTGTTCCTGAGGTATCTAGTAAGTGGCTTCAACATTTATTGATATTGGTCTCTTTAGAAACTATGAAAGTGTTCAGTCCATCTCTCCAGGATCATGTCCTTATCCCTAATCAATTTGACTCTGTTAGCACTCAGTAGTTGAGATGTACCATGGGTCTTTGGCTCATCAAAGTTCCTTGAATTGTTAGTGTTATTATTCACTGTAAAACTGAATTTCATCTACCTTCTTACTGAGCCAAGAATCCTGCATTTCTCTAAATTTGCTTGCACATTACTTTTGATGGAGTTAAACACTGCCTTCTTAGAGACAGATGAACTATCTTGCTGGTAAGCCCTCTAGAGTTCTTATTTTAGAGAGTTTAGCAGTTTCTGAATTTCTGCCTAATTTTCATAATTTTGATGTTTGTGAGAGTTTTGGCCCAGATGAGTAAATGCAGTGCTGTACACCAAATCTCTGAAAGCTGCCCACTCCTTTTCTGCTCCACTGTTGCCAATTGTATGTTGGCTCAGTTTTTCCTTCAAGTTAGCAGCTAACACTTAGTTCCCACTTAGAGAAGCACTCTAATCTGTTGACATTAAGTCTTCTGGCAGTTGTCTTTCCTTGGGGCAGCTGCTTTTGTTGAATGTGAATATTTAACTTGGAGAGGATAGGTCTATGGTCATTCCAGTACTGCATATTGCCTTTGTCACTCTCACATTGTCTGCCTTTTCTGTTAACAGTTGCCATAGTCTATTAAATGCCAGTGTTTGCTGTGGAGGTGTATACATAAAGTTTTATTGCAGGACTAGATGGATCTAACCAAAAAATAAAGAAAAAATTTAATGAAGTGAATAGAATTTTAACAAATTAGATATAATAAAATGGGGATTGAATTGGATGAGAACTGAATGAGGATTGAAAGGAATATATCTTCTTCTCAGTGATACATGTCACCAACACAAAAATTGACGTGTTAGAGCATTAAAAAGCTCAAAATCAAATGTAGAAAGGTAGAAGCATTAAATGCATTTTTTCCCAATCATAATTCAATAAAAAATTACATTTAATAAAGAACAGTAGAAAGATAGATTAAAAATTAATTAGAAAGTAAACAATCCTAAAGAATGAGTGGGTCAGTAGAAGCAATGGAACATTGTATACAGTAACAGTGCTATTGTTTTAAGAACAGCTTTGAGCAACCAAGTCATTCCAACTATTACAGTTACCCAAATTAACCTCAAAGATTCTATGAGGAAGATATTATTTGAATCCAGAAAGAAATATTGTTGTGGTGTGGGAAATGATGAACTGGTTGATTTAGAAAAATAGAAGAAGATTTGGACTTACGAAGGAAGTTACTGTCCACCTTCAGAGAAAGAGATGATAGGTAGAAATAAGCATGGTACAGTTTATCTGTTTATAGTTATCATATATGTGCATATATGTATATACATGTATATGTATGTGTATGCCTATATGTCCTCACTTACTTGTAGCCTTATTTAGGGTCAGAGGAGGAGGGAGGGAGAAAAATAAAGTAAAAAGTACACAGCAGAGAGCAAAAGAAAAACTGGGCAGCTTTGAAAACAGTGTGTAGTACTTATTATATAGGTTTTCTTCAAATGGAAATTTATTTATATTGAATCCTCTCTTACAGTCTGCTGTGTACACAGCAATAGTTTTTTCCCCTCAATTTGTATTTAAGCTTAAAATAAAAAAAAATATTTTAAAAAGAATGAGTGGTTCAAAGAAGAAATCATAGAAACCATAAGTAATTTCATTGAAGAGAATGATAACAGTGAAAAATTTACTAAAATTTATGGGATGCAGCCAAAGCAGGACTTATGGGAAAATTTATCTCTCCAAACTCTTACATCAATAACATAGAGAAAGAACAGAACAGTGAATTGGCATGTAGCTGTAAAAGTAGAAAAAGAACAAATTAAAAATCCCAAATCAGTACCAAATTGGAAAGTCTGAAAACCAAAGATGAGATTAATAAAATTGAAAATAAGAGAACTATTGTGGTAATAAAACTCAGAGCTAATTTTATGGAAGAAAAAAACCCAAAAGATGGACAAATCATAGGTTAATTTCATTTTTAAAAAAAGAAAGAAGAAAATCAAATTATCAGTACCAGAAATGAAAGGGGTGAATTCGCCACCATTGAAGAGGAAATTAAAACAATAAATAGGAAATGTTGTGCCCAGTTATATGCCAATACATCTGAAAATCTAAGCAAAATTGATCAATATTTACAAAAGTATAAACTGTCCATATTTAACAGAGGAGGAAACAGAGTACTTAAATAACCCTATATTAGGAAGAGAAATTGAACAAGCCATTGGTGAACTCTCTAAGAAAAAATTCCCAGAGGCAGATGGATTCATAAGTGAATTGTATCAAATATTTAAAAAATAATTCATATATATGTGTATATGCATACATTTACGTATGTGCATGTTACATATATGTATGTGTGTGTACACACACACACACACACACACACACACCATTCGGGAAAATAGGCAAAGAAGGAATTCGACCAAAGTCCTTTTATGACACCAATATGATGCTGATACCTAAACCAAGAAGAGCTAAAACAGAGAAAGGAAAGGAATAATTTCCCTAGTGAATATTGATGTAAAAATTTTAATAAAATAGTAACTAGGACATTACAGCAATATATCACCAGGATCATACACTATGACCAGGTGGAATTCTTACCAGGAATTCAGAGCTGATTCAGTATTAAGAAAATTATTAACATAATTGAACATGTGAGTAACAAGAACAACAGATATCATATGATTAGCACAATAGATGAAAAAATACAGCTCCCATTCTTATTAAAAAACATTAAAGAATATAGGAATGAATAGAACTTTTCTTTTCTTTTTTTTTTTTATTTAACTTTTAACATTCATTTTCACAAAATTTTGGGTTACAAATTTTCTCCCCTTTTCTCCCCTCCCCCCACCCCCAAACACCAAGCATTCTAATTGCCCCTATCACCAATCTGCTCTCTCTTCTATCATCCCTCTCTGCCCTTGTCTCCATCTTCTCTTTTGTCCTGTAGGGCCAGATAGCTTTCTATACCCCTTTACCTGTATTTCTTATTTCCTAGTGGCAAGAACATTACTCGACAGTTGATCCTAACACTTTGAGTTCCACCTTCTTTACCTCCCTCCCTCTCCACCCCTTCCCTTTGGAAGACAAGCAATTCAATATAGGCCAAATCTGTGTAGTTTTGCAAATGACTTCCATAATAGTTGTGTTGTATAGGACTAACTATATTTCCCTCCCTCCTATCCTGTCCCCCATTACTTCTATTCTCTTTTGAACCTATCCTTCCCCATGAGTGTCAACCTCAAATTGCACTCTCCTCCCCATGCCCTCCCTTCTATCATCCCCCCCACCCTGCTTATCCCCTTATCTCCCACTTTCCTGTATTGTAAGATAGGTTTTCATACCAAAATGAGTGTGCATTTTATTCTTTCCTTTAGTGGAATGTGATGAGAGTAAACTTCATGTTTTTTCTCTCACCTCCCCCCTCTTTATCCCTCCACTAATGAGTCTTTTGCTTGCCTCTTTTATGAGAGATAATTTGCCCCATTCCATTTCTCCCTTTCTCCTCCCAATATATTTCTCTCTCACTGCTTGATTTCATTTTTTTTTTAAGATATGATCCCATCCTCTTCAATTCACTCTGTGCACTCTGTCTCTATGTATGTGTGCGTGTGTGCATGTGTGTGTGTGTACTCCCACCCAGTACCCAGATACTGAAATGCTTCAAGAGTTACAAATATTGTCTTTCCATGTAGGAATGTGAATAGTTCAACTTTAGTAAGTCCCTTATGACTTCTCCTTGCTGTTCACCTTTTCATGGTTCTCTTCATTCTTGTGTTTGGAAGTCAAATTTTCTTTTCAGCTCTGGTCTTTTCATCAAGAAAATTTGAAAATCCTCTATTTCATTGAAAGACCAATTTTTCCCCTGAAGTATTATGCTCAGTTTTGCTGGGTAGGTGATTCTTGGTTTTAGTCCTAGTTCCTTTGACTTCTGGAATATCCTATTCTATGCCCTTCGATCCCTTAATGTAGAGGCTGCTAGATTTTGTATTCTCCTGATTGTATTTCCACAATACTTAAATTGTTTCTTTCTAGCTGCTTGCAACATTTTCTCCTTGAGCTGGGAACTCTGGAATTTGGCCACAATGTTCCTAGGAGTTTCTCTTTTTGGATCTCTTTCAGGCGGTGTTCTGTGGATTCCTTGAATATTTATTTTGCCCTCTGGTTCTAGAATCTCAGGGCAGTTTTCATGAAAGATGATGTCTAGGCTCTTCTTTTGATCATGGCTTTCAGGTAGTCCCATAATTTTTAAATTGTCTCTCCTGGATCTATTTTCCAGGTCAGTTGTTTTTCCAATGAGATATTTCACATTATCTTCCATTTTTCCATTCCTCTGGCTTTGTTCTGTGATTTCTTGCTTTCTCATAAAGTCCTTAGCCTCCATCTGTGCCATTGTAATTTTGAAAGAACTATTTTCTTCAGTGAGCTTTTGAATCTCCTTTTCCATTTGGCTAATTCTGCTTTTGAAAGCATTCTTCTCCTCATTGGCTTTTTGAACCTCTTTTGCCAATTGAGTTAGGCTAGTTTTCAAGGTGTTATTTTCTTCAACAGTTTTTTGGGTCTCCTTTAGCAGGGTGCTGATCTGCTTTTCATGCTTTTCTTTCATCTCTCTCATTTCTCTTCCCAGTTTTTCCTCCACCTCTCTAACTTGATTTTCAAAATTCTTTTTGAGCTCTTCCATGGCCTGAGCCCATTGGGTGGGCTGGGACACAGAAGCCTTGATTTCTGTGTCTTTGCCTGATGGTAAGCATTGTTCTTCTTCATCAGAAAGGAAGAGAGGAAATGTCTGTTCTCCAAGAAAGTAACCTTCTATTGTCTTATTTCTTTTCCCTTTTCTGGGCATTTTCCCAGCCAGTGACTTGACCTCTGAATATTTTCCTCACAGCCACCTCACCTCCTGATCCTCCCAGCCAGCGTTTGGGGTCTGAGATTCAAATGCTGCTTCCAGCCTTAGGGCTTTTGGCGGGGGCAGGGCTGCTATTCAGTGTGAGATTAAGTTCAGGTGGTCAGGTAGGGGCAGGGCCACCTCTCAGGCTCAGTTTCTTCAGGGAGTTTATGCACAGACCTTCAACAATGGATCCAGGCTCCTGCCTGCTTGGGGAGCCCCAGTCTGTCACCGCCCCTCAGCTTCTGTCTCCCGAGGGGGCCCGAGGCATGGGGGCACCCCACTCCCTTCTCGACCCTCCAAAGAGACTCTCTCACCGACCCCCATCACTTGTGGGTGGAGGGACTTGTGCGGCCGCTGGTGATCCCGTCCCTGAAGCCTGGTTGGATCTGTTTCTCTTGGTGCCGCGGCCGTGGCTACAGCAGGTCTGGGCTGGGCTCTGCGTCTGCAGCGCGACGGACCTTTTGCGAGAGGTTTGCAGGTCTCTCTGGAACAGAAATCTCCCTCGCTCCAATGTTCTGTGGCCTCTGGGTGCAGAATTCACCGTGAGTTACTTCTTTGTAGTTGTTCTATTGTGGGTTCGGAGCTATGTGTATGTGCGTCTTTCTACTACGCCATCTTGGCTCCCTAGAACTTTTCTTAAAGTGATAAGTAGCATCTGTCTAAAACCATCAGCAAGCATTATCTGTAATGGGAATAAGCTCGAAGTGTTCTCCCAGTAAGATCAGGGGTGAAACTAGGCTGCCTATTGTCCCCACTGTCATTCACTATTATACTCGAAATGTTAGCTGTAGCAGTTAGAGAAGAAGAAATAAGAGGAATTATAATAGGCAGTGAGGAAACAAACCTATCACTCTTTGCAGATGATACGATGGTGTACTTAGAGAATCCTAGAGCATCAAGTAAAAAATTGGTTGAAATCATTAATAAATTTAGCAAAGTTGCGGGATATAAAGTCGACCCAAGTAAATCATTAGCATTTCTCTACCTTAACAACATAACCCAGCAGCAAGAGATAGAAAGAGAAATTCTATTTAAAATTACTGTAGATTATATAAAATACTTGGGAGTCTGCCTGTGAGACAAACCCAGGAAATATATTAACACAAATTCAGGTCTTAACTTTTCACACAAATAAATTCAGATCTGAACAATTGAAAAAATGTCAGTTGCTTTTGGTTACACTGAGCCAATATAACAAAAATGACAATTCTCCCTAAATTAATTTACTTATTCAGAACCATGTCAATAAAACTATCAAAAAATATCTTATGGAGCTAGAAAAAATCACAGCAATTCATCTAGAAGGATAGAAATTCAAGAATATCAAGGAAATCAATGAAAACATGTGAGGGAAGGGGGCTGTATGAGATATCAGACTATGTTATAAAGCAATAATCATCAGAACTGTCTGGTACTAGCTGAGAAGTGGGGACGGGGGGTGTCACTGGAATAGATTACGTACGTATGACTCAGTAGTAAATGACCATAGTAATCTTGTGTTTGAAAAGCTAAAGGCCCCAGCTTCTGGGACAAGAGCTCACTGTTTGACAAAAACTGCTGGAAAACTGGAAAACAGTATGGCAGAAACTAGGTCTAGACTATCTTACACTGTATACTGAAATAAGGTCAAAATGGATACATGGTTTCAACTAAAGGGTAATACTGTAGGCACATTAGGAGAGCAAAGAATAGTTTACCTGTTAGATCTGTAGAGAAGGGAAGAGTTTATGATCAAATGAGATAAAAGACATTACCACCTGTAAAATGGATGATTTTGGTTATATTAAATTTAAAAGGTTTTGCACAAATGAAACCATTATAACAAAGATAAGGAAAGCAGCAAGCTGGGAAAAATATTTTATAACATGTCTCTGATTTCTCAAATATATTGAACTGAGTAAATTTATAAGACTATAAATCATTCTTTAATTGTTGGATGGTCAAGGGATATGAAGAGGTAGTTTTCAGATGAAAAAATCAAAGCTGTGTGTAATCATATGAAAAATGCTCTAAATCACTGTTGATTAGAGAAATGCAAATTAAAACAACTGAGTTACCAACTCACATTTATCAGATTGGCTGATATGACAGAAAAAGAAAATGAGAAATATTAGAGGGGATACAGGGAGTTTGGGACACTGATGCACTGGGGGAATTGTGAACTACTCCAGTCATTCTGGAGACCAATTTGAAACTATGTCCAAAAGGCAAAAAGTTTGAGGGAGGAGTGAAGGATCTATTTATACAAAAATATTTATAGCAGCTCCTTTTGTGGTGGTAAAGAATTGAAAATTGAGGGCATGTCCATCAATTGAAGTATAGCTGAACAAATTGTAGTATATGAATATAATAGAATGCTAATGTGCTATAAGAAATGATGAGCAGGCAGTTTTCAGAAAACCTTTTCATGAGCTGGGGGTGGAGCCAAGATGACGAAGTAGAAAGTAGCCCATAAAATACCTGAAAAAATGACTAAACAAATTCTAGAGCAGCAGAAGCCACAAAACGACAGAGTGAAAGAGATTTCCAGCCCAAGACAGCCTGGAAGGCCAACAGGAAAAGTCTATCGCACTGGGCTTGGAGAGGAAAGCAGCTTAGCCTTGACCTCAGGGCATGGCATGGCATGGACAAGACTGGATGAGGCTTCAGGGCACGGAATTACGAGTAGCAGCTGTGGTTCCCAATTTATTTAATTCACAAAGGCCAAACACAGCTTCAAAGGTAAGTTAAGAAAGTTCTTTCACCTGGGTGAGAAGGAAGCAGGGTCTGGCCCCAGGGTGGTGGCAACCACTGCAGCAGCAACATTCATTTTTGGGGTCCTCTGCCTAAAGATGCTGGAGGAATTGAGCAGTTGATCTGGGTCTCAGTTCTGAGTCGTGGCCCGGGGATAAGGAGGAGCACTGGTGTGGTGGAGCTGGTAGAGGCTCCAGAGAGGGAATCCTACCCGCAGATCCTAGGCAGAAAAACTTGTGGTTGCTCCCAGATCAGAGTGTAGGTCAGGAATGGAATAAACTCCTCTGCCTTGATTGGGCCACCTTGAAAGACCTGAGAACTTACAGGTCCCTAGAGTATACACCTCCACTTGACAAAGGACTCAAAAGTCAAGTAACTGGCTGGGAAAATGCCCAAAAAGAGGGGAAAAAATAAGGCTATAGAAGGTTACTTTCTTTTTGAAAAGGTATTTTCTTCCATCTTTTCGATTGGGGAAGAACAAAGGATACCATCAGAGGAAGACACCAAAACCTCCAAAATAAATATGCAGTGGTCTCAGGCCATGGAAGAGCTCAAAAAAGATTTTGAAAATCAAGTAAGAGAGGTGGAGGAAAAATTAGGAAGAGAAATGAGAGCGATGCAAGAAAATCACGAAAAGTGAAACAACAGCTTGCTAAAGGAGACCCAAAAAAATGCTGAAGAAAATAACACCTTGAAAAATAGACTAACCTGAATGACAAAAGAGGTCCAAAAAGCCAATGAGGAGAAAAATACTTTAAAAAGCAGAATTAGCCAAATGGAAAAGGAGGTTCCAAAGCTCTCTGAAGAAAATAGTTCTTTAAAAATTAGAATGGAGCAGATGGAAACTAATGACTTTATGAGAAGCCAAGAAATTATAAAACAAAACCCAAAGAATGAAAAATAGAAGACAATTTGAAATATCTCATTGGAAAAACAATTGACCTAGAAAATAGATCCAGGAGAGACAATTTAAAAATTATGGGACTACCTGAAAATCATGATTAAAAAAAAAAAGAGCCTAGACATCTTTCATGAAGTTATCAAGAAAAACTGCCCTGATATTCTAGAACCAGAGGGCAAAATAAATATTGAAAGAATCCACCGATCAACTTCTGAAAGAGATCCACAAAGAAAAACTCCTAGGAATATTGTAGCCAAATTCCAAAGTTCTCAGGTCAAGGGGAAAATATTGCAAGCAGCCAAAAAGAAACAATTGAAGTATTGTGGAAATACAATCAGGATAACACAAGATCCAGCAGTTTCTACATTAAGGGATTGAAGAGCTTGGAATATGATATTCCAGGAGTCAGAGGAACTGGGATTAAAACCAAGAATCACCTACCCAGCAAAACTGAGTATAATACTTAAGGGAAAAAATGGTCATTCAGTGAAATAGAGGACTTTCAAGCATTCTTGATGAAAAGACTAGAACTGAATAGAAAATTTGACTTTCACACAGAAGAATCAAGGGAAACAGGGAAAGGTAAACAGGAAAAAAAATCACAAGGGACTTACTAAAGTTTAACTGTTTACATTCCTACATGGAAAGATAATATTTGTAACTCTTGAAGCTTTTCTCAGTATTTGGGTAGTTGAAGGGGTTATATACATATAGACAGAGGTCACAGGGTGAGTTGAATAGGATGGGATGGTATCTAAAACAAAATAAGGTGTGAGAGAGGAATATATTGGGAGGAGAAGGGGAAAAATGGAATGGGGCATATTATCTCATAAAAAAGGCAAGAAAAAGCTTTTTCAGTGGAGGGGGAAAGGGGAAAAGTGAAGCTTACTCTCTCACATTTGGCTTAAGGAGGAAATAACATGCACACTCAATCCGGTATGAAAATATCTTACACCAGAGGAAAGTAGGGGAGAAGGGGATAAGTGGGGTATGTGGGGGATAGTAGAAGGGAGGGCAAATGGGAGGAGGGAATAATTGGAAGTAAACACTTTTGGGGAGGGACAAGGTCAAAAGAGAGAATAGAATAAATGGGGGGCAGAATAAGATGGAGGGAAATATAGTTAGTCTTTCACAACATGGCTGTTATGGAATTCTTTTACGTAACTACACATGTATAGCCTGTATTGAATTTTCTGACTTTTCAGTGGGGATGGGTGAGGAGGAAGGAAGCGAGAGAAATTGGAACTCAAAGATTTAGGAACTAATGTTGATCATTGTTTTTGCATGCAACTGGGAAATAAGAAATACAGGTAATGGGATATAGAAATCTATCTAGCCCTACAAGAAAATAGAGGAGATGGAAATAAGTGAAGGGAGGGGTGTAATAGAAGAGAGGGCAGATTGGGGGGAGGGGTAATCAGAATGCACAGTGTCTGGAGGGGGGAGAGATGGGGAGAAAATTTAGAAGTCAAAATCTTATGGAAATGAATGTTGAAAACTAAAATAAATTTTTTTAAAAAAAGACTACATGAACTGATGCAAAGTGAAGTTAGGAGAACATTGTATATAGTAACAAATATTATATGATGATCTACTGTAATTGACTTAGCTATTTTCAGCATTATAGTAAACGAAGACATTTCGAAAGGATTCATGATGAAAAATGTTATTCACATCCAGACAAAGAACTGATGGAGACTTAAGGCAAATCCAAGCATACTACTTTCAGTTTTTTTGGTTTTTTTGTCATTTTTTTTCCTTTTGGTACATTTCTTTCACATCATGACTAATATGGAGATATGTTTTACATGATTACATGTATAAAATCTATGTGAAATTGCTTACTATCTTAGGAAGATGAGGGAAAGAAAAACTGGAACTCAACATTTTTTTAAATGAATGTTAAAATTTGTCTTTCCATGTAATTGGAAAAAATAAAATACTATTTCAAAAATTAAAGTTAAAAACATCCCATCTGTAGCATATTCATACCTAATTGTGTGTATTGTCTCTCCTGTTAGACTCAGTGCACCTTCAGAAGCAAGGAATGCTTTTTGCTTTTGTTTACATGTCCAGTGCCTTGCATATAGCATGACACATTGTAGGCATCTGATTAGCATTTATTGACTAAGTTATTTAAAAAAAAAAAAAAGGACCAGGGTCTCTCATTGCATCCTGGTCCATTTCTAGTTGTGCTGATGAATATCAAGCCATTGGACCTAGATGGTTCTGGAGAAGAAAGTGAGACTGATGACCTTGCATAGCCCTCTCTCACTGAAATCCAAGTCAACTGCAAGTCATGTCATTCTCTGATGTCATGATCCTCTTTGAGAATGAAAGACAATCACACACATTTATTCAACAAAGTTTCCTATGCATGTGTCGTAGGATCAGAGATCTAGAACTGGAAAAGACTTCCAAGATTATTGATTTCTTCATTGTACAGATGAGGAAACTGAGGTCTAGGGAGAAAAATGACTTGCCTAAGGTTACATAGTCATAAATGGTAGGATTTGAACCAGGTCTTCCAATTCTAAAGCCATTTCTCTTTCTTCTGTACCAACATTTATTTTGGTAAAGTTTAGACTGGCTACATTTTAAGGGGGTCTCAAGTCACTAAAGTTCTGGGAATTGTATTTCTTCCTAGCTTTGGAAGATGGCTATTATAGAATCAGAACTAGAGAGAGTAGTTTTTCTAATATAGGAGGAGTTCAAATTCTTTCTGGAGAGGTATGTGAAGAAGAGAGCTGAAAAAAAGGCAGAAAATTGGAGAGAGGTGGACTGAGATGTAATGAAGGACCCCAATAGCTTAGTTGCAGCTACAGTGGGATCACCATCCCTAGGACTTAACAATCTGAGAAGGAAAAAATGGTGATGGCAGAGGGACCAGTAGGTGAAAAGAGAAATTGTAAGTAGATAAGTAGGTAGGTAACAAGGATTTATTAAGTGCTTATTATGTGCCATGCATCATGCTAAGTACTTGGAATACTAATTCAAGCAGAAGGACAGTTTTTTTTCCCTCAAGGTATTTATATTCAAATGAGGGATGACAACACATAAAAGAGACTGGAGGAGTAGGAGAGAAGAGGCACCTGTTGAGGAAGGTGGTGGTAAAATCCTTAGAATAAGAAGCATAGTTGGGAGAGGGATGGAGCATGGCATAACTGGATTTCTGCTCGAAATGGAGGATTCATTTCTTAGATATATAGAGAACTCTGTCAGATTTATATGAATACAATTAATTCCCCAGTTGATAAGTGAATAGACAGTTTTCACACAAAGAGATCAGAGTATCTATAGTTATAGAAAAATGCTCTAAACCACTAGAGGAAGGCAAATTAAAAATAACTCTGAGGTACCTCTCACCACTAGAGGAAGGCAAATTAAAAATAACTCTGAGGTACCTCTCACACCTGTCAGATTGGCTAATATGACAAAAAAGGAAAATAATAAATATTTGAAGGGATGTGGGAAAACTGGGACCCTAATGCTCTGTTGATGGAGTTGTGAATTGATCCAAGAGCAATTTGGAACTATGTCCAAAGGGCGAAATTGTGTATACCCTTTGACCCAGCAATACCACTATTAGGTCTGTATCCCAAAGAAGTTTAAAAAAAAAACCAAACAACCTATTTGTACAAAAATATTTATAAGAACTCTTCAGTTGTGACTAAGAATTGGAAATTGAGGAGATGTCTATCATTTGTGTAGTGGTTGGGAAGCTATGGTTTATGATTGTAATGGAATATTACTGGAAATGATAAGCTGGATGAATTCAGAAAAACCTGGAAAGACTTACATGAACTGAGGCAGAGTGAAGTGAGCAGCACCAGGAAAACATTATCTACAGTAACAGCAATACTGTAAGACGAGCAACTGAGAATGATTTAGTTATTCTTAACAGTACAGTGATCCAAGACAATCCTGAAGGACTCCTGATTAAAAATTCTGTCCTCTTCCAGAGAAAGAACTGATGGCATCTGTATGCAGACCATAGCACACCCTCCCTTCCTTCCTTCCTTCCTTTTGTTCCTTCCTTCCTTTCTTCTTTCCATCCTTCCTTCTACATTTTCTTCCACAAAATGACTAATATACAAATTTGTTTTACATGATTAGACATGTATAACTTATATCAGATTGCTTACTGTTTGGGTCGGGGGGGGAATAGAATTTGGAATTCAAAACTTTTGAAATGATGAAGTTAAAAATTGTTATTACATGTAATTATGGGGAAATAAAATATTATTTTAAAAAATTGTAGAACTCAAGTAGAGGCCTCAAAAAGAACTCAACTGTGGGAATACGGGGACATCATGGCAGAGGGTTTCTGCAAGGTGAAAAGGCTCCAGGCACTGAGAGAAGTTCCAGGATGAGAGGACAGCTGAGTCTGAATAGGCTCGATTTCGTTGGGAGTCAGAGAGTGGGCCTGATTGCAGTTGGGAAACTGCTAATTGCTTTTGATGACCTAAGCTTCTTCCTGAAACAAAGGCTCATCTTTTAAACAATTTTCTTCTAGTGATGTTATCTGTCTTTGAAGTATGGAATGCCACCATTTCTGAATCATTCAAATTTTGTATGACCTAGCAGGCATTGAAGAAAGGCACGGTGGGCATGAGAAGGCCACAATATCAGTAGCAACCAAAAATTGTCTACTCGATGTGGCGTAAAGGATATTATCCATGAAAAGTATGAATGTAAAAGCAAAGGCAGTAGAAAATGAGGGAGTAACCCATGAAAATCCCAAATGTGTCATTATTAACTATTTGCTTTCTTTGTGAGCGCTCTAAAGAAAGCCTTTCAGTTTGTTTGGTTGACCCCCTGGTTGAACAAGAATCACATAGGATAAAAAGTTATGGGTGGCTTACACTCTATACCCCACACTGATTCCATTCGATTTACTTCAGCAAACATTTCTATCTTCTAACTTTTCATGAGATCACAGATGCTGGAGAGTGTATAAGTCAGTTTTTATTTAATTTCTTCAAGTATGTTATTTATCCTTTTTCTGAATGTTGATGAGAGTATCTTGCATGGCTCCTTTTCTGTCTTTTTAGCTTCTGGGACTTTTATCTGATTCAGTTGCTTTAAAACATTCTTTAACCATTTCTCTTGTGTTAGAGCCTTCTCTTTGTGGCACATATGATTAAACTGGTTCCCTTCAACTTATTCATTCTCTTATACACACATTTGGGGGAGCAGTAATCAATAATAATTACAAAATTGATTGTACCTTTTGTGCTATGATTCTCTTCCTAGGACTGTATCACAAAAATATCACAGAAGGAGAAAAGAGATTCTGCTTGTCCAAAAAATAATTTTATATGCTGTATTTGTAATAGCGAAAAAAAAAAAAAGTCAACACATATGGCCAATAATTGAAGAATGGGTTAGTAAATTATCCTAATATAATGGAATATGGTGATATAAAAGTTATGCATATGAAATAGACAATAAGGTATGGAAAAATCAGGCAGTTTCAGAGCTAGAATTTTATTGGTGATTACTGAAGTCATTTTATACCTTGAACATAATTGAAAATACGTGCAGTATGACAAGTAGTTATCCACCCTCCTTTAAAGATCTCTAGTGAGGGGCAACCTACTACATTCTGAGGCAACCCATTTCATTTTTGGATAAAGACCTATATGAAGTGATATCAAGTAGAATCAGTTAGGGGGAGTCAGTCTTTAACAAAGAACAGAAACATTTTTTACTTCTGTGTTTGTGATTTATTTGGCTCTAGCTTATTCAGTGCCTAGGGTCTTTATATAAATTTTATTCATTAATTTTTGTTTATTTGATAGTATTAGTTGATGGGATTATTAAGTTTATAATACAAAACAAGCTGTAGAAAAAGCTAGAATAGCTATGACGTACAATGGAACAAATCCTGACTCTAGGGTCAGAGGACCTGGGCTAAAATTTCTGGTCTGACCCTTTCACTGTGGCCTTGGGCAAGACATTTACCTCCTTAGATCTGGGGGCTTGAACTAAATGGCTGTTAAGGTTCTTTCCAGCCCTAGATCTGGGATCCCAATATGAGGTCAGAGAAAAGACTAGAGGATTTATGTGCCGAGATTGTTGTTTACTTTGAGAAAGTTGTCTGATTTGAATGACAGGAATAACCAGATTGCTAGAGGTTTAAATGTGAATGAAAGAAAAAATGATGGGCTCTCAGTGCAGATTGAGCAGTTTTTTTCTTGATTTTTCTTACCCTTTTTCTCCCACAATACGGCTAATGTGGAAAAGTTTTACCTGACTTCATTTATTTAATAGGTATTGTATTTCTTTCCTTCTGAAGGATTGGGGAGGCAATGATGGGATGGAGAGAATTTGGAACTGAAAATTAAAATTAAAAAATTTCAATTAAAAAAATGAATGGGGGGCGGAGCCAAGATGGCGGAGTACAAAGACCCACATACACATAGCTCCGAACCGACAACACATAGAACGGCTACAAGGAAGTAACTCACGGCGAATTCTGCACCCAGAGGCCACGGAACATTGGAGCAAGGGAGATTTCTATTCCGGAGAGACCCGCAAACCTCTCGCGGGGGGTCCTTCGCGCTGCGGACTGGGCGCCGGGACCGGGAGCTGAGTGCACCCCTGCTGCAATCGCGGCACTGAGAGGAAAAGATTCGAGCAGGCTTCAGGGACAGGATCTCCAGCGGCCACGCGGGTCCCTCCACCCACAGAGGGACCTGCAAACCTCTCGCAAAAGGTGCGTTGCGCTGCAGACGCGGAGCCCAGCCCAGACCTGCTGCGGCCGCGGCCGGGGCACTGAGAGAAACAGATCCGACCAGGCTTCAGGGACGGGATCACCAGCAGCCACACAAGTACCTCCACCCACAGGCGACGGGGGTCGGTGAGAGAGTCTCTTTGGCGGGTCGAGAGGGGAGTGGGGTGCCCCCATAATTCAGGCCCCCCCGGGAGGTAGAAGCTGAGAGGCGGCTGCAGACCGGGGCTGCCCGCTTGGGGCTCCCCAAGCGGGCAGGAGCCTGAATCCATTGTGGAAGGTCTGTGCATAAACCCACTGAGGGAACTGAGCCTGAGAGGCGGCCCTGCCCCTACCTGACCACCTGAACTTAATCTCACACTGAATAGCAGCCCTGCCCCCGCCAAAAGCCCTAAGGCTGGAAGCAGCATTTGAATCTCAGACCCCAAACACTGGCTGGGAGGATCAGGAGGTGAGGTGGCTGTGAGGAAAATATTCAGAGGTCAAGTCACTGGCTGGGAAAATGCCCAGAAAAGGGAAAAGAAATAAGACAATAGAAGGTTACTTTCTTGGAGAACAGACATTTCCTCCCTTCCTTTCTGATGAGGAAGAACAATGCTTACCATCAGGCAAAGACACAGAAATCAAGGCTTCTGTGTCCCAGCCCACCCAATGGGCTCAGGCCATGGAAGAGCTCAAAAAGAATTTTGAAAATCAAGTTAGAGAGGTGGAGGAAAAACTGGGAAGAGAAATGAGAGAGATGAAAGAAAAGCATGAAAAGCAGATCAGCTCCCTGCTAAAGGAGACCCAAAAAAATGTTGAAGAAATTAACACCTTGAAAACTAGCCTGACTCAATTGGCAAAAGAGGTTCAGAAAGCCAATGAGGAGAAGAATGCTTTCAAAAGCAGAATTAGCCAAATGGAAAAGGAGATTCAAAAGCTCACTGAAGAAAATAGTTCTTTCAAAATTAAAATGGCACAGATGGAAGCTAATGACTTTATGAGAAAGCAAGATATCACAGAACAAAGAGAGAAGAATGGAAAAATGGAAGATAATGTGAAATATCTCATTGGAAAAACAACTGACCTGGAAAATAGATCCAGGAGAGACAATTTAAAAATTATGGGACTACCTGAAGCCATGATCAAAAGAAGAGCCTAGACATCATCTTTCATGAAATTATCAAGGAAAACTGCCCTGAGATTCTAGAACCAGAGGGCAAAATAAATATTCAAGGAATCCACAGAACACCGCCTGAAAGAGATCCAAAAAGAGAAACTCCTAGGAACGTTGTGGCCAAATTCCAGAGTTCCCAGCTCAAGGAGAAAATATTGCAAGCAGCTGGAAAGAAACAATTCAAGTATTGTGGAAATACAATCAGGAGAACACAAGATCTAGCAGCCTCTACATTAAGGAATCGAAGGGCATGGAATAGGATATTCCAGAAGTCAAAGGAACTAGGACTAAAACCAAGAATCACCTACCCAGCAAAACTGAGTATAATACTTCAGGGGAAAAATTGGTCTTTCAATGAAATAGAGGATTTTCAAATTTTCTTGATGAAAAGACCAGAGCTGAAAAGAAAATTTGACTTTCAAACACAAGAATGAAGAGAAGCATGAAAAGGTGAACAGCAAAGAGAAGTCATAAGGGACTTACTAAAGTTGAACTGTTCACATTCCTACATGGAAAGACAATATTTGTAACTCTTGAAGCATTTCAGTATCTGGGTACTGGGTGGGAGTACACACACACACATGCACACACGCACACATACATAGAGACAGAGTGCACAGAGTGAATTGAAGAGGATGGGATCATATCTTAAAAAAAAATGAAATCAAGCAGTGAGAGAGAAATATATTGGGAGGAGAAAGGGAGAAATGGAATGGGGCAAATTATCTCTCATAAAAGAGGCAAGCAAAAGACTCATTAGTGGAGGGATAAAGAGGGGGGAGGTGAGAGAAAAACATGAAGTCTACTCTCATCACATTCCACTAAAGGAAAGAATAAAATGCACACTCATTTTGGTAGGAAAACCTATCTCACAATATAGGAAAGTGGGGGATAAGGGGACAAGCAGGGTGGGGGGGATGATAGAAGGGAGGGCATGGGGAGGAGAGTGCAATTTGAGGTCGACACTCATGGGGAGGGATAGGATTAAAAGAAAATAAAAGTAATGGGGGACAGGATAGGAGGGAGGGAAATATAGTTAGTCCTATACAACACAACTATTATGGAAGTCATTTGCAAAACTACACAGATTTGGCCTATATTGAATTGCTTGCTTTCCAAAGGGAAGGGGTGGAGAGGGAGGGAGGTAAAGAAGGTGGAACTCAAAGTGTTAGGATCAACTGTCGAGTAATGTTCTTGCCACTAGGAAATAAGAAATACAGGTAAAGGGGTATAGAAAGCTATCTGGCCCTACAGGACAAAAGAGAAGATGGAGACAAGGGCAGAGAGGGATGATAGAAGAGAGAGCAGATTGGTAATAGGGGCAATTAGAATGCTTGGTCTTTGGGGGGGGGAAGAGATAAAAGGGGAGAAAATTTATAACCCAAAATTTTGTGAAAATGAATGTTAAAAGTTAAATAAATAAATTTAATTAAAAAAAAAAGAAAAGAAAAAAATGAATGATTAGTGAGGATGCTAAGATTTAAAGAGTGCAAGATTCGTTGTAGGAGTTGACAATGAAAAAGGAGGAATGCCTTAACAGTTGAGCAGGCTGCCTTCACAATGTAAAAATGAAATGGGATATCTTAGAAGGTAGCCTCTTCTTCCTCACTAGAGTTGGTCATCATGTTGCTCAGATGTCCCATTTCTTGCAACGTGTTTTGTTTTTTTTTTTACCATATTCTTGTCATTGCATAAGTTACTCTGATTCTGCTCACTTCCCTCTGCAGCAGTTCATACACATCTTCCAAGATTTTGCTAAAACCATCCCTTTCATTAATTTTTATGGCAAAATAGTATTCCATCACAAAACGTCTTCTTAAAAAATTCTGTTGATATATTTTGTTTTTAACATCACTTTCATTTCTGAATGTATCCCTATTCACATCTCTCTGTTGAGCTATTATTTTTAACAAAGAATAAAAAATGAGGAAAAACAGGGAAAAGTTCAGTAAAACCAACTAACACATCAAGTGAGTCTGACGATATATGCAACGTCCTATACCTAATAGTCTCTCAGTTCTGAAAAGATGGGAAGGAGATTCATTTTGATCCCACACTTCTACAAGGTTAAACTTTTTGTTCATTACAGTGATTCAGGTGAAAGTTCATTGAGTTGTTCTCACTGCTACTCCAACCCCTAATCTGCCCAGAATTTCTCCTCTCCAACCCCTCCTCCTCGCCTCTCACAACTCCCACAACTTTTCAAGATGAAGTGTTCTTTTCAGAATCATCATGTCTGTGTTTTAAGTATATTCATTGCAAAATGATTGGTTTTAGGTAAAGAAAGCAGGATTTCTTTTCTGATTGCTTATTGCTTCAGGCTGCCTCTTTTGTATAAGTTTTGATCTTGTCTCTTAAGCTGCACCTATGAGAAGGGGCGTCCCAAGTCTCATGGAGGTTGTTTTATTGCTGTTAGATAGTACTCAGATAATTCATGTAGTTCTAGACCTAATGTGGCTCCATTGATTCTGTCCTGGAAGTGAGCCTCCTACCCATTAGTGGCATCTGGCAGCCATGTTTCATTCATTTAACATTTGTCAAGCACCTGTTATGTGCTGGACCTGGTACCCAACTCTCAGGGTGCAAAGATGAAAAATACAACCCTTTCCCTCAAGGAGGAGTATAACAGAGACACAGCTGGTGATGACAGAAGGTAGAAATGTGATGGGGATAAAGGACAGGACAAAGAACATTTGAGGAGGGAGCAATTAGGAATGGGGAGGTATTGGTAAAGGAAGGCTTCAGGGAGGGAAGTGATAGCAAAGATTCCAAAAGGCAGATATGAAGAAGAACTATACTATAAACATAGAAACCCTGAATCAGGGATGGCATTGGTGAATGCACAGAAGCATGAAGAGGGCAGAACAAGAGTGTGATTGAAACCTGGAATACTACAAGGGGAAGTAGAGCCTGGAAAGAGAGGTTTGAGCCTTATTGTGGAAGGTTTAAATGCTAGGTTAAGGAATTTTAGTTTTATTCTGAAAACAGTGGGCAGCCAGTAATGGTTCTTGAGCCAAGAGGGCAACATAATCATTAAGTCATGTTAAGAGGATTGTTTATGATTTAAGGCAGAGAGTGAATGAGCTCAGGGGTTAGTATACTGGGAATACCATAGCTGTCTGCTGTTTCTGTAAGCCAGGATTCAAAAAGAAATATTTCATGTGTCCAAAAGTTAAAAAACTAACAAAAACCACCAAGCTTTCTTTGTGCATTCAGATTGGATGACCCTATGTCAGTGCATGTGGCCTTAGGAACTTTGGACTTGGACGTCCAGCCTTTTATTTCAAACTGGCTAAAGCTGCCATAAGAAATATAGAGAGACAAAACAGCAGGATTTATTCTAAGAATACAGAATGAGGAAATCTATGTCTCAGCCACTGTATAGTATTCCAATATAAATAATAGTGTATATTCACGGGGCTTAAAAAACTACTATTCTGAGTATGAGGACTAGTACTCTGTTTTTTCTACTAGTAGATTTCAAAGAGACATTGAATTCTCACAAATGCATCAGTTATTATAACCATATAAGCAAGTGTAAATATAGTCATTTGCAGTTAGGTGATAACTGTTATATGAGTCATGCTGTTTGTGGAGAGCAGTTTGTTTCCCTGATAACCCTATGCTGAGTTACCTCCTGTGTTGCCTACAAGGAAATCTTTATGTGCCAAGATGGTAGAGTTGGGGGTATTGGATGTGGGAAAGGGCATTCTAACTTGATCTATCAAATCCTGTTAAATATCATATTCCCACAAAGTAGTTGACTGAAGTGTTTAACCTAGACATACAACTCTCTTTGGTCTCCCTCTAGTCTTTGTCACACTCTGCCTCAAAATGACAACAGTCCAGGTATGAGGTGACAAGGGCCTGAACCAGGGTGTTAGCAGTGTCAGAGGTACAGAGGGAGTCCTGTAAGAGAGATGTAATAAGGGTAGAATCAACAGGCCATAGCAACAGATTGGATATGTGAAGTGAGTATGAGTCAATACATACGATGTATGTATTATCTATGGTCAGACATTCGGAAGCCTTGTCCATTGGTCTTTCTTTTTGTAATTTCTGTTTGTATTTTCTCTGAAGTTCAGGATGCTGACTTCTTTCCCCTGAACTAAGTGAATGATATAGGTGCTTGATTAAAGTAAGATTGTTTACCCCGTTTAAGTTTGCTTTTCTTAGAAAAGCACGTCTAAGAACCTGTGTAACAGTCCCTCCTATGTATGCCAAGGTGCTTGCTGTTACATAGTATAAAAAAATAAGAAGAGTTACAGATCCTATATCTCTCACAGCTATGGGCCGGAGCTACGGATAACAGAGAGAGGGGGACAATTGCAAAAGATAAAATAAATAACTGTTTATTTGAAACTGAAAAGCTTCCACACTGATAAAATTAATGCATCTTGGATAAGGAAGTGGTTGAATGGGAAAAAGATCTTTGTTTCAGATTCTCTAATAAGGGTCTGGTATCCAAGATATATGAACAATTAATAAGTATACACACATACATGTGTTTGTGTATGAGTATATGAATATGTAGATATCACCAGAAACCATTCCCTAATGATGAGTGGTCAAAGGATGTGAATAAATAGTTCTCAAAGGAAGAGTTGCCATGTATTCACAAACATGTGAAAGAATGCTCAAAATCAATAATAAGAGATGCAGATCAAAACAATTTGAAAGTTTCACCTCACACCCTGCAAATTTGCAAGGATAACCAGAACCATGGCAATAATCAGTGTTGGAGGGACTGTGGAAAGTTAAGCACACTAATATATTGTTAGTGGAGCTATGAAATGGTTCAAACATTTTGGAAAGCAATTTGGAATCATGGAAATAAAGTGACTAAAATGACCATACCCTTTGAATTAGAGACTTTATTCCTGGGCTTGTATCCCAAGGAAACCATTCATAAGAAGAAAGTCAACATAAGTTCCAAAATATTTATAACAGCATTTTTTTGTGATAGCTAAAAACTGGAAGCATATTAGATGCCTGTCACTTGGGAAATGGTTAAACAAATTATCGTACATAAATGTAATGGAATATTACTGTGCTGTAAGAAATGATATATTTGATGATTACAAAAAGGCAGGAATAGATCTATATGAGCTCATGCAAAGTAAAGTAGAGCCAAGAAAACAATATATACAGTGACTACACCAATGTAAATGGAAAGAGCAGCATATCAAAAAAATCAAAAGTAAATAACAAAATTATAAAGATTAAGCAAGACCCCAGTGATTTCTGAGCAGACACCTCCAATTTCCTCCACATGTTTTCAGACTTTTCCAGTGTATCAATCAGTTTGCTGATTTTTTTAATACTCTAAAAAAGTACTATTTGTTCTATGGGACAGCTCTTGGGGAGGGAAGGGAATACTTGGGATAACTATGGTGATGTAAGAAACAGAAAATATCAACAAAAACTTAAACAGTAATAGGGAAGCTACTGTTAATAGCAGCAGAAATGTTTCTTGACAGCTCAAAGATTTGGTCGTTCTGTATCAGATTTGGAACCAGAGTTGTGGGTTAGAAAAGGTTCTGGGACTTTATTGCAGTTGTACTTTTGCCCATTACTCCCTTGAGTCCTCAGAGGTGGGTTATTATAGGCTTGCCTTTTGGAGGTATTTGCCATGTTTTTGAAAGGATAGAAATGGGAAGCTCTGTGAAATAGATATTCAGGAAAAAAGCCTGATTTTCAGATAAAGATTATAGGCAGGAAAAGTGGTGTCTTTGTCCTGTAGCCTTGATGTTGCTGATGTTGTAACCTTTGTTGCTGTTTGGCAAACTAGAAGGTGGGGAGGTCGAGGCGGGGGTGGGCAGAGCAGGGGTGCGGAAATCTGTGAACAGCACAGAGAGCAGAGAGAGACCTAGGATCGCTTTCTCTGTTGAACTCTGGTGTGTGTTCCTCCTTGCTGCGTTATCTCACCTGCCTTTATGTCTGCCAGAGAATAATAGCTGTCAAGTAACTTCCATCCGGTTTATGATAAATGAGGAATGATTTTGCTATAATAAGATGATTCAACTGATTTACCAATATGAACTTTGAAGAATAATCTTTTAAAAACATATTTACTTAAAATAGAAAGTAAAAAACCATTGCAGCAACTCTTAAGACAAATAAGTAGACATTTTCCACATTGTTATATGGCAGAATCTTGAATAGATTGAACTCCTGGATTCATAAATAATTGTTCTGCCAAAGGTAAAGATCTCGTTTCCCTCCAGCTCTAATTAAATGTAATACGCTCTATTCCTCTTAGCCACACAGAACCTTTGTAATTAAAGTACTCCAGATAGGCAAAGATGACCAAAAAAACCCATAATGTGGAAGTAGTTGATTTTGGAGGGTTTGTAGAAAAGCAGGCCCATATTGTCAGTCATTGTTTTTAAATATGAACTCCCTGTCATGTATAGTCTCTGTTGCTGCCAGTTAGGATTTTGATAGGTTTCTAGCAGACCACTTAACTATCTACCATAAGTATTTTTTGATCTCTTTTATTTTTAATAATTATTAATTTCTAAACCTATCCTCCCCCACCCATGTCAATAAACAAGCATTCATGAAGTGGCTATTACATAGTAGGTATTGTGCTAAGTGCTGATGTCCTTTTTGTAAGAAAAAGAGAATGTTTTTTTAAATAAGGCAGTTTGGCAAAACTACCTGGGTCTGACAGTGTCTGGAATGTCCTGTACCTATAGTCCAGTAAAGAAGGAAAGGAAGTATATTTCTTCATCTCTTCTGTGGAGCCAAGTTTGCTAATTATAATCAGAGTGTTCAGTATCCCTTTTTTGTTCTTTACATTTGTTGTTCAGTCGTCCAACTCATGACCCGTTTGGGGTTTTCTTACTAAAGATGCAGGAAGGGTTTCCCATTTCCTTCTCCAGCTCATTTTACAGATGAGGAAACTGAGGCAAGCAGCATTTAGCGACAAGCCCAGGGTCATACAATTAGTAAGTGAGGCTGGATTTGAACTCAGGAAGATGAGCCTTCCTGACTATAGGTCTGACACACTATCCACTGTGCTATCTAGCTGTCCCTCTTTCTATTTATAGTGTTATAATCATTGTGTGTGCTTTTGTGCATATTGTCATGTTGTTGTAAAACTGAATCCGCCCATTTGGATTTCTTTCTTTTTGGTTTGGACCCAAATTTTCATATATGTGTGGAATCACTGGCATGGAAAATCCCCCTCTGATGCAGATCACCAAGTTGCTTAAAACATAACCCTCTTACTTGTCTGGGATCAGAGGGGGGTCTAGCAACTTGCTCTTGATTCAGGGGAAGGAATGGAATTCTGACCTTCCTGCCTTCAAGTCTGGTTTTGTATCCTCTCTGTCATGCTGTATCCTTTGGGACTCATAGCATGTATGAGAAAATAGGAATGTCAGCAGGACAAGAAGGAATTGTTTAGATGTTTCTGAGAGTGCTTGGTGATATCCTGAAGGTGTGCAGAGTAGAACCTTTAAGCTACCAACTCTTCTATCAAGAATTATTGAATGTTAGCCCTGAGAGTAACCTTAGAGATTATCTAATTCAACCCTTTCTTTTTCCAGTAGAAGAAACTGGCATCCTAAGAGAAGTGACTTGATCATGCTCACCACTAGTGAGTACTGGCAGTGGTGCTCTGACTTCAGACCCCAAGGACTTTTCCCTCTATCACATTTGTTTAGATTTTTATCTAAATTTTTTAGATTAAATTTTTTAGATATTTAGAATAAATAAATTTATCTAGATTTTTATCACATTTGTTTAGATTCAAGCCTTTTAGCAAAGGCTTGAATTCTCAAGAATCTGTAAAACACAGGAAAGTCCTCTGTCTGGGAAACAGTCAGAACTTAGATGAAAAATCTTCTGCATTGTACCCCAGCCTCTGCATTAATGCAGTTTTATGGAGAGAAGCATTTATCACCAAGGGGAAGCTGGCTTCTCTTTGGCTCTGGTCATAACTTCTGTCTCCAGCATGTGCTCTTCCAAGGAAATGTCCTCTGGGAAGTCAGAAGGTCACGAGGCTTAGCAGTTCAAGTCAACAAACATTGGTTATGTGCAAGGCACTGAATGCCAAAGTGCAGGGGGTGCAAAGACAAAAAGGAAATACTCCCTGTCCTAAACAAGCATATATTCCTCTGCAGAGTGCAAGAGGGCTTCATATAAATTAATTCATTCAAATTAAATAAAATGTTTTCATAATTATATAATAAATAATGTCGTGCCATAAAGACTCCTCTGTGAAGTAGTGAATATAAATACTATGACGACCAAAAAGGTGAGTGACTTGCGAGTAATCACAAGAAGTGCTTCAAGCCAGAGGTCAGGTCTCCTGACTCCTAAATACAGAGCTCTTTTTCACCATGCCACCCTGCTTCCTGAGAAGCAACAGGTGCATCTGGAGGCAGGATAGGGACTTCCTCTTCAGAGTAAGGCATCAAACCTTAGAGAGAATATTCATATCTGTACAGTGAGATTGCTGTCATGAGGAATTTGTGCCCAAATTATCCCCACATGCCAACAGCCTCTCCCAAATTTTGTTTTTCATGAGACTCCTGGGAAGAGAGAGGGAGAGACTGTGAATTGGATGGGACCATTTGTTACCATTTGTTGGCACAGTAGGATGCTTCCTGTGCTGTTGCAGTGCTGGGCATGACACAGACGTGATTGAGGATTAATGCAGTGTGTCTGGCTTGCTGTATGCTCCATGCCAAACACATGGCAGATGCTTTTTCAGTTCTTTCCCTGCCCCTGACTTCAGGTCTGTTTGTAGGACCCTGAGGCAGAAAGCTCACTATCTGTGCTTCTGGATCTCTGGGCCTGCATTGCATTGCGTTGCATGGCAGGATGCAGCCCTGTAAGAGGGAACAGACCTAATTAAGTCTGGATGTATTCAATTGGGGCCCTTCAATGGAGGTGAATTGTGAACTACCTGGCCTAGGACAACAGTATTTTTAAGCTAGCTGAACATGAGATGGTCAGGGGTCTCTCTATTATTTATTTATTTACTATTTATTTTTAGCTTTCAACATTCATATCTAAAAGTCTTAAATTTTCTCCCCCTCATTCCCCTCCTCCCTCCCCAAGATGGCATGCAATCTGACATAGGCCCTACATATGCTTTTCTATTAAACATTTTCACGTGAGTCGACGAACTAACATTAGAACGAATGGGAGAAACCATGAGAAAGAAAAAAACAAGAAAAAAAGTCAGCTTTGCTCTGCCTTCAGACTCCATGGTCCTTTCTTTGAATGTGGATGGCATTTTCCATCATAAGTCCTTTGGAATTGTTTTAGGATCTTGCATTGCTGAGAAGGGCTAAGTCTGTCAAAGTCTCTGGCTAGTACTGTGTATGATGTTCTGCTGGTTCTGCTCACTTCACTCAGCATCAGTTCATGTAAGTTTTTCCAGGTTTTTCTGAAGTTCACTTGTTCATCACTTCTTATAGCACAATGATATTCCATTACATTCATATACCAGAACTTGTTCAGCCATTTGTGGTCTCTGTTTAGAGCCATGGGTTTTTACAACACTCCACAGAGGTACCATTAGAAAGAGTGTAGTGATCATTTGACGTGAGACTAAGTCACAACTCTGTTGCTAATTAGCTGTGTGACCTTGAGTAAGTCACTTAATTTCTTGGATCCTCAATTTCCTTAACTGTAAAACAAGACAGGTGGACTAAATTTTCTGTACAGCCCCTTCAGGCTCTAACAGTCTACCAGAACTTTGATGCAACAGAAAGAGTTGTATTTATCATAAGAGGATTTGGATTCAAATCTTGGCTTTGCATATTTGCTACCTGTGTTGAACTTGGGCAAGCCAGTTAATCTATTTAGAGCTCAATTTGTCATCTATATAATTAAACACCAAACTAAAGTTTTTAAAACGGAATGGCATACTCACACCTTTGTTTTAGGAACATCTTTTTAATAGCTCCATGGAAGGTGAATGGGGAGGGAGGAATTCATGTGGCTCAGCAGGTTTGCCTCTCTCTAATAAGTCTGTCTTTGTTAACTATGCTTAGCCAAGATGAGTGAGAGGGTTCGTAGCTTACAGAGTTGCAAGGAGAATCCTTCTGGTCATAAGGTTCTCTTTAAGGACCTAGCCATTAGATGTCTTGGCTAGAAATTCTTTGGGCCTATATGCCCTGGAGTAGATCTGAGTATATAGCTATACTGTGCTGAGATTGGCAAGGGAAATTCCCTCCACCACATGAAGTAGCTGACATGACAAATACTGCCCAAACCTTCTGTGTATTTCCACAGCCCTAGTTAATGTACATTGCAGCTGTGCCCATTTGTCTTCTTGGCATGGTATGTGGTCAGCACTTATTTTTCTCTTTTCCTTCAAAGCACTTCTTCTGCCTGAGGAAAATAAGATAATGATTGCTTTGGCCTCCCTGCCTTCTCCTTAGACCTTTCTGTATTACCATGAGTTAGTGTCTTCTGCTTTCTAATGGACAGTGCTTTATAAAATTTTTTTCCAATTGGAGCATGAAAGCAGAAACTCAGATATGGAGAATATGGCTGGTGTTATCTTTATCTATTTAAACAACAGAAGCAGAATTTCCCCAAATTGTTTAAACTTAGAGATACTTTAATGCAGCCCCTTTATTTTGCTGAGGAGGAAATTCAGACCAGGTACTAAGAGTATCTATAAAATTTGCCATTGATTTCATAAGAAGCTTTGATATTGATACAGGTAAGTCTTTGTTAGCTCACCCTTCCCAGTCACATCTCTCTCTCTCTCTCTCTCTCTCTCTCTCTCTCTCTCTCTCTCTCTCTCTCTCTCTCTCTCTCTCACACGCACACACACATACACGCACATACACGCATGCACATCCCACCCTCCTATTAAACCTTAATGGCTAAAACCTGAAACTGTATCAGACCTATCTTCATGTCCCCTATGTTCAGCACAGCCATTAATACATATTTGTTGCATTGACTTGACCAGCAGAATATTTAACCTTTTCTCCTTGGTGACTAGGGTATCTATGAAATGCTCAAGGCCAGAATGCCTTCTAGCACTTGAGAATTGTGATAAATAATCATTGGATTTCATGGTTCAGATGCTACTCTTCCTAAAATTAAATTTAAGTAATTTGGAAGCTACTTTGTTTTAAGAATATGTGTAGGGGCAGCTAGGTGGTGCAGTGAATAGAGCATTGGCCCTGGAGTCGAGAGGACCTGAGTTCAAATCCAGCCTCAGCCACTTGACACTTACTAGCTGTGTGACCTTGGGCAAGTCATTTAACCTCAACTGCCTTGCATATTCCCTCAAAAAAAGGTAAAAGAATATGTACATAGGTACAACACACACCTACAAACATACTTCCCTTCACCAAAATTACCTTCCATTGACCTATGTGTGTGTGTAGATATAGATGTATGTGTGTACATATATATATGTGTATAGATATAGAGATGTGATGAAGGTAGAATCGACAGGACTTAGCATCAGATTGGCTTTGTGGGGTGAAAAGAGTCAAGGATGATGCCTAGGTTGCAAACCTGGATGGATGAAAGGTTGGTGGTACCTTGGACAGTAACAGAAAAGTTAGGAAGAAGGGAAGGCCTAGAGGGGAAAGGTAATTCCATTTTAGACATATTGACTTTTAAGACTTGTTGAGTTTAGAAGTAAAAAAGCAGAGAGGGCGTAGCACACCGATGAAATCATGGAGACTTGAAGCATTGCTGGAGATTGTGAAGGACACGCCAACTTGAAATGATTCATCAACAGCGTCTGCTGCAAGGGACAGCTAGGCGATGCAGTAGACTGAGTGCCAGGCCTCGAGTCAGACTCATCTTCCTGAATTCAAGTCTGGCCTCAGACATTTAATAGATATGACCCTGGCCAAGTCACTTCACCCTGTTTGCCTCACTTTCCTCATCTATAAAATGAGCTGGAGAAGGATATGCCAAACCACTTCAGTATTTTTGCCAGCAAAACCCTAAATGGGGTCATAAAGAATTGAACATGAGTGAAAATGACTGAAAAACTTCTGCTCCATCCACCATTTGAGATCCTTAAGGATTTCCTGGCTAACAGTGGCTGCAGATGCTGTGGCATGAAGTTTGTTCTGACACCTTTATTTTCTCTTCAAGCCACTTTGCATACTTGAACTTAGAAGGGGTATAATTGCAACACAAAACTTGAGTTTTAAAGGCAGACAATGAAAATATGCAACAAATGCACTGGAGGAGCTCTTTTACAGCTGTAGGGTGAACAAGACCAGTGAAGCACTCAGTATGATGCCAGCCACTCCACACACCTGTGTTCATCGTGCATCTTGTTTTTTTCTCTACCGGGCATAGCCGTGAATGTGCATAGTTGATGAGATTACTAATAAATCATGCAAATGCTTGAAGTCACAATAGTTCAAGGCATGAATGTTGAGGATTGCCTGTATGTTCAAAAAGTTATTAAACTGAGTATACTCTTTGACTTAATGATAATACTATTAAGTCTATACCCCAGAGAGATTAAAGAAAGTTGAAATGGATCCATACTTACAAAAAATAACTACAGCAACTTTCTTTTCAGTGGCAAAAAAATAAAAATGGAAAACCAAGGTGGGGGCATCCATTGAGGAATGACTGAGTAAGCTATGCTATATGAATGTGATGAAATACTATTGTGTTGTAAGAAAATATAATTGAATTGGTTCCATGTGAAGCTCGCAGAACTTCTGTAATAATAATAATATTGGAAAAAAAAAACACCAAGCAACTTTGAAAGACTTGGGTGCTGTGATCAACACAGTGACTGTTATTTGAAAGGACTCATGAATAAAAATGATACCTTTTTCTAGTCTAGATAGAGAGGTGATAGTCTCAGAGTTCAAATTGAGGTGAATTTTATTTGGCCATGGTCAATGCAGGAATTTGTTTTGCTTGAATATACATATTTATAACATGTTTTGCTTTCTTAATGGGGGATGGAGGAGAGGGGAAAGTGAGGGAAACAATGTGGACTTTAAAAAAAATAAATTTTTAAAAAATAACTATAACTCAATAAACTCAAATATATATGTATATAAATATGCATGTATACATATATATGTTATATTTATACGTATATGTATATGAAAAAACTAGTGTTTCTTATGCAGCCTTGGGAATCCATACAAGTTTCAAAAGTTAAATTCCTAATTGACTCCTTCCCCTGTTGTCTTCCCAAAAAATAGTAGAGGAAGAAAAAGAATATCCCTAGCAGTGCTATATGTAAGAACAAATAACTGGGAAAAAATAATATTTCTGTCACAATTAGGGTAGTCACTGAACCAATTATGGTATGTGAGTGTAAAGGAATATTACTATGTTGTGAAAATGAATTTGAAAATTCAAAGAAGTATGGGAATATTTATATGAATTTGATACTGAATAAAAAAACAAAGTATGCAGTGACTGTTAGGGAGGTTTCATTTTAGAATATGATGGTTGAGCTCACTAAGTGTTTTTTTATTTAGAATTTTATTTTTCCCCGGTTACATGTAAAGATAATTTTTAATATTTGTTTCTAAAACTTTGAGTTCCAGATTCTCTCCTTTTCTCCCCCTACCCCCAGCCCCCTCATTGAGAAGACAAGCAGTTCAATATAGCTTATACATGTGTGATCGTGCAAAACATTTCTATATTAGTCATGTTGTGAAAGAAAAGATAGACCAAAAAAAACCCTCAAGAAAAAATGTTAAAAGTATGCTTCAATCTGTATTCAGATGCCATCAGTTCTTTGTTTGGTGATGGATAGTATTTTTCATCATAAGTGCCATGGATCATTGTATTCCAGAGAATAGTTAAGTCATTCATGGCTAATCACCTTAGAGTATTGCTGTTACTTTGTACACAGTACATTTCACTTTCTATCAACTCATGTAAGTCTCTTCATGTTTTTCTGAAAGCATCCTGCTCATCATTTCTTGTAGCACAATAGGATTCCATCATAATCACATACCACAGTTTGTTCAGCCATTCCCCAATTGACGGGCATCCCTTCGATTTATAATTCTTTGCTACCAGGAAAGAGTTGCTGTAAATATTTTTGTATATGTAGGTCCTTTTCTTTTTTTTAATCTCTTTTGTGATATAGTCCTGGTAATGTTATTGCTAGGTCAGAGGGTATGCATGGTTTTATAGCCTTCTGGGCTCTATAAAATGGTTGAATGAGTTCACAACTCCACCAGCAGTGCATTAATGTCTCATTTTTCCCATATCCCCTCCACCATGTCATTTTCCTTTTTTGTTAGCCAGTTCTAATAGGCATGAGGTAGTACCTCAGAATTATTTTAATTTGCATTTGGCCAATAAGTAGTAAGTTAGAGCATTTTTTTCATAGGCCTATAGATAGTTTTGATTACTTCATTTAAAAACTGTTTATACCTTTTGATCATTTATCAATTAGGGAATGGCTCTTATTTTTGTAAATTTGACTCAGTTTTCTATATGTTTGAGAAATGAGGCCTTTATCTGAGAAACTTGGTTCAATTTTTTCTTAATTACTACTGCCAACTGTATTTCCCTCCCTCCTGTGTTTTTTCCATTCTGTTCTCTCTCTACCTTCACCCTGTTCATCCTTTAAAGTGTTTTGCTTCTGACTTTCGCTTCCTTCAGTTTGCCCTCTTTTCTATCATCTCCCCCACCTTTTTCTCTTATCCCCTTCTCTTCTCGTTTTCCTGTATGGAAAGATAGATTTCTATACCCAATTGAGTGTATATGTTATTCTCTCTTTGAGCCAGTTCTTATGTGAGTAAGGTTCACTCACTCTGCTTCACCTCCCCCTTCTTCCCCTCCACTGTCAAAGCTTTTTCTTGCCTCTTTTATAGAAGATAATTTGCCCCCATTCTGTCTCTTCCTTTTTCCCCAATACAGTCTTCTCTCACCCTGTAATTTGACTTTTTTTTTTAGAACTGCCCTGTTTTAACAGAAACCCTGATGCCTCCATGTGTTGACTTGCATGAGAGTGGAAAGTTCAGTGAAATGGATTGTTTGAGTCTAAGGGTGGCTTTCTTCCTGCCCTGAAGAACAGCCCACCAGGGGTTGTAAGGGCTGATTTCTCTAGTGATCATGGGCAAGTCAGTCTCACTGGATCTGTTTCCTTACCTTAAAATGGGAATTAAAATAATCATTGTAGTTATGAATCTCCTGGGTTGTTGTAAGCATCAAATTGGATGATATTTGTAAGATGCATTTTAAACCTTATATCTATATCAGACCTGGTGGTATCCTTTCACAAAAGTATGCTACCTCTCCTTCATTACCTGTAACTCACACCTCTGTCTCCTAGGTGTTTCAAAAAATATCCTGAAACCTTCCCTTGTAGATTGAAACATACCATAATAAAGACCTGTTACTGTATGTATTTATGCATGGCTATTTCCTTTATGAAACTTCCACTAAGTTCCATGACAACTGAGACTGGAATAGTTACTTGGTACAGGTATTATTACCCTATTTTAGAAATGAGGGAATTGGCAGAGAGGTTTAGTGATTTTATTTAAAATCACATGGTTAGTAAGTGTTAGAGGTAGTACTTTGAACCCATTTCTTTTTGCTTCAAGTCCAGTCACTTGTCCTATACACTTATCCACCCATTTTTGAGTCTCAGCTCTTAAGGTTGGGGGTAGAGTAGAATAAAATAAGCACATACCTAAATTCAGTAAGGCAATGCTTCCTAGTGAGAGTTGTCTCAGGAAGTGATGGCTTTCTTCCCACTACAGGTCAAATAGAGATTGAATGATCACTTTTCAAGCATGTTGTAGAGGGAATTCTTGTTAAGGCATGGATTGGACTAGATGACCACTGAGGTCCCTTCTAACTCGAGGTCCTAGTGAGCCGTGTGTTGGAGCGGCCAACACCTGCACGTGTGTGTGTGAGGTTCTCTTCAATCAAATAAATGTAAATCTCTAAGATACTGTGATTTGTCATATGTTGAAATTATTTTTGCTCAATCTGATACGCGATTTTCCTCATGTTCTGTTTCAGTTCTTCCCCATCAGGAGTATTTCTTGAGAAGGACTATGAGATTTATCGTGATTACAATGCAGAAGGCCAGCTTCTTCATTACAGGTAGAGAATATTTACTTCCATGTTTTTACTGGGAAAGAAAGAGGAGTCCTTTTCAATGTATTTTGAGATGCAGTGGGGAATTGGGAGAGGGGGATATGAAGGAATGAAGAGGGGAGATCCCTGGTGGGACCTGAGTCCTAAAACATCTAAGATTAATAAAGTTGTCCATCTTTCATCAAGTTACTACTTGGCTCATATTAAGGGATCTCTTCTTGAAAATGTTTGTCTTTGTATTAGCAAACTGCTTAGCATCTCTCTTTTTTTATCAAGTTGTCTAAGATATAGTCTAGATCTATTCATCTCATAGTTACACCAGTTTTTTTCCCTTCTTTATCTAGTACCTAATTCTGTACATAACCCATCACATCCTATTGATATTTCTTTCTTCCCTGTTTTTTTAGTATGTTCACTTTTTAACCTCAGATGAGTTCCTGTAGTCCTTCTGGTTGCCTCTTATTGTCACCTCTAGCTTTTCGCTAATCTCTTTGTGCTTGCAATCTTCATAGCCTTTTCCCTACAGTTTCCCATTTAACTTTAGCCCCACCTCTCATGGAAAGGATAGAATTTTCTGCCTTCTTTTAGTCATACGTACATACCTACATACCTACCTACATACATACATGCATGCATACATACATACATACATACACGCTCAGGGTTGAGAAACAAGGTCATGATACTACAGCAGGCCTGTATAATCTGCAGCTTGCATCCTCTACATTTTTTGCTGACCGATCAAAATCCTTTGGCATGCTGCAGGCTATATGCGGCCCACAAACCACAGGTTGTGCAGGCCTGTACTCCAGGAAATTATGGTCAGCATTGACACTTCTGTGTTAGAAAACTGTTTATGTACCATGGCCTCAATACTAGTATTCTTTTCTTACTTTGGTTGTTCAGTCATTTCAGTTATGTCCAACTCTTTGTGGCCCCATTTGGGGTTTTCTTGGCAGAAATACTAAGGTGGTTCACCATTTCCTGCTCCACCTCATTTTAAAGATGAGGAAACTGAGGCAATCAGAGTTAAATGATTTGCCCAGTGTCACACAGCTAGTAAGTGTGTCTGAGGCCACATTGGAACTCAGGAAAGTGAGTCTTCTTGACTCTCAACCTAATACTCCATCACTTCACCATCTGGCTGCCCTCTTTTCTTACTATTATATGCTCATGAACAGTGATGCTCCAGGAGGCGAGTATAATTGTTGTGAGGGAGGAGGTGGAATCTGTATGTTGCTGTGATGTTGGCAATTGGACATGCATCTCATGCTGTTGTCGAGGATCTCTTTGAAGTAACTTTACTTCCTAGGACCTAAGGACTAGAGCTCTCATTCTAGAGTCAGGAAGACCGGATTTCAAATCTATCCTCAAACACTTGCTCCGTGAGCCTAGGCAGGTCAATTGGCCTTTATCTGCTTCAGGTTCCTCATCTGTAAAATGGAGCTAATAATAGCACCTACCTCCTAGGATCATTGTGAAGACCAAATGAGATAATAATTATAAAGTATTTAGCATAGCAGTGGCACAAAGTAGATGCTATGTAAATTTTAGCTATTTTTACCTATTACTGTTGTTTAGTCCTTGGGAACTATTTTGTCTACCCTCTCTAATGTACCTGATTTGCAAGTGTGTATTTTTTTTAACTGTGTGTTTGTTATATCTCATTTACTAGATTATAAACTCCCATTAGTGCAATGACTATGTTTTAACAGAAGGCCCTTAAGAATGCTTGTGAATTGAGTTGAATTCTTTTGTCCCTACCACTCTCCCCACATTAAATACTTTGACTGGCATACTCTGTCAATCTTATTTTTTTGATTTCTTCTCTTAAATGTTTCTCCATCTTTTCCATTGTCTATAATGTACTCCTTGTTCCTCTGCCCAGATATCTCTTCTTCGTCTTTAACCTCTGACTTCTCTTCTGTTCCATGCCTTTGTTGTTTCGTCCTTTACTGTGTTCTTCTTGGTTTCCCTTTCACCTCTTTGCAGCTTCTTTCATAACCCTTCTGCTCCCTTTCATATGTATTCCAGGGAGAGGTGAAAAAACTAAAGTTCCAGAAAGCTAAATGGCACATCCATTATAGTGATAATAATAGTTCACCCTTCTTCTCAACCTAAAACAGAATTGCTTCTTAATTAGTATAATTGAAATTTTTCCTTCCCATCTCTCATAGTTTCCTGTCTACCCACCTGATCAGCAGCACCTTGTAATTGCACTGACTCCTTCTACTCTGCCTCTGAGGCAAAAGTGCCAGAGGTGATGGATTGGTTTGTGGTCTGATACACTTTCTTGTTTGTACCACAGTATATACAGAATCATCAGCATGCTGTCCCAAAATAAGGACAGTCGTTATCCTTGAGCGCCTCCCTTGTCCAGACATTAATATTTTCCAGTGTGGTAGTAACCCATTGTCTTAGGAAAGTGCTTTGTTTTCTGCACCCTCCTTCCTTAATGTCTATCCTGTTTTCCAACTTTGAGGTTCTCATATTGTTTCCTTCTCAAATTATTTCTTTGTCCATGGCATCTTCCCCAGATCTCTCAGAATGTCAGTTCCCTCCAGAAATTATTTTTGTTAACTATAATGGAGAACTTGTCTCACTAAAGACCATCCTCAATTTATTGAATCTGAGACTGTCAAAAAGGTATCTCAGAGGTGATCTCATCTAACTCATATATGAATAGTTATCTCCTCTCTAGAATTCATCACTGATGAATCACTGTCAAGCCTCCACCGAACAACTTCCTGTGATGAAGACATCACTACTGCTCATGGCTATCACCTTTCCACATCAGGACAACTCTAATTGTTGGGAAGTTTTTCTTCAAGTTGAAATCTGCATCTCTGCAACTTCCACCCATTATTCCCAGCTTTTCTTAGACCAAGCAAAGCCAGGGTAAACACTCCTCTTCTTCATAGTTCTTTAGATAAATAGCAGTCACCTTCCCCCTAAGCTTTTTCTTTTTCAGGCTAAAAACCTCCATTTCTTTTAGCCCATCTTCATATGGCTTGACCTCTAGTCCTCTCACCATCTTGGTTCCTCTTGATATCTAGCAAGTTATCAGTGTTCTTTCTAAAGTGTGGTGAAGGATAATGTAGGCTCTACCATTGACTCAATGGAACACTGTCTGTAGCTCATTGGCTTTCTTATCTGTACCATGGACTTACTTATGCTATGAATAAATTAGGATAACAAAAGATTAAATGATGCATATATTCCTAATAATAGCTCATATCTATATAATATTTTTCTCACAGCAAGTCTTTGAGGTAGGTTGTATAGGTACTGTTATCCCCATTTTATAGAGGAGGAAACTGAGGCTCACAAAGGTATAGTAATTTACCCAAGGTCATACAGCTAATAAGTGTCTGAGACGGGAAATCAGACTCAGGTCTTTTGCTCCAAGGTCACTATCCTTTTTATGTTTTGTGGACCCAGGTTGGCATTTTTCAGAACCAGAGATAGACATATGCATATCAACACTGGCCTATATTTGTAGCTATGATGAGGCAAGCTAATTTTCTCCCATCCTGTGCCTGTCTAATTGGTTTTTTAACCTGAAGGCAATATATTACACTTATGACTGATCAATGTCCTCTTGTTGGCTTTCGCCTGTTCTTCCAGTCCCTTCAGAGAATTTACATTTTTGATTCTTGACACTATCATTCAGTGCACTGTTTTTCTCAAATTTTGTCATCCTCAAAACACTTATATTAATGACAACAACCCATATTTCTGAAGTGCTTTAAGGTTTATAAAAATTTTTTCCCCACAGTGACTTTGTGATGTAGGGAATACAAGTATTATCGTCCCAGAATTACAGATCAGAAAATGAATTCATTGAGGTAAAGAGACTTCCACAGACACACATTTAGTAAGTGTTAGAGCTGAGAGCTCTTTCCACTACACTACTTGTAAGCCATCTCTGCCTTCACACACAAGTCATTGATTAAAATGTTGAGCAGGGCAGAACTAGAGAAAGTTTTTATATACATATGTGCTACTAAAATTCTTCTCAGAGATGGAAAAGCATCCCATCTAACCTATACTGGAAAAGAAATCTCACTTAAAACAAACTTATAAAATAGTCATCCAGCCTTTGCTTAAAATCCTACCAAGGCTATCCATTTCACTTTTAGATAGCTCTAACTGTCGGTAAGTTTCTCCTCATGAGGACAAAATCTGTCTCCTTACTATTTCCATCCATGTAACATTATTGAGTCATACTAAACTTGTAGTTCACTAAAACTTCCAGATCTTTTTTCACATGACCCGTTTTGTAGTCATGCTTTACCTCTCCTATACCTGTGCAGTTGATTTTTTTTTTAAATACAAGTGCAATATTTTCTGTTTTTCACTTTTGCATTTCATTTTAGTAGATCTAGTTCATTGTTCTAATCCAGTGGGAAACTAGAGTCCCCTTGAATTTGTTCTGTGAAGTTTGAATTCAGTCAAAAGGCCCCACTTAAGGACTTAGAGGGCCACATATGGCCTTGAGGCCACAGGTTCCCCACTCCTGTTCTAGTCTGTCTAGACTCCTGTCTCTAGTCGTTTTAGGTTCTAGTTATGTTTTTCACTGCATTAACTTTTCTTCCCAATTTTGTCTCTGTGCAAATTTGATAAGCATATCCTCAGTGCCTTCATCTAAGTCATTGCTGCTACTTACTATAGACCTCCAGATTCTGCTTGAATACCTCCAAGGGATGAAACTGCCCATTCAGATACAAATTAAGGAGTTTTGCCAACTACATTCACTTCATACCATTTTCTGCATACCATTAGCCATGCTTTCATTGTTCATTTTTTTACTCAACATAGTAAAAAATGTAATCGTTAAGGCTTCATCCAAAGACAATTTGTTGACTTTTGCGTTTTGTTCCTTTAAGTATTGCCAGCAGAGGCAGTTCACGTGTACCTGTCTTTCTCAGTAGCATGATAGTGATAGCTTACATTTGCATAATGCTTAATGGAAAGCTTCTGGCCTTTCTGGTTCCCATTCACTATGAACTTTTTCAGGATTTCCCCATTCGGATTCAGAGCGGTGCATTTTCTAGATGTATTTAGAGAGGGTTTGTGGAAAGGAGCTTAGCTCTATTTTTCCTGCCACTCAACTTAACTATCACTTGGTTCCCCTAGAAGTTGTTTTTTAAGTAGAAATTTCTTAAATTACAGCAGCTGAGAAAAAGACATGGTTTGTGGACATTGGAATAAAGAAGTTTCCACAGCTCTTTAGCTTTGCTGAGGTACAATGGGAATGGGCTGTTTGACATTGTTCCTAATACCACAATGGAAAATAAGCCTTCATGGGGTGTCCCAGACCTGGAACAGCGGCATTATTAAGAGCTGACTCCTCAGAGTTGTCTATTCCTCATGAATGAGCTTCTTAAATATTCACATTTACCTTTTTCTGATCAGGTAAAGAAAAATGAAATAGGAGAAACTGAACTTTCTGCTCTCTCCTGTTATGTTGGCTCCCTACAGGTACATCTCTCTATTAACAACAACAACCAGTGTGTAAATCAGCAGTTACTAGGCTTTCCTGACTGAACCCAGAGGCCCTTTGGCTAATCTCTTCCTTCCCCTATCCAGGGTAGCTTTGACCCATCTTGTCTGTATTGAAGATAAATAAGACTTGGGTTATCTCAGAATCACAAACTTTTGAATTAAAAGGGACAGTCATGAATGGTGTTACAGAGTAAAGAGGATAAAGTCTACAAAGGAAGGGGAAATACATGAGGATACAGTCTGTACCAGGACAGAAAGGATAGCCTTAGGAAGGGCTTTGAGAACTGTAGCAGAAGCAAGGAGATTTAGTAGGGAAGTGGGAGCAAGAAATCAGAGGAAGGAGTGACAGGAGAGCTGCTACAGGGTAGAATAACAACAGGGGGTTCGATTTTATATTGGAAAGAGATAAGAGAATGGTAGAATGCTCTGGTCTGTTGTGGAATGGCTAAAGTAGTCCCTTCACCATTGGGGAATGTCCCCTTGTAGATGATAGTGGTGGTGGTGGTCTTGGTGATATAGCTTGCCTCTTTATAGTGCCTGCTCTGTGCCAAGTACTTAATGAATATTCTCTCATTTGATCCTCACAGCAACCCTGAGAGGTAGGTGCTATTATTATCTTCATTTTACAGATGAGTAATCAGAAGCAAGCAGGTTGAATGACTTGCCCAAGTTCACAAAGCTAATAAGATTGTCTGAGGTTGGATTTGAACTCGAATCTTCCTTGCTTCTAGTGCCACGTGACTACCTCAGATAAATAGCTGAACTCCCACACATTACTGGTCTGGTTATCTTCAAGGAGTCCTAAAATTATTACCTTTGACAGTGTCATAAAAGGTCATATGATCATAGATTTAGAGAGAAAGAACCTCAAAAGTCTAACCCCCTTATTTTATAAATGAAGAAACCGAGGCCCAGACAGGTGAAGTGACTCTCCCAGGGTCTAGTGTACGAGATGAGGTTTGGATCGAAGCTTCCCTGGCTGCGACTTCAGTCCTCTAATCACTACAGTGTGCTGCCTTTAAAATTGGGGAGAATATTTTTCAGGCTTTTCCTGAATTACAAACACACAACTTAGATCTTCTCCTGAGTGGCTCGTAGCTTAGAAATGACTGATCTCTTATCCTAGAACTGCTTTAAACAACCACCTTCCAATTTTGTGTTGATAGTAATACCTGCTCTCTAGCATGAAGAGCTGTATCTGACCAGTATTTTTTCTGCCAAAATGTTTATATATGAACCCTACTCTCCACTTTTCTTTCATAACTCAATTAACTCTGCATTAGGAATCTCTCTATCACTTGTTGGCACACATACACACACACACACACACACACACACACACACATACACATATCTATCTATCTATCTATCTATCTATCTTTAATTCTTTCCCCTATGTGCTCTTTGACCTTGTCTTTGTACTATTTGTGTGCCAAATAAAGACCCTAGTTACAAATTATATAGTGGAGATGTTATAGATGTCTTTTCCTCAATATAGGTATCATTTAAAATGAGTCATACCTGAGAAGAAGCCCAAACCATCTGCCTGAAAAACACTTGAAAATACCCAGACACTTTAATTGTAGTGAGCAATTTCAGTCCCAGAGAAATGATTATGAAATATTTCTCTTTACTCTTGGTAAAGATTTAGAGAAGTGGTAGTGGTATTGATATGAAATGTGGCATATGCAATCAGATGTGGTCACTGTATGTCAGTTAGTTTTGAATGTTTTTTCTTTATTATAAGAAGGGTTCCATTCTGAGAATGAGAATAAAGGGCATTGCCTTTTACATAAAGACAAAAGAAAAGGATAAAAATTTTAAAAAATGTTTTGATGTAAAACACAAATTAAATTTTAAAAGTTTAATGCCTAGACCTCCTCTTCAGAATCTCTATGGTAAATTTTCACCTACTGCTTCTCCTACCTGAAATTGAATCAGCTTTTCTTTAATGCCAGCATTCAAGAGAAATGAAATGTTTCTTGGTTAATGTTAGGATTTTTCAGTTCCATTTAATTTTTTTTTAACATCAAAGTTTCTGCAGTGATGCTGCATGGTTGTGAATCATCATGATCTCTGAAGAATCCTAGTTGAACATGACCCAACAGGCAATTAAGTGATGAAAGGGAGGTGTAAGCAGGTTGCATCATATTGGGAATCATGCAAGATTTGGAATATTATCCAGAAAGATGAATAATTGAAAAGGGTGAAGCAGTTATTTGTTGAACAAAAAATTACAAATGGACAGTCCAAGTACTGCTTTGTTTCCCTCAACATGTTAAACAAACAAACAAACAAAAGCTAGTAGTGACAACCTGAAAGAAGGTCCCATTTATGTTATGTAGTTCCTCTCTAGAGAATCTCTAGTAGAACACAGACAAGATGAGAAAGGTATGGATGAGTTGTATTCTGTACCAGTGGAGGGGATGTTGTTGTTTAGTTTTTGTTGTGTCTGACTCTTCACGACCACATCAGCCATAACATACTAGGCCCTTTTATCCTCCACTATCTTTTGAAATCTGTCCGAGCTCATATTCATTGCTTCCATGACGCTATCCATCTCATCCTCTGCTATCCCCTTCTTCTTTTGCCTTCAGTCTTTCTCACCATTGGTCTTTTCCATGAATCCTGTCTTCTTATTATATTGCTAGCCAAAGTATTTCAATTTCAGCTTAATATTTGTCCTTCCAATACATAGTCTTAATTAATTTCTGTAAGTTAGGATTTGATCTCCTTGCTGTCCAGGGGACTCTCAAAAGTCTTCTCCAGCACCACAATTCAAAAGTGTCGTTTTTGCAGCATTCAGCTTTCCTCTCAACTCTCACAGCCATCATAGCTTTGACTAAATGAACCTTTGTTGGCAAGGTAATGTCTCTGCTTTTTAGTATGCTGTCCAGATTTGCCATAACCTTCCTTGCAAGAAGCAAACATCTTTTAATTTCATGTCTGCAGTCGCCATCTACAGTGATCTTTGGGACCAAGAATATAAAATCTGACACTGCTTCCATTTACTTTCCCTCTGTTTGCCAGGAGGCGATAGGACTAATTGCCATAATCTTAGTTGTTTTCTTTTTAACGTTAAGCTTCAAGCCAGCTTTTATGCTCTTGTCTTTCAACCTCATCAAGAGGCTTCTTAATTCTTTACTTTCTTTCATTAGAGTGGTATCATTTTCATGTCTAAGATCATTGATATTTCTCCCAGCAACCTTAATTCTGGCTTTCAATTCATCCAGTCTGGCATTTCTCATTACATACTCTGCATATAAGCAAAATACAAAAGGTGACAATATATAACCTTGTCATTCTCCTTTCCCAGTCTTAAACCAATGGTTTGTTTCATGTTTAATTCTGTTTCTTGACCTAAATACAGGTTTCTCAGGATTCAAGAAAGATGATCTGATTTTCCTATCTCTTTGAGAACTTGCCACATTTTGTTGTGATCCACACACTCAAAAGCTTTAGTCAGTGAACAGAAGTAGATTTTTTTAATTCCCTTGCTTTCTCCATAAACCAGCAAATATTGGCAATTTGGTCTCTAGTTCCTCTGCCTTTCGAAAATCAGCCTGTATTTCTGGTAATTCTCAGTTCATGTAATGGTGAAGCTTAGCTTGCAGAAAGAATCTTAAGCATAACCTTATTGGCTTGTGAAATGAGTGCACTTGTTCAGTAGTTTGAACATTTTTTGGTGTTTCCCTTCTTTGGGATTGGAACATAAACTGATCTTTTCTAATTCAGTGACCACTGTTGAGTTTTCCAAATTTGCTGGCACATTAAGTGCAGCACTTTAACAGGATCATCTTTTAGGATTTTAAATAGCTTAGCTGGAATTCCATCACTTCCACTAGCCTTATTGTTAACAACGCTCCCTAAGGCCCACTTGACTTCATTCTTCTGGGTGTCTGGCCAGTATGTCTGGATCAGTAACCACACCATCATGGTTATCAGTGTTAACAGTTAAGATCTTTTTTATATAGTTTTATATATATATATATATATATGTATATATATATATATAGTTCTATAGTTTTTATACAGTTCTTCTGTATATTTTTGTCACCTCTTATTCTTTTCTACTTCTGTTAAGTCCCTACCATTTTTGTCTTTTGTCATGTCCATTTTTGCACAAAGTGTTCCCTTGATTATCCCTAATTTTCTTGGAGATCACTTGTCATTCCCATTCTATTGTTTTCTTCTCTTTCTTTGCATTACTCATTTAAGAAAACCTTCCTATCCTTGCTATTCTCTGGAATTCTGCATTTATTTGAGTACATCCCTTTCTCCTTTACCTTTCACTTTTCCTTTTTTCTTCAGCTTTTTGTAAAACCTCGTTAGACAGCTATTTTGCTCTTTTTCTTTGAAATTTTGTTGTTGTTTTTGCTGCCTCCTGAAAAATATTGTGAACTTTTGACCATAGTTCTTCAGGTATATCATCTACCAGATCTAATCCCTTAAATCTCTTCATCATCTCCATTGTATATTCATAAGGGTTGTTATTTAGGTCATACCTATATGATCTTATGATTTTCCCTACTTTCTTCAATTTAAGTCTGAATTTTGCAATAAGAAGCTCATAATGTGAGCCACAGTCAACTTGAGGTCTTGTTTTAACTGAGTGTAGAGAGGTTCACCATCTTTGGTTACAAAGTATATAATCACTCTGATTTCTTTCCAGTGGTATCCATGTGTCCTTTTGGGTTGTTGAAAAAGAATGTTTGCTACGACCAACGAATTATATTTTAAAATCTCAATTATTGGTCTCTGCCCTGCTTCATGTTGTACACCAAGGCCAAACTTGCATGTTATTCCAATTATCTTTTGATTTCCCACTTTAGCTTTTCAATCCCCTATGATGAATATGTTGTCTTTTTTTGTTATTTCTAGAAGACATTTTATGTCTTCATAGAACTGATCAACTTTGGCCTCCTTAGCATCAGTGGTTGAAGAGTAGACTTGTATCAGTGTGATATTGAACAGCTTGCCGTATATTGTAACAGATGATGGTTTCTCATTTTTTATATTATAACCCAGTACTGCTTTTCTAGCCCTTTTATTGACTGTGAGAGCTACTTCATCTAAGGGATTCTTGCCCACAGTAGTGTGTGTAGTGACCAACTGAATTAAATTCACCCATTCCTGTCCATTTAAGTTCACTTAAAAGTGGAAGAAGTATACCCATAGAAGAAATATTAGATCCATTATAGTGCAAATTTGATTATTAATCCTTGAGCAGTAAAATCATTTTGTAAACATTAAAGGACTTCATATAGTACTATTAGAAGCCACAGGTTTAATGGAAAGAGCACCAAAAACTAAACTGTTCATATCCTTTGACATATTAATACCCATGCGATGCATTTACCCCAAGGAAGTTAAAGCAGAGAGAAAGGTCCCACACAGACCAAAATATTTATCATAGCATTTTTTTAGTGTTAGCGCGAAATTGGAAATAAGGAGTATGCCTATCTAATTGGATAATGGAGGGGAATGAATTATAGTCTATGAATGTAATAAAAATATGGATGATGAAAAATGACAAATAACAATTCAAAGAAACTTAGAAAAGCCTTGTCAATTCCCTTGGGATTAATGATCACTTTTATGTGAGTGACTCCCACATCTATATCTCCAACCCTGATCACTTCCCTGACCACCAGGCCAGCATCACTAGCTTCCTATTGGACTTTTCCAACTAGATAGTTCATAGGTATTTCAAACTCAGTGTACCCAGTATAAATTTCACTATCTTTTTACTCCCAGTTCATCTTTCATACAGCTATTTTCCTAAATCTTAGATCTGACCATTTAAACATAATATTGTTTCAACCCAATTTTTCATTCACTACCTTCTACACTCTCTACGATCTTGCCTTGGTATCCCTCACACATGATCCATCTACCAACTCTCTCAGCCTTTGAACTGTCTGTCTGTGTCCTGTGCCTGAAATATAGATCCCCTAACCTGTACCTCTTAGAATCTTTAATTTCCTTAAAAATTTTGTTCAAATGCCACCTTCTACATGAAACACTTCCCTTCCAGTGACATTTATTTTTGTATGTCCTTATTTAGACATATTATCTTCCCCAATAGAATATAATCTCCTTCAAGGTCAGTACAATTTTATTTTTGACTTTGTATCTCCAGAATCAGGTGTAGTACCAGACACATAGTAGGGCCTTAACAAGTGATATTCATTAATTATCTTGAATGCACTTAAGCAGAACCATGATAAATATACAGTGACCAGAGTAATATAAAGGGAAAAAATATGTTAAAAGACATCAGATTATCACAGCAAATAGAGCAGCAGCCCTGGAACCAAGAGAGCCTGAGTTCAAATACAGCCTCAGCCACTAGGAAAGGAGTCCCCCCAAAGCCAGCACACATGCAAATAAACAAACCAGAAGCCTGCAGTGCTTTGTATCAGAAATTTGTATCAGAAATTTATCAGATGCTTAATGTGTACTTGGTACTGTGTTAAGAAACTAAGGATACAAAGAAATGGGAAAGTTTCTCTTCTCTCAAGGAGCTCACTTTCTAATGGGAGGGACAACATACAATAACTATATATGCACAAAACTTGTATAATATAAATGAGAGGTAATTTTAAAGAAAAGGCACTAGCAGTGGGGGAGACCAGAAAAGGCTTCTTGCAGAAGGTGTCATTGGAGCTGAGCCTTGAAAGGAGGCCAGGGAAGCCAGGAGGTAAGAGGTGAGGAAAGAGTACATTCCAGGCATGTTAGACATCCAGTGTAAAGGAACAGAGTCAAGAAATGAGATAGCATATGTGAGGAACAGTATGAGGGACAGGTAGAAAGAGCTCAGGTTGTAAAGGGATTTAAAAAGCAGAGAACATATTTGATCCCATAGATAATAGGTAGCCAGTAAAGGTTTTTTTGTCAGAGTGGGAAGTAACATGTTCAGAACTGCACTTTAGGAAGATCATTTTGGCAGTTGAGTGGGAGATAAATTGCAGCAGGCAGAAACTTGAAGCAGAAAGACCAACCAAAAGACTACTGCAATTGTCTGGGTTTGAGGTGATGAAGGGATATATGAAGGGTAGTAGCTGGGTAAGTGCAGAGAAGGGGACATTTTTGTGAGATATCATCTGACGATAGATACAAGTGAGAAATCAAGCAAAACACTAAAGTTGTGAATCTGAGATACTTGAGGGAGATAATTTGAGAACCACTAAAGCCTGGAAGACATGACCAAGGGAAGAGAAGAAAAGAGACTGGATATTCAAGAGGTGATAAATGAAAACTTCCCAGATCTCTTAGATCAGAGAGCAAAGTGAAAATAGAAGAAATCTACCAGTTGCCTCCTGAAAGTAACCTAAAATAAAAACTAACAAATGTCATAGCTAAAATCCAAAACTTCTAGATCAAAGTAAAAAATCCCACAAGCAACCAGAATGAATATTAAAATACCAGGAACTACTGTCAAGATTACATGAGACTTGGCAGCTACTATAGCAAATGAGCAGAACTCTTTGTATGTGTTATGCCAAAAAGCAAAAGATAAAAGCTTATAACCATAAATAAATTACCTAACAAAACTGAGTATAATCCTACAGGGTTAAAAAATGTAAGAACTAAAAAGCAAACTTTATCTTTAACAACATAGAGGACTTGGAAGCATTTCTGAAAAAGAGACTACTGTCAAATATAAATTTTGAAATATAAACAGAGGAGTCAAGAAATTTGGAAAGGCAAATACATTTGATCAATTGGTGCTACATACAATGGTGAATTCTAATACAAGGAAAAAGAAATGAGTTTCCTTTAGAACCCTAATGTCTTCAAGTGTAACCAAGATAGTTAACTAGGACAGAAGGCTTAGGGGTGGTTTTGTTCTTTTATGATGATCTTAAAAGGAGGGAGAAAGGGAAGAGAGAAAAGAGTACACTAGGGAAGAAAAGAAGAAGATGGGGGTGACCTTATTATCATCTCATAATCAGGGTTCCTGAGAAGACAATACAAACAAGGAAGGAAGTGGGGGAAAGGATACATGTATCACATGAACTTCACTTTAACTGGACAAAGGAGATTGAACACACACACGTACACACACGCACACCACAGAGAGTTTGATATAGTAATACATTAAACTCAAAAGAGAACCAGCTGAGGAAAGGGAAAGGAGGTTTTAAAAGAGACAGTGAATCATGGAGCCTAGAAAAGAAAGAAGGGTAGGGACTAGTGATAAGCTAAAGTTGTTTGGCAGAGAAAAGGAGCAATGGAATGGAAGTAATATTGATTCATTTATAGATGACTAATTTTGATTACCTCTGTCTTTCATCACTTATTCCTTTTTGTAAATAAAGGAGGAGGAGAGGGAGGATAAATAGAGGGGGGAAATATAAATATATAATACAGAAAAATTCAAAATTAATGTTCAGAATATGAATAGGATGAATTCATGTCAAAAAATGGAAGAGGATAGTAGAATTACAACAATTAATTATTTACAAGAAACACACTTGAAATATTAAGATTTAGAAAGAGTTAAGATAAGGGGCTAAAACACAATATATTGTCTTTCAGATGAACTTTAAGAAGTCAGGCATATAATCCTCATCTCAGACAAGACTCCAGTAAAAGAATAAATATGTTTAAAAGAGATTAAACAGGTAAATGACATTATTCTTAAAGAACACAGACAATGCAGACAATGACATATTATTACTTAAGTACCAAGTGAGATGGCATCTAAGTATGTGAAGGAAAAATTAATCTACTTAGAGTAGAGAATAGACAACAAAGTTATAATGGTTTTGGAGATTTCAATGTACTCCTTTCAGACTTAGACAACTTCAATAAAAAGATAAGAAAAGTTAAGAGCTTGAATAAAATTTTAGAAAAACTAGATATGACAGTTCTCTAATGATGACTGAATGAGAATAGAAGGAATCATACTTATTTCTCAGTTGTTCATGGAACCTTTATAGAAGTTGAGGGAAAGTAAAAATATTAAACATATCAATTGCCACAATGGAGTGAAAATAAAATTAATATGAGGCCTTTGGTGAAGAGATTCAAACTTGAATGGAAGCTAAACGATTAGTATTGTTTTGATAAATCAAAGAATAAATCATAAAAATAATAGATAATTTAATGAAAGAAAATTGCAGTGTGGAAACAACAAACCAAAATTTTTAGGATGTGGCCAAAGGAGATCTTAAAGTAAAATTCCTGTCTCTAAATACTCTTATCAATTAAAGAGAGAAAGAATAGATCAGTGAATTGGGTGTGCAACTAAAAAAACTAGAAAAATAATATATCATAGATTTAGAACTGGAAGATAACTTAAAGGTCACTGAGTGCAACCTCCTTATATAGCAGATAAGAAAACTGAGGTTGAAAGAGGTTAAGTGACTTGCTCAGAGCCACAAAGAAATTGAGACACGATTTGAACCCAGGTCTTTGTAACAACTCTAGTCTACCATCCATTATACTATAGGGGGGGGCAAATCTAAACACCTGAAATTCTGAAAATCAGAAACTAGCAAAACTGAAAGCAAAAAAACTTTATTTTTCCCTAGTTACATATAAAGATAATATTTAACATTTATTACAGTATTTTTGAGTTCCAAATTTTTTCTCTCCCTTCCTCACTTCCCTCCTTCCTAAGACAGTCAGCAATTTGATACAGGTTATATATGTTCAGTCATGTAAAACATGTTATCATATTAGTCTTGTTGTAAAAGAAGACACAGACCCAAAGGAAAAAAAAATACAGAAAGTCAAAAATAGTATGATGCAGACTGCATCACTTCTTTCTCTGGAGGTGGATAGCATTTTTCAGCCTGAGGCCTTTGGAATTGTCTTGAATCATTGCATTCCTAAGAATAGCTGATTCATTCACAGTTTATCATCATACAGTATTGCTATTACTTTGTACAGTTTTCTCCTGACTTCACTCTGCATTAGATCAGGTAAGTCTTTCTAGGTTTTTCTGAAATTTGCCTGTTCATCATTTCTTAAAGCACAGTAAAATTCCATTACAATCATATGCTATGGCTTGTTCAACCATTTTTCAAGTGATAGTCAGCCCCATTGCCAGCACACACGCATACACACAAAAGAGTACTACAAATATTTTTGTACATATAGGTCCCTCTCTCTCCCCTCCCACCCCCCTTTTTAAATCTCTTTGGAATACAGACCTAGTGGTAGTATTGCTGGATTGAAGGGTATGCACAGTTTGATTGCCCTTTGAGCGTAGTTCCAAATTGCTCTCCAGAATGGTTGAATCAGTTTACAACTCCACCAATATTGTATTAGTATCCCAATTTTCTCTATCCCTTCCAACTTTTCTCATTTTCCTTTTCTTTCATATTAGTTAATCTGATAAGTATGAGGTGGTATATGAGAGTTGTTTTAATTTTCATTTCTCTCATCAATGGTGATTTAGAGCATTTTTTCATGTGACTGTAAATAATTATGATTTCTTTGTCTGAAAACTTCCTGTTCATGTCCTTTGCCCACTTATCAGTTGGGGAATGACTTCTTTTCTTCCAAATTTGATTCAGTTCTCTATATATTTGAGAAATGAGGTCTTTATCAAAGATATTTGCTGTAAAAAAATTTACTGGGGGGCAGAGCCAAGATGGTGGAGTAAAAAGATGCACATACGCTAGCTCCGAACCCACAGCCCATAAAATATCTGTAAAAAAGATTCTGGAGCAACAAATTCTGGAGCAGCAGAAGCCGCAGAACAGTGGAGCAAAGGAGATTTCTGTTCCAGAGAGACCTGACACGAAAGGTCCGTTGCGCCCCAGACCAGGACCTGAGCCCAGCCCTGCCATGGCTGCATGGCACCAAGAGGAGCAGATCCGAGCAGGCTTCAGGGACGGAGTCTCCAGCGGCCTCGCGGGTCCCTCCACCCACAGGTGACAAGGGTGGGTGAGAGAGTCTTTTTGGGTGGCTGACAGGAGAGTGGGGTGTCCCCGTGGCTCAGGCCCCCTCGGGAGGCAGCAGAGGAGGCGGGAGCATACCACGGCTCCCCAAGCAGGCAGGAGCCTGGATCTATTGTTGAAGGTCTCTGCATAAACCCCCTGAGGGAACTGAGCCCATGAGGTGGCCCTGCCCCCACCTGAACACCTGAACTTGATCACACGCTGAATAGCAGCCGCCCTGCCAAAGCCCTAAGGCTGGGAAGCAGCATTTGAACCTCAGACCCCAAGTGCTGGCTGGGCGGATCTGGAGGCCAAGTGGGTGTGAAGAGATTATTCAGAAGTCAAGTCACTGGCTGGGAAAATGCCCAGAAAAGGGAAAAAAAATAAGACTATAGAAGGTTACTTTCTTGGTGAACAGGTATTTCCTCCCTTCCTTTCTGATGAGGAAGAACAATGCTTACCATCAGGGAAAGACACAGAAGTCAAGGATTCTGTATCCCAGCCCACTCAATGGGCTCAGGCCATGGAAGAGCTCAAAAAGGATTTTGAAAATCAAGTAACAGAGGTGGAGGAAAAACTGGGAAGAGAAATGAGAGACATGCAGGTAAAGCATGAACAGCAGGTCAGCACTCTGCTAAAGGACACCCAAAAAATACTGAAGAAAATAAAACCTTGAAAAATAGTCTAACTCAATTGGCAAAAGAGGTTCAAAAAGCCAATGAGGAGAAGAATGCTTTCAAAAGCAGAATTAGCCAAATGGAAAAGGAGGTTCTAAAGCTCACTGAAGAAAATAGTTCTTTCAAAATTAGAGTGGAACAGATGGAGGCCAATGACTTCATGAGAAACCAAGAAATCACAGAACAAAGCGAGAAGAATGAAAAAATGGAAGAGAATGTGAAATATCTCATTGGAAAAACAACTGACCTGGAGAATAGATCCAGGAGAGACAATTTAAAAATTATGGGCCTACCTGAAAGCCATGATCCAAAAAAGAGCCTAGACATCATCTTTCATGAAATTATCAAGGAAAACTGCCCTGAGATTCTAGAACCAGAGGGCAAAATAAGTATTCAAGGAATCCACAGAACACTGCCTGAAAGAGATCCAAAAAGAGAAACTCCTAGGAACATTGTGGCCAAATTCCAGAGTTCCCAGGTCAAGGAGAAAATATTGCAGGCAGCTAGAAAGAAACAATTCCAGTATTGTGGAAATACAATCAGGATAACACAAGATCTAGCAGCTTCTACATTAAGGGATCGAAGGGTGTGGAATAGGGTATTCCAGAAGTCAAAGGAACTAGGACTAAAACCAAGAATCACCTGCCCAGCAAAACTGAGTATAATACTTCAGGGGAAAAAATGGTCTTTCAATGAAATAGAGGACTTTCGAGCATTCTTGATGAAAATTCCAGAGCTGAGAAGAAAATTTGACTTTCAGACACAGGAATGAAGAGAAGCATGAAAAGGTAAACAGCAAAGAGAAGTCTTAAGGGACTTGCTGAAGTTGAACTGTTTACATTCCTACATGGAAAGACAATATTTGTAACTCTTGAAACATTTCAGTATCTGGGTACTGGGTGGGATTACACACACACACATGCACATGCACACGCACACACACATAGAGACAGTGCACAGAGTGAATTGAAGAGGATGGGATCATATCTTAAAAAAATGAAATCAAGCAGTGAGAGAGAAATATATGGGGAGGAGAAAGGGAGAAATGGAATTGGGCAAATTATCTCTCAAAAAAGAGGCAAGCAAAAGACTTATTAGTGGAGGGATAAAGAGGGGAGGTGAGAGAAAAACATGAAGTTTACTCTCATCACATTCGACTAAAGGAAGGAATAAAAAGCACACTCATTTTGGTATGAAAACCTATCTTACAATACAGGAAATTGGGGGATAAGGGGATAAGCAGGGTGGGGGGGATGATGGAGGGGAGGGCATGGGGAGGAGGGAGCAATTTGAGGTTGACACTCATGGGGAGGGACAGGGTCAAAAGAGTGAATAGAAGTAATGGGGGACAGGATAGGATGGAGGGAAATGTAGTTAGTCTTATACAACACGACTATTATGGAAGTCATTTGCAAAACTACACAGATTTAGCCTATATTGAATTGCTTGCCTTCCAAACGAAGGGGTGGAGAGGGAGGGAGGAAGAGAAGTTGGAACTTAAAGTTTTAGGAACAGCTGTGAAGTACTGTCCTTGCCACTAGGAAATAAGAAATACAGGTAAAGGGGCATAGAAAGTTATTTGGCCTTATAGGACAAAAGAGAAGATGGAGACAAGGGCAGAGAGGGATGATAGAAGAGAGAGCAGATTGGTGATAAGGGTAATTAGAATGCTCGGTGTTTGGGAGTGGGGGGAGGGGAGAAAAGGGGAGAAAATTTGGAACCCAAAATTTTGTGAAAATGAATGTTAAAAGTTAAATAAATAAAATTTCCCCAGTTTTGTGCTTTCTTTCTAATCTTGGTTGCATTGTTTTTGTTGCAAAACCTTTTTAATTTTATATAATCGAAATTATCCATTTTGTGTCTAAAAATGCTTTCTATCTCATTTGGTTATAAATTGTTCGCTTATCCATAGATCTCACAGGTAAACTATTCCTGGTTCTCCTAATTTGCTTATGGTATCATCTTTCTGTTTAAATCATGTACCCATTTTGATTTTATCTGGTAAACAGTGTAAGATGTTGATCTATACCTAGTGTCTGCCATTCTGTTTTCCAGTTTTCCCAGCAGTTTTGTCAAATAATGAGTTCCTGTCCCAGAAGCTGGGGTTTTGTGGTTTATCAAACACTAGATTACTATCATCATTTACTACCTGAGTCTTAAGTACCTAATCTATTCCACTGATCAAGCACTCTTTTTCTTAGAAAGTACCTGATAGTTTTGATGATTTCTCCTTTATAATATAGTTTGACATCTGGGATAGCTAGCACTTTCCATCATATTTATTTTCATTAATTTTCTTGATATTCTTGATCTTTTGTCCTTCTGGATTAATTTTGTTAATTTTTTTCTAGTTCTATTAAATAATTTTTTGGTAGTTTGGTATGGCCCTGAACAAGTAAATTAATTTAAGTAGAATTGTTATCTTTATTAAACTGGCTCAGCTTATCCATGAACAATTGATATTTTTCCAGTTGTTTAGATCTGACTTTATTTGTATAAAAAGTGTTTTTATAATTGTATTCCAGGGTTTGTCTTGGTGTAGGTAGACATCCAATATTTTATATTGTCTACAGTCATTTTAAATGGAATTTTCTTTCTATCTCTTGCTGCTGAACTTTGTTGATAATAAAGAATTGCTGATCATTTGTGTGGTTTTGTTTTATATCCTTCAGCTTTGCTGACGTTGTTAATTACTTCAACTAGTTTAGTTGAAGCTCTAACACTCTCTAAGTATACTATATCATCTTCAGAGAGTGATATTTTGTTTCCTCATTGCCTATTCTGATTCCTTCAATTTCTTTTTCTTCTCTTATTGCTATAGCTAACATTCCTAGTACACTATTGGATAATAATGGTGATAATGGGCATCCTTGCTTTATTCCTGTTCTTATAGGGAAGGTTTTTGTCTTATCCCCATTACACATAATGCTTGCTGATAGATTTAGATAGACACTAGTTATCATTTTAAGAAAAATTTCATTTATTCCCTAGGCTCTCTCGTGTTTTTAACAGGGATAGGTGTATTTTATCAAAAGCCTTTTTTCTTTTTTAAGAGTATTTTTCCAATTATATGTAAAGACAATTTGATATTAATTAAATATGTACAATCATGTGAAACATGTTTCCATATTCATCACAGTTGCGAAAGAAGAAACAGGCCAAAAGGAAAAATCCATGAAAAATCTAAAGTGAAAATAGTACGCTTTGATCTATATTCAGAGTCCATCAGTTCTTTCTCTGGATGTGTATAACATTTTCCTTCATGAGTCCTGTGTACTTGTCTTAGATCATTGTATTGCTGTGAAGAGCTAAGTTATTCATAGTTGATCATCACACAGTATTGTTATTACTATGTACAGTGTTTTCCTGGTTTTGCTCATTTCCCTTTTCATCAGTTCATACAAGTCTTTCCAGGGGTCAAAAGTTTTTTCTGCATCTATTGAGATAATCATGTGATTTCTGTTGGTTTTGTTATTGACTTCGTCATTTATGCTCATAGATTTCCTAAACTTGAACCAGCCTTGTGTTCCTGGTTTAAATCCCACCTGGTCACAGTGTTTTGATCCTGGTATTATATTGGTGTATTCTCTTTGCTGGTATTTACTTTAAATTATTTTGCATCAAATAAACTTGGGGAAAAAAATAATATATTTTTGCATCAGAATTCATTAGGAAAATTGGTCTTTAGTTTTATTTCTGTTTTGACTCTTCCTGATTTAGGTATCAGCACCATATTTGTGTCATAAGCAGAATTTGGTAGGGCTCCTTCACCTTTTTTCCTGAATAATTTATGTAGTGTTGAAATTAAATGTTCTTTAAATGTGTGGTAAAATTCACTTGTGAATCCATCAGGCCCTGAGGTTTTTTCCTTAGGGAGTTCATTGATGGCTTTTTCAATTTCTTTTTTTGAAATGGAGTTAAGTATTCTGTTTCCTCTTATGTTAATCAGCAATGTATGCTTTTCTAAATATTCATCTACTTCACTTAGATTGTCAGATTTAGTGGCATTTAACTAAGCAAATTTGGTCCTAATTATTGCTTTAATTTCCTTTTCATTGGTGGTAAATTTGCCGTTTTCATTTTTGATACTGGCAATTTGGTTTTCTTTCTTTAAAAAATGAAATTAACCAATGGTTTTTCTATTTTATTTTATTTTTTTTATAAAACCAGCTCTTAGTTTTGTTTCTTAGTTCATTGATTTTCTTACTTTCAGTTTTATTAATCTCCTTTGATTTAGAGGATTTCCAATTTGTTGTTTAATTAGAGATTTTTAATATGTTGTTTTTCTAGGTTTTTTTTTTTTTGTTTTTTTGTTTTTTTGTTACTGATTTGCTCTTTCTCCATTTTGTTTACATATGTTTAGAGATGTCAGTTTCCTCCTAAGTGTGCTTTGGCTGCATCCCTCTCAGATGCATTGTCTCATTGTTATCATTATATTTAATGAAATTATTGATTGTTTCTATGATTTGTTCTTTGACCTGCTTGTTCTTTAGGATTAGATTATTTAGTTACCAATTAATTTTTAAACTCTTTCTATAGACCTTTATTAAATGTAATTTCTATTGCATCATGATCTGAAAAGGATGCATTCAATATTTCTGCCTTTCTATATTTCATTGTGCGGTTTTTATGTCCTAATGTCAATTTTTGTGTAGGTGCCATATACCACTGAATAAAAGGTGTATTCCTTTCAGCTTTCCCCTTTCCGTGTTCTCTAGTGCCCTATCATATCTAACTTTTCTACAATTCTATTCATTTCCTTAATTTTTTTTTTTTGGAGGCAAATTGAGATTAAGCAACTTGCCCAGAGTCACACAGCTAATAAGTGTCTGAGGCCAGTTTTGATCTCAGGTTCTCCTTACTTTGGGACTAATACTCTTTCCACTGTGCCATCTAGCTACCCCACACCTCTTTAAGTTCTTTCTTTGAAATTTTGTGGTTAGATTTATCTAGTTGTAAGAAGGGAAAGTTGAGGTCCCCTACTAGTATAGTTTTACTGTTTTCTCCTGTGTAATGCTTTTAACTTCTGTATATTTAGTTCGTATATGTTTAGTATTAATATCACTTCATTATCTGCGGTACCTTTTAGCAATATGTAATTTCCTTGATCTTAATTAGATCTGCTTTTCCTTCTGCTTTGTCTGAGATTGTGATTGCTACTGGTTTTCCTTGATAATTTCTTGAAAGATACTGTCCAGGCTCTTTTTTTTGCTCATCACTTTTAGGTAGTCCAATAATTCTTAAATCACCTCTCCTGAATGTGTTTTCCAGGTCATTTGTTTTTCCAGTGAGATATTTCACATTTTCTTCTATTTTTTCATTCTTTTAATTGTGTTAGATTGATGTCTCATGGAGTCATTAGCTTCCACCTGTCCAGTTCTAATTTTTAAGAAATTATTTTCTTTAGTTAACTTTTGTACCTCCTTTTTCTTTTGACCAATTGGACTTTTTAAGGAGTTCTTTTCTTAGGTAAATTTTTGTACACCTTTTTCCTTTTGTTTTTTTTTTTTTGCTGCTTCCTTTACAAACTTTTTTTTTCTGGATTCTCTTCCATAATTCTCCTTTCTTTTCCCAATTTTTCTTGCACTTCTCTTTTTTGATTTTTAAAATCTATTTGGAGCTCTTCTTGGATTTCTTTTGGGGGCTGAGATCAATTCATGCTTTTCTTTGAGGCTTCACCTATGGGTGTTTTGACATTATTGTCTTCTAAGTTTGGTTTGATCTTCACTGTCGCCTGTTTTATGATGGAGTGTGGGGGAAGTGAGGAGGTTTGCTTGTTCTTTTGCTCATTTTCCAGTCTATTTAATGACTTTTAAAGTTGAGCTCTGCTTTCACGGAACAGAGCTCACTTTCCCAAACCAGAGGCTATGGGCCCACCTGCTGCATTAGGGCCACTGGGCCTGATGACTTGCTTGTTGTGTCTGAAATTGTTAGGCCCCGCTGCACCAGGACCACCAGGCCTGGCCACTTGCCTGCTTTACTGGGACTCCATGGCCTTGGTTGCCAATCTGTGCATGTGCTAGGAGCCTCCTGCTGGTTTGCCCACTCACCACCTTCTTTGAGTTGCACTTCTCTTTTATCCAACTGAGACGGACCTTTCTTATATTACTTCTAAGTTATCTTGGACTGGAAATTTGTTTCACCCCGTCCTTTTGTGGATTCCACCATTCTTGGACTGAGAACTTGTTTCACCCCATCCTTTTGTGGATTCCTGTCCCAGCCTAATTGCCGTGGGCTGCCTGGGCCATCTTACCTATCTCCAGGTCTTCAGTGGCCAGCCGGATAAATGTATCAAGAGAAGAGACTTCCAGGGTCAAACAGGGGTTGTAGGCTTTATTCAGGATCTTAGTTACATGTCAGCATGCAGGGTGAGTTCTTCCCAAGGAAAAAGGAACCCCCCCCCCAGGCTTTCCTGTCCCCATTTAAGTTCTCCCCGCTACATAGTTCACTTGTGGATACTGTGCATGCTCTCAGCCCCTTAGCTAATTAACAAAAAGGTTTGCTCAGACCACAGACCAATCTCAAGGGTGGGATGCTCTCCCCAGCAAGTTTCTATTGAGAAGAGGTGGAAAAACAAGAAGGCTTGAGTCTCACTCCTCAATTCCCAGCTGTTCCCTGGGGGGCCTCATGAGAGCTTGCAATCAAGAAACCCTCACTTTTACGTGCCCAAGACTGTTCACGTGAGAACTGAGCTTACACCCCAACAGATTCCACCGTTCCAGAATTCATTTTGAGGTGTGATTTAAAGTTCAGAATCATTGATTTTATAAATGCACCTACGATCTGTTTTTTTAAACTAACAAATAGATCAACGGTTAAGTAGTCTGCTTTTTTTAAGTGGCTGGTGAACCAAATTGCCAATATCAGAAATGGAAAAGGAGAATTGACAACAAATAACGGGGAAATAAAAGAAGTTATTAGAAGCTATCTATAATCATATGAAAAAATGCTCTAAATCGCTATTGGTTAGAGAGATGCAAATCAAAACAACTCTGAGGTACCACATCACACCTATAAGATTGGCAAACATGACAGAACAAGAAAATGATAAATGCTGGAGAGGATGTGGGAAAGTTGGAACACTAATTCATTGTTGGTGGAGCTGCGAGCGCATCCAACCATTCTGGAGAGCAATTTGGAACTATGCCCAAAGGGCTACAAAAATGTGCATACCCTTTGACCCAGCAATATCGCTACTAGGACTATATCCCCAAGAGATCATAAAAATGGGAAAGGGTCCCACATGTACAAAAATATTTATAGCAGCACTCTATGTAGTTGCCAAAAACTGGAAGTCAAGGGGATGTCCATCAGTTGGGGAATGGCTGAATAAATTATGGTATATGAATGTAATGGAGTACTATTGTGCCATAAGAAATGATGAACAAGAAGACTTCAGAGAGGCCTGGAAGGACTTATATGACCTGATGCTGAGTGAAAGGAGCAGAACCAGGAGAACTTTGTGCACAGCAACAACCACAGTGTGTGAGAGTTTTTTCTGGTAGACTTAGATTTTTGTAATAACACAAGAACTTCTTACAAAAAAAAAAATCCCAATGGTGGATCTCAAGGCAAAATGCCTGCCACACTCAGAGAGAGAAGTATGGAAGTCACTCACATATTGTAGCAGATCATGTTTGTGTATGTGTATGTGTTTGTGTATCATGTTCTGATTTGTTATACGATTTCTTTCATTTATCTTAGTCTGACTACATAGCATGACTATAGTGAAAATATACTCAATAGGAAAGTATATGTAGAATCTATACAGAATTGTATGCAGTCGTGGGGAGGGAGGGGGGGAGTGGGGGGTAGGTGGGGGGGATAAAATCACAATTGTATGGCAGTGATTGTTAAACATTACAAAATAAAAAAAAAAAAAAAAGAAGTTATTAGAAACTTTTACCCAATTATATTCCAACAGAACTGATAAATTAGAGATGGATGTATATTTACACAAGTATAAAAAACCTAGGTTATCAGAACATGAAATAAAGAACTTAAATTACCCAGTTGCAGAGATAGAAATGTAATGATCCATAAATGAACTCCCCCCAAAAAACTAGGACCAGAAAAATTTACAAGTGAATTCTAACAAATATTTAAAGAACAAAATGAGACCACTAAATGGAAGGTTTTTGTTTGTTTTTTAAAACCAATAAAATTCAAGACAAGAAATGATGAAACTCAACACCCAGTACTTTGGAAGACACACTCATACTTGGTAGACATGATGGAGCAAGATTCAGTAAGAAATAATAGGGAATTGTCAGACAAGTAGGAAGAGAAACAGGAGAAGGCGTTTTTGGAGGAAAGATTGTGTCCAGAAAGAGATGACGACTGACAGTGTCAAAGGCTTTAGAGATGTCAATAAGAATGAAGATCGAGGAAAAGTTATTAGATTGGGTTATTAAGGGATCACTGGTGAACTTGGAGAGAGAAAATTCCTATCAGTAATGAGATCAGAAGCCAGGCTACAGAAAATTTAGAAGAGAATGAGAGGAAAGGAAGTAGAGGCATCAGTTGTAGATGACCTTATCAAGTTTAGCCAAGCAGAGGAGGAAAGATATAGAATGATAATTAGCAGAGATGGTCAAAGCAAGTGAGGATTTTTTTTTTTTTTAAGAATGAGGGAAATAATGGCATACTTTTCCAATAAAATATAAGCTCCTTGGTGGCAGGGACTTTTTTTTTGTTTTTGTGTCCCCAGTGCCTAGCACTTAGTAAGGGAACAGAGACTAGTAACTGGGCCTGTGATTTCAATGGTCTAGGAAACTGTAAGGTGAGGAAACTTCCTCTACTTATACAGATCAGCACCTCCTCTGCAACTTTTAGTCTCAGAAATGCCTAGAGATTTAACGAGTTGCCCAGAGTCATGCAGTGCTTATGTCAGAAGCAGGACTTAAATCCAGCTCTTTTTGATTTGAAGACTGTCTATCCATTTTACCATACTGACTCTCCAGCACAGAGTAAATGTTTAATAATTATTGAATTGAGTCATTGTCCTCAAGAATCTGAAGAATTGTCATGTATAAAACAGTGGGTTTTTTTCTGCTTAGTAGCAATGGTTAAAATTTACAGAGGTAGATTTCAGAGCAATATAAAGAAACTTTTCCTAAATAGAGCTATCCAAAAGTGAAATGAACTGCTTCAGCAGATGAGTCCTCCAACACAGGAAGTCTTCAAATGTTATCTTTTAATTTGGACATTCTTATTTTCTAGGTTACATAGATCATTTCAGTTTGGCTGGAGTGATGATAGGTACAGAATGATCAGCCAAATTTGGAAGTACTCATAAAAATAGGCAGTTTGCTCTTTGGGAAACCAATCAGCTATCCACATCTATATAGACCAGGTTACTAAGAACCTGCCAGCATTTTTGAGGGGCAGAGGTGTTCAGAAAAGACATGCTTGCCATTCCCAGACCTCAGCAGGCTTTGCCCCACACAGACTCCTTCCCAGGAAGTCTACTTGCTCTAGCCTGCCCAGAATCAGGACTCTGTGGGAAAATATTTCTAATAAAATGGGTGGGATTCTTATCAAGAAGGTACTTATAACTTCTGTGCTCCAAAAGGGAGGCTGTCAAATCATCTAGAGAGTGATGGGCTACTAATTGCCCATCATTCTCTGAAGAGTGAAGGTTTTTTTCTCTGCCTACCGTATTGGTATGTAGAGTTCTTCATCGTTTGCAGAAGAGAAGGCAGAGGTGGTGTGATACAGTAGAAAAAATTCTGATTTTGGAATCTGAAAGCATGGATTTGAGTCCTGACCCAGACACTGTTACCAACCAAATCATTCCTTCTCTCTGGACTTCTGTTTCTTCATCTGTAAAATGAGGCTAATAGTTCTTTCACTACCTATGTCAGAAAGTTACTGTGAGGAAAGTACTTTGTAAATCTTTAAGGGCTATCAAAATAAAATCTGTTAATAACAACTTAGATTTTTATCCTTTCTCCATCTTCTTCAAGCACTTAGGACATTTGGTGCCTTCTAAATATTTGATGAATATTTTAATTATATTCATATTTTTGAGACCACCATGACTCTCTTTAATGGTATTTGAACCTGAACTTCATACTGTAGTAGAAAAATTGTTCTTGGCACTCGTTTTGTAAGAGGTTAGAGTATCTCTAATTCCTAAAATAATATATGCTTTAGTTCTTCAAAGATCCATGACTTCATTCTTATAAATCAGTTAACGAGCATTTATTATATACCATGTTTCAGATACTTACAAAGAATGAAATCATATCTACTCTCAGTTTAGGCTCTCAAGGAGCTTAAATTCTAATGAGGAGACAAGTACAAATATAAATAGTCCTGTATGGGGGCTTCCCCCATGAATGCTGATCACAGACCTTCTATGCCTTAATAGTTTTATGCATTTTTTGACCAGAAAAAGTAATCATCACCAGTCTTCTAAAGGTGAATCTCTCTACAACCAGCTAAGCTAGTTCTTGGGTATCAAATAGTCTATTACTAGGCCTGTACTAAATCAAAAAATTTCAAAACTGAGTGGGATACCAGTGACTATCCAGTCCAACATATACCTGAAAAAAAAATTACCTTCTGCAGCATATGTAGCAAGTAGTCATAGAGCCTTTGTTTAAAGAACTCAAGTAATTTGCTACCTTCAGAAGCAGCCTCTTCTACTTTTGCACAGCACTAAATGTTAGGAACTTTTACCTTACATCAAGCTTAAATTCGCCTCAGGAACTTCCAGGCCGAGTATAATTCCTCTTCTACATGACTGTCCACCAGATATTTGAATGAAGTTGTCATATCTCTCTCCGTCTTTACCTTTAAATCTGTGATTCCATGATCCAAAGTTGTCTCTTCTCCATTCCTAGTTCCTTCAAATAAGTCTCATGAGTTATAGATAGAGATATGTATATAGATATTTTTTCAAGGTCCTTCACCATATTAGCTTCACTTTGAACACTGTCCACCATATCGATCAGTCAATTGGTAAACATTTTTTAAGCGTCTGTTATGTGCCAAGCATTGTACTAAGCACTGGGGATACAAAACGAAGGAAAGGACAGTCCCTTCCCTGAAGGAGCCCACAATCTAATGGGGAAGACAAAAAATAGATATATACAAACAAGCTATAGACAGGATAAATAGGAAATAATGAACAGAGTTCATTACTAGAATTCAGTACTAGAATTGAGGGACTAGAAAAGGCTTCCTGTAGAAGATGGAATTTTAGCTGGGACTTGGAAGGAAACCAGGGAAGCCAGTAGGCAAAGATAAGGAAGGGAAAGCATTCTAGGCTTGGCGGACAGCCAAAGAAAATGCACATCAGTTTCTTTTCCTAAAATGTGGCAGCAAGAAATTTACACTGTACTGCAGGTGTGATCTGACCAATGCAGAGTATAACGGAACTTTCATCTCCCTAAACCTGTACACCATACCTCTACTAACGTAGCCTAACAACACAGTAGCTTTCTCAGCTGCCATGTAGTACATTGACCTTGAGGTTCACTAGTTGATGTTTTGAACCCAAATAAAATACTTTTCATTTATCTCATTTAAATTCTATCCCATTAGATTTGGTTCAGTGTTATAGCCTATCAGGGTCATTTTGAACCCTGAGCCAATGTTTTTGTCTTCTGCATGTTTAATAAGCATGCCATCCATGCTCTTATCCAAGTCATTAGATAGCATCCCTGGAGGATGCACCTTTGAAGTTAACACCAAACCATTAATGACTGTTTTGGGGGGGTCTAGCTATTTAAGCTGTTGTTATTCAGTAGTTTTTCAGTTGTATCTGACTCTTGATGATCCATTTGGGGTTTTCTTGGCAAATATACTGGAGTGGTTTTGTCATTTCCTTCTCCAGTTCATTTTATAGATGAAGGAACTAAGGCCAACAGGATTAAGTGACTTGCCCAGGGTCACGCAGCTGTTAAGTATCTGAGGCCAGATTTGAACTCAGGAAGATGGGTCTTCCTGACTCACAGGCTGGGCACTCTGGTCGCTCTGCTAGCTAGTTGCCCTATTTAAGCTGTTTAGATTGCACCAAATTGTTTTGTATTATCTTTCAGCCAACATGACTCCAGCTTTTTTAATGGTCTTTGTCAAATGCTTTGCTAAATTCTAGGCAAGAATTAATCTATAGCAGGGGCCTCAAAACCATGGCCTAAGGGTCAAATCTGGTACCTTCTGTTTTTGTAGGGCCAAGTAACTAGGAATGGTCTTTCACAGGCCATAACAAAACAAGCAGCAGGCCACAGACTGCAGTTTGTCAGCCCCACATCTTTAGCATTCTTCAACCTAGTAACTCTTTTTCTTTCTCCTTTTTTTTAAAAAAAATTAATTTTATTTATTTACAGTGTTCTACAATCACTACCATGTAACTTAGATTATTATTTTTCCTTCCCTCCCCTCCCTCCTCAAGACAGCATACAATTTTATGTAGGTTCTACTCAAACATTCTTATTAAATACATTTTCACTATAGTCGTGCTGTGTAGAAGAATTAAATTGAATGGGAGAAATCATATAACAAACCAAAACGTAATACACACACACAAAAATGATCTGCTACATTTTGCGATTGAATTCCGTAGTTCTTTCTCTGGATGTGGAAGGCATTTTACTTTAGAAGACCACTGGGAATTTTTTTTAACTCCTTGCATTGCTACAAATTTCCAAGTGTACCACAACACCCCTAGGGGAATGGTGCCATTATTATTCCCATTTTACAGTTGAAGAAACTGAGGCAAACAGCAGTAAAGTGACTTGCCTAGAGTCACACAGATGGTAAGCATATCACACTAACTGAACTCAGGTCTTCCTAACTCAATCTGTTGCTCTATTCACTGTGCCACTTTTCCTCTGTCAGGAAAAGAAAGAAGGTTAATCTTTCAGGACCTGTTCATTAATAGGTTCGCAGATTTAGACCTGGAAAGGACCTGAGAAGCCAGTTAGTCTCACTGCTTCATTTTACAGATGATGAAACTGACGTACAAAGAAGTTAAATGGCTTGCCAGTGGTCACACTCAATTTTTTTTTTTAAATAACCTTTTTTCCCCCATAGGTATTCACAATCTCTTAATAATACATCTAGAATTTTGCCAGGGAATCAAAGTCAAATTCACAGGCTTATAGTTTGGAGAAAAAACAAATCAATGATAATAAGTTCACCAATCCTATTTGCCAGTTTTTTCAGTTCATGTTAGCAAGGTTCCCTACAGATTCTTATAAAACAACTAGTTTCTCTTTTCTTTTATTATTAATTTTCTTCCTACCTGTTCTAATGCAAAGATCACACTAGGTGGTTTAAAAAGCAGAAATGAAGTCTACATTGAACTATTTTGCCTTTTCAGAAGTTGTCATCATTCTGTTCATCCCATGCAATGATCCTGGTCTTTCTTTGATCTTCATCTTTTCCCCAACAAAACTCTTAAAACCACTTTTTCTAACCAGCCTTTGCTTATTCCTGAACTTTAATATTCCTCCTACTTTTAAGACCTTGTTATTTTTTCTCTCATTTATATAACGTGACTTAGTGAGTTTTCCAAGAGTTTTGGTCTCTTCAGATAACTGTTTTTCTTCATTATTGAAATTGTTCCTCTTTAAGACTTCAGAATTTCATTCATGATAGTGTTTTATTCCTCTAGGAATGACTTAACCTGTAAAACTTTGCACTATCCTACCTGTCCTTTTATGACTTCTTTAAATTTTGCTCTCCTCAGATCTGGAATGCTTACCCAACTATGTCTGCCTTTTCTTCCCTTCTTTATCACAAATTCTCTGGTATAACAATTACCTCCCTCCAAAGTTCCCACTGTTTCCACTCCAGTAATCAGTTCCTCCTGATGATTTAGATCTTTGAATCCCTAGGTTTACATCTGTATTTAGAAAGAGTTAAGTGTTTCTGCCTTCCTTGAAATCCTAGAGTAAGACAGGAAGTAATAAAGAATTGTGATGTTCTTGAGGGACCTTACCTTTGCCACATGATAAAGTGTACACACACACACACACACACACACACACACACACACACACAGAAACATACACACACACAGAAACACACAGGAACATACACACCTCTGCTCTAAAAGCTAAAATTCCTTCAGAGTGCAAAGGAGATTCCATAGCAACAGCAATGATAGATGTCCGTGTTCAATTTCATTTCAGACTACATGAAGAAATGACTTATGTTCTGAACTTACTGAATGACTTGAGCAGTTGCTTAATGTATGGATGTCAAATTTCTGAAAGATTTTCAGTAGAGTACCTTGGGGCTTTGTGGTAGACCCTGCCGGGATGCTTACCTTATCATTGTCTTGGATAAAAGGATAGATGACAAGCTTACCAAGTTTGCAAATGACATGTAGCAGGGTAGGCAGGGCAGGAGCTGCTCTACTGGATATGGGAGTCAGGATGCAAAAAAGACCTCAGACAGGCTAGTGTGATGAGCCATAGCTAAGAAGATTAAATTGAATAAGAATAAATGAAAAATGTTTCTTTTAGGTTAAAAAAAATCAAATGAACAAATATAGGATGAAGAAGGCAGGGCTAGACACATTCATATGAAAAAGATCTGGGGTGTTTACCACACTGCAAACTCAAAATGAGTCAGCAGTGTTGTATGATGACCAAAAGAAATCTAATTCAATCTGAGGCTCTGTAAGGAAAAGTGCTTTTACTTCTGTAAATCTGATTTTATTCTCATAAGACCTGATAAAGTTGGTGTAAAAATAATATTATTTCACTTGACAGTTGAAACTGCAAAGTCACATGAAGATTAAATGGCTTGCCCACAACCATACGTGAGTAGCAGAACTTTGACTCGAACCCAGATATTTCAGACTTTGAGCCCAACATTTTTTTAAATGACACTACATTGGTAGTGCCCATCCTAGTGTGATCACACATCTGGATAAAGTGGTTACAGAGGAGAGTTACTAGTTTGGATAAGAGAATAAAAACTCTTCAAAAAAAAGGATTAACTGAAATAGTTGAGGATGGTTAGACTGAAGAGCAGACTTCAGGGAATACCATCTTCAAGTGTTTTCAGGAGGGTCATAAGGAAAAGGAATTTCATATATTCTTTTTGAGAGAGCAGATGTGGGACCAGTGGGTGAATGTTACAAGGGAGGCAAACTTTATTCCCAACATAAAAGAAAAAGTTCCAGTTTGATTAGATATGTCTCAGAGTAGAATGAACTTCCTCAAGAGATAATGAGCTTCCCCATCAATGGAAGATTTGAGCTAGAGACTGAATGACTGCTCATCGGGAATGTTGTAAAAGGGACTCCTGTTTAAATAAGAGTATAGATGACCTCTGAATTCTCTTTCAGCACTAGAATCGTGTAATTCTGTAATTTTATTGAGCAAGTTTCCATTGTGACTCATAATCATAGATGTATAGCCAAAAGAGATCTTAGGGGCCATCCAGTCCAGTCTTTTCATTTTGTAAATGAGGATGCTGAGACTTAACTGATTAACTCGTGGTCACACAACTAGTAAATATCAGAAGCAGGATTTGGACTCAGTTCTTCCTGACTCCATTTCTGATACACTAACCACTACACTATGTTGTCCCTCAATTATGTTACATTTGACACTTTTGTCTTTCTTCCCACAATTTGAGAAACGTGCTTCTGGCCTTGGCTTGTTCTCTATACTGTCATGTAAAGCTATTGTTGCCTTCATTGGACACCAGTGAAGCCAGAGCTCTGCACGCAAACAGCTTCAGTCTCTTGGGGAAAACCTGTGTTAAACAGCCAAAATGCAGATCAGGCCAAACCAGAAATAAGAAACCTCAAACCGCACGACTTAGCCCTGAGGTCTGTGGCTTCTCAGACTTTAATAATCTTGCTTTGGTGCCAGCATCCTATGCTGTCATGGTAGGAACAGAAGCTCAAGTAGAATTGCTCCAGGTAGAAGAACAGACTAGGACCCTTAGTTGAGCCCTAGCTTTTTGGCCAAGAAGAGATACTTTTTCTCTGACAGAACTGTATCCCAAATATGTTGGGAAAGCATCTTCTCTGTGATAGATGAAATTAGCCCTGCCTGCTTGGACTCAGGATTATCTAAAGTTTTATCCCAGCAGCCACTGCTATTCTTACATAAGGAATAAAAATGTGGAGTTATCTTCCCCTTTCTGAGAAAATGAGAAGGGTTGTAGTAGAGGATCCTTAAGTTCTCTTTTAGTTCTAATGATTTAATTATAAAAACCCTTCTTCCCATAATCCTCTTGGGACCTGGCAGGGGAAACAACTCTCACCTTGTCCCAGCATGTCAGCCACAGAGAGCCTTGCTATAATTAGCATTGCAGACTTTGTTGTAGGAGATTAACTTACAGAATCTAGTGCTACCGTTCTTCAGTATGATAATAGCTTATATTTCCATAGCAGTTTAAGAGTTAAACACATTTTGCATAGCAGTCCTGTGAGGTAGGTAGTATAAGGATTATTATCCTCATTGTATAATGAAAGAAATGTAATGACTCATCCCCAGGATCACATGACTGGTAAGTATCAGGTACTTGAACCTAGGTCTACTGGTTCCAAAAAGGATCTAGTTACATAGGACTGGTTGGCTATAGGTTTGATGTGTCAGGGGGTTGGGGTGAGGGAACTGCATTTAAGAAAGGTACAGTGTTCAGGACAAAAGAAATAGCATAAAGGATTTCTTCAGTGAGAATCATGACTGGAAAAGAAGGTGAGTTGCTCATGTGAGGACTGTGAAATATGGTCAGCCTATGGACTCCCCTTGGAGGACAAAAGGACAAGCTTTGAGGGGACATGAATAAAGAAAGTACTCATGTTAATGAAATCACAGATCTATCTAACTGAATAAAGAGGATGGCAGTCCTACTTTGCTGTCCCCTAGTCAGACTGCATTTAGAAAATTATGTTGAATTCTGAGTGCCACATTTCTGGAAGGACATAAATAAACTACACACTATCTAGAGATGGGCAGCCTGGATGGTAAAGGGCTTTGATATCATTCCGTATGAAAAATGAAGGAGCTGGGAATGTTTAACCTGAAGAAGAGAATAGTTGGGCCATTATAATTGTCTTTTAAGTATTTGAAGGATTATTGTTTGAAAGAGGGATTGGAATTGTTTTGCTTAACTCAAGAAGGCAGAACTTAAAACAACAAATAGAAGTGGCAAAGAGTCAAAAACTATTGCTAAGGAATGGTTTGTCTGGTAGGAGGAGAACCAGTCTTTCTTGAGTCAGAATCATCTGTAGTCACCTTCACAAAGGCAAAGAGAAACTGGTGTGCCCCTCTGGCAGTAAACTCATTGGTTACATGATCCAACATATGCCCACTATGCTTGCCCTAAGCCTTCCAGGAGTTTCCTGTGGCAAGGCAGGTATATGATTTTTTCAGCAGAAAGGAAGGTAGGTAATAGACCTAACTGCTTGTTCCTGAGCATTCCCAGAGGAATACAAGATTTTCGAGGCTTGAGGAACCTGATAGCCCTCTTCATTGTTTCTGCTGCAGCTCTTTTACTCAAACCTGCTCAGCTCTCCTAAGATAGCTATAGTTTCCCCCTCTGTGGTCCGCTTGGCCCAGCCTGGCTCCTTTTCAGACAGCTAGAACACCTGGTTTCATACCCTAGCTCAGGCACTTAACTGTGTAATCTTGGGCCAATCATTAACTTATCTTGGCATCAGTTTCCTTGTCTATAAAATGGGGGGATTGGATTAGATCACAACTGAAGACCTTTCCAGCTCTTGCATTTTGTTTCTATTATTCTAGTCCTAAATGCTTCCACCACAGCAATTCATAGGTTCACAGCATTCATCATCTCATTTTCCCCTTCACAATTTTCTAGTGAATCTTCTCTTTCTTCTTGTTTCCTCTTTGAAACATGGTTTTCAGAACTCCCTAAAACCGCTTTAGCCTTTCTTTCAGAGCTCAAGACACACTGCATGTGGTATAAATTAGTCAGCAAACATTTATTAAACGAGGCACCCAGATAGACCCTGTACATACAAAGACAAATATTAAACAATCGCTACCCTCAAAGAACTTAGAAATAACTTGAACATCAGTGGTACCAAACTCGAATAGAAATGGATCCTTGCTGACTTAGAAAACCACAAATTAACATTGTTTTTATTTTATTTTTATTTTGTTAAAAAATTTCCCAAGTATATTTTAATCTTATTTAACATGTGCTTTGGAGTGTAGTGGCTGCCTGTTTGACAGACCTGTATTTTAGCAAAATCGTTTTGCTAGCTATGTGTAAAATGGATTGGAGAGGGGAAAAATGTGAGGCAAGAGGACCAGTTAGTCGAGTGTTGCAGTATACAGTTGAAAGATGATTAGAGCTTAGAGTGGTGGGTTTTGGTATGAAGAGAAGGGACAAATGTGAGAGTTGTTGTGATGATAAAACCAACAAGATTGGCAACTGATTGATGTGTAAGGTGAATGAAAATGTGGAATTAAAGATGACTCTAAGGTTGTCAGCTTGGATTACTAGAAGAATGTTTTTGCCCTCCATTTACGTGTTGTTGGAGCCAAGAATTGCTCTGGAAAGTCATTTGAGCAGAACCAGATAGAACAGTTTATGCAATGACTACAGCACTGTAAAGAAAAATAACTTTGAAAGACGTGAGAACTCTCACTCATGCAGTAATCAGCTATAAAACTAGAGGACTAATGATGAAGTATGCTTTGCCTTCCTAACAGAGATGTGATGGACTACAGGTGTGAAATGAAGCATCCATTTTCAAACATGTTTTTGCTTGAGTATGCTTGCTTACTGAAAGAAAGGTGTTTTTCCCCCATGATGGGTAGGTGGGAATTTGGAGAAAAAGGGACTAGTGATAGTGATACTATTAAAAAATAGAAAGAAAAAAAGAAAAGGCATCAATGAAACATTTAAAAGAATGCAGAGCAAAGAACAGAAGAAGGTTTAGAGGGAGGCATAGCCAAGTAGGATAGCTTTGAAACTAAGTTGTTGAATATACTGTATACTTTATAAGAAACAAGTTGGACCTAGCAAGGATTCATGGTTGCATATGCAGTTCTTTTCAAGTTATATATAGGAATGTTATGTTGGTATTTGTCAAGTTAAGAATAACCAAAAATAAACCATTTTTTTTTTTGCATGTTGTTAAATGCAATTGTTTTGGGTTTTTTGTATTTAAATTTATTTATTTAAGTTTTCAACATTCATTTCCACAAAATTTTGAGTTCCAAATTTTCTCCCCTTCTCTCGCCTCCCCCCACCCCAAAACGCCGAGCATTCTAATTACCCCTATCACCAATCTGTCCTCCCTTCTAACATCTCTTCCTTCCCTTATCCCCATCTTCTCTTTTGTCATGTAGGGGAAGATAAATTTCTATACCCCATTACCTGTATTTCTTATTTCCTAGTTGCAAGAACAGTACTCAACAGTTATTCCCAAACTTTGAGTTCCAACTTCTCTTCATTCCTCCCTCCCCACCCCTTCCCTTTGGGAAGGTAAGCAATTCAATATAGGCCATATCTGTGTAGTTTTGCAAATGACTTCCAAAATAGTTGTGTTGTGTAAGACTAACTATATTTCCCTCCATCCTATCCTGTCCCCCATTTCCTCTATTCTCTCTTTTGATCCTATCCCTCCCCAAGAGTGTTGACTTCTAACTGCTCCCTCCTCCCACTGCCCTCCCTACCATTATCCCCCCACCCTGCTTATCCCCTTCTCCCCCACTTTCCTGTATTGTAGGATAGGTTTTCATACCAAAATGAGCATGCATTTTATTCCTTCCTTTAGTTGATTGTGATGGGAGTAAGCTTCATGTTTTTTCTCTCACCTCCACACTTTTTCCCTCCACTGAAAAGTCTTTTACTTGCCTCTTTTATGAGAGATAATTTTCCCCATTACATTTCTCCCTTTCTCCTCCCAATATATTTCTCTCTCACCACTTAATTTCATTATTTTAAGATATGATCCCATCCTATTCAATTCACCCTGTGCTTTGTGTGTGTGTGTGTGTGTGTGTGTGTGTGTGTGTGTGTATAATCCTACCAACTACCCAGATATTGAAAAAAGTTTTAAGAGTTACAAATATTGTCTTTCCCTGTAGGAATGTAAATAGTTCACCTTTAGTAAGTCCCTTATGACTTCTCTTTGCTGTTCACCTTTTCATGCTTCTCTTCATTCTTGTGTTTGAAAGTCATATTTTCTTTTCAGCTCTTGTCTTTTCATCAAGAATGCTTGAAAGTCCTCTATTTCATTGAAAGACCATTTTTTCCCCTGAAGTATTATATTCGCTTTTGCTGGGTAGGTGATTCTTGGTTTTAGTCCCAGTTCCTTTGACTTCTGGAATATCCTATTCCACGCCCTTAGATCACTTAATGTAGAAGCTGCTAGATCTTGTGTTACCCTGATTGTATTTCCACAATACTTGAATTGTTTCTTTCTGGCTGCTTGCAATATTTTCTTCTTGATCAGGGAACTCTGGAATTTGGCCACAATATTCCTAGGAGTTTCTCTTTTTGGATCTCTTTCAGGAGGTGATCGGTGGATTCTTTCAATATTTATTTTGCCCTCTGGTTTTAGAATCTCAGGGCAGTTTTCCTTGATAATTTCATGAAGGATGATGTCTAGGCTCTTTTTTGGATCATGGCTTTCAGGTAATCCCATAATTTTTAAACTGTCTCTCCTGAATCTATTTTCTAGTTCAGTTATTTTTCCAATGAGATATTTCACATTATCTTCCATTTTTTCATTCTTTTGGTTTTGTTTTGTGATTTCTTAGTTTCTCATAAAGTCATTAGCCTCCATCTGTTTCATTCTAATTTTTAAAGAACTATTTTCTTCAGTGATCTTTTGAACCTCCTTTTCCATTTGGCTAATTCTGCTTTTGAAAGCATTCTTCTCCTCATTGGCTTTTTGGACCTCTTTTGCCAATTGAGTTAGCCTATTTTTCAAGGTGTTATTTTCTTCAGCATTTTTTGGGGTCTCCTTTAGCAAGGTGTTGACCTGCTTTTCATGCTTTTCTTTCATCTCTCTCATTTCTCTTCCCAGTTTTCCCTCCACCTCTGTTACTTGATTTTCAAAATCCTTTTTGAGCTCTTCCATGGCCTTAGACATTGAATATTTATTTTGGATGTTTGGGATACAGAAGCCTTCACTTTTATGTCTTTCCCTGATGGTAAGCATTGTTCTTCCTCATCCGAAAGGATGGGAGAAGTTGTCTGTTCACCAAGAAAGTAACCTTCTATAGTCTTATTTTTTTCCCCTTTTCTAAGCATTTTCCCAACCAGTTTCTTGACTTTTGGGTCCTTTGTCAAGAGTAGGGTATACTCTGGGAATCTATAAAATCTTAGTTCTTCCAAGGTGGCACAATCAAGCATGTACTGGTCTGGACACAGGCAGGGATTTTTGTGCCCAGAATCTTAGCAGTTACCTCTCCACAGCCAGCTGGCCTCCGGTTCCGCCAGGTCACCACTAGGGGCTGATTTTCAGATAAGCTGGATGGGCAGGGCTGCCATTCATTGTGAGACAAAGACCAGATCCCCCACGGCCTCCACACAGAGCCAGGTAAGAATCAGCTCCTCAGTGCCCCCAGGGTTTTTACACTCCAACAGTGAAAGCAGCTGCTGCGCCTGCTGATGTGGCCTCTGCAGCAGTGGCCTAAGGCCGGAGCTATGAAAAGGCCCTTCTTCTTTCCTGGCTAACTGAAAAAACCCTGTCACTGACCTTTGGTGCCTGTGGGTTGAGGGATCAGCGAACCTGCTGCTGCTGGGACTAGGGATTCCACAACTGGAGATTCCGCCCCCAAGGGCTGTTCAGGAGCTGCGCCACACGGCCAAGGCTGGGTTGGGCTGTGCTCCACGTCCCATGCAACACATGTTTCCCATGGGCCTTTCAGGTCACCCTGGGCTGGAAATCTCCTCCACTCTGTTGTTCTCCACGTCTGCTGCTCCAAAATTTATTGAGAGCCCCTCCCTACAGGTATTTTATGGGCTGTGTGGGGAGAACCTCCGTACCTGTGTCTTTCTACTCCACCATCGTGGCTCCACCCCCCCAACATTTTTGAAAGAAATAAAGAATATTGTTGCTTTTGACAGAAATGATAATGTTGGGAACAGAGATGGATTTGAGGGAAAATAACAATTTCTGCTTTGGACACATTGAATTTGAGATGCCAAGGGGACATCCAGTTGTAAATATCTCATAGACAGTTGGTCACGTGGGACTGAAACTCAGGAGAGAGCCCAAGGCAGACTCTGTAGATCTGGAAGTCATTTGTGTAAAGACAGCAATAAAACCCATATCAGCTAATGAAGTTCCCAAGAAAGAGTGGGACTGATTGTCCCATTCTTCAGGGGTCCCCATAGTTCACTTCTCCAGATATCCATGGACTTTGGTGCCCTTTCTTTGCAAAAAATTCTAGAAATTCTATTTTTAGCTTCATTGGCCTCTGTGAGGCATGTCCTGATCAAGGAGGTAAATGGAGAGCTCTGTCCAATTTTACCTTGCTATACTCAAATTAAAGCCTTCAGACCTGCTTGTCCTGGAACTCAAGCTGGCCCTCTACAAATCCAGTGGAGCTACCCTCTCCTATAGCTCAATCCTGTAGCTTTCCTCCAAGTACTGAACCCTTTGGAGATTAGACCTGGATTTAGCCACTTGTTTGCTTTTTAGAATTTTTTTTTTCCACATCTTGGTCAGCTTGATGTGGAAGTATCCAGTTTAGCAGCAACTTCCACCCACTATGAATATGCATTTACAATTAGAAATTGAGTGCCAGGAACATGGAAGATGCTAAATGGACCCGTGCTTTCCAATTTTATTGGAAAGGGAGAGAAATTCAGTGACAGGATGATTCTGAAAAGTCTCAACTGGCCACATTGTGCAAATAACCTACAGTCTCTTTGTCCCTGAGCCTTGCCCCCTACCTCATTCCTCCATTCTCATCTTAGGAGGTAAAGTAATAAATTTGGAAAGGGAGGAGTCATTTTTAGCTAAGCTTTGTGTCATACTCAGCACATACATAGTGTTATTTATGCTGTCATGCTGTTACAGTAAAACTCAGCAAAGTTTTGGTGAATTGAATTTTGCTAAGAGAAGTGTCCACATCCTCAAAGAAAGATCAAGGAGAAAATTGATTTTCCCAAATCCAAGACAGGCTGACTATTGCTCAACTAGCAAACATAAGTCTATCTTTGAGTGAGCTAAGTCAAATTGGTAGTTGGCATCCTGATAGCAGCCCCTGGGTTTTGCTGTTTTTGTTGGCACATCCATCCACTGATGATTGGGATGGACTCCCACAGGCTTCCGTGTAGTGTTTATCTGCCAGCAGAAGAGAGTTAACTGTCAGTGGCCAGCATTTTCACCACCCACTTCTCGGGTATATGTGGGTTCAGAGCCTCCTTTGTTCATATCCATTGAATGTAGGGGTGTTACCATGAAGAGGAAAGCTGGTTAGGAGGGAAGCAGGAAGTTTATCACTGGGCTCATTGATATCTAGTTGGACAGAAAATCTTCAGTTTACCAGAAGTAGATGCTGCACATGTACTTCATCAGTCACTGCAAATAGAGGTCTAAGAATTTAGGGCCCCATAATAAAAAAGAAAAATTTTCTAAAGGATTCACATCCCTAGAACAGCGAGTCAAGAGGACATTGAAAAAGAGACGAAGTAAAGAGGACAAGTAGCAACTGGTTCACAGCATATCTAGAATATTCTGATGGGAAAAGTGTCTCCAATTACTTCATAGAAATGCCTGGCTTCCCAGCAGGGCCAGCAGTCAGCAGACAGTATATTACCATAGGTCACAGTCATCCAGAAGTTTTTATTTAGTGCTCATATCCTTGTCACTTGTGAATACAGTACAGAACAAAGTCCAAATCTGATCATAAAATCATGTAGTTTAGAGATAAAAGGGATCTTAAGGAAATATCTAACCTAAACTCCACTTTATAGAAGAAGGAAAAACGGAGACCTACAGAGATGACAACGTATCTCAGGTGGAAACTAGCAGGGCCAAGAATTTAAGCCCAGGCACTCCTGGCTTCAGAGCCAGTGTTCTTTCCACCTCACCAAGTTGTCACCGGGTGTCAGCTCAGTATATCATAGACACTGCCACACAGATCTAGCGTGTATGCCTGGGCCTTTTATTGTGGCTTTTCCTAATTGAGGTGGACCTGGTCACATTCTGGTTACACTGGCTGACCTTTTGAACTTAAATCAGAGAAAACAACAATCACATCTTCCAAATTGTTCCTTTGGCGCCCTTATTAGAGACAGAATACTGGGCTCAGTAGAACCTGATTCATACCCTGTGTGTAAAAATAACCTAATCCTTTGGATTTTAAGAACAAGAAGGAGAAGAAATCTCCCATGTTTTGGTTCAGAAAACAAGTAGTAATTCCTAGGAAAGCCTTCTGTGCTTGGTGTCAGGATACTTAGACTCACCTCCTCAACCTAACAGTGTATTGTGTGATCTTGAGGAACCTACCTTTCAACAACATGAATTATCTTCTTCTATTGTAGTGATACCTCTACTGCCCATCTCACTGGGCTTGGAGTATTAACTTTGCAGAGTTTAAATGTAAAGTATTTGTTATTGTATGATATTTCTGATGGCCTTGGGAAAAATTGCTCTACCCAGTCCAAAGGCATCTCTCTCCTTTGAATGGACCCTGAAGATAGAATCATAATAGTATGGAGCACTGAATTTGGAGTAAGGAAGTCCTAGCATATTTAACTAGCTGTGTGATTCAGAGCAAGTCACTTAACCTCACTGAGCCGTGGTTTTCTGATCTGTAAAAAGAAGTAGTCATAATAGCACTTCATGAGTTCACAGGGTTTTTGTGAGGAACTAATGAGTTATAATGTATGTTAAATTATTTTGTAAACTTTAAAGTGCTATATGAATGCAAGTTATTATTAGTATTACTATGGTATTAGAGTGTTGGATTCCAAGTAAGTCAGCATCACCAGAATTTCTTTCCCTCATAATGTGGAAAGTATGCACCATTCCCTGAAGCAGTGAGAGGGAAGGAAAAAGTAGTTGGAATAACATATGATTTCTTTTTTGTTAATTTCCTTTTGTCATCAGAAGTCATCTTCTACTAATTATATCCTCTGTGGGGAAAACTACCTTATCTATACTTAATTTGAATTATTAATGGCAAGTTAAGTAGTGAAGCTATTGATTTTGCTCTGAGGTTGTATGGTACTGAGTTCCCTTTCCTGCTCCTTGAGTGGTAACCTAATCTCTGTCCTAGGATCATAGATTTCAGGATGGAAGAGACCTTAGAAATTATCTAATCCAACCCCATTTTGCAGATGTAGAAATATTTCATAGGAAGGGCAGCCTTCTGTCAGCTAGAAGCAGAGACCCTAATAACTAATTGACTTGATTTAGTGATAATTTCATCCTTCCAAAGGTGGAGGAACCAATAAGGAAGTTCTATTCTGGATCTGGTTCTCTCTTACAGAGAATAACTGCTTGCTGGGATGGAAAAAATGAAAATCTTAGTGGAAGCACCCACTCCATCCTAGAATTTGTGATAGAAAAGAGATGAAATCTGGGCATGATCTAACATACACCTTAGATTTTGAGAAAGCAGATTTCAGAGGGAAAATAGGTAGGATTACATGGACTTAATTGCTTTAGGGTAGTCACTTGCTCAAAATGAAATCCTGAAGACATAGAGGAAAACAATTCCAGGGAAAAACAGTATTTGTCTAAAGAAATATGCATAGGGAATTCATTGACCAACTTAAGTTTATAAAAAGAAATTAGAGAAGATGGAAGCAGGGGCCAAATAACAGTAAATATGAGTGTTGTATGGTTTTGTAAAGATAACTTCAGGAATGCTAGGAGCTCAGGATGGACTGAGGCTGGTGAGGAAACCTACGGACAATAATAAGGGGACTTGGCAGGGGGTGGAGGAAGGAGCAGGGAGGGAGGCAGTCGGGGTGACACAGGTGTAAGTATCTGAGGCTGGCTATGAATGCAGGTCTTCCTGATTCCAGGACAGGTGCTCTATCCACTGTGCCACTTTAGCTGCCCCAGTAAGGAGACTTTTAAAGCTCCATTTAGAGAAAAAGAGTCAAAGAAAGGATAAAATTTTTGCTGCTGGTGAATGGGATGTTGATAACTGAAGCATAGAGAAGGCAGAGCTATTCAAGTCTTACTTTGTTTGTTTTCTTTGCCAAGGAGAATGACCTTATTGGTCACTGGAAGTGATTGAACAAAAATGACTCACAGTTAGAGAGCACCTACTAGCTCTTGATCTGCTCACCTGACCTAAATTAACTATTCTATCCTTAGTTGATAGATTCACGTGATTACTGAGTCACTGTATAGGATTAAGAGTCATGGAAAGCAGGAGAGAAACCATAAGATTGGAGGTCAAATGGAGTCATGATTTTTAAAAAATAATATCATGACTATATTGACTTATATTTTGAGCTTGACTTAGATTCTGGGAAAATACCACACAGTACATTAAATAGATCATTGGCAAACATCCAGAAAAGAAGGCAGTGATTACAAAGAGTCACCATGGTGTTATTAAGACTAGCTAGACATATTGATTAGCCTAATTTCTTTTTTTTAATGGGATTACTAAACTTGTAAATGAAAATGGAGTAGAATGGGAGGAAAAAAACATTTAATAATCTTACTTGGATCAACACGCTGTACTAAGCACTGGGGATACAAACAGAAAAGCATGACAGTGCCTGCTTACAAGGAGCTCACATTCTTGCTGGAGGAGACAACACATCAAGGAGGAGTTATTTGTGTTCAGTTCATGACAATTGAAAGGCTGAGAAGTACTTAGGCAGAAATATTATATATATATTATATAATACATAAACTAATATATAGTAATATACAGACAGCAAGGTCCTTGGGGAATGATGGCAGGACAGATAGTCCACTGCCAAAGGGGAGAATAGGTGTAAGTGTTCAGGTGTTGTGGGGCTCTGGGACATCTCTGGTCGAGGTAAAGATGTGGGGATCGTTCATTATCAAGCTAACAGTAGGATGTCTTGCATTTAATGGGAACTGGGCAGTGGGACAGAGGGTTGGTTAGGGAAGAGAATTGCCTCTGGCTGCTCTCCCCTCACTTACCCCACTTCTGTCTCCTTTTTTCTTGCAGTTCCTTGTTGGGCTAGGGGAAACTCTGGAATGCCATATACCTAGATTTAGCCAAGTTTTTGATAAAGTTTCGGGGGCCGTTGCCAGTCATCTTGACCTCTGGCTTGCCACTGGACTCCGATGCTTCTGGAGGTGACAGTGAGACTGATGATTTTGCACAGACGCTGCCTGACTTAAATCCATTTCACTTGAAAGTAACGACTGCACTCTCCTGATGTCATTGTTTCTCTTTGAGAATGAAGGACAGCTCCTGTGGAGTAGCCCAGGGACCTATGTTTGGCCATGTACTGTTTTTTAAATCATTTTTTCACTTTATTTTTTCCATTTTATTAATGATGTAAATAAGGTCAGACATAAAGACAACACAGAGCTGGGAGGGTAGCCAATCTGGATGGCAAAGTCAGGATCCAAAAGATACTGTGACAACTTGAATCAAATAAGATGGAATCCATTGAGGATAAATGTAAAGTTTTATATTTTAGGTCCAACAAAGCAAAAGCAACTTCAAAGGTATAATGTAGAGGAGAAGTGAAACATCAGTTGTTCTGATAGGAATCTCTAGGGTTTAATGGTCAGCAGACTCAATATGAATAAACAGTGAGATATGGCAGCCAAAAAAGCTATGAATCAATAGATAAAACTTTTGTTAAGTACTTAATATGTTCCAGGCATTATACCAAATGCTGAAGATTCAAAAATAAGCAAGCAAGATAGTCCCTTCCCTCAGAGAACTTACACTGAAAAGCATAACATAACACATAAAAAGCAAGGTTAGAAAGCGAGGGGGAAGTAAGGGATCCAGTAGCATGTCAGTGGCTAGGAAGTGAAGTGGAAATCTCGGTCCTGGCAAAATTAAGTGATAGCTCAGCAGTCAGAGCCCAGGGTTGTTTCAGGGGCAGTTTCAGTGGGGCGAAGGTAGAAATGATAACCTAAAGTAATAGAAATGGCTAAGTGAAATGGAGACCTAGTTCAGTGTACCATAGAGCAGTCTTGGACTGAATTAAAAAAGGAATAAATTCCAAGAATCAGGGGAATAAATAATATTTCCATCATACTTTACCCTCATTAAACTGAATCCAAAGCACTGTGCTCACTTCTGAGTGCCATAGTTTCAATTTTTTAATTAAATTTTACATTTTTCAGTCAGCAGAAATACACTTCCTCTCCTTCCCACATGACCTCAATTGAGAACAAAAGAAAAACAAAACCCATGTTACAGATATGTATAGTCAAAACAAATTCCCACATTGGCCATGTCCAGAATAATATGTGTAATATATACGTGTGTGTGTGTATACAATTCTACACTCGTGAGCCTTTCACCTCTGTATCAGGAGGTTAGTCATTTGTTTCATCATTATTTCTCTACAGTGATGGTTACTCATCATAGTGATCAGAGTTCCTAAGTCACTCAAAGTTCTTTGTCTTTACAATATTGTAATCATTATATAAATTGTTCTCCTGATTCTATTCACCTCCTTCTCTCATAGAAGTCTTCCCAGGTTTCTCAAAACCGTCCCTTTTATTATATCTTACAGCACAATGATATTCCATCACATTTGTATATCATGACATATTCAACCACTCTTTAATTGATGGATTTGTTGTTGTTCAGTCATTTCAGTTGTGTCTGACTTTTTGTGACTCCATTTTGGGGTTTTCTTGGCAAAGATACTGGATACTTTGCCATTTCCTTCTCCAGCTCATTTTACAGATGCAGAACTGAGGCAAACAGGGTAGTGACTTGCCCAGGATCACACAACTAGTAAGTGTCTGAGCCTGGATTTGAACTCCTAAAGATGAGTCCTCCTGATTTTCAGGCCCGGTACTCTATCCACTGTACCACCTAGCTGCTCTTATTAATTGATGGATACCCCTTCCTTTCACAATCTTTTGTCACCCCCAAAAGGAGCTTTTATAAATACTTTTGTACATCCTTAGGGTTCGTTTTACTTAAGACTAATCCCTCCCTTAATTTACCCTACCAGTAATATCCTTTTCTCCCTTCTCTTTTTTCCCCTCTTTTTTACCTGTAAAGTGAAATGTACTTTTCTACCTGACTGTATCTGTATATGTGTCTTTTTCCTTCCTTTGACCAGTTCATATTCACTACCATCAGGTTCAGGTGTCACCTGCTCCCCTCCTTCCTATCTGTTTTTGTAGAATGCTACTTGTACAACCAAATTTTGTGAGATTTTTCCTAATCTTCCTTTCCTTCTTCCCTTCTTCCCTCCAGTGTATTCCTCATCCCCTCTCTTTCATTAAGATCTTCAGGATATAACAGAACTACTGCCACATCTTCTTATAATTAGACTCTGTGACCCCTGATTATGATAGAATTCAGAGGAGATACATGTGTCATCTCCTTATATTTGAATGTAAGCTGTTTAACCTTGTGTAGTCCTTCATGATTGGTCACTCATGTTTGCCTTTTATGTTTATCTTAACACCTATGTTTAAACTACACAGTTTGCTATGTGACTCAGGTCTTTTCATCAAAAATACTTAGAAGTCCTCTATTTCATTAAAATCCTTTTTTTTTTTCTGTAGGATTACACTCAATTTTTCTGGCAAATTTATTTTTTATTGTAAAAGTATATTCTTTGCTTTCTGAAATATTATATCCCAAGTTCTCTGTTCCTTTATAATAGTGGTATTGTAATCATGTGTAGTCTTCACTGTAGCTCCTAGGTCCTTGAATTCTGTCTTCCTGTCTGCTTGTAGTGTATTTTTCTTTGACCTGGAAGCTCTGGATTTTAGCTATCATGTTCCTGGGAGTTTTCCTTTTTTAGTTTCTTTCAGGAAGTGATCTATGGGTTCTTTCTGTTTCTACTGTGCCCTCTGGTTCAAAGAGATCTGGGTAGTTTGTTGTTGTTGTTTTGTGGGGTTTTTTTTTAAGACAATCAGGGTCAAATGACTTGTCTAGTGCCACACAGCTAAGTGCCTGAGACTGGATTTTAATTTGGGTCCTCCTGACTCCAGGGCTAGTGCTTTACCCGCTGTGCCACCTAGCTGCCCACTGGGCAGTTTTCTTTTATTATTGCCTGAAATGTCATGTTTAGACAAAATCTAATTGCTGCCTCCTTTGTCTGAGCTCTGCAAATTCCTGACATAGGTTTAGTTCTGAGAAAGAATAAATTGGTTCTATGAGCCAGCTGGGAAGCTCTGCTGGTTGAGCATGACAGAATTATAAGTTTCCCTTTGAGCTGGGATTTCTTCCCTGGTTATTCCTCTGTAGGTTTCAGATTGGACCAGAGGTTAAAACTGAGACCCTGCTGCTGGGGTCCCAGCCACACTGCTGCTTCTTGTTTCTGACCTTGTTTCTCTTTCACAGGCTAGGGCCCACAATCACTCTTTACCCTAGAACACCCCACCTTGGGTGCAGATTACCTCCTCAATTCACCCTGGGTAATAAGTAAAAAAAACCTTTCAGTTGGCATCTGTTCATAGCCTCTCCCTCCAGTGAAGTGCTCCTGGCCAACCCAGTCCCCAGTGTCCATGGACCTCTCTTCCCCATATGCTGACCTGTGCTGGAAAAATTAATTACTCACTGTGACTTTTTCTTGGATTTCCCCATCAGGAGTCACTCTAGTATATTTTCTTTCTTTTTTTCAATCTATTAGTTCATTTATTTTTAGTTTTCAACATTCACTTCCATAAGTTTTTAATTTTCTCTCCCTCTCTCCCCAAGACAGTATGCAATCTGAAAAAGGCTCTACACATACATTCCTATTAAATACATTTTCACATTAGTCATGTTGCATAGAAAACTTATAATGAATGGGAGAAACCATGAGAAAGAAAACAAAACAGAAAAGAAAATAGTCTGCTTCACTCTGCATTCTGACTCCATAGTTCTTTCTCTGGATGTGGATGGCATTTTCCACCATGAGTGCTTTGGAATTGTTTTAGGCCCTTGCATTGCTGAGAAGGGCTAAGTCTATCAAAGTCAGTCATCAAACACTGTGGCTGTCACTGTGTACTGTGTTCTCCTAGTTTTGCTCACTTCACTCAGCATCAGTTCATATAAGTCTTTCCAGGCTTCTCTGAAGTCTTCCCCTTCATCGTTTCTCATAGCACAATAGTATTCCATAACATTCGTATACCACAACTTGCTCAGCCATTCCCCGATTGATAGGTATCCCCTCAATTTCTAATTCTTGGCCACTACAAAAAGAGTTGCTACATATATTTTTGTACAGGTGGGTCCTTTCCCCATTTTTATGATCTCTTTGGGATACAACCCTAGAAGTGGTATTGCTGGATCAAAGGGTATGCACTTTTTTTATAGCCCTTTCTAGTGTATTTTCTATATCTGTTAGGAGTTTGGGAGGTGAGGATCTTGGTATACCTCTTCCTATAATTCCATCCTGTGAGTTCTGTCCCCAGTATGTTTCAGAAGGTTGTGATTCAGAAGTTTCAGAAGGTTCTATAAGTTTACGAGTATCCACAGGCATATCCAGGATAATGAGGAATCTTGAGACCATGACATTAAGATTTGTTGAAGAGAGTGGAGCCATTTAGATTGGAGAAATCCAAAATAAGACCTGCCTTCAAGTATTTGAAGAATCACTTCTAAAAGGGATTGGATTTGTTCTGTTTGACTCCAGAGGTAGAAAATAGGAAGAATGGGCAAAAGTTACAAAAGAAGCAAATTTAAGCTTAAAATCAAGCAAAACTTCCTAATAGAACTTTTCAGAGGTATGCAGTGGGCTGCCTCAAGCCATGATAGCTCTCCTTCTTGGAGGGATTCAAATAGATGCTGGATGAGCATTTGTGAGACATATTATAGTAAGAATTCCTTTGTTACCAGGGATAGTCCCTTCCATATCTCAAATCCTGTGTCTCTGTGAAGTGGCTTGATCAGAGCCACACACCTTGTGATGTATAAAAATGGCCTGGTTGAAAGTGACAGACATAGCTCATGTTTTCCAGTAATCTGCCTTCAAGGATATGTTATAGGCACAGACAATAGGGAGTGGCATGGGGCTTCAAACCTAAGTCCTCTAGCTCCAAATCCAGGCTTCTTTTCACTACATCATTGTGGTTCTGCAGTAGCACTTTCTGTGCTCTGTGATAATTAGCATTTGAAACTTTTCTTTTCCTCTTATTCCTTAGCCAGATCTTTTAAAGGCATTAGTCAACCTGACAAGGCATTTGCCATGGAGAAACAGTGTTAACATTGTAGAAAGTGCACTGGGTGATTTGAAGCCAGATGGACCTAGATTTGAACTCCAGTACTACCGTTTACTCCCTCTGTGACCTTGAGAAGTCATTTAAGTTTTTTAGGCTTTCAGTTGTCTCATCTGTAAAATAAAAGATTCTGGCTAGATCATCTCTAAGGTTCTGAGACTTTTAAGGTCACAAGAGTAACTGGAATATGTACAGAGCTGTGCTGGTAAATGTTTAACAACTGGCTTTCTGGGAGAGAAATGTGTCCCTGACACATTTTTAAGTTTAATCTGCATTATTAACATTTTTCCATCATTTTCTTAAGTTTAGACAATCGATAACACAACAAATAAAGTTCTGATTTGTAGCATCTTTCAATTTCCAAGGTATAAATGCTTACATTGAAAAAAATAACAATATGCCCAAGCCTGTAAGATATGTCTCCAGTACACATCTGCTGGATAGGCTCCCCACATCTCTTGTATTGAAGACCAGTTAATAATCATCTGCTGTTAATTTTCTTGCTGTAATCCAGAGCATGTCCCTGTGGTCTTCATTCTGAGAGTCAGTTTGATTTTTTTTTTTTTTAAATTAAAGGGGCCATCCCTTGAGTAACTACTTAAAGAAGCCTATTCATTGAATAGGTATATCTTACTCAAAGTGAGAATGTGATAAGACCTTAGCCTAAAGGGGCCAGGGTCTCACATTGCACCACACAAGTATCAGGCCACTGGACCCAGAAGGCCCCAGAGAAAAAAATGAGATTGGTGACCTTACACAGACCTCCCTCACTAAAATCAAAGTCAACTGCAAGTCAAGTCATCATGTTGATGTCATGGTCCTCTTTGAGAACGAAGGACAAACACAACAACAAGTGATATGGACAATTGAAGAAACAACCAAGGCAGTGTTTTTGACATTCAGTGGGAAAGGATCAGAAGGTTAATAGACAGATTATGCTGAGATTGTAATGATTCCTATGTATAAATTATTAATCATGAAAAAGCTTTGTTTCATTGCATATTCCAATTAGAGATAAAATACTAGCCTGCAGATGTGCCACTAAAATGTTAGTTATTCGTCAGATATTGAAAATGCATCTCCTGAGGTTCTCTCTGAATCTAAGGTAGCTAGAACTGTGGGTATGGTTATACTTTTTCAGTCTGTAATGTGCTTTGGATGAAGAAGCCACAGAGATTGTCCACCAATGCGTTCATCTTGGTTATAGTGGTTGTTATTGTTCAGTTGTTTTCCATTTTGTTCATCTCTTTGTTGATCCCATTTGGGGTTTTCTTAGCAAAGATACTGGAGTGGTTTGTCATTTCTTTCTCCAGCTCATTTTGCAAATGAGAAACTAAGGCAAACAGGGTTAAGTGATTTGCCCAGGGTCACACAGTAAGTGTCTGAGGCCAGATTTGAACTCAGGAAGATGAGTCTTTCTGACTCCAGGCCCAGCACCCAATCATTCCCTCAACTACTAAAACTATTCATTATCAAGAATTCACTCATGGACTCCTATAAAAGAACCTATATTTTGCCCATAAAAATCACTCCATTCGTTAAAGTCCTATTCAGATGCCTTATCTTGATGTGTGTGTGTGTGTTGGGGGCAATCCAGGATTCTCCGGGGCCCTGGCAGGACCTCTTAGACTGAATGGTTTTGAGTTTCAGACCAGTGATAGAGGCTGTATACCTGTCATTCAAGTATAAGCCTGGTAACTTCCTGAGAGCTATCTGAATTTTAAAGCACTTAGCACCATGCCTGGCACATAAGTATTATATAAATATTACCTGTTGTTATTGTTGTTATTATTAAGGTGATAATTCTGTTTTTTAAATTAATTAATTAATTTTTAGTTTTTGACATTCACTTCCATAAGATTTGAGTTTCAAATTTTCTCCTCTTCCCTAAGACAATGTGAAGTCTGATATAGGCTTTACTTATGCATTCATATTAAACATTTTCATGTTAGTTATGATGTAAAGAAGAATTAGAATTAATGAGAGGAACCATGAGAAAGAAAAAACAAAACAACAAAAGAAAAGGAGAACAAATGGTGTGCTTCTATCCACATTCAGACTCCAAAGTTCTTTCTCTGAATGTGGATAGCATTTTCCATTGTGAATGTTTTGGAGTTGTCTTACTGAGACATTACTGAGAAGAACTAAGTCTATCAAAGTCAGTCATGGTACAATGTGGCTGTTACTGTGTACAGTGTTCTCCTGGTTCTACTCATTTGACTCAGCCTCGGTTCATATGTCTTTCCAGGTTTTTCCACTTGCTCATCATTTCTTATAGCACAATAGTATTCCATTATATTCATATACCACTACTTGATTGGTATATATCCCCAATTGATGGACATCCCCTCAATTTCCAATTCCTGGCCACCACAAAAAACAGCTGCTATGAATATTTTTGTGTATGTGGGTCCTTTTCCCATTTTTATGATCTCTTTGGAGATACAAACCTAGAAGTGATATTACTGGGTCAAAGGGATGCACAGTTTTATGGCCCTTTGGCCATAAAAATTGTTCTCCAGAATGGTTGTTTCAGTTCACAGCAACGTATTAGTGTTCCAAGTGTAACCCACATCTTCTCCAGCATTTATCATTTTCATGTTTTGTCATGTTAGCCAATCTGATAGGTGTGATATAATACCTCAGAATTGTTTTGATTTACATATCTCTGATGAATAGTGGTTTAGAGCTCTTTTTCATATGACTATAGATAGCTTTAATTTCTTCCTTTGAAAACTGTCCATACTCTTTGACCATTTATCAGTTGGGGAATGACTTGTCTTCTTATAAACTTGACTCAGTTCTCTATATATTTCAGAGTTATATTTTATATATATTTTTTTATCAAAGGCACTTGTTGTAAGAATTCTTTCCCAGTTTTTCAACTTCCCTCCTAATCTTAGTTGCATTGGCTTTGTTTGTGCAAGAACTTTTCAATTTAATGTAATCAAAATTATCCATTTTGCGTTTCTTAATGTTCTCTATCTCTTGTTTGGTCATAAATTCTTCCGTTCCCCATAAATCTGACAGGCAAACTATTCCTTGGTCTCCTAGTTTGCTTTAGTATCAATCTTTATATCTAAATCATGTACCCATTTTGATTTTATTTTGGTATATGGTGTAAGATGTTGATTTATGCCTACTTTCTGCGATGCTATTTTCCAGTTTTCTTAGCAGTTTTTGTCAAATAGTGAGTTCCTATCCCAGAAGCTGAAATCTTCGGGTTTATCAAACAGTAGATTACTGTAGTCATTGACTGCTGTGTTTTGTATACCTAACCTTTTCCATTCATCCACCACTCTATTTCCTAACCAGTTCCAAGTAGTTTTAAGGATTGCTGCTTTATAATTCTATTTAAGATCTAGGCCACCTTTCCTTGCATTTCTTTTCATTAATTCCTCAAAGTGATCATTCTTTCAAGCTACATAACTGTGGAAGGCAGTCTACTAAGTTATGGAAGTGTTACATTGGTGGAAGAGGTACCCACATCAGTGACACCCATGAATCATTTAGTATTTGAATAGGAAGCTATCCCTCTCATTGACTTTCCAATCCAACTTACTTTAGCAAATATTTATTAAGTGCTTCTTTGGTGCCCTAATATACTTAGTGCTAAGAGGAATAGAAAAATGCAAAAGGATAATGAGCACTGGAGGGTACCTGGGTGGTACAGTGGATAGAGATCTAGGCCTGCACTCAGAACGACTTGATTTCAAATCTGGCCTTAGACATTTGTCAGCTGTGTGACAAGTCGTTTAACCCTGTTTGCCTCAGTTTCCTCATCTGTAAAGTCAGCTGGAGAAAGAAATACCAAACCAATCTAAGCATTTTTGCCAAATATGTCCCCATGGGGGTCATAGAGAGTCAGGCACAACTGAACAACAGCAGATGACCACTGGGCCCCAGGGGCCAGCTTGGCCCCTTCTGGAGCAGCTGAAGAGCAAGGCTTTCCCTATTTGTTTTTTCTCCTTCCCTTTTTCTCTCCTGTTCCACCCTATCACCTTTCCTAAAATCTTTTTATTTCTGGTCAGTTTTTGAACTCAGGCCTCTGTATAGGAACAATCATTGTGTTTTTGTTACCTACCAGTCTGAAAGGAGGATCTCCTATGTTGTGCCTCACATATCCCATTACTGGGCTGAGATAGAACTCTGGTTCATATGATGGCTCCAACTCTGTCCTTGAAATGAGGAGAAAGAGATAAAAGGAAAGTTCTAGCACAGATGGAAAGCAGGAGTTAAAAGTCATTCAGTAAGTGTTTAATAAATACCTATTCTGTGTCAGGCACTGTGCTAAGTGCTGGGGATAAAAGAAAGGCAAAAACGGTTCCTTTTGTCAGGGAACTCTATGTCTAATGGGGGAGACAAAATTACATAAAATATATTTTTAAAAATAGGTACATACAATATAGAGACGGAATATATGAAAATTAATCTCAGAGGAGAGGATAGAGGCAGGAAGCAAAACAAATCTAAGCCTTCTTTTGCATAAGAATCCTTCCAATACTCAGGTCCTATTCTCATTGAATTCACAGTCTAGCAGGGAGTTATGGGTACAGTTATCCATGGACGTGCATCAGATTATAGCAAAGAAGTAAGGGAGCAGATCCCTCCAAAGTTAACAAAACAAAAAAAACTTAGACCATATTGTTGGAAGTGTTGTCAGCCAGTAGACCAATAGATACAATACTGGGACTCTTGTATCTCAGTTAACGGATTCAAATAGAGATCTTCAGAAGTCCCTTCCAAATTTGCTGTGCTATAATTCTGAGCCCTTATTGCTGCATTGTAGTCATGGTGCATTTGAAAGAAGAGGTAAAAGGATCAGCACAGGATCACAGATTCAGAATGTTTGTTCTGGAATAATGGACCTTTATCTAGTCCAGCCCTTCATTTTACAGAGGAGTAAACAGGCTTAGAGAGGATAATAACTTGCTTAAGTCAGTCTCTTTCACATAGCCAAGATAGAAGGAACACCAGGATTCCTCCTCGCCCTTCTCTTCTTGCTGAGCCTCTGGTCTGGGTAGCTCCAGGTTTATATGTCCTGTAACCTCTTCCTGGATCTGCTGGCTTCTGTACAACCCCTGCTTCTCAGGCAGCTGGGGCCACCATTGTTGGATTCCACAATCCATCTGCTCCCCAAGGCAAAAACATCACTTTTTTTGTCCTGTCCTTGGTTCAAAAGAGGACCTTTAACAGAATATTCCAGCCAAAATGAGAGCTAGAATGGGCATTTGGTTCAAAGGAAAAGAAAACCACTTACTCCTGTGTAGCCTTTGACACAGAGTATGCCACATTTGAAGCCAAAGATATTGAGATGAATCTGTTCTTTAAAATTCCACAAGGCTACAATTTAGAATAGCAGCAGTAGCTATATTAAAGCAAATAGACAGGCTAAGATATAAATAATATTGGGACAGTCTTAGCCCTGACCAGGAAGGATTTAGATCTGAAAGAACCATTTAACATGAGCTAGTCCACATCCATCTCCCCTTCATTTTACACATAAAGAAACTTAGTCCTAGAAAAGCAAGAGAATTTGCCCAAGATGGGACAAATAGGATAAGCTGAAATTTGAATTGACCAGATCCTCAGATTCCAAAGCCACTATACTTGTTTAACCCCCTACTCTCTCACAATGTATTTCCTAGAATGGGGACATTTCTGAGGTGACCTGTAGTTCATAAACCAACATCCAACCTGGGTGCCATTAGAAGCAAGGGCATCAAAGTGAATCTGTTTTCTTATTCAGATGTATATTGGACTAAATAAACCCTGATTTCCCTTTTTGCTCTGAGGTTTAGCATCAACAGTGACTTTGTCTCCCCCTCTGATTTCTGGGAAATTAGAACTAACATCTATATGATCTGAAAGTGTAATACAAATATGAATTATTACTTCAGTTATTACTTTGGCCCTTTGATATAATTGGTGCAATTGTTCTTTCCCCCAGTGCAGATCACAATCTCTATCCTTTTTTCTCTTCTTGTGTAATTATTGCCAATTGCTTATTGCAGTAAATCCTCTAAAGAGATTTAAACCAACATTTTAGAGCCTTTCCCCTTTGGTTCTTTTAATATCTCAGGGATACCAATGCAACATAGCATATGTCCAACTGCCATCCTTCACTTTAACTAAGTGACCGGCCCACCTTATTTTCTGTTCTTACATGTCTTTGATGCCAATCAGTCAGTACACCAACAGTGTACTAATTTCTTGAGATACAAAGAAACCTCCACCTTCTAAAAAGTTTATTCCCTGTTCTTAAGGAGCTCACAGTCAAATGGGGGAGACAACACGAAAACAACTATGTACAAACAAGATGTAGGCAGGATAAATTAGGAGTGGTCTCAGTGACAAGGTACTAAGATTAAAGAGAACTGTTAAAGACTTCTTGTAGAAAATAGAACATTGGCTGAGAATTGAAGGATGCCAAGAGGTGAAGATGAGGAGGGAAAACATTCCAGGCAGTCCAGGAGGATGGCCATTGAAAACAGTCAAAATCAGGAGAAAGACTGTTGTCTGTGAGGAATAGTCAGGATGACGATATGATTGGATCACAGGGTGAGGGGTCGGAGTAGGATGTGAGAAGACTGGCATACTGCCACCAGTGTTGTTGTAATAGTTCTTCCATCATACAGTAGGTGATCTTTTTTCATAGGATTTAGAGGCAAGGAACATTAGAGACCATCTAATTCAGTGCCTTCAAAATTTTGCAGTTGAGGAAATGCAGGACCAGGGCGGTTGTGACTTGTAGGCAGGTGCCATTACCAGCCATGCTGTCTCAAAGGGCCCTTCCAGCCCTGTGAGATTAAAGGGAATCCAACCTTATTGCAGGCAGAGGCAGGCTTAGCAGGGTACCTGCTTTGACTTTCCTTAGTTACCTGATATTCTGCAGACTGGTTTAGTCTTAAAGGGGGAGAAAATGGGGTCCAGTTTGGAAGCTGGTTTTTTCCTATTTCAGGTAGTGCTCTCTCTGTTACATTTGGATGTTTTCTTAAGGAGGAAGCTTCTAATCAGTTTTAGATCCAAAGTTTACATTATCTGAATGGGAGCATAAGACTTTTTGTCATCCAGGATCCATGTCTGAGGCTGTCTGTACCAACATGTTACACACTAGTCCCCAGAGAAACTGTCATCTGTGATAGGAATGTTACATGTAAAATGGAGCCTAGAACTGGTTTCCTAAAGCTAAAACAAAGCATTTAACAAAAGTTCTTATCCTGCCCTCTTTTTGCTTCTCATGGTCAGAGAAGTATTTGTAAAGCACAAGGCCTGGCACAAAATGGGCTCTGTCTAAATAAATGCTCATCCCCTGCCCCCTTCCTCCTTAGCCCAAGACTGGAATGGAGCAGAGGTGTCAAACTCAAATAGAAAGGATCTTTATAGTCCACTAGTGACTTAGAAAACTATCACCCCTGCTCTCCCAGTGTTCTGTCCCCTCCAGCCCAAGAACCAAGACTTCTTATCCAAATTTTGCAGCTCACAGAATTAAGTGAACCTGTGCCTCATTTAGGAATCCCTGTCCAGATGTCAGCATCAAAAAAGATCAATTCTGTATGTGGAAAAGTAATCACAAAAAAAGAAAAAGAAAAAAAAAGTAATCACCCTGTGGGGAAAAAGCTAGACAGGGGCATCCTGAATGAGTGAATGAATTAATGAATGAAGCATGTATTAAGTGCTTACTGTGTGATAATACTATGTATTAGCACTTAGCACTGTGCTAAGCACTGAGGATTAAAATACAAAAGTGAGACAATCCTTCCTGTTTAGGAGCTAGCTTTTTAATACGGGTGGACTTAGAGGAGACTTATAGCCAGGGAAGAGTGTTTTTTCCATCCAGAAAGTCACAGAGGGTGAGCTGAGTTGACACACCTTTACCAGAAGCAGTGGTAGCATTGATTTTATTATTGTTCTAAAGCAAGAGAGGTGGGGAAAGGGCACACCTGTTGAGTCTAGGCAAATGGTAAAAAAGGATGATGTAATCTGAGGTGATGCCATATAAAGGGCTCACAGGACAGCATAACCCAGGGTGGGAGTGCCACCACTGGGTAGTTCAGCTTCTCCAGAGCATGGTCTATGAAAGTCTGGGTTAGAAGGTACAGGAGCTGCAGGATCAGTGTCAAGATGAGCTGGGCATAAATCCTGGAGCAGACTGTTCTGGGTGGGCCTCTACTGAGTGAGCTTTCCCTCTGCACATTTCTCAGAGCATCATATCTGGACTTCTTTGACATTCTGCCTGCTACCAAATATTTGTGTACCTGTCTCAGTCTTCCTATTAGGTTATAAGCTCCTTGGAGGCAGAGACATCTTATTTCACCATTGTATTCTTGAGCATAGTGTATTGCACATAGCAGGCATCTAATAAATAAATGGAAATTATTTTATATTTGAGTTCCAAGGATGAAATTGGGGGAAAGAAGAGAGGTTGCCTTATTTATTGTTTACATTTGGGTCCTATTTGTTGCTATTATCCACAAAAGGAAACATGGGGGCTACAATGGTTGAACAAATGCTGATTGTTGTGGGTGTTAAGAAAAGCTATGGATCAGCCACTGACCTGTCTGCCTACTTATTTACCCTATTAGCTAACTCTGTCTTTCTGTTTCTCTTACCTAGGACCTCCTCCTTGCGCTGGAATACGGGGACCAAAGAACGGATGCTCATCAAGGTGACAGATAGGGAGCCAAGCTTCCTTATGCACCAGGGAAATGACTACCCCACAGACAACCAGCCAGGGCCACGCTCCCGGAGGCCTTCAGGTGGTCAACAATCCCCCAACCTACAGACCTTTACACCAGAGCCTGACAACTCAGTCTTCTTCCCTGAGAGGAAGCCATCACCTTTCTTGAAGAGGGCTGAGCACGTTGGTAGTTGTTCCCCTTTGCTGGGCCGAGGGGACCGTGACTCATTTTGTTCCCCTCTCCAATCCCAACACCGAAAGCACTCAAGTGAATCACAGCCATCTTCACCCCGCTATGCCTATGAGCCACCCCTCTATGAGGAGCCCCCCATGGAATACCAAGCCCCCATCTATGATGAGCCCCCAATTGACATGCAGTATGAAGCAAGTGGCAGCTACAAGGCAGGTTCCCCGCAGAAATCACCCATCCGTAAGCCCCACCCCTTCCTGCAATCACCCAAGCAGACATCCAACTCCCCCTACCAGCAGCTGGTGCTCACCAAACAGAAATGTACTGACCGCTTCATGAGCCTGGAATATAGTCCTGCAGGCAAAGAGTACGTACGGCAGTTGGTCTACGTGGAACAGTCTGGCTCCAGCCCCAAACTCAAAACAGGCTTACACCACAAGTACTCCCCCAACCCCATTGGGGGCTCCTACTCCCTACAGCATAGCCCCTGCCTTGTAAGGGATCAACGTCTAGAGATTAAGTCAGGAGACTACAGCAGCATGGAGGGATCTGACTTCAGACATGGACAGCCTGTTTCCCAGCTTCCACATGGGGAGGACTCCATGTCCTGGTCCAGCCAACAGGATACCATGTCTTCAACAGGTTACTCTCCTGGCACTAGGAAGAGAAAAAACAGGAAACCTTCTCTGTCACAAGACCCAAACACTTCTTCAACTGATGGCTCAGGGGATCGGGATCTCCTAAGTGAGCAGCTTGGGAATGAAGACCGACCTTTGTCAGGTCCTAGCCGCCCACAGATGAACCGTACAGAGAGCAAGTCAATGGAGGCAGACATGGTACGGGGCTTCCCTGAGCCCTTCTTGGCACAGGCTCGGCTGGCCTGGGAGGCCCAGCAGGCACACTACCATATGAAACAGCGTAGTAGCTGGGATTCCCAGAAAGATGGTTCTGGCTATGAGAGTGATGGAGCCCTGCCCCTCCCCATGCCTGGACCCGTAGTACGTGCATTCAGTGAGGATGAGGCTTTGGCACAGCAAGAAAACAAGCACTGGAAGAGAAACACTTTTGAAAAGCTGGGGTTCCCACAGATCCTATTGGAGAAAAGTGTCTCTGTTCAGACCAACCTGGCCTCTCCAGAGCCGTACTTACATCCATCTCAGGTAATCCTCCAAAGGAGACCAAGGCAGGGGAGGGAAAAGGAGAGTAAGTTCCATAGAAACTATGCCACTCTTGAGTGGTCAAGCTTCCCAAACTTCCAAGGGGTGTTCTCTACCTTCCCCTGGGCTAAGCAAACACTTGGAAAGTGATCCTGTGAGCAATGGTTTGCTGTCAGCTTCCTGTGTATCTTCTATTCAGTGTTGTATTCTCACTGCTCAGATGCTTAATCACTGTCTGAATGTCACCTTGCAATTTCCAAAACTGTGCCAGAGGAGGGCAAGTTCTGACAGGTGCCACCAAATTAGAAAGTCGTCTTAGTAAGACCCTGGCAGTAGACTGCCTGTTGTCTGAGGACCAGCCTAAAGTTGAATAGGCTTTTCACAAGGAGAGAGGTTGGTTACCGAGGAGCTGATTTTTTTTTTAAATCCACAGCAATTCACAACAGCCATCTCATAGGACAAAGAGATACTGCGGTCTGTGTTGGCAGATAGAATATCCACACATAGAACCACAGACTATTGGAGTCATACAGTAAGTTCTGTTAGCCTTCCTGGGTGCCAAGAAAGAGTAGCAAGAACCTGGACCTCAGCACCCAAAAAAGTTTTAGTGTCTGCTAATCATCCCTGTGGCCAGTACCACACTCTGCAGGGAAGTGACCCTTTCAAACATTTATCTGCTGCTTTAACCATGACACTGGTTATGGTGGGCACGCGTGGAAAGAGCACTGTCTTTGGTATCCAAGCACCCCAGTTTGAATATTGACTCTGCCACTGAACAATTTAAGTGACCTTTGCCAAGTCAGTTAACCTCTATAGGCCTCAGCTGCTTCATCTCTAGGGTCCTTTGAGCTCAGATCTGTGATCCTTACTGTTAACCTGAAAACTCATTAAGAGAAAAGGCAACAGGCTAAATGCATACATTTTATGATTTAATTAATTAATTTATCAATTCCCCATAAAGAAAACGGTTACATAGCGCTATGGAGCCAGGATCAGAACTGGCTGCCTTAGTACAGAAATTGACTGGCTTAAGTACATTTTGCCATGAGGAAGGAGTTCTCTTAGATAAACACATTGCAAACAAAGTGGTGTCAGTTGGGTTTTATGATCCTAAGCTATAGGCATCTTCTTTCTGTAGCATGTCTCTGTGATTTAAGATAAGGAAAAGGTCCCATCACCCAGATAACAGACATCCTGTCCTAAACAGGCCTTAACAGAGTTTGACAAAAGCTGAAGTTACAACCCAGGCCTTATCACTAAGATGCCAGAAGAAGGGTCTGGTAAGGAAGTCCCATTTGTTTGCTTGACATCAAAAGGTATCCTCTAAGTTAAACAAAGGAGACTATTAGGTCCAGACTCTTCTTAATCCAAACTTTGGCCCTTATTAAAGTCTAAAATTTATATTAAACATTAACATTACTTACACATCTGTAGTGATGCCAAATAGAAGGGTAGCATTGCTGAAAGTGACATGATAGTTCTGCCAGTATTTGAGAAAACTCCTGGGTCTTTAGAAAGAGTGACATTCTGTAGCTTTTTTCCTTCCTTGTAAACTGCCGTAAGGAATATTTTTCTTCAGGTATGACTAAGTTAGGCTAGATAACTCGAGACTCCATGAGTTTGTGATTCAAATATTTATTATTGTAGTAAAGGATCTATAATTTGACTGCTGAGTTTCACCAAAGGTGGAGCTAACAGATTCTTTCCTCTAGTTCCCTAACCAAGTTGACTTCCCTCTTACTCCAGAAATTAATAATGCAGATGGTGGTGCCAAGGCATTCCAGGCAGAGGTCCCATGGGACCCCTAGAGGCTGAAATGCAAATGTAACCATCAGACAGCTCTGCTAACCTCAGTTCTCCTTCTACCTGTTTCCTTACCCCCACCTCATTGCTAGTATGTGTAGAAAGAGGATTCTGAAGCCAGCACCCCATTCTTCCATTAAACAACCATCTCATGTGCACAATATATCTATAAAGGTTCCTAGTCTCCTAGATTCCCTGCCAAGCAAAGCTCTGTAGGAACTAATGAGACCAAGTCCCTAGCTAGGAATCCAGGTGTCAAGGCTACCCCACTACTTACTAATAGCATCCTTAAAGAACTTGATACCTAAGAGAGATAGCAAAGATCCTCACCACCTACTCCCACGCTCCAAATGACTGGACTCATGGTCCCTGCTAAATTCACTTTATCAGAGAGCTATTAAACTGCTGACTTGACCAAGTGAATGGTACATTTGGATTCTCATTCTGGCAGTTTATAGTGTGATATAGAGTGTGAGGGGAAAGTTGAAGCTAGCCTTGTGTTACACTGAGACATATTAGATTAAATAATAATAGCTAGCATTAATATAGCACTTTAAGTACTATACATACATTATTTCATTTTATCCTCACAACAACCCTGGGAGATAGTTGTTATTACGTTCCCCATTTTACAAATAAAGGAACTGATGCACAGAGGTTAAGTGACTTGCCTAGGGTCCCATAGCTCATAAGTGCTTGAGTCAGGATTTAAACTTGGGTCTTTTGACTCCAAAGACCAGTACTTAATTTAATGTGCCACTTAACTTCCTGTTTTGTAAGAATCATTATATGCAAAGCACCGTGTTAGGTATTAGCTTTACAAAAACAAAAATGAAATAGCTCTTGCCCTCAAGGAACATACATTTTGCCAGAGGAAATGGCATTGCATCAGATTGGGAAGTTAGGACTAGAAGCACCAAGGCACGGTAAGAAAAGAGACATGGGAGTGCGGTTTTGGAGCACACTCAACCATGGAAGTGATGCTGCAAGACAGAGCTGCCAGTGGTGAGCCAAGGAACCTACAAAGGGCTTGTCATGAAGGTCAAAACCACAGAAGGGAAGGCGGTTGTTCACAGGCATGTAGAGGTACAGCGCTGGAGGGAGAAACCAGGGTGCTGGATACTGCTGAGGTATGACAGTGAGCCAGAACCTGGGGTACACAGCAGCACAGTGAAAAATACACTCGACTTGGACCTTGTCAGAGGACCTTGGTTCAAATCCTGGCTCTATCCCTACGTCTGTTACCTTGGGCAAGTCACTAAACCATTCTGGGCCCTCTGAGGTCCCTTTCATCTTTGATCCTAATGATAGTCCATTAAACTAGCAGTCACAGAGCTCACAGGTACTGGGAGTCACGTCATTGATTTAGATATGAGACAGTAAGTCAGAGAATAGATGACGAGTAGAGATGATGCCATGTAGAATCATAGACTCTATCACAAGAAGACACTAAGTATTGAGACAATCCCTGCCCTGAAAGCAAGCATATCCCATAATGTCTGTTGTAACAGGAGCCAATAGGTGGTGCATTTTTGAGTCATAACAAGTATGAAACAAAATGTAAAGGTCCTCCCAGAGCCTTAGAAGTGGAAACCACTGAGCTACATACAGATCAGGCCAGTAAATGAACTGGACTGGTTTAGGGAGTTGAGAATCTGAGCTCACGCTGAGTTTCAACCTTGGGCTAAGAAATGTGGCTTTGAGTAATACCTAATCAAGCATATACTACAAGGCTGTAGCTGAGGCCTTGGTGGGCCACAGAGAGAGCCTTTACGTTTTACCCTTTCCCCTAGTTTCCCACAATCCATTAATTTTTTTTAACTTCATCAGCTTAGAAATTCTAGAAAGAGGAGTCTCAGGGGTTAAAAAAAAGCCTTTGAACATGAATTTCTAGTTACATGGGGCCTCTTTTCTCACATTGTTATAGCCAGGCATACAGCCAAGGGATGCTTCTTTTTCATGATTATATGTATCCCTTATTAAAACCCTGCCACAGGCACCAGAAGTATGGGAGAAAGAGTCCCATGGGGAAATATTGCCCTCAGACTAGGAAGAGAAAGAAATAATTGTTGAACTGAATAGTGCTGATGAATGCCTTCATCTGTGGCCCTGAAGTGTGGTGAATGACAGTTCTGAAATACCTTACAGCAAATTTTATATAAACTTGGATGCAAAGTTTACTGGAATGATGAAGGAAAGCACTTGGAGACTCTGAGACAGAAAACCATCCCTCAACACTTCCAAGGTGTGTGACCCTAATCCAGTTATGTAAGTTCTGAACCTGTTTCATCATTGCCATTCATCCTGGAAGGAGGTCTCTCAAGGATCTGTCCTTGGCCCTGTTCTGTTTAGCATTGTTATCCATGACTTGACTAAAGGCACAGATGGCATACTTATAAGATTTCAAGATGATACCATGCTGGGAGGATAAACATGCTACATGATAGTATGCAAAAAAGAGCTTGACAGGCCAGGACCTTAGGCTAATACAATGAAATTTAATAGAGATAAGTGTATAGTCAAAGAAATGAGCTTCACAAATTCAAGATGGGAGAAGTATGGCTAAACAACACTTCATGTGAAACAAAAAGATCTGGAGTCTTTAGAAGTATACAGTCTCAATAAGAATCATTAGCAGGGTATATCTACCAAGACAGCTGGTGAGGAGGTAGAAAAGTCCATAGGGGAAGCTGAGTCAGGAATGAAGCCAGTGTGACTGGGGCACCTTAGGAGAACCAAAAGCACTGGGTGAAAGTTACAAATAGGCAGATTTCAGTTCAAATTCCCACATGGAGTTCTGTTATGAGAGTTCTCCAAAGACTGAAAAGCCACTTACCAGGGGTGCTAAAAGAGACAGTTCCTTTTAAGGTACAATTTAAATTTTATAGTCTTTGAAGCAGCTCCCAACTTTGTGATTGTTGGGAGGGAAAAGGCACTTGTGAAATTTAAACACTATGGAAAAGTGAGTTGTTATTGTCTTTGATTTCATAGCCTTTAGTATGGCTCCAGCAGTAGATTGTGCATTGGATTAGCTAAGTAGTGTTGACCTGAAAACTCGGTTAGAGAAAAGGCAACAGGCTAAATGCATACATTTTATGATTTAATTAATTAATCAATTCCCCATAAAGAAAACAGTACATAGCGCTATGGAGCCAGGATCAGAACTGGCTGACTGAGTACAGAAATTGACGGTCTTAAGTACATTTTGCCATGAGAAAGGAGTTCTCACATTGTAAACACATTGTAATTGGGTTTTGTGATCCCAGGCTATGGGCATCTTCCTTCCTTAGCATGCCTTTGTGATTGAAGGTAAGGAAAAGTCCCATCACCCAGATTGCAGACATCCTGTCCTCAACAAGGACAGGATGAAATTGTTCACAACCCAAGGTGTAGGCATCCTCTAAACAAAGGAGACTATTAGGTCCGGACTCTTCTTAATTCAAACTTTGGTCCTTATTAAAGTCTAAAATTTATATTAAATATTAACAGTAGAAAAAGGCTTATCACTAGATTAAGACTATTTTTTGTCTACTGTAACTCATTAAGTTGCTAAGATATTAGTCTATACTTGTAGAGAAAGTGTTAATGGTAACTAACATTTATTGATTTAAGATTTACAAAACCCCTTCCTCACAACAGCCATAGAAGGTTTATAATAAGCACCAGAGTTATAGTCTCCATGTTACAAATTATGAGACTGAGGCTCAAAGAGCTTCATAAAATCACAAAAAATTATAGTTGGGACCTCAGAGGTATCTATTCCAACTAATTTCCCCCCACAAGGGGCCATTCAGCCTTCTCTTTCCTGGTGAAAAAAACCCACTAGCTCCCAGTCTATTCTACTTTTTAACAGCTCTTAGAATTTTTTCTCTTTACATTGTATCAAAATTTGCGTCTGGTTTCCATCCATTGCTCCTACCTTTGCTGTCTGCAGAGCAAAGCTGGATAAATATGATTCTTCTTCCATATGACAGCCCCTTTTTTAAAAATTATTTTTTATTTATTTCATTAAATATTTCCCAATTGCGTGTAAAAAAATTTTAACAATCATTTTTTAAACTTTTGAGTTTCAGATTTTCTCCTTCCCTCCTCTTTGCCCTTCTGGACTTCATTGATATAGAGAAAGATGGAAAGTTTCTGAGCAGAGAAAGTAAAGCAATCAATCAAAATGATTCATGATAAAGATGAAGTCTCCTGAGGACAGGACAGGCCTGGCAACAGAGAACAAGTGCTCCCCATGGCATTTGTGCTTCAGAAGCCTGGCCTTGGAGTTAGGAGGCTTGTGTCTAGATCCTAGCTCTGGCATTAACTGTGACACTGTGGACAATTAATCTCATCGTAGTGTCCTCAGAAGAGCTCTCACTTGAGTCAGAGAACTTGAGTTCAGATCTTCCCTCCATCACTTAATACATTGGCATCCAACATCTCAGGATTTCAGTTTTCGTCTCTAAAATGAGGATATTGGACTAAATAGCTTCTAATGTCCCTCCCAGCTCTAAATCTGTGATCCTGGGATCACCCCACAGCTCAGTTGCCTCAGTTCTAAAATGGGAATAGTACTTACATCACCTTTGTAGATTTGTTTTGAGGTAAATTATTTGTAACCTTACAGCATTATGCAAGTATGCATTCTTGTTATCATTATGTTCTTCAGTTACCTGCTTTAGACCTTAAACTTTAGGTCCCAGTGAGCTTTGCTCATGTTATAGCATTTCTCATATACATCCTCTTTTTTCCGTTGAATCCACAACCACCCTATTAAAGACCCTTATCACCAATCTCCTGAACCAGAGGGTAGATAAACAACAGGGGGGGCAGGTTGTGAAGGGCTTTAAAAGCCAAGCAAAAGATTTGTATTTGATCCTAGGGGACACAAGCAACCATTGGAATTTATTGAAAGTTGGAAGTAAGACCTGGTCAGACCTATACTTTAGGAAGAACAATTTGACAACCAAGTGGTGGATCAACTGAATGGGTGGAAACTTGAGGGGAATCAACCATCAGACTAATGCACCACTTGTGAGGTGATGAGGACCTGTATTAGGGTGGTAACAATTTCAGAGGACAAACGAGGAAATGGGCAGGGGAGGAGGGGGAAAAGTTACGGAGGTAGACTTGGCAACCGATTGGTATGGGGTGGGGAGGAATGCGGTGAGAGTGAGGAACTTAGCCTGTGTGACTGGGGGGATATTGGTAGTGGCCGTCATAACCTGGCCTCTTCTGGCCCTTTCCAATCTTGTTACAGTCTTCTTTACTCCCATTGACAATCAGGATTTACTGGTCTACTTGATGTTTTTCATACATGACACTCCATCCTTAATTCTCTGCTTTTTCACTTTCATATGTGGATTGCTCTCCTTTTTCTCCTTTTCCTCTTGGTTTCTTGTTTTCCCTTCTGAGATTACCTTTCATCTACTCTGTTTATATTTTGCGTATATTTACTTATTTACCCGTTGTCTTCCTCATTAGAATGGGAGCCTGAGCCCATTGAGGGCTTTGTAATTATTTTTCTTCGAATCTCCAGAATTTAGCACAAGTATTGCCTAACTGAATTCCTTACTAAAGAGCTGTAGCCAAAGATATATTTTTAAAAAGTCAGTGGTTTATTTTGAAGAACAGTAAAAGCTTCTTTAGGGCAGGAACTGTATCTTTCGCAGCTGATTATTTTTACATTATTGCTGTGTACAATGTTCTCCTGGTTCTCCTTACTTCACTTTGCTTTACTTCATTCAGGTCCTCCCAGCTTTTTCTGAAATCATACCCTGCATCATTTCTTAAAGCACAATGATATTCCATCACATTTTCATATATCATAATTTGTTCAGTTATTCCTCAGTTTCTGTTTCTTTTCCACGACAAAATGAGTAGTTATAGTTATTTTTTTACATATGTCATCTTAGCAAAGTTCTGTCTTTTATTTAGTCGTGAACTCTTCCACTATCCATAGATCTAACAGGTAATTTCTTCCTTCCGTGCTAATGTATTTATGATATCACTCTTTATGTCTAAATCATGAATCCATGTTGAGTTTTATCTTGGTGTGTGGTGTGAGATGTTGGCCTATGTGTAATTTCTGCCAGATTTCTTTACAGTTTTCTTAACTTTTTATCAATTAGTGAGTTTTTGAACCAAAAGCTGTGATCTTTGGGCTTATCAAGCACTAGTTTACTATCTTCATTTGCTTCTGTATATTGATTACCTGATCTGCTATACTTATCAACCTCTCTATTTCTTATTCAGTACCAAGTTGTTTTGATAATTATAGCTTTTTATGTAGTTTGAGTTTGATGATTGTACTCTTTCCTTGACAGACCATACCCTAGGGATTGTATTTAGTTTTGGACATCACATTTTTGAAATACGTTGATATATTAGATAGCAATCAAAGAAAATCATACAGAGTGCATACATGGATTAGCTGAATGCCCTGTGGGTATTTATCTTAAGGAGAACACAATAACTGTTTTAAATTATTTGAAGGACACTCATGTGGAAGGGGGTTTAAACTTTGTTTGGCCTTAGGAAGAAAGAGCTGGAAGCAGTGGGTAGACTTTTCAGAAAATAAAATTTTCGACTGCTTGTCAGTAAAAACATCCTAAAAGAACCTTCAACCACAGAGGAGTTGTCTTGGGCAAAAATAAGTTCTCCATTATTTGATATCTTTAAGTCAAGCTTGACTGTTATAGAGTTCCTATTCCTGTAGGGATATTTGTCCTGTATGGAGACATACAGCCTAATTCTAAAAGTTTATGATTCTGTTTTCCTTAGATGAGCTACTTGGTAAGTTACTTTGCTATCCTTTCATGTAGTAACCAGAAGATTCTCTCTGTTAGAACCTCCTTAAGATCCTGGGAGATCTATGATGTGTCATTCTAAGTTAGCAACTCTTAACTCCTATCCTATTCTTTTTGTAAGCTCATCATTCAGGATGTCACTGAACAGAAACACTGTCAAGTTTGTGAACTCCAGCAGGCTTTGGTTTCCTCCCAGTGCCCTCTGCAGCTTCTTAGCACACTGCCCATCCCTCACAATCCGTTCAAAGATGATCACTCAGTAATCAAGTGGGAATACCTGGTTGAAAAAACTGGCAGGTAACATGGGTACAAACTTTGAGATTAACATCCTGGTAACTGGACTAACAACTCATTATTTATTATGAACTCCTAGGTGCAAGGAAGCCTTGGTGGGAAAGGTGTATCTCTTCAATTTCTAATACCACTCACCTGCAGGAATGGGGATTATATTAGCTCAAAGTGAAGGCTTGGAGGAATAGAAAAAATAATATTTGTCATTGAATACTGTGCTTTACAGTTTTACAAAGTACTTCTAATCAGTCAGCAAGCATTTTTTAAGTGTCTACTGTGTGCCAAACATTATGTGAGACTGGCCAACATCTAGGTACTGGAGATATAGAGACAATTAAAAAGACCCTTCTCTCAAGAGAAACAACCTACCTACCTACCTGTTTGTTCTTTAGTTGTTTCAGTCATATCTGACTCTTTGTGACCCCAGTTGGGATTTTCTTGACAAAGATACTGGAGTGGTTTGCCATTCCATGCTCCAGCTCATTTTATAAATGAGTAAACTGAGGCAAACAGGATTAAGTGACTTACCTAGGTAAATAAGGATGGATTTGAATTCAGGTCTTCTTGACTCCAATCCTGGACCTTTATCCACTGTACCACCTAGGTGCCTACACACACACACACACACACACACACACACACACACACACACACACACACACAATTTACTAGGTAATTATAATTAGCAGGGTGAAAACAGATATCTCAGAAGACTAGGAAAGGCTTGAGTAGAAGATGATATTTGAACTGAATCATAATAGAAAAACCAAGGATTCTAAAAAGCAATGGGGAGAAAGGGGACAGCTAGGGCTGAGGTATAAAGACAGGAAATAGAATGCTTTTTGTATGAGAAATTGTAAGATTAGTTTTAACTGGATCACAGTGTTCATCAAGAGGAATTATGTGCAATTAGACTAAAAAATTAAGTTGGACCCAGGTTATAAAGGACTTTAAATGCCCAACAGAAGTTTATATTTGCTACCAGAAGGAATAGGAAGCCACTCAAGTTTATGGAATAGGAGAGAAACATGGTCAGAAGAATAAGATGGTTAGACCTGATTGTTGAAAAATCATTTATGTAAGTAGCAACTGATTGGATAAGTGAGGTGAGGAAGTCTAAATAGTCAAGTATGCTGCTGAGGATACAAAACCTGGATTACTCAAAAATTGGTAGTGCTTTCAACAGGAATAGATTCTGAAGAATATTTTTGAGGAGAAGGGTAATGAGTTCTGTTTTGTATATATTGAGTTTGAGGTGCCAGTGGAATTTTCAGTTGGAAATGTTTAATAGGCTTTTGGTGATCTGATCTTAGATATTAAGAGGAAGACTGGACTGAATATATAGATCTGGGAGTCATTAGCATAGATATAATCCAATCTATGGGTGCTAATAAGGTCACTAAGTGAGTTAGGGGGTATGAGGAGTGAAGGAACATTATGTGGGTAGTGCAAAGATTACTATTCCCATTTTACAAATGAGGTTCAAAGAAGACAAATTACTTCCCCAAGCTTACATAGCTAGTGAGTAGTAAAGCCAAGATTTTCTTGCTTTCTCTCTTCTAGTGGAGAGTCCCATGGATCTGTCCTTGGTCTTATGATGCTGAACTTTTTAGCAGTGACCTCAGTGAAAACATAGAATAGGTCTTTGCCAAATTTATAGATCATACAAAATTTGAAAATATAACCAACACATTGGTTGATGTGTCAAAAGTGAAAAGGATCTTAGCAGAGTAGAATAATGGGCCAAATTTAGTAAGATTAATTTTAATCAACAAAGGCTTTTGGTGGTGGTGATGAGGTAGCCTTGGCACCTGGCTTCCTAGTTAGGGACTTGGCCTCACTAGCTTCTACAGAGCTCTGCCTGGCAGGGAATCGAAAATAAACATGCAAATAAGAACTGAAATCATAAAAAGCCTGTTACTCTGCATATTGTAACAAAGCAGCACCAAACAAAAGAATGTTCACTCTCTGTCTCCTGATAACCGTCTAAAGTTCTGGCTTTGCCTTTATTTCCTTTTTTATTTAGTGGTGTGTTTGCTTTTCCTATTTTCCTGATCCTACTTTGTACTATTTTCCCCTTATTCTTCACTATTCCATTTCCTTCACCCACCAGATCTAAGCATTTGTGAGGTCCTATCATTTGTCCCCTAACAAGAGCTTGTGCTTCTATCCCTTTATCTTAGCCACTGCCACTCCTTTAGTTCAAAGCTTCATCACTTCTTTCCTAGACTGTTGTAATAGCCTTTTTATTTGGTCTTCTGAAATCTGGTGTCCTCTTTCTAATCTCTCTTCCACACAGCTAACAAATCTTCATGAGGGATGGTTTGTCCGTGCTGTCATTGCTCCTCTACTCAAAAACTTTATGTGGCTACAACTTGCCTTTGGATAAAAAACTAGTTACTCCTCAGCTTTAGATTAGATATTAGATACAGTATTTATTAAGCCCTTACTTATGTTCCAGGCACTGTACTAAGTGTTGGTAACACAAATACAAGCAATAAGAAAGACAGTCACTTCCCTCAAGAATCTTACATTCTAAGAAAACACAAAAAGGAGCTGAAAAGGAGGGAGAAGAGCATTGATGTGGAACAAGTAATAAGGAGAGTCAGGAGCTAAGCTGAGTTAGTGGGGAGCATGGCTGATATGGGGACTTCTTCAAACCGAGGTGCCAAGAAGAAATCATCAGTTGGAGGAAGAGACCAAGAAGCCCACTGGGGTAGAGACGGAAAATAATCGGGGAGCCAGCTCTACTTCACCTGACCTCTGTCTTCCTCATTTTTCTCAGAGTGAATGATGATAGCACCAGTCTCCCATGATTGTTGTGCAGGTCAAATGAGATTTTGTAAAGCTCTTAGCACAGTGCCTGGCATATGGTAGGTGCTTAATAAATGCTTATTTCCTTCTTTCCTATGATCCTCAGGGGAAAGCCCTCCTTCACAAGGGAGCAGAAAGCTGTTTCTTTAACATGAAGAGTCTGATTGCTTGTTTCTGACAGAGAGACTAGCTTTGTGTTTCAGACATGAGCAGAAAAAGTGAAGAAGGCTGGTCTCAGCTGCTTGCTCAGCCATAGACAAGAGCTGCCCTCTGACTTAAGTTGAGTCATTTAACCTTTTAGCACTGAACCTCTACCCCCACGGTCTCCTCTGACCTTTTTTAGCTATTGTGTTCAAACCATTTAGATGAAAGGCAGAGCATTGTACCAACTCTGGCCAGAAGCCATCACTGCTATCCCTCTGCCTTAGGGAATTGTGGGCCAGTCTTCTGAGGGAACAAGCTGAATCTATCAAGTTCTTCTTCTCTTGGCCCAAGCCCAGCTCAGAAGGATGAGCCTTTCTTGCATCATAGCCATCTGTGTTCACTTTCCCTATGGCTTCCTAGCAGAAGTTGGATGGCTGCAGTTGTCCTTACTAGGACTGTGATCAATTTAAAGGCAGGGACATAATGTTTTATTTAAGTTATTTGTCTTCCCCTAGCGTGAAGCACAGCCTTATTGTATATATTTCCTCTCCATTCTCTTATACTCCAGCCTAGCTGGACACCTAATGTTCCTTGTGTTTTCCATATCAGAGCCTTTGCTCACACTGTTCCCTGTGCCTATAATGTCCTTTCTCCTTTTTGCTTGTTGAATGTCCACAGTCCTTGAAAGATAGACTAGACTGCCCCCTCTTCCACAAAATATTCTCATTCACAACATCCTTCCCTTTTAGATTTTGCAAAGCATTTTTTTACCTTTCTGATGTGCTTAGTATTACTTCTATCTGCAGTCTTGTCTTATCTTTCTATCCCCACCCAATTAGAGCCAGAATACAATATTATCTAAACTTTGTTTCTTCCCTAAGATAGAGCACAGTGGTGTACATAGAGTGGGTGCTTAATAAGTATTTATCGAATGAATCACTAAAACTTGATCTGATCTCTGTGGTATTACAATGGAAGAGCACTGGCTCTGGAGTCAAAACCCAGTCTCTGATGCTCCCTTGGGCTAGTTACCTAACATCCCTGAGTTTCAGAATCTTCATTTATAAAATTAGGAAGTCAGATTAGATAGTCTCTAAAGTCCCTTCCAGCTCTCAAAAGGCATGTATGTTGCCCTAGTGCAGCTCTTTGGCTAAGACAAAAACTCTAGCCATTTTGGTGTATGTCAGCCCTCCAGGCTGGCTCTCCATCTGTCTTCAAGATCAGCTAGGAACAGGAAGCATTTTAGTCTGGTTACTTTCATCCTTTCCTGGAGGTGCTCTGCTACTCTTCAGCTAACTGGACTAACAATCAAGGCAGCACAAAACTGACAGAATTTGGTAATGTTGCTGTATTGATTAGGGTGCTCCTTGACCCTCGGGATTAGTGTGCTGAAGAGGGCTGGATCCTGAGGCCACTCATGCCAGAGGAGTCAGGCAAAGAGTCCCTGTCTAGGAAGGTAAAATATCCAATCCAGGGAGAAGCCAGTCTTAGATTTCAGAAGGCAGACAGGCTTCTCCAGAATTCCAAAGAGCTTTCGAGTATACAGGGTCCTCAGAGAGAGAAACCATTTGCTTTCTACTTGCTTGGTGTGGGCAGTGTTGGCTCTCTTGTTACTGGAGTAACACCACTACTTGGTGCAGTAGACAAAAAATAATGAACTAGAAGTCAGGAGAACTGAGTTCAAATCATAACTGAGATACCAGTTTGCTATTTGACCTTGGTAGCCATCTCTTTCAGCTCTGACAGACTGTGATCATAGCCAGAAAGACAACCTGGGATTTTGTAGTGAAAAGAACACTGTACCTGGAGTCAGGAGGACCCAGCTTAGAATCCCAGCTCTAACACTTTATTAACTATGGGATCTTGGTTGAAGCTCTTACCCTCATGAGGCTCCTTTTCTTGCTCTATAAAATGAGAATAATATTTGAACTTATTTGTAAAGATATAATGGAAAAAAAATCTTCTGTAAACCTCAGTGCTATATAGTACTAGATCCATGATTTCATTAATATAAGGAATTCTCAGGTAAGGAAAGTACCTTCTCTCCAACTTCCAGAGAGCTGGCCAGAACACTGAGGAGACTTGCCCAGGATTATATATGTAGTATGTATATTAGACCCAGGTCTTCCTGGTAGTAAGGGTGTTGCTCTATCCACAACACTACTTTTCAAGGCTCTTCAAGAAATTGTTGTAGTTTAGCAGGCATTTTTGAGTACCTACTGTTTGAAAAGGAGGTACATAGATTATATAGAGCTTTTAGATAGAAAAGTAGAAAAAAGTGTTTGAAATCCAAGCACAGTGTTTATATAGGGAAATGCAATTATCTCTGGCTTACAGAGCTGAGGAAGTGTGCCTAAAGTCCATTGGTACGACCCAAGACAGAAACAAACTGAGTTGTGGTCAAACCTGCAGCTTCCTCCTGCCAGAAATTGCAGGGGTCTGAGCAGATGAGAACATTTCCAGATTAGGCAGTTCAGGCGTCCTGGTTTTTGTGAACTCTGGTCTGGACTCTTGAAGGGAAAGAGGCGGGCATAAGAGGGGAGGTTGGTAAAGGATAATTTCCACTCCCTGAGAAGCCTCCTGGAGTGTGGCCCATGCTAGTAGGGACACTTTGTTCTCTAGATCTGAGAAACACTTCCAGGAGCAAGGCCTGTACCAATGTGAATGCCCTGCATTGTAAAGCCCTCAGGGAGTGAGGCTTTCACCAGTATGAACACATTGCATTGTGTAGCCCCCAGAGCTTTCTGGCAGTTGGGCCTGTGCCATTGTGAACACTCTGCCGCCCTGGGGAGCCATCTGGGAGTGGACCCCACAAGGATGTAAGGATGTGAATGCTCTGTATTGTGCCACCCTGAAGAATCTTCTGCAGCGTCAGCTAGCCCAGCCTGAAAGTAAGGTCCGTACAGTATGGAGACTGCATTTCTACGTTCTCAGGTTCAGTTACAGTGTTTTGTTCATTAGGACCTGCTTCTTCCAAGGTGAGAATTTAGTCTTGGGGGTCAGGGAGCAAAGGTGGGTAATTGGTCTGTTTCTGTAGCTGTGAATTCCAGGCCCAGCTGCTGATGAAGTCACTGTGTCTCATGAAAGATGGAAAATAATACCTCCACTCTTTGATTTGCTTCCTAGTGAAAAAGGGTGGAACGTGCTTTTTCTGGACTGCCCAGGTGGCAGTGCTTTCGGACACCCTCCTTGCCCTTCTTCAGCTCCCCTTCATTTCCCTTTTGCAATTTCCCTGTCACAGACTGTCCATAGCCTTTGGGTAGCACAGACTACTCCCCACACAGGAGCAAAGCAATTTCCCCATTTCATGCTTCATTAGATTTCAGTGGGTAGCATGTCTAATCCTTGACATTAGCCCTCCATATCAGGAGCCAGAAATTGTCCCAGTCTCCAAATCAATCAAGATACCCTTTCTCAACTATACCTGCATAAGAAGAATTTGATTAAAAATTAACGCATCATTGCCCAAAGCTAGACATAAAATGACCCTCAGGTTTCTCTTGGGGATAAGAGGAGGAAGAAGAACAGACAATTTTAAAGTATATGTGGGCATCCTTGTAGCCTTCCCACCCCCCTACTCATTCAGATAAAGAAAGGTAGAGTTCATAATGTCAGAGAGAATTTGGAGTCCTAACACCTGAATTTGAATCTTAGCTCCACAAAATAATAGCTGCATGACCCTGGACAGATCACTTTTTCTCTCTAGGCTTCATGTTTCTCATCTATAAAATGAAACTGTTGGACTAGATCAGGGCTTCTCCACCTCTTTTGTGTCATGGCCCCCTTTAGCAGTGTAGTGAAGCCTTTGGTCTCCTCCTCATAAATGCATAATGTAAAATACATAAGATTACAAAGAAAACCAATTATATGAAGTAACAGTTAATCATATATATTTAAAGTTCATGGACCTCAGGTTAAGACCTACTGGACTACATTAACTCTAAAGTCCCTTTCAGTTCTATGCCCTGTGATTTGAATTGAGCTCTTACTACTTATTTTCCATGTTATTTGAGAAGAAAACTTTCCCAAAAGCCCTGAATTGCAACAGGAGCCACCTTGTCAAAGGGTCATTTTTCCCCTTGTAGGTGGTACAGAGTATTAGGCCCATACTTATCTCTGGTAAGCAGGACATGCCCCCCTCCCCTGCCTTGCTCTGCCTCAGTACTGAATGCCCTGGGTTGTCACTAAGGCCTTTGGTTCCAAGACATCAACTGATAGAAGCAAATGTAAGTAGAACTGTCAGGTGCAAAACAGAAAAGTCAACTGTTGGATGGTAGGAGAATCCATGTAGTATTAATTATTAATGGCCAGCAGTTGTGGTTGGAGCTTTGTTTTTATAGTATTACTAGCTTCTAAAATAACACTTATGATTGAAGAATTGAACACCCTCAAAATCAGAATGGGTTAAATAGAAAGCAGTGACTTTCATGAAGCACTAAGAAATATTAAAACAAAATAAAATAATTGTAAAAAAAAAAAAAAGTGTAACGTATATTCCATCAACAAATGACCTAGAAAGCAGGTCAAGGAGAAATAATTTTAGAGTCATCTAACTACCTAAAAATCATGACCTCCCCCCCAAAAAATAAACCTGGATGCCATATTTCAAGAAATTATAAACAAGAAATGCTCAGATCTATTAGAACCAGAGGACCAAGAAAAAATAGAAAGAATTCATTGGTTACCTCCTGAAAGAAACCCTGAAAGCAAAATTCCCAGGAACATCATAGCCAAAATCCAAAGCTTCCATGTCTAAAAAAAAATACAGCAAACAGCCATTGAAAGACTTTCAGATCCAAGGAGCCACACTCAGAATCATACAAAACTTGGCAGCTTCCACTGTACAGGACAGGAAAGCTTTGAATTAAGTATTCAAAGGGCTTACAGGTGATAAGGGATTATAGTGGAAAGTAAACTATCTAGCAAAACTGAATATAATCCTCCCAGGAAAAAAAAAAGAGAGATCTTTAATAAAATAGGAAATTTTTAGAAATTCTTAATGAAAAGGTCAGAACTGAGAAAAGAACTTTGAAAAGTAATTAATGATGACAGGAATCTGATTTGTTCATGACAGGGGCGGGGAAATGGACCTTTATTCTTTCAGTCATAAGATAATGTGACATAGAGTCAAAAAGGAACTTTAAACATCATCTAGCCCAACCCCCTCATTTTGTGAGGAAACAGATGAGGAACAAATAGAATGGTGCTGAACCTTGCCCAAGGACTCACAGGTTATAAAGGGCAGAGCTTGTTTTGAGCCCAGGTCCTCTGATTCTAAAATAGGGAGGTTATAAGTCATGGTATCAAGGGCTCAAAACCCTTTAGTGCTCTTCCTCCAGTATTAAATATGTCTACACACACACACACACACTCAGTAAGAAGACAGTCTGCACCCATCTTACAAGGTAAAACCTGTAGGTGGATGGTTCTGAATTCAGCTGGTATATGTTAGGAAGACAAGTTTGTTAGGTTCTTGAATAATCTGCTCTGTTGTATTTGTAATTATTTAGTCAGCCAATCTCTTTCTTGCAACCAACACTATGTGCACATAAGAGTCCAGTGCGGTGTAGTAGATGTGAATGTGGCTTCAGAGCTCAAGTCCTGCCCTTGACACACAGTAGTTAATGGAACCCTGAGCAAGTCACTTAACTTAGTGCTCTAGGCAGCGCTCTATAGTACATATTGCTTGAGAGAAACCAGCAGGTCCATATATATATATATATATATATATATATATATATACACACACACACACACACACACACACACACACACACACACACACACACGTATATCCACCATGGATGATTGGCTTCATGTAGTAAAATAATGTTTAATAAGGATAAATTAAATTCAGCAAATAATAAAATCTAAACTTAACATTGTGTGATTATAATGACCAGATTTGGCCTTGAGAAAGAGATTAAAAACGTTGAAGTGGCAGGGAGGAGAAATATGAGTATGAAATGTTGCTTCTGCTGTCAGATACACTGTGGTTTGGTTTTGCTGCACCATTGTTTTGGTTTTTTGGTAGTAATTGTTTATTTGTCCTCATTACAGGGAAAGACTCATGGATAGGAGAGGTGAGAAAAGTATGTTTCAAAATAAATGTGATGTTGAAATAAAAGGTATAGGTAGTTTTTTTAAAATGAAAAGAAACTTATCAGGCACCTGCTCTGTGCTAAGCATATAAATATTAGTTATGCAAAGACAGAAATAGAATGGTCAGAGAGCTTCCATTAAATTGGTGTCTCCTGGTTTTCCTTCTTCCTATCTGACCACTCAGGCTTCTTTATGGAAATCATCATCCAAATTATGCCCCTTAACTGTAGATATACACCCAGACTCTGTCCTGAACACCCTTCTTTTCTTTCTCTATCCTTTTCCATTTGTTGATCTCATTAATTTCCATGGATTCATTTATCACTTCTATGCAGTTACACATATACACACACATATATATTTGTGTGTAGATATAACTATAGAAATCCCTAGTCTCTAACTGTCCCACATCACTAACTGCTTTAGGCATTATCAACTAGATGTCTCATTGACATTGAAAACTCAACATTTCTAAAACAGCACTCATTGTTTTGTTTTGTGTTTTAAAAAAGCCACCTTCCTAACTTGCCTATTTCTGTCATGTGCACCACTCTCTTTCTAATCTTCCAGGTTCCCACCTTTGGAGCTGCAAGCTCTAACTCAGGTCCTCACTTTCCTCAACTCCATATATCCATTCAATTGCTGTTTTGTCCATTCTACCTTTGAAAAATCTCTTGATCTGCCCTGTTTTCTCCACTGCCATAGTCATCACTCTAGTTCAGATGCTCATCATTTCACCTCTAAGGGTTCCCCAGCCTCCAGGCTCTGTATTCTCCAGTATACCTTCCACACAACTGCCAGAGTGATGTTCCTCTAGTGCATGTCTGTCCCCTGTTCAAGAAGCTCCAGGGCTTTCCTCTTGCCTCTAGGATCAAATTCAGATTTCTGTGTTTGATATTTAAAGCCCTTTACAACTTGTCTTCTACCCATTTTTCCAGGCTTGTTAGACATTGTATTACTTTACATAATTCTACAATCTGACCAGACTAGTACCAAGATTATATCACTCTATGAGATGTACTGATCATTTTCCCTCATATATTATTTACATCTTACTGGGGGATACAGTATACACATGGTTAAGTAAACATAGAGCATATACAAACTAATGCAAAGTAATTTTAAAAGGGCAAGAACATTAATAACTAGGGAAGAAAATGTTTATATACTTTGTAATAAATATCATGTCAAGCTCTTTGAAAACCTTAAAGCTTTATGTAAATGCTAGCTATTATTTAATCATATTAATAGTACACATTTCACTTTCACCTTAAGATTCAGTTTTCACAAAAACCTGGGAAATTAGATAGTATAAGTATTACTATCCCCATTTTACAGATGAGGGAAATGAGATCCAGAGAGGTCAGATGACTTACTTATGGTCACACATCAGCCTCCTAATTTTGTACATTTATCACTCTGGCATATTTTCTCTAACATACTAATGGAATTAGGTTTGTTCTGCTCAGCTCTAGAGGAAGTAGAACATGGAATAATGGTGGAAGTTGAAGAGAAGATTTTGTCTCATTCTAAGGAAAGACTTCCTAGTCATTAGAGCTCTACAAAAGTAAGGAATTTTCTTGATAGGCAGAGAATTCCCTGTCTCTGGAGGTCTTTTTATGGAACCAGGTACACTGTCAATAGGATTCTGCTTTAAATAAGAATTAAATTGAATAGTTTCTGTAGTCCCTTCTATAGTCCCTTCTGTCTAGTCAGGGCTTCTTAAACTATTTCCACTCGCAACTCCTTCAGCACTTCTCCAACTATGGACATTGGAGCAGCCCAGCTCAATCACAGTTGTTGGTCTGGCAGGCAGCAGGGAACTTGTTAAACATTCCCAGATCAATCATCCACTCAGGAAGAGTGAATGATATGATCTGTGGTTAAAACATTTTACTTTTATTTCTATTAATACCGCTCTTTCAGGAATTTTTCAAATAGAAGACTTTGTCCTTGCCTTCAGAATTCTAACAGCTGAGAATAAGGTCATAAGACCTATCCACATAGAATCTTCCAAGTTATCAAGATCTTAGAGAATATCATGAGAAAATAGACACAAAGCAGAGGAGACTGACCAGATGCCAATCCACCTGGATACTTTGACCCTCAACTCTTCTACGCTATTCCAAACTAGCTTTTTCCTTGCCGGTCCCCAAGGATGGTAGCATACCAGCTTGCTGCCTTGAGAAGAAAAAAGGCCAGGCTCATCTTTCTTTCCCTTTAAAATAAGCACCTGTCGTTGGCTGCTCTTATATTCCTGCAAGGTCATTCCTTCCAACTTCCTTCAGCTCTTCGGTTAACAAACATTCATATGTACTCCCTTGGGTTCAGTTTGATTGAGTCATGGCTTCTTCTACCACTAGGAAAATGTTCACCAAGAATCCCTCTAGAATTTACAGTAACGCATATACAGCAGTGCAGTTAAATATATATATAATTCCCTTAAAAGGAATACTTTTTCACAAGAATCTAATCCAAGTCCCTGCCCACTTCATCAGTAATCCCTTATTCAGCATCCACCTTCTGCTTGGGCATCCCCGATACTGAGGACTCACTATATCCCTAATCAGTCTGTTATTAGAAAAGTTTTTCTTATATCAAACCAAAATCTAATAGTATTATGTTGTAGAACATTGGGTTCAGTTCAGTGTGTCACATTTTAAGAAGGAAATTGACAAACTGGAATAGATTGAAAGACTTACAACTGGCATGGTGAAGGAACTGAAAAACAATGTTGTATGATGGAATGATCAATGGCTCTGGAGTCAAAGGACCTAATTTCAAATCTAAACTCTAACTGTGATCTTAAAAGACTCACTTAAAATCCCTAGGCTTCAGTTTCCTATCTGTATAATGAAGGGAATGAACTAAATGGTCTCTGAAGTCCCTTCCAACTCTAAATCAGTGATCCTATTGTGTTTTACATATATCTATTAAAGAAATCTGAGGAAGGTTTCGTCTAGAGAGAGGGAGAAAAAAGTGTCAGTGTGAAAGAGGCATTTGATTTGTACTTGGCCTCAAAGGGAAGCTCTGGAAACAATGGGGGCAGTGCTGCAGGAAGACATCAGGGTAAAGAGAAAGTTCCTAATAATTAGAAGCAGTCCAAAATTAGAGTGGGTTGCCTCATTAGGTAATGAGTTACTCATCCCTGGATGTTTTAAATAGAGGTTGTAAGGCCCTTTGTGAGGGATGCTGCCAAGTAAGGTCTTGTCAGTGTACAGGCTGAACAAGATGAGTAGATGCTACAGAGTCTATCTTGTATCAGCTGCACCCTAGTTCTTCATAAGAAGAAAGAGTACAGTGCCTTTTCCACATGACAGCTCTTCTGGAAGACTTGAAGATAGTGGTCATGTCCCCTAAGTCTTCTCCAGCTTAAACATTCCCAAGATCTTTCAGTTTTTTTGTAAACAGGACATAAACTCCCCATTCTTAGTGACCTTTTTCTGAACATGTTTGTCACAAAATAGTCATGCATACTAAGGTTATAGGCCATATGAATAGCACAGATATTAAGTGCTCTAAAGAATCCAGAAAGTGACAGAGTCATTGTCGACTGGCATGGAATTGTGCCCTCTCTGCCTGATAGAAAAATTATCAAAGGTGAATGAATAATTCACAGATAAGATAACATCCTTCTCCACCTCACCACTGCAATACACATATAAAAGCCAGAAGTTGAACATTGTCTGAATTCATATATAAATGTAAGGACTCTTAGAAACAAGAGGTAGCATAGTGTAGTAAAAGGAGGAATGAACTTGGAATCTTGGCTTTGATATCACCTGCAATATCAAGGACAAATTACCTTTTTAAGCCTCAGTTTTCTCTTATGTAAAATGGAGATCAAACTTACACTACATACATAATAAATGCTTTATCAATGAGTTGATAGTATTAGTAATTGTGGTAATTTATTAGTAATTATTAGTACTTGTAACAAAAATAAAAATATTTGTAGCAGCTCTTTTTATAGTACTGTAAACTAGGAGTGGGCATCAACTGGGGAATGGCTAAACAAATTTTGTTATATGAGTATAATCAGAACATCATTGCACTGTAAGAAGTGATGAAAGGAAAGGTTTCAAGATAATCTGAGAATACTTGTGTGAACTGTTTCATAGTGAAGTGAGCAGAACTGGGAGAACAATTTACTATCCTGACAGCATTGTAAAAATAAACAACTTTAAAAGACTTAACTTGGATCAATGCAAAGCATAATTCCAGAAAATTGATGAATGCCACCTATCCTACTGAGACAGAGGCAGGGGTATACCAGTTCTCAAGAGCTGCTTCTTCACTTTTTAGTGTGAGCGTTTACACCTCAGAAATCAGCAAATACTACAAACCACAGTTTGATTTATTGTTTTATTCAGTTTTCTAGCCTTAAGAATAGTGGTGTTGTGGTATATAAATGTAATGGAATACTATTGTGCTATAAGAAATGAAGAACAGGAAGACTTCAGTGAGGCCTAGAAGGACTTATATGAACTGATGCTCAGTGAAAGGAGCAGAACCAGGAGAACTTTATACATAGCAACAGCCACAGTGTGCAAGGAATTTTTCTGGTAGCCCTTCACAGCAATGCAAGGACCCAAAAAATTCCCAATGGACTCTTGAGGCAAAATGCTTTTCACATCCAGAGAAAGAACTATGGAATTGGATCATAGAATGAAGCAGACCATTTTCTCTTGTGTTATGTTGTTTTGTTTGGCTTGGTTTTCATGGTTTCTTACATTCATTTTAATTCTTCTGTGCAACATGACTAAGGTGAAAATGTATTTAATAAGAATATATGTGTAGAATGTATATAAAATTGCATGTCATCTTGGGGAGGGAGTGGAGGAAATCTAAGATATATGGAAGTGATTGTAGAAAACTGAAAACAAATTAATAAAAAAAAGTGGTGGAGAAAATATTATTAAGGCAGATTAAACTTAAAAGTGTGTTGTGCATGCATGTTTTTATAGTCCATTGTTACATATTTACCAGCACATCCCTAGACAGAGATGATATACTCCAGATGCATTTTTGTATGGTCATTGTGACAGCTTGTTTTTCTTGATTATGCATATTTCTTACAAAGTCAAGCTTTTCTTTATTTTTTTTTCCAGTGGGAGAATGAGAGAAAAAAATGAATGCTTGTAAAAATACATAACGAAAAAGGAATTCTAGTATATATCCATTTCATTAACTGAAAAGATTTCTAATGACCTAAGAGTTCTTGATTTTTTTCTCTTTGTATATTGCTGTTCAGTTGTTTTTCAGTCATGTCTGACTCTTCATGATCCTATTTGGGGTTTTCTTGGTAAAGGTAATGGAATGGTTTGCCATTTCTTTATCCAGCTTATTTTACAGATGAGGAAACTGAGGCCAACAGGGTTAAGTGACTTATCCAGAGTCACACAGCTAGCAGGTATATGAGGCCAGATTGAGTCAGGAAGATGAGTCTTTCTGACTTCAGGCCCACCACCATAGCCAGTGCCCCACCTACCTGCCCCATCATATGTTAATAGCTCCTCAATTTTCATCTCTTATTTCAGTTAATCTCAAATTCTTAACTAGGCCCTCACTGTAGGAAAACAGTGATCTTCAAAAAACAACTTTTTTTTTTCGCCTGGTTCTGGTCCACAACATATTGTTATGTGACTTGGGGTTGAGAGTTCCATTGACAAAGAACAGTATGAAACCTTTGCCTACTAGTGAGATCTGTTTCTAGTTTTATTATAATACATTACTGGTCCATAATGAAAATAGTCAAGTCTTTAACATTTCTAGCAATTAAGGTACTTGTATTTCTGATTTTTTTGTAGTACCAAAATACAAAAAGATCCTCTCATTTCTCTTGTCATCCATGTCAAACTGACCATTACAATAGATAGTTTTAAGTAGGGCCAGATGGCCGATGCCACTTTGCCTTAGTAAAAGGAATTTCATCATTGAGAGTTCTTTACACCAATAAAATTACGGATTTAGCCTAAAAATTATTACCAGAACCTTACACAGTGTCAGCATATGAGCTATTAAGTAGTTCATAAATGTTTGTTGATTGACTTATGATGATAATAATGATTATTTCTTCTCCCTTTTGGATAAACTAAGAACAACTGCCATGGTTTTCACCATGTTCATATTGTTTATCTTGGTTTTAAGTTGTTGTCTCTCCAGTCTTGAACATATTGTGCTTATTGGGTCCTGTGTGGGTTTAGAGGCTACCTAGTAATAGCATGTTGATTACACCCTAAGAGAATAGAATTCATTTGATGGTGTCCCCATACCTGCTAAGAGTATTGACTAACACATTGTTCTTCTCATTATTTCTCATCCAGTCTGAGGACCTTGGTGCCTGTGCCCAGTTTGAGAGTAGTAGACAGAATCGGAACATGATGCCAAGTGCAAGCTGTGTCTTTCCCACCTTCACATTACGCAAGCCATCTTCTGAGACAGACATTGAAAACTGGGCGTCAAAGCACTTCAATAAGCACACTCAAGGCCTCTTCCGACGGAAAGTATCTATTGCCAACATGCTGGCATGGAGCAGTGAGTCTATCAAGAAGCCTATGATTATGACCAGTGACCGTAATGTGAAGAAGGAAGCCTGTGAGATCTTCAAGTTGATCCAGATGTATATGGGTGATCGGCGGGCCAAGGGAGATCAGCTCAGTGTGGCACTGGAAGTGGCCACCAAAGGCTGGAGTATGCAGGGTCTACGGGATGAGCTTTATATCCAGCTCTGCCGACAGACTACGGAAAATTTCCGTTATGAGAGCCTGGCACGAGGGTGGGAGCTCATGGCTATCTGCTTGGCTTTCTTCCCACCTACCCCCAAGTTTCACTCCTATCTGGAGGGCTACATATATCGGCACATGGATCCAGTAAATGACACCAAAGGTAAGGTGCCATCTAGTGCTGACTGAGCTTTACCAGTTTTTTTCTCTCCTCAGTACTACCCATGCAGAAACTGGAACTGACATCCTCATACTGTTGTAGTTTCTGTGTCCTCAAAATAGATCTCATGCCAGCCCTCATATAGAGTAGCCCTGAAACTGCAGGTATTCAACACTGGCGTTTCATTACTGGTGCCCTACTTGGGAACAAGAACAGAGTTTCCTGTGTAACTGAAACTCGAAGTATGTATAGAAGCATGAAGTTGCTTATCCTTACTATAATAACTCATATTTCTGTAACACTTTTAAGATTTTCTCACAATGACACTATTAGATAGTATAAGTATTTTTAGTCCTATTTTATAGATAAGGAAATAATCTTAAGGTGAAGTAACTTTTCCATGGTCACAAAGCTAATAAGTATCAAGGACTTAAACCTATATTCTTTGTGTGTTGGGTAGAAATGTTATAATAATTTGTCTCAGACCAGAACAGTCTATGAACCATCAAGAAGCCCATGATGGGCCTCTTCATTCTTGTTTAAATTGTTCCTATGGAAGCTCTCACCCATGAGGGTCTGAAGGGCAGGATTTCTTTAATGATTTCAGAACCTCATTATGGAGGGAAAAGATGTCCTTGCGTCTTTTCTGTTGACCACAGGGATCCTTGAGGTGATACCTTTTCACTTGCCTCAGGTAACATTTACTGTTATCTTAATTTACTCTCTGCCAACTAATTTATGACTAATGGATGCTGGGACCCTGCCTCTAGGTTTGTCTGAAGGCTGGATCTTGCTTTAACCCCAGTTTCTAAAAGGAACCAGAGATACCAATGTGTATAGAAGCATGAAGCAGTTACATTCTAAATCCAAGGAGCAGCCTTTAGTGCAAACTGTTAGACCCAGCAATAACCCAAGGGTTAACCAAACTATTCTTCAATGGGAAACAAAGAAAACAACATTGAAATACTTCAGAATTCTAATCAATGAAGTGACCAGTGGAGACTTCAGAGAACTTACAGTGAAAGATACTTCTGCCTCTAGGCAGAGAGATAATAAGCTATAGATGTGAAATGAGGCATATATTTTCACAGCCCAGATGTTGATTTGTTTCGTTTGCTGTATTTACTTGTTACAAGAATGAGTTCTTTTTTGAGAGGAGGAGCTGATGGAAGTATTGAAAAGAGACAGTGAGGTAAAAAAAAAAATAAAAGCATGAATAAAATATTTCAAAATGAAAAGTGGCGGAGGGACCTAGAGGGCTTTGTGTTCCAATAAATAAAATAGTAATAATAACTCCCTTTCCATAGGGAGTTATTTTAAATTTATGAAGTGCTTTCCTCACAAGCACCTGATAAAGGAGCTGATAATAAAGAAGGTATAACTTTGGTTTTGGTGAACATTTACCACCTCACTTCAGTAAAAGGCCCTGGGTTTTTATCTTAGTCTAAAAGAATAATCACAGAATGTTAGAACTTGAAGGGACCTTAGAGTCTAGAATAATATACTCTTAAGGCTTAGAACAAAGAGCATAAAATGTCGGAGCTAGAAGAGACTTTAGAACAGGGGTGGGGAGCCTGCAGCCTCGAGGCCACATGGTGAAGTTTGAATTTATTCAAAGGACTGCACTTGAGGGCCACATGTGGCCTTGAGCTGCTGGTTCCCCACCCCTGCCTTAAGATACAGAGTGTCTTCTAAACTTCCCTATTCCTATTGAAGGCATCATCTCCCTTCCAGTTTCATAACCTCTACATCATTTTGGATTCCTTACTCTCCTTCAGCCCCCATAATCAAACAGTTGCCAAATCTTGCCATTTCTACCTTTACAATACCTTTACATCCGACCCCTTCTCTCCAATCATAGAGCTACCACCTTACTTAAGGACCTTATTGCCTCTTGCCTCCGTTATTTAAACAGGTTCTTCATCACTCTTATCCATCCTACACACTGCTACCAAAGAAATTTTCTTTAATCTTAGAAACAACCATATTACTCTTATACTCGACACTAGTGGCTTCCTAAAGCTCCTAGGATAAAATATAAACTCCTCTGTTTCATTTTTACAACCTTAGTTATACAACCTGGCCCCAGTCTTTTTTTCCAGCCTTACTGCATATTCCTCCTCCTCCCACACTCTACAGTCCAGCCAAACTGGGCCTCTTTCTGCTTCTCATGCAGAACAGGCCATCTCTTGTCTCCATGCTTTTGTACGTTGTCTCCCCCATGCCACATCTTAATCCCTGTCTTGAGATGCAGCATCTTCTCCATGAAGCTATTCCTCACTCCCAACTACTAGTACCCTCCCTCCCAAACTGCCTTGTACTTTACTACTTTGTAGTACATTTTATGTATACTTGTTGTCTCCCCCATTAGAACGTGAGCCCCTTGCAAGTAGAGGCTGTTGCATTTTTTGTATGTATATTCCTATCACCTAGCATAGTACCTTCCACATAGCAGTATTTATTACAAATAAATACTGGTGACTGATTTATTATCAGAAATGGAAATGATTACAAAATCTAGAGCATAGGCTGTTAGAACTAGAAGAGGTCATAAAATTATGTTAGATCTCTAAGGGACCTTAGAACATAAAGCTAAAACTGAGCACTCTTCAGGACAGGAAGCATACTCTGAAGTCTGAAGTGGGACCTTAGAGATTATCTAGGCCAGCCCTCTCTTTTTGTATATGTATAACCAAGTCATTTCATTTATCATTGTTGGCAGTTCCTTCCTCCCACCCCCAGCATTTGCACCCTGCCTTTCCACAAGAATAGGCAGCGGTGGCAGCTAGAGCCTCTTCTTCCCCACGCTCACTGCTGTGACTTCACTAGCATATGCTATCATCTTTTCTTTTTCCTGTAATCAAACCAGGTATTGCTTGAGACTTCCTTGTGCAAGCTTCCTGGGTGATTCTTAATAGTGCTTTAGTAAACCCTCAAACCCCTCTCCGAGGCCCGCTGTATCTCATAAACAGGCAGCCATTTCTTTACTCTGTCTAGTCCTCTATCTCTAGGTATAATCTCTCCCTTTAGTTGACTTCTGCCTGATTTTTCTGGCATACCCCACTTAGTCTTGGCCTCCTGTGTGGGAACTCTGTGTCTCTGAAAAGAGCTGCTCTCTCTCTCACAAACATATTGACTATAAACTCCTAGCTTGCTTTAATCATAATTACATACTTTATAAGGTAGGGGAAGCAAAAGGGGAAATGGCTGGTTATTCTGGACCTGATAAGTTATTTGTTGTCAGAGTAGAAATGATAGGAACTTTCTGAGAAAATGATCACTCCATTTTGGAATTAATGATAAAGGAGAAAAGGAAAGGTAAGTGTAGTCAGATATAGAACTAAAATTTTGGGAGAACAGGTGTCAAAGGGATTTACAGAAAGCATAGATAGAATCCCATGGACTAAAATCTGCAAAGGAATTCAGCACAGAAGGAAAGGGAAGCTTACGAATGAGATTCCAAAGACACAAAGAAAAACCAATTCTAGTGAGGAAAAAAAAAAGGGAGAGGGAGCTATCTAATATGGAATCTAGGGAGTTCATTGACCAACTTATATTTTTAAAAGATATGTACAGATGAATGAGCAGCTAAGGTGGCTCATTGCATAGAATGCCATGGCTGGAGTCAGGAAGACTCTTTGTGAGTTCAAATCCAACCTTAGACACTTACTGGCTATGTGACCCTGGCAAGTCAGATAACCCTATTCACCTATTCTGCAAAATGAGCTGGAAAAGAAAATGGCAAACCATTCCAGTATCTTTGCCAAGAAGACCCCAAATGGGTCACAGAGTCAGACACAACAGAAAATGATTAAACAACAAGAGACATTGAAAGCAAAAGCAAAAATATGGTATCATATGCTTAGAACCCAAAGGAAATAACACAAATGGAATATGGAATATCAAAACTGAGAATGAACTGAGGCATATGCTCTTTGTACCACATACTTCCTTTAAGTGCCACACATAGTCATCAGTATCTTATCTTCATGGCCAGATTAAGTTAGGAGTCTACTAGAGTAGGGGAAAAAAACCCATCTTAGCCCTTTACTGGGTAAACAGGTAGGAAACACCAGCACCATCTCAGAGGTCATTCCATAGAAAAAGTCAGCCAAACTGTGAACATGCCCGATAGGATAGCTGTCCTTAATCAGCCCTTCAGGCACTTAGGGTGCACCCAGTCCACACCCTCACTTAGAGCTGTTAATGGGTTCTTCTGGACCATTAGTTAAAAAAAAAAAAAAGTTCTTCACCTCATTAAGTCCCTAGATTTTAGATGACCTTACAACCAGGTCATCCCAGCTAATGTACTCTACCTAACAGTGGAGGAGAAACTGTCATGAAAAGACTTAACATCTTCTTTTTAAATTCAGCAAATACTGATTAAGGGCTCACATTTGTCCTGGGCATTGTGCTAGGCACTAAAACAGGAGCAAAGTCCCTGCCACTAAGGAGCTTACAGATCTTTGGGGATTAAATAACTTTAAAATAAATGAACCACTGAGTATTTAGGGGTTGCTGGTAAAATTTCCCTGCTACCCCTCAAGAATTCAAGGAGGCTTTTTGTGATACAGTCAAAAAGAACTCTGGCCTAGATCATCACAGTAGATTAACTGGTTTCCTAAGCATCTTAGGTCATCTCCAGTTATCCTGAGGAATATCAGGTCTCTGGATTCAGATGGCTCTGGAGAAAAAGTGAGGCTGGTGACTTGCACAGCCCTCCCTCACTCAAAACAAAGTCAAGTGCAAGTCATGTCATCATTTCTCTGATGGCGTGGTCTTCTTTGGTAACGAAGGACAAACACGCAATGATCTTCATTCTCTTGTCTCTTCAGCCTATCCTTCATACAGTCAAATGATGTTTCTGATGATCAGGTGTAACCATGTCCCTCTCATACACAAAAATTTTCAGTGTCTCCCTGTTGACTGTAGGATAAATATACATAGTTCTTGGCCCGGCCTTTCCTCTACAACTTGACTCCAACCTGACTTTTCAACTTTATTTCACACTCCTTACCTCATTATACCTTCTCTGTTCCAAACAAACTGAACTAATAAGTGTTTTCAAGCCTCCCCTGCCTTCAAATGAGATGCTTGTAAAGTGCTTAGTAAAGCGTCTGACACAGAGTAAGTGCTATATAAATACTTCTTTCTTTCCCCTGCTTCTTGCATTTGCACATGTCATCTCCCTTATGTGGAATGCCTTTCCTTTTCATCACTGTCTTCAAGGCCCTGTACAAGTGCCACCTTCTCTGGGAAGCTTCCCTTAATGTGCCAGCTAAGTTGCCTTTACTTTACCTTTATCACTTTGTCCCTTGCATTATATTTATTTCTGTACATATTTTTATAGGGACATCTAGGTGGTGCAGTGATTAGAGTTCTGGGCCTGAAGTCAGGAAGACTCCTTTTCCTGAGTTCAACTCCAGCCTCAGACATTTAATAGCTGTGTGACCCCAACACGTCACCTAACCTTGCTTGCCTCAGTTTTCTCCTCTGTAAAATGAATTGGAGAAGGAAATGGCAAACCACTCCAGTATCTTTGCCAAGAAAACTCCAAATGGGGTCACATAGAGTCAGACATGACTAAAAAATAACTAAACAACATATTTTTATCTCCTCGTTAGATTATAATAACCCGGAAAGCAAAGACTCTGTTGTTCTCCATCCTTCTCTTATACAGTGCCTTTACTTACAAGAGGTACTTAATAAAAAGTATTGAATTGAGAGTCTGGAGACCTGAGTTCTAGTAACAGTTGTGGTATCTACTAATTATGTGACCTAAGGCAAGCAGGATTGTGAAGGACTTTGAGTTCATGCTGTTTGAGGATCAGTTGAAGAAACTGGGGTATTTAATCTGGAGAAGAGAGAATTGGATAAAAATGATAGTTGTCATGGAATGGGATTTAGACCTGTTCTAGTTAACCTTTTGGGGCAGGACTGCTAGCAATGGGAGGCAAATTTAGGCTTAATGCAGAGAAAAACTTCCTAACAATTAGAGCTCTCCAGGAGTGACATGGGCTATTGGGGTACCATTGGAGGTGGTACCAGCAGAGGCTAGATGGGCACTTGTTGGCTGTGACATAGAAGAGGCTGTTATTCATATGAATTGAGCTAGATGGCCAATTAGGGGCCTTCAGCTCCGAGATCCTGTGAGTGTAAACTTCAGTTTTCTCACATATAAAATTGGGGACTGAAGGGTAGTAGCACAGGGAATACTATCATTATTATTATTTCTACTATGACAGCATGATATCTAAGAAATCTAAGAGTGCTACAGTTCTGTGGTATTTCAAAAACTATCTTTGGAATGTTTCCCTCCCCTGACTAGTAAGACTCAGGCAGCCGTTAATAAGTACAAATCTTCTTTTGCAGAGTGGAAATCTCAGGAATTAAACTACATCAAGGAATAGAGGTGTAGGTACAACATGCACATTAAAATGAGTTTGATGAGATTTGGCTCATTAACATAGCAGATGGTCATATAAGTCTGAGACCTCAATGGCCTCTAGCCTGCTTGCCCCTAGTAGCCAACAGAACCCTACCCTATCCATTGCTCCAGGTAAGCATTAATGGCATTTTTGGTTCAGTGTTACATTTAAACATGCCATGTTGTGAAAATGTGGGGAGGACTTTTGAGTTAAGTAATCAATCATTAGATGTTTATTAAGCACCTACTATGTGCCAGGCACTGCGCTAAAGCCCTGGGAATACAAAAAGAGGCAAAAGACAGTCCCTGCTCACAAGGAGCTTACAATTTAACGGGGAAGACAACATGCAAACAAAAATATATACAAAGCAAGCTATATATAGGATAAATAGGAAGGAATTAACAGAGGGAAGGCACTAGAATTAAGAAGAGTTAAGGAAAGTTTCCCCTAAAAGAAGGGATTTTAGTTGGGATTTAAAGTAAACTAGTAAGATCAGTAAGCAGAGCAGAGGAGGGAGGAGAACATTCTAAGCAAGGGGGATAGCCAGAGAAAATATCTGGAACTGAGAGATACAATATCTTGTTCATGAAACAGCCAGGAGATCATTGTTGATGAATTGAAAAGTAACATATCAGTAAGTAAGGCGTAAGAAGACTGGAAAGGTAAGAGGAGGCTAAAGTTATTAAGGGGTTTGAATGCCAAACCGAACATTTTTTATTGGATCCTGAAGGCAGTAGTGAGGCCTTTATAGTTTCTTTAGTAAGGATGAGAACATAGTGGTAGAATGGAGAATGGGATTAGAGTGCAAAGAGACTTGAGACCAGCTAACTAAGTCAAAGCTAAAAGCTGTGATCAGCAGGCAAGAAGGAACGATTTCGAGAACAAGATGAAAGGAAGCTAAATGATAAAACAGGGAAGATGTTCCATCTTCAAATGAGGAATAGATAGATATTTAGAGACACCAATGTAGCCAACCACAGAAGCCCAGGAGACCTTAATCACTTCCTGTGACCTCAAGCTAGGGCTCCTCCTAGTTACTCATCTCTGGGGATCTTTGGCCTAGGGAAGACCTAAGGGAGACATGATAACTCCCTTCAGTTATCTAAAGGGTTATCATGTGGAAAAGGAATGGGACTTATTCAATTTGACCTTGGAGAAAGAAGCACCATAAGTGCTGGAGAACCTTGACCTTGGAGAAGGAAGAACCATCACTATGGAAGTTGCAAAAACAAAGTTAGGTTTGATGTTAAGATAAGCTTCCTAACAATTTGAGAGATGAAAAAAAGTGGAATAGTCTATATGGGTTCTCTTCAAACAGAGGTTAGATAACTCTTTGTTTGGTTTGTGTAGTGGGGGTGACATTTTGAGTATAGGCTGGACCAAATAGCTACTGTGAGGGCCATCACTCTACAATCCTGTGGTTCTCTGACAGTCCTTGTCTCCCCACAAGAACAATGTCACTGGCTAGCCTTACAGTGGCTCCTTTGGTGACCCAAAAAGTAAAGTTGTGGCGCACCTAGTCAGAGAATTCTATAACACCAAAAGAACTGAGACTTTCAACCATTGCTCTAGTGCCTTTCTAAGCTCCTAAACCAGATCATTTCCTATTACTTACTGAATACCATAGTGCACTAGGGCCAAGGGGTATAAGAAACACCAGTGATTGTCATGGTATGATCCCTCGCATAGAATCTGTATTATCATTGTGGCACATCTAATACTGCATTTGCAAATTGACGGAAGAGGGAATTCAGGGAAAACTTTGATTCGGGATTTTAATAGTGGAGATAATTAAGCATGTACACACATAACATAAAAGCATAGAGATGTAACATTTACTGAGTAAATTGGAGGTGAGAAAGCAATTAAATTATTGTTTTTAAACTCACTCATACTAAGAGCTATGAGACTTGTTAGCTTAACTGTCTTCAGACACAGATTATGTTTCAATTTTCTTAAGCCAAGAAGCAGATGTTTTCTGAATTTGTGTGCAGTTTCTGTCTGCCAGTTTGCATATGGGCCAATTTATGTAAAGATGGTCTAATTTTTTCATTTGGGCTGAAGCAAGATTTAAGATTAATCTAGGTTCTTTCTCTTACTACTCCTCATTTCTGCTTTTTGGGCCTTACCTTAATACAGTTATACCTTTTGAAGCTGAAGGCTATCTGTGATTTTAAAATCTCAGATTTGGAAAGACCCTTAAAGGAGATATAGTCTAACCTCTAGTCCCAGGTAGGAATCTTTAGGACACATGCACTGCATTTTTATAAGTGACTTGGTGGAAGAATAGATGGCATACTTATCAGAGGTAAATTGTAGACATGTCATGAAATTCTTCATCTAGTTTAAATAAGTTTCCAGCATTCTCACAGTTCTAGCTCACTCTCATCTGTGTGCACTACAATTTGTCATTGCCTTTCTTAAAATGTAGCCACCACAGCTGGACACAGCATTCTAGATATGCTCTGGCAGGAGAGGGGAATTACAGAGCTGCCACCTCCCTTATGGACTGTGGGAGGACCAGACTCTTAATATCGCCTAAGACTGTATTAGCTTTTTTGGCTGCCAGGTAACACTGCTGACTCATATTGAGTGTGCAGGCTACCAAACACCTGGGTCTTTTTCACATGAACTACTGTCTAACCTTTTCTCTGCCATATACATTAGTGCTGTCTCTTATATTTGTGGCCTCTCCAAACTTGATAAGTATGCCACTTATGCTTTTATCCAAGTCATTGATAAAAATATTGTAGAAAAGAGTGCCAAGTGCTCTGAGGACTGAGGCTGTTGCTAGAGACTTCTATATATCAGTCCATTATTCACTGTTCTGTAGGATTAGTATTTCAACCAGCTTCAAATCCACCTAATGATTAGAGAGGTAGGATGGTTCCAGGGTTGATTCAATTTGATTCCAACCAAAACCAAACACTGCTTCATAATTCAAGGTTAGGACAGGCATCAGGGAGCCAAAGGAAATAACTGGGAACACTCCATTTCAGTTTAACAAATGTTTATTAAGTGCCTATTTATAGTGCTGCACTTACAGCATATTGTGTTTGGATCAAGGTTTTCTTTTGTTTGTTTTGCCCACACCTTCTGTTTCATAGGTGAAGGGAACATCAAGTGATGAAACTTCCCCTACCAAAGCTGATTGGCAGCTGTTCTAAGTTACATCTCTAAGACTTAAAGTCTTAGAGAATGGCCTGGAGCCATGAGAGGGTCTGTAACTTGCCCAGGGTTACGCAGCTTTTGTCTGTCTAACTAGAAACTGGACACTCTGATTCCTTGGCCTGCTCTTTGTCCATTATGCAGTACAGAATCTCATGCTTTTCTGTTTGATCTAAAGATAAAATAAGGAAAGGAGAGGTCCAGATAAAGTGATTTGAGGAAGAAGAGAACATTTCAGCTGGAAAAAAGGGAAAGAAGGTTTCATAAAGAAGGTGGTGCCTAAAGGGAAATGGGCAGGGTATGGGAAGCAGCACTATACTGATGTGAGGAAAAAGCCCATTCCAGGCATGGGAAATTGGTAAGCATAAAATGAAACAGGAACAGAGAGGCTACTGCACTTTGACTGGTAAATAATAGAGTTTGTTACAGTAATGAATATATAAAATAAGCCTATGGAAAGTTTCAGATTGTGGAGGCCCTCGAATGCCAGGATCAAAAATTTATACTACAGAGGGGTGGAGCCAAGATGGTGGAGTAGAAAGATGCATAAACTCTAGTGCTTCCTCCACAGCCCACAAAATACCTGTAAAAAATGACTCTCAACAAATTCTAGAGCAACAGAAGCCACAGAACAACAAAGCGAAAGAGGTTTCCAGCCAAAGGTAACCTAGAAGACTGACAGGAAAGGTCTATCTCACAGGATGCTGAGCTGAGTGGAGCCCAGCCTTGGGCACTGGGAGAAACAGGACCTGAACAGATCTCCGGGGCAGAGTTCCCAGCAAGGAGGGTCCCAGATACCTCAATGCACAAGTAACAAAGAAACCTCCAAAAGTCAGTGTGGGAGGGCTTTCCCAGCTGGGTGAAAGGGAAATGAGGTTTCTCCAGCGATAGCCCCAGGCAACAGCAGCAGCAAACTGTAGGCAGCTACCAGTGGCCAGGAAGCAACCTGGGTCCACTGTCCAGGCAGCTCAGCTTAAAGCCTCTGTCAGTAGGGAGCAGCTGATCTAAACCTCAGCCCTGAGTGATGGCCCCACCCCCACCCAAAGCCCCTGGGGGAGTTGAGCAGCTGATGTGAATCTCAGCCTTGAACAAGGTACTGGGGAGAGGAGGGGCAATAGGACCATCCTCTTGACAAAGGATTCAGAAGTCAAGTAACTGGCTAGGAAAATGCCCAAAAAAGGGGGAAAAAATAGACCGTAGATTGGTGAACAGGTGTCTCCTCCTATCCTTTCAAATGAGGAAGAACATGGCATACTGTCACAGGAAGTCAAGGCCCCTGCCTCCAGGGCCTCCAAAGTGAACTTAAACTAGACTCAGGCAATAGAAGAGCTTGAAAAGCAAGTTAGCAGCTTGCTAAAGGAGAACCAAAAAAATGCTGAGGAAAATAACACCTTTAAAAAGAGGCTAACTCAATTAGAAAAAGAGGTTCAAGAAGCCATTGAGGAGAAGGAGGCATTAAAAAGCAAAATTAGCCAAATGGAGGAGACAAAATAGTTCTCTGAAATAGAGAACTGAGTTCAGGGAAATGAATGACTATGAGATAAAGCAAGCAGTTAGAAAACAAAACCAAAAGTTTGAAAAAATAGAAGATAATGTGAAACATCTCATTAGAAAAACAACTGACCTGGAAAATAGATCCAGGAGAGACAATTTAAAAATTGTGGAACTGCCTGAAAGCCATGATCAGGAAAAGAGCCTAGATATTATCTTCCATGAAATTATCAAGGAAAACTGTCCTGATATTCTAGAACCAGAGCGCAAAATAAATATTGAAAGAATCCACTGATCACCTCCTGAAAGAGACCGGAAGAAAGAAACTCCTAGGAATATTGTGGCCAAATTTCAGAGTTCCCAGGTCAAGGAGAAAATACTATAAGCATCTAGAAAGAAACAATTCCAGTATTGTGGAAATACAATCAGGATAACACAGGATCTGGCAGCTTCTACATAAAGGGATCGAAGGGCTTGGAATAGAATATTCCAGAAGTCAGAGGAACTGGGATTAAAACCAAGAATCACCTACCCAGCAAAACTGAGTATAATACTTCAAGGGAATAAATGGTCATTCAATGATATAGAGGACTTTCAGGCATTCAAACACAAGAATCAAGAGAAGCATGAAAAGGTAAACAGGAAAGAGAAATCATAAAAGACTTTCTAAAGCTGAACTGTTTACATTCCTACATGGAAAGAAAGTATTTGTAACTCTTGATACTTTTCTCAGTATTTGGGTAGGATGAGGGATTGTACATACACACACACACACACACATATATATAGACAGAGAGTACAGGTTGAGTTGAATCAGAAGAGATGATATCCACAATAAGTAAAAATAAAATAAAATAAAAATTAAGGGGTGAGGGAGGAAAATATTGGGAGGAGAAAGGGAGAAATGGAGTGGGGCCAGCTATAACTCATAAAAGAGATAAGAAAAATCTTATTCAATGGAGGAGAAAAGGGAGAAGTGGAGAGGGGAAAAGTGAAGCTACTCTGTCCACATATGGCTTAAGGAGGAAATAACATGCTCACTAAATTTGGTGTGAAAATCTATCTTACACTACAGGAAAGCAGTCCATTTATGCTCTTATCTTATATGATTCTTGTCCATATTATTTTCTATTTCCTCTAAAAAGGATGTGTTCAAAGTGTTAGAGGCCTCCCTCTAGATATATTTACATTTTGTGGGTACCAGAATAGCACTTGGGCTGATCATGCCCCAGGAGGAAATTTTCCTCTCTACTATGCCTCCTTTACAAAATGTAAATGCCCTGGACAAAGGCATAAATGTCTCTAGTCCTGAAAACTCGTGGCTTTACTGATGAGGTTTTTGTCAGACTGAGTTTATGAAATAGCAAATTTTCCTGTGAAGAGATATTTCTGGTAATCTTTTTATTGTATAATGGATGTACTTAATATTGGTGGGAGTTTTTTTTACATTAAAAATTTTTTTTCTGTGACAAAAAAAAATTTATACTACATTTAATAAGAAATGGGGAGCCATTGACAGTTTTTAAGTGGAGGAGTATCATGCTCAAGTACTTTATTAGAAGACCACAGTATAGAGGATGAATTGAAGAATACAGATGTTGAAAACAGGAAAACTCAAAGAGGACTCTATGTTAATAACTCAACCTGAGTGACTAAAGAGATAGTGATACTATTGACAAAAGTGAAGAAGGGATTTGTTTGGAGGAAAGATAATATATTCAGTCATGTCAAATTGAATATAGTAAAACAATTTTTAAAAATTATTCATTATGATAAAAAAAGATTTATGCCTTGCATCTAAGGTTGGTCCAGCATCTAAAATACTGTTAACATAATAAACATATAAACTCAGAAATTTAAAAATGTGATTATATCAAGAGGAAAGTTTTCGATTAAAATCTAACATTCTTGATTTTTTTGAAAAAACAAAAAATAAAAAAAAAATTCCTCAGCACAATAAAAGTACTTACTTTTAAGCAAGCTAGGCTAATAGGCAATATAAAAACAGTAAAATCATTCCCATTAAACACTGGAAATGAAGAGGTGAAAAGGTGGTTATTTGTAAATAATATGGTAGTGTAACTAGAACATATAGTTGTCACAAAACTAATGAGTGCAACAAAGTCATAGTATACAACTGTATTAACCAAAAAAAATCCTTTGCATTCTTATTTACTTGCAGTAAAAATCTAGCAAATGTCATAAAAGAAATCCCTTTTAAAATAAATAAAACCATTAAATATTTGAGAATTAACATGCATTGAAATTCACAAAACCTACATAAGGACAACTATTTAAAAACTATAATCACTGATAAATGAAGACTTCAATAATTAAAAAGACATTCAGTCTGTGGATACTCTCCAAGTTAATTTATACATTGAATGCAACACCAACCAAAAGGACAAGTTCTTCATAGAATTAAACAAAATCATAATGAAATTTATATAGAAAGACAAACAGGCAAGAATATCAAGAGACATTCTGGATAACAAAAATGTGAAAGAAGTTAGTCTTGCACTTCTATTCTTTAAAACATTAAAAAGTAATTATTAGCATGACTGTTCAGTATATCAAGTACCTGTGATTTTTGTTAGTATGGGAGCTCCTTCCACAGGACAGATTACCATCCTAAAATTTAGAATCATAGAGAATTTATTGAAGTTAAATAATCTTGCAGAGTCTTTGAAGAGCAGTATGGCAGTAATCAATAAAAGTTACAAAACAGTAATTACATTGCTGGAATTATACCCTAAAAGTGTCATAAAAACAAAGGGTCTTCATTAAAACTTGGAAGCAAATTAAATGTACAACAGTAGGGGAAGAGTTAAATCAGTTGTGTACATTAATATAATGGAATACTATAATGCAATTAAGATAAAAAAATTAGGAATGTAAAGAAATCTGGAAAGATCTTTCTGAAACAATGAAAAGCAAAAAAAAAGCATAACTAACATATAATTACAACCATATAACCATGATCCATGAAGATCCCTTTGAAAACTTAGAATGAGTTTTTATTTTATATTATGTTTTATGTATGCATCAAGATTAATTCAAATGCAATTCATTACTAAATTTTACTTACTCATAATAAAGTACAGATATACCTCAGAGATACTGCAGGTTCCATTCCAGACCACTTCAGTAAAGCAGATATCAGAATAAAGTGAGTCACATGTTTTTTGGTTTTCCAGTGCATATAAAATCATGTTTATAGTCTATAAAGTGTGCAATAGTATTACGCTAAAAAATGTACATACCTTAATTTTAAAATACTTCATTGCTTAAAAATATGCTAGCCATCATCTCAGTGTTGATGGCTGCTGACTAGTCTGGGTACTAGTTGCTGCATGTTAGGGTGGTTGTGACAATTTCTTAAAATAAGACAATAATGAAGTTTACCACAAAAATTGACTGTTCCTTTCACTTGAACACTTACAAACCATTGTAAGATTATTAACTGACCTAATTTCAATATTGTTGTGTCTCAGGGAATAGGGAGGCCAGAGGAGAGCGAGAAAGACACAGGAAGAGTCAGTTGGCCAAGCACCCAAAGCATACATTTATCAATTAAGTTTGGAGTCTTTACATCGGCATGGTTTGTGGTGCCCCAAAACAATTACAATAGTGACATCAAAGATTATGGATCATCGATCATCATAACAGATATAATAATAATGAAAAAGTTTGAAATATTATGAGAATTACAAAAATGTGACACAGAGACACGATGTGAGCACATGCTGTTGGAAAAATGGCACTGACAGACTTGCTTGATGCAGGATTGCCATAAACCTTCAATTTATAAAAAACACAGAATCTGCAAAGCACAATAAAGTGAAATGCAATAAAATAACATATGCCTCTATAACATTAATTTTATAATAATTTTTTTTTAAAGAAACAAAGTAAAGTCCCTAGTTCAGCCTTGCCCCCATAACTCTGTGGTAGGTACTGTTTATCCATCATGTAGAGGCTATTTTTAACAATAACACTGTTGCCTGTCATTAATCAGAATCCTACATCTTTACCTTTTTTGAGCGTGGGAAAGTATTAGCAATCTGTTCACTGTGACTTTAAATCCCTCCTATGCCTTTTCTATAAAATGATTTAGAAAATGTTAGCTGTGTTCTTGATGTTGCCAAATTTAAAATTTCTTTAAAAAGATCTAATCATAGCCCATACCTTGAATTGCTTATTCAGTCTTCAGCAGAACACCCTTCAGAAGGATCCTTCAATATGAAATCCTCTGTGGCTGAAATCATTTCAAATATGGAACATTATGAACACTCCTCCATGGGTTGGTTACTCGAGAACTTGTCAGTGCAGTTTATCCAGATTAGAGCTGTCAGATTTGAATTTAATATATTTTATCTAGTTGGCCTCAGAACAGAATTAGAAGCAGTGGGCAACAACAGTTTCATGCCAGGAGGTAGGATTTCATCATCATATTAGGAAAAACTTTCAAAGGCTGTCCAGAAGGCATCCATGGATCATAGACTTAGGTTAGAAGGGACCACTTATGCCTTATTGTCCAAACTTCTCATTTTACAGATAAGGAAATTGACTGACTTATCCGAGGTCACAAAATTAGTAAGCATAAAAGGTAGAATTTGAACCAAGTTCTCCACTGTACTATGTAGGCTGCCCCAAAAGGTAATTAAGTTACACCTCTCATGGAAGGTCTTCAGACAGGGGCCAGATGATGTGAAGAATGTTCTAGATGCCACATTTTAGGAAGAGTATAGACAAACAGGAGTACAGCCAGTCAGATTAGTGGGGGATCAGGAGGCCATTCCATTTGGAAATTTGCTGAGGAAATAGTAAATGTTTAGTCTGAATTATTGAAGACTTGGGGAGATATGATAGCCATTTTCAAGTATTTGAAAAAGTGTTTAAGGAAGAGAGGTTAAAGCTGTTTTAGTTGGCCCCCAGAGTTGGTTAAAACCAGGGGAAATGGATTGTAACTTCAGAGAAGCAGATTTCTACTCAACATAAGGGGAAATTTGCATGTCAATTAGAATTATCTAGAAATGAAGTGAACTACTTCTAGAAATAGTGGATTCCTCATCACTAGAGGTCTTCAAGTAGAAACTGGATGATCACTTGTCTGGGATGTTGTAGAAGAGATTCCTGGTACAGATTGGACTAGATGACATCATCCTCATCATCATCATCGCTCAAATTTATATAGCACTTTGTGATTTGCAAAATGCTTTACATGTGTTGTTTCATTTGATTCTGACAGCAAACCTGTTAAAAGTTGGTGCTATCTTATCCTCATTTTACAAATGAGGAAACTAAAACTAAGAAAGGTGAAGTGACACAAGTTACACAGCTAATGTCTGAGAGAAAATTCAGACTCAAGTCTTCCAAGTTTAGCCCTCTGCTGCTGCCCGACATTAGAATTCCCTGCCAACTCTGAGATTTTGAAAAGAACGAGAAAGAAGAAGTGATAGCATGTAGCATGAGCATCATTTGACTAGGCCCAAGCACAGAACCATTTTGTGCTAACAGCTAAAACTAAGGCCAATCTGAACTACGAAAACATCCTATATAGCTGGCGTGTTTGACAGCCTGACAGTAGGTAAAAATGGCTTCCATGTTCCACTCGGCATAGAAGGAGGATTAGGCTGAAGTCTTAGCCTGTTGGTAGCATTACCACCTCCTGCTGATGCCTGGGAGATATGTTCTGTCTCCCAGCCTTTTAAGGAAAAGATGCGGCCTCAAGCCTACATAGAGCCATTCTGTGTGACATGCAGTTTGGGGGAGCAGCTCATTTGGAGTATTTGCCCTATGGGGGTAAAGCTTCCTTTCTGGAAAAACAAAGCTGTCCTTTTGTTCTCATGTCCAGCTCTCAGGCCTCAGTGCAGGCTCCTGGAGTTCATGTGTGAGTAGGCAACAGGGAGAAATCGGATGCAACACAGAGCAAGGTCTGTTCTCCCCAAGGTTCAGAGGCCCAGAAAGTTCAGCTTCTTCACCCTCCCTCCATAGGATGACGTCATGTTCTTTTAGCTCCCTCTCTGTTCTTGTTGCTGGTCTCCCTGCTGGACATGGTTCCTGCCAGAGCTTTGGGCAACAGTGCCTGCAATAGAACGCCTATGTTCCTTTTTATCAGTCCCTTTGCACAGGCCACAAAAGGAGCAGAAGGATTGCAGATGCTGTGGCAACTTCCCAATGATACTGTAGCCTTTATCTACCCCCGCCTCATGCCACCCACTCCTGTCCCAGCAGCTTCCATGAAAAATTGTGGCAACAATGTCAATCTCACAAAATTAAAGGCTTATTTTTTGTTTTTCTTCATAAGTACTATATGGATTAATTCACCCTGCCAAGAAGTTTCTGGCTCCCAGTCAAGGGTCTGTCTTCCCCACAAAGTAATGAGTTCATCTCCTTTTCTATAGAAGCTGCCTCTGTCTATGAAAGACCAAACTGTGCCACCCATATGTTTCCCAGAAGGAAACCAATATTTCTCCCTAGCACCACTTTAACTGATTGTTGGGACTGAAAGGTCACCAGTGTGACAGCCAGGGTTACATGGAGCCAGGCTCCTCTGTTAGGCTACTCTTTTCCAGCAGCCCCAGGGAGGTTCAGTCCTGGCCTATCTTAGATGACTGAGATCTGAGCAGGCTGGCAGCAGTGCAATTCATTCGTGGAGTTCCCCAGAGCTGTTCTTTGGAGAGTTCAGACCACTAGCCACATATAAAAAGAATGTTGAAAGAATCCCTGGTGAGATGAAGGGACAGATCACCTTCTATCCTAATCTTCATGGTGGATCCCCCAGGGGTGTAGGACACAAAGTACCCACAGAAAGAGAGCGATGGAGAAGACTAGTGTTTGAATCCCAGATTTACTTCTTATTAATGTCACAGTTTGGAACAAGCCACATACCTTCTCTGGACCTTCATTTTCCTGTCTGTAAAATGAAGGCATAAGACTAGATCACTTCTAAATCATGTGATCCTATGGATTTTATATTCACAGAATTTGAGAGTGGTCATCTACTGCAATATATATCCAGAAGGAATCCTCACTATAACATCCCTTACAAAGAGTCATCCAACTTCTGCTTAAAGACTGCTGAGGAGGTGAAACCAGCCTGTTCTGCTTTGGGACACCTCTGATTGTTAGGAAGTTTTTCCTTACATTAGAGCCAAATTTGCTTCCTTGCACCTTTCACCCATTTTTCTTGGTTCTGTACTCTAAGTAGAACACCCAGCATGAGTGTCATTCAGGGGCTCTGTGCAAATCTGTAAATGCTTACAGCTAGTTGGGAAAGGCCTTATTAAGAACATGGCCTAGAAGCTGAGACTTGAAAGAGGAGGGGAAGCAACGTAACCTTCCTGGAGCATGAAGTAGAAGGCATGTTCATATCAAATGGGAAAAAGGCAGCCTAATTGGAGAGTCAGAAGCCTTCAGTCTTCACTAAGTTAATGAATTCAGCAGCCTACGCAGATTGAATTAGTGGAGGAATAAACTCATCTGAAAGACCAGTTAGGAAACTGTCTTGTAATAGTTTGGATAAAAGATAATAAGAGTTTGATCTAGGGTAGTATCTTTCCATGGAAATGGAAAAAAGAATTTCAGAAACATGATGGAAAACATGACTGATATGGATATAGGAATCTAGAGAAAGAAAAGTATCCAAGGTTGACATCCTTGGTGATTGGGGAAAGAGTGTCATTAAGAGAGACAGCACTGTCATTAGGAGAAGCAGCCTCCAAGCAGTATTAATATATAGCCATATCAGTATAGTCATAGTGTGGCTCAGGTCCCCCCTCTGATACATCCTGGCTGTGCAACCCTTAGCAAGTCACTTCACTTCTCAGTGTCCTGAGCAATTGCCTCAGACAGGAAATTGCAGAAGTTTCCATTTCACCTAAATAGAGGAAATTCCCTCACCAAGAATTCCATATATCAACACAATCCCAAGTCCAGACCAGAAAAAAAAATAGCATGGTTTGTAAGTTTAGAAGAAGATAATTGTTATGTTAATAGGAATAGTGCTAATGAAGACCGGGGCACAGTATCCAAAACAAGAGAGGGGATAGTCCTTTTCTCTCCTGCACTGGTCAGATTACATTGGCGGTACTATTTTCTGTTTGGAGCACAGCATTTTTTTAGGAGTAATATGGACAAATGAAAGTGTGTTCAGGAGAGGGCAGCCAGAGTGGTGAAAAGATTATAGATCAGTGCAGCCAGAATCAGATTAAAATATAATTGGAACTTGTTTAACAAAATAAGTAAAAATATAATACAACTTGTGTAGTGTTAATTTTTTAACACTAAGGTTAAACACTGACGTTTTCCAAGTCAGTATGCATAAGTTATCCATTTATGTTTGAGTGTGACACCACTGTTATATATCATATCATTTGAGAACTAGCTAAAGGAACTAGAAAATAAACCTGGGGGGGAGGTGGGGAGAAAGACTGGCAAAAAAAAAAAGGCGCAATTACTTTCTTTAAGGATTTAAAGGGCTGTGATGGATAAAAGGTATTATAATTATGTAATCTTAAGTTAGAGTATACGTCAAATGCCATCTCATCCAACTTTTACCTAAACGTGAATCCCCTCAAAAACGTATCTTTGAGTAGTCAGACAGCCTCCACTTGAAAATCTCTAGTGGTGGGGAATCTCTAACCCCTTAAGGTAACCCATTCCACTTTTTGGTACCTATCAGTATTTGGAAGCTTTTCCTTATATGAGTCTAAAATCTGGTTCACTGCAACTTCCACATGTTCCTGTTCATAGGAACATGGCTTGAGAGTCAGAAGGGTCCTTACAGGCTGTCTTATCCTCCTGACCCTCTCATTTTATAGATGAGGAACTGAGTCCTAAAGAGGTTAAGTGATTTGCCCAAGATCACCCAGAGTCGAGATCAAACCCAGCTTTTCTAATCCCAAATCCAGTATGCATTCCAGTGTACCCTGCTGCTTTCAGAATATTGGGCTGGACTGAGTAAGATAAAATTTGATATGGGTAAATGGTAAAGCCTTAACTTGGGTTAAAAATATCAACTTCACAAGTACAGTGTAGCAGTTCATCTAAAATAGATATGGAAATTTTAATGGACTACAAGTTCAGTATAAATCAACAGCTCAGTATGGTCATGTCATCTTAGAATCTTAGGGGAAGTTTAATATATAGGACTAGGAAAGCTTAGTGCCATGCTATCCCATGCAAAGGTTGAATGACATTTAGAATTCTGTTTTTAGTTCTGGGCACTACATTTTTAGTTCTGGGCACTACATTTTAGGAAGGTTACTCATAAGCTGCTCTTCAGAGTCACCCCAGAATTACTTTGAATTATTGTATTTGCTTATTGGTGTACAAATTATTTCTTGTAGGAAAATGTGAAATACTTGAAGGCAGGGACTATTCTGTTATTGTCGTTATATCCCTAGCACATAGCATAGTGTCTAACGTATAGTCCAAACTTAATAATAAATAAATTCTTACTGAATTAAAGCTAGAGATAATCCAGAAAAGGAAAACTGGATGGGTAAAAAGGCTACTTCAATCCATAATCTTACCATTTTCTGAATTTCTTGGGAAATTCCCAATTCCCAGCTAAAAACAGTCCAACCTATCAAGATCTTTTTATATCCTGAATCTGTCATCCAGCTATCCCCCTCAGCTTTTACTATTTTTATTATTATTATTTACTATTTACTATTTTACTATTGTCTAACCCACTTCTGACCATCTTGTCCACAAGGATAGCATGGGAGACTTTGTCAAATATTTTAGCAAACTAGCTCTACAACATTCCCAGACCTTCCAATCTATTAACCCTTTTCAAAAAAGAAATTAGAGTAGTATCATATAACTTGATCTTGATTAAGATAGTCTTTCTCTCTGTAATAACCACTTTCTTTTCTAGATGTTTAATAGTACGTTTGTGAATTTTGCCAGGAATCAAAATTAAGCTTACTTTAAGTTTGCAAATCCTCATCTCTTCCATTTTTAAAATATTGGTACAGTATTTGCCAGTCCTATAACGCCTTTTCTGTTCACCACAATCTTTCACAGATCACCCGTCTATAAAACAATCATATCTACTTGTTCTTTCATTGCCTTAGGTTTTATTTATTCTAGTCTTGAACTCATCAAAGGCAAGAAGGTACTTTCTTACTAGCTGTACTTATATTCAGATTAGCAGATAAGTAAAATAATTTATTGAATAATACAAAAATAATTTATTGAACTTATGTAACAAACTTTATAACTTTTATACCACCAGCCCATCTTACACTCTACTGCCAAAGTAATTTCCCTTAAATGCAGGTCTGACCATGTCACCATCCTACTCATTCAACTCGAAGATTTCTCTTTTTCTCTAGGATAAAAATTAATTCCTCTATTTAGTTTTTAAAGCCCCTTATAACCTGGTCCCAAACTATCTGCTAGCACATACTCCAGTCTTTAGTCCTTAAAGAGGACTATCTTGTCCATGATATGTGAAATAATGTGTGTGTGTGTGTGTGTGTATGTGTTTTAAAAGTCTTCTTGGTGTTCTTCCAATTTCAAGAAACCTATTTTGAAGTATAGAGGAATCAGTAACTCCCCTAGCTGCTAGATCTCTCTGCGGGTCTTTACTTGTTTTCTGAGAATTAATTAAACTGTTTCATAACACTGTTTTGTCTTGGCATCATGTTTCATGATACTACTGATGTTATTTCATTATGGGCTTGGATGAATTTTGAATTGCTTTACCTCCCTACAACAGCAGCCACTACAATATCTGTAACAGTCATCAAAGTGTGATCTTTAAGAGCTACACCTTTTGCACATTTCCTTGAAGTAATATCCATTCTTAATAACCAGAGAATTTAAAGAGAGCAATGAAACTCATGTGTTTAGCACCAAATCCAAGATCCATCTGATGGATTTCCACCGAAGGTGAAAAAACTAACTTGATCTGGTTTCATCTGGTCAGGGTCACACATTTTTATTCTGTTCAAGATCAGGCATAATCAGTTCCACTCCTTCCTCCCCCTTTACCTTGCCCTACCCACTCACAGTGATCAGTGGTCCTTTTCTTTGCGCTCTTTTCCTTCAAAGAGCACCAAAAAAGTCTTTTGGTAGTCACCTTATTGACCTTGACTTACTCTTAGCTTTCTCTCTTGTCACACTCCTTACAGGACATAACCAGGAGTAAAATACCACACTTTTTCATCTGTCTTCCATTGCCTGCCCTTATTCTTAATATTCTAATTGACTCCAGAAGATAGGACTAGGAGAATCAGATTTCACCTGGATGTAAATAAAAGCTTCTTAACAATTACATCTATCCACATGATGAAATATACTTTCAGTAAAAATACCAGGGGGCTACAGGAGCAAAATGTTGCATACTTATCAAAACTAGTCATTGTCATTTGAGTTTTTTTTATTATGAAGAGGACTTAATGAAGAAAAGAATATACTGGGAAATTATTATAGTATAAAAATCAGTGTGTTGTTAAAGCTTAAAAAAAAAACTACCCACAACAACTGACCAAATATGGAATGGATTTCATCTGGAGAAAATTATTTTCCCTTCAGCAGTATTCAGGCAGACACTGGATATTGTCAGGCAGGTTGCAGAGAGGATCTCTGATCAGGTACACATTGGACTATATAAATTCAGAAGTCTCTTCCACCTCTTCTGTGATTTTATGTTTGAGGTGGAAAGATAGGAGTTCAGTTTAGACATCAGATGGATTTAAGGAACTGGTAAGATATTTAGGTTAATATATTTGTTCTTTATCCATATTTGACTGTGCTCCTCATTCTCAGTATCAATATTAATGATCACCTCTCAGTTATTAAGTGAAAGGTACTCATGATCTCAGTAAGCATTACTTGTAGTAATCAGTGTGTGGTTGGAAGGAATAGAGGGAGATATACATACCTGAACCCAGGAACCTGCCTTAAGAGGTGTGACTAGTGACAGGGCCTGTGATAAGAAATGAAATTACTAGAACATTGGGAGTTAAATATAAACTTCCTTCAGGGGATCTGCCCTTGAGTCCTCCTTGGTCCTTGACTGGTATCTAGAGGAATAAATGTAAATGAAACCTAATGTTGGTTTCACTGGTCTGAATACTACTGGGCCCTAAGAATTACTCCAAAAGAACCTTGTGATATAAGAATATGGCAGGAAATAACTTAAGATTATAATTAGAAACCATAGTCAGAAAATAGGGCAAAACCTGAGACAAGGCTTGGTTTTTAAGCAGAAACAATATGCCAGAAGAGACTGGGGCAGGTAATACTGGTGAACAATAGTCAGTTTGGGGTAGTGAAAAGAACAGCAGTGGATTTGGCATCAGAGGCCATGGTTCACGTCCCAGCTCTGCCACTTACTACTTGTGTAACCTTGGCAAGTTATTTACCTTCTCTGGGGCTCAGTTTTAAAATTACGGAGTTGAGCTAGAGGATCTCTAAGCTCCCTTCTAGCTATAAAATCCTAAGCCTTTGAATGCTTGTTTGCAGGGCATTGTGCTTCTAAATGGCATTGGAACTGGGCATAACTGATACCCAGGGATGGGGAGAAAACTTCTAACCCTGTGGCTCTGTTGGAACCTCCCAGGCTCACCTGGATTGGATATTTACTTGCTTCCTGATGCCTAGAGTTAGGAGGAAGACAAAGAAGTGGTTCAGCAATAAGCAGCCTTACTCTTCTCTTCAGGCGTAGAGGAATTACTAATCATGCTATCATGGAACAAGAGGAAGTAGCCAGATCTGAACCTGAAGAGTTGGAAACTCAGATGAACCATGAAGAATATCTGATACTGACAAGATTTGTTTATGGTCATGTAGTGTAATGGAAAGAGCCCTAGACTTGAGCTTGAGAGACCTCTGACCTCACATTTACTGGCTCTGTAATCTTGAGCAAGTGACTTCACCTTTCTAAACAAATTATGTGGCAGTAATAACTCAAAATAGAGTAGTAATTTCCGTAATGCTTTAAGATTTACAAAGCGTTTTCTTCATAACCACCCTCAAAAATAGAAGAAAAAAATCCAGATAGTGTGTCATTAGCCTGTTTTACAGATGAGGAGACTGAAGTTCAGAGAAGGTCTCCTCAGCTCATCAGTGTCAGGCCCCCACCTTCCCTCTAGCCATATACAGCTGCAGAAATAAGCACATGCTGTTGTTACATCATTATTGTTATTTGGTTTTACCTGAAAGTGGAATGGAAATGGAACTGAAAGGTAAGTGCTCTTTAGCCATATGAAATGCACAAGAGGCCTGTGAAGTTCATTTCTGAAGAACTCATGTGCCCTGTAGAAAGGCTACCACCCCAGAGTGCCCAGCAATGAAAAGCCAGTGTTTCATCCTTTAGTCTGCTTTGCCTCAGAGGCCAGCACTGAAAGTTGATTTTATACCTGCCCTCTGCTTATTGGTTTCTCTTATTCCACAGCTTATTTTTTTTCTTCCAGTGTCATTTTCCATTTGCAAAAACCTTGTTTTCAGACCCAGTGGTCAGCTTTGGGCCAAATTGAGCTGCAGACCATCCTAGGACTGCATTCTCCCTCATTCTGTCCTGGAAGGGTATGGGAGGTTCAGAGTCCAGAACCAGACCAAACTTACTTTGTTTTGTTCCTAGAATGGGGCTGAACTGATGTGTCCCCTGTCTTCTGTTACCCTTTGGTAAAGGCATTAGCAGGGGTGGGGAGCATTTGGGACAAAGAGAAGGTGTTCAGGCCCCTTGCCATCAACTGAACTCTTCTTGCCTAACTCTTCTCACACAATCGGAATCAGTTCAGCAAGCATTTGCTGAGCACCCTATTATGTGTATTGGCAATAGAAAGAATTGCTAAAAAATAACCGTAGCTTTCAGGGATCTGATTATGGAGGCATTATATGGAGGCATATATATAGAATGCAAAATAAGATGAATGCACATGGCAGGGCTACACATTTAGATTGTTAGTGCCTTGTGGACAAGGATTTGTCATTTTTCAGCTTTATATTTATAACATAACAGTATTCATATAGAGCTCTGTATATCATAGACACTTAAGAAATGTTTGTTGAATTGGAATATCAAATAAATGGCTACATGAAGTTTGAGAGTGAGAGAGAGCTAACAGGTCGTCCCTTCATCTCCTTTAAGAAAAACCGAAAATTGTCACGGAAATCCAACAATGAGAAAACTCCGTAATGGCCTTTTCTTTTCCCTCTCCTCTTGCTTCATACCTGCACAGTATGATAGACCAGATATACACACATGCACACACACGTTCATGCCCACACATACTGTCATGTGTGTTATCACTCCCTGAAATTCAGCCCTACATGAGCAACTTGGTCCTCCTCTCCTGGTTCTAGAGATTAAACCCACACGTGAACCACCTTCATATCCCTGCTATCTTTTAGATGGCGCTAAGCAGGGGAACCTTTTACAGTGGACCCAAAAAGCCCTTTTGGAAGAAAATGGAAGACTTATTTCCTAAGGCAGCCTCTAAGGTTACTAACTAGTCAATGTGACCACAATATTATTATTTAAGTTAGTTGCTTTTTATAGCTATACTATGTTATAGTATAACTATACTATTGACCTGTTGGTGGGATGAGATGACCAAAGCAATGATTTCATCCTTGACAAGCAATGCAACCCAGCACACTGATCTCCTTGACTCTCAGACTGCTTCCTTCAATTGCATTTTTTTGGGGGGAAAGATGAGATAACAGGTATCTCTATGGCCGCTGACTCACTAACTCTTAAAACAAGGTATCTTTTTTTGTCATGGCTGTTTCAAGGAGAGTGTGTGTGTCTGTGTGTGTGTGTGTGCGCGCGCACATGTGCGTGTGTGTACATGCACACATTCTGTTGTCCTCATCGTTTTGTTTGCTCCCCAGTGACTCAGCACATAAAAGAGCTGCTGGAAAGGAACACTAAGAAGAAATCCAAATTGAGAAAGAAACCCAAGCCCTATTTTGAAGAGCACGATGGTAGGGTCCAGCTACCACCTCTTCTCTTAGCAGCTTCTTTTCTAGATCTTCACCAGAGCAAATCTGCTTTTCTCCAGTTTCTGTTTTGCCCTTCTTCTTCTCTTAATGCTCCTGGGCTTGGGCACTAGCCTCTCCTTGCACATTGGGCTAAGGAAGACTAATGGGAGGAATGGATCACAAGGGGGGCCCTAGCCTACTGGCAAAGAGAGGTAATATTACTATTTAGTTAAGCCACTCTAGGGGAACAGCATAAAGGAGTTTATGCCTCTCACTTATTCTCATGAGATCCTTTTTTTGCGGGGGGGGGAAGGTTGGTAGAACCACTCAATTAAATTAAAATTTTTAAACCAGAGATTACATTTTCAAATTCTTTTTTCCTCAGATTTTTTTTTCTAGATTTGGTGGGGTTAGGAATTGACAATAGAGCGAGACATTTTTGGTGTCTAGAGGCTGTGAGCCCAGCCCCGCCTGGCTAACTGTGCCTCTGATGGCTTCTTACATCTTGTTGCTCTAGGGCATTTTCATTACTAAAATCTCTGCTTTCTGGATGAGTATATGTGGGTGGGATGAGAGCAAGGGGCACTATGTGTTTCATGCCAAAATGTTGGTCCAGGCAGGTAAGTATGTATCACTGAGTACCTACTCAAAAATGAGCAGGTCTTCTCTTTAGGTGAAGTAGACTCAATTTTTCAAGACTGGAGGCTGGTAGTAACTTCCTGTTCCATAGCCTGGTCTGCTGGGGATAACTGGTCTAGGAGGCTGTAGCAGTAAGCACCCCAGCATACACAGGAAGCCTGCTGCACAGATTCTTAGATTTGCTTTTCTAAAAGGAAATCAATTTTTGAGGGGTCAACAATCTGCTTTAATTACATTCACCAACAGAGAAAATACAAGTGGAAAAGTAAAGACCAACAGACAGGGCTTCTTACTGTCTGCTCATAAACAATACATACATCACAAATCAACAGATCCAACCATCTGACCATTACATACATACATACATATTTACCAGAGAGAGAAGCACCACCATCTGGGTTTTCAAAGTTAGGGGGGCTTCTTAATGGCTACCTACAGTCTTATCTGGCACATGAACCTTCTTCCAAAGAGTAAGCCCCAAAGTAAACCCTCAAGTCAGAGTATATGTACACTTTTCTGAGCCAGAGGGTGCGACCCTTGTGACCCTGTGTGTGCCTCATTAGAAATTAACAAAAAGTATCTGAGACCTATTAATGGATGAGGGGGAAGATCTTTAACTCTAATTAACATTACAGAGGCCCACAGAGTTTCCCTGTCCTCCTGAGCTCCCATTTGTAGGGGAGCACTTTCTTTTCATAACACACCACAGCTTTTACTATAGCTCAGATTTGATCTTGATGAGACAAATGTACAGGAGTCCCTAACTTTCTTCCCAGATTTCTGGCTGCAGAGAAGATTTGCTCATCGATTAAGTCTTCCTATTTCCTATCATTTAGTCAGTAAAAATTTGCAGGACACCATGCTTTACTTATTCTCTGTCATGAGATTCAGGGCAATGGAAAAAGTAGAGGATATGGTCTCACTCCTTACAGACTCAACAAGCCCACATAAGCTATACTTGAATCAGTAAAGTATATGGAAAAAATGCTAGTCACCAAGAAGATGCAAAAAAGTGGGACAAAGAGAACTAAACATTGGGTGACAGAATCAGGAGGATCTTCAAAGATCCCAGCAATCTAGAGTGGTGGACTAAATGAAATAGACAGAAACTTAATAGGAATAAATGTAAAGTTCACAGTTCACAAGATGGGGGAGGTGTAGCAACGTCTATGAATTAAGATCCAGATGTTTTAGTGGATCGCAAGTTCAATATGGATTATCATTATGATGTGGCAGCCAAAAAAGCTAACATGATCTTGGACTGTATTCATTGAAACATGGTGTTTAGAAAAATGACCAGTTATTCCACTGTTCTCTCCATGGACTTCTGTATATAGTTCTGAACACCACATATTGCAGAGGACATTAACCATCTAGTGTAGGGTCAGACAAGGGCACCAGAATAATGACAGGATTGGACACCAGATTGTAGAAGAATCACTTGAAGGAACTAGAGATATTGTAGTAGAAAAGAATTAGGGTCACGTGTCTGAAGAGCCAGCATGTAGAAGAGGCATTAGATTTGGTATACTTGGGTATACCAAACACAGAGGGTAGAACTAGGGGCAGTGAATAGATTGTAGAGCATCAGATTTTAGCTCCATATAAAGAAAACTTTCTGAACAATTAGAGCTGTCTAAAGGGGCAGTGGGCTGCTTTGGATGATACTCAATTTTCCATCTTTGAAAGTCTTCAAGGAAAGACTAAGTGACCACTTGTCCAGGATTATTGTAAAGGCTGTACCTGTTCAGGTATGGTTAGAATAGTTCATTTAATAAGCATTTATTAAGCTCCCACTTGTGTGCTCTGCACTGTGCTAGGTGCAAGGAATTTGGAGAAAAACATTAAACAATCCCTGCCCTCAAGGAGCTTACAGTTTATTGGGAGGGAACATGATGTGCCCAGATAAATAGAAATACATACAAAATGTACCTTTCCAGACTTAATAATTCATTCCTTCCCATCACATGCCCTACATTTCCTCACTGACCTTGTTGCTGTCCTTCACATACAACCTCGTTTCCCTTCTCCTTTGCTTTTGCACAGGCTTTTTTATGCTTGCTATGCCCTCCCTCCTTGTCTGTACTTTTCGAACTCTGATTTTCGTCCAAAGCTGAAATCATATGTGGTCTTTCCTGAATCCCCAAGCTGCTAGTACCCTCCCTTTTCTGAAATTACTTTGTCTTTACTTTGTATGTGTTTTTATGTATTTAGATGTACACACATCTCCCACAGAAGAATGGAAGAATGGTTTTATTTTTGTTTTGGCATCTTCTGTGCCTAACAGTGTCTGACACATAGGTTACTTCATAAATGCTTGTTACTTGATTGGTTAATTAAGGGAGGGGACTAGTATCTGATGCAGTCATGTAAGAGGTAACACTTGAGCCGAGCCTGGAAATTCTAGCAAAGCTCCTGATGCTCCTTTTAGCTCTGATAGTCTATGACTACATTTTGGGACAGAGTGCTTTCTAGTATGCCATGAGCCTGGCACTCCAAAGAATTAATGCTTCTCCAACAGGAAGAAGTGGGGATGCATCCTGAGAATTAGCCCTTATGAAATCCTACAGCATCTGGAAAGTCTCCAGCATTTATACAGTTTTGGAGTTTTGTTGGGCTTACACTGAGGTGGTAGTGGAGGTGCTGTCCCTCATTGACAGCCAGGAGAAATGTCCCTTGAAGATGTCCCCTGCAGACATCACACACACAACTACAGACACACAACTAGAAGGGCCATGATCCCAGAGTCCTTGTGGGACCCCACAACAAACTTCAAGCCATTGAGAGCTGTGTCCCTGCAATACAAGTATGGGCAACATCTTTCTGCCCACTGACTATCCCCAATAACTCTCACTAAGAATCCTTGTGAACTATTTCAACCCTCCTATGAAGAGGTCATTGAGGAAGTCATAAAAAATAATAATAGGAGCTAACATTATATGTTAGTAAGTACCAACATAGTGGAAAGAAACTTGAGTTTAGGATTAGAAAACCTGAGTTTGAATCTTTGCTCCACTATATAGTGCGTAAGTGACCTTGGATAAAGTATTTCCCCTCTCCAGGCCTCCATTTTGTCATCCATAAAACACAGGCCCTAGATCATATGATGTTCCAATCTTCATCCTAAGATTCTCTGATTCACTTTTCCTCCTGGAAAGAGGAAAGCAAGGACAGAAGCAGATACTTACGCTCTGTATCTCTCCAACCTGACCCTGAAATGGCCTTGAAACCTCCCTCCTGCCTCTTCCTTTCCTCTTTCTCTCTACTCAGGCCCTGGAGGACACCCCCTTCTCATGGAATCCAGGACCTCAGAATTGAAAGGGAGCTCAGAGGTGATTTAATCCAACCCTTATTTGAACAGATTTAAAAACTGGCAGGTGGTCAGTCAGCCACAACTTTAAGACCTTCAGAGGTTTTCACTACCTAGCAAAATAACTCATGCCACTGTTAGACTGTTAGAAGGTTTTCCTCATATCAAATCAGCATCTCTTTGTCACTTCCACCCATTGTTACTGGCTGTCTGGAGCCAAACAGTAACTGTCTAATTCCTTTCCACAGGACAGTCCTTCAAATACTTGAAAACAGCTATCATGTCCCTTCTATTTTCCAGGATAAATATCCCCAGTTCCTCCTCTTGTGGGATGGTTTCCTGCCCCCTCCCCATCCGGGTTCCCTTTCTCTGGAAGCTTTTCAACATCCTTCCTAAAATATGGCATCCAGAACCAAACAAAACATTCTAGTTGTGGTCAGACTAAGGCAGAGTATAGCAAAACTATCACCTCCATATCATTCTAGCATTTGACCTTTGTCTAAGCCCATGTTGAATATGACCTCTAAAGATGTCCCTGTCAGCTTCTTCTCTTCTTATGAGGTCTCTGCTCAGGTCGAAATCCCTAACTTAATCCTTTGCTGTGGCATTTGTTATTTCTCATACTTTCCTCTGTTCGGAAAAAGAGAACCAGCTTCAGAATCAAAGCAGCTACCTCACTGAATTACTGAAATTGCAGAGATCAGATCTGAAGACCTAACACTGCCTTCTACTTTTCCCATATATTCCCTCCTTGAGGGAATCCCTGACTTCTTGGAATTGGCAAAATTATGCTTCACTGAAGATCCCCTTGGTTAATATGGCAGCTCAGATGATAGGCTTAAGATTGCTATAGAGCATTCATTTTAATTCATTCCCATAGTAAGTTAGTCAATATACAACTGCTGGTTGCCATAGACATGGCATGATACAAAGGCATCATTTGTAAGGACTATTGATGGAGAGGAAAAAGTTAAAGATAACTCAGCAACATATTAGTCCAACTGTACCTAAGCAGAAATTCCCCCTACCACATCCCCAGTAACTGACCATTCCACCAGTGCTTGAAGACCTCTGGTTATAGGGATCCCACTACCTCCTGAACTAGGCTGGTTAGCAAAATCAGATGATGCGATTACAACCAAGATTCTGTTGGCCCAGGGTGATAACAGTAACAACCAGCAAAGCTTTACAAGCATTGTCTCTCTTGTTCCTCCCAATGACCCTATGAGATAGGTGTTGTTATTATCCCCATTTTGCAGTTGTGGAAACTGAGACACATAGGTGAAATGACTTGCCTGGGACTGCACAGCTGGAAAGTATTTGGGGCTGGATTTGAACTTAAGTCTTCCTGACTGCAAATTCAGCGTTCTCTCCACTGGGTTATCAGCTGCCTCAGTGTGACTGATCCCAGAGATGTCTAAACATAACCCACTAAGGGCCTGGCCAATAATTAGTGCAGTTTCCCGCCTTCAGGCAGGCAACATCGGAGAGATACCCTACTAGAGGCAACAAGAAGATGTCCTGGCAGACCCAGGGGAAGAAACACAGAAACAAAAAGAATAACCACAAATCCTGTCTCTAACACTAAGATTTACCAAGCATTTTCTTTGCAATGTCCCTCTAGGGTAGGTCATCCTAGCAGTATTATCTCTTTTCTGTAGATGAGGAAACTAAGGCTCAGGCAAGGGAAATGACTTGACTGAGGTCACACAATTGTTAACATTGGAACTAACATCAGACCCTGGGCTTCTGATTCCCAATCCAGCATTCTCTTCACTGCATCCCACTGAGTCTTTAGTCCTGCTAGCTGACAGAGGTGGCACCTGGCTTTCACCTGAGCCTTTATGAGAAGACACCCTACCCCTCAAAAAAAGTGATTAGGAGTCATCAGTGTATCTGTGGCTCTTTCTCTGAATAGTGTCAGTGGGTCAATTTATATATGAAACATCCATGCACACACCCACACCGCCCAGGGACTGATACCAGTACATTCATTTTCTGATATTTGTAGAATCCAAACCATGTAGACACACCTACAAACCAACATAGCCATGTTCTTATACCCATGTATTCTTATAGCCATATATACAGGAACTAACACTCAAGCACATGGACCATTGCTTCCCACCTTCAAATTGACAACCACCTCACACTGATACACAGTACTGTTGTCCCATTTTCTACTTAACTTCCTCCATAGCTGGAGGACACACTTCTATTTTCTGAAGGGTACTACCACTGCAGAAGTTCTGCCTTAGGGTTCAAATTCATAGACTGGGACTTAGGGAGTTTTTACCCTTTATTTCTTTTATTCTTCCTTCTGCCTACTAGAGCTAGGTTGAACTGGGCTCCAGCTTCTTTCATGAGGCATAGAGACTTAACTGTTTTTTTCTTTTCTTTTTAGGGGTGGCGATAAGCACATATGCCAAGTATTGTTACAACAAGCTCCAGAAAGCTGCCTTGACAGGAGCCAAAAAGGTATTAGTCTCTTTCCTTCGTTTTACTTTGGCTCTTCTCCCAGGGGTGGTAGAATGGACTTGGGCCACCCGGCTTGGAAAAGGATACCCCAAGAAAAACCTCTCCAAGAAGCTTTCCTTATTCCTCTTAATCTCAGAAGGAAGGAGAGGGACAGAAATTGTACATGGAAGTACATAACCTTGACAGTGTGAACATACTTGGATAATCCTGAGGCCCTGATGAGTGTCCATACACATATATGTTTCATTTTCCTTCAGATGACCACCTATGCTCTCCCATTGTCTCTAACAGATACCATCTTGGCCCCTTCCAAGACAATCCTGTGCAAGGTCTAACTCCACAGCCATATTTGGAAAGACAAACTCTAGACATGAAAAGCTACAAGCTTTATGAGTAGCACAGACAAGATATGCCAAAGCCAGAGCAAGGAAAAGGGAGGGATCCATGTGAGCTTGGGGTGGTCAGGTCAGTTTTCATAGAAGAGGTGTTATTTGAGTTAAATCTCAATGAACAAGGAGAATTCTGTGAGGCAGAGAAGGTAGGGCATTTTAGACAAGATCCTACTGCATACAAAGACAGGAGGATAAACATGTGAGGCATATTCAGGGGACCTTAAGGAGCTGGCCTGGTTGGATCAGAGGGTTCCTGGAAAAGAGCTGGTGTCAGATTTGGAAGACCTGATATACTAAGCTAAGTAATGTGATTTTTGTCCTACAAGCTACAGGGAGCTCTGAAATGATTAGGCAAACACCTAGTCCCCCAGCTTCAAATCACAGTAACCCTGGCACTAGCGTTGTACACACATCCTTACTCTGCTTCTCTGAGGCTACCAGCCTTGAAGAGCCTAGATAATATTGACAATAATTATAATTAAGGTACTTAAAGGCTTATGGAATACTCACTGAAGCAGTCAAAGTTAGGGCTGTTACCTTCAGTTTGACTCTAAGCATGCTACAAAGAGCTTTTCCCCCAACACTGCTAGCCAAGAGAGCTAAGAGGCTAAAAAAGACAAAATTGTACCCAGAGACCTACCCAGCAATAGACTTTTAAAGAGGATCCCTGGACACCAGAGCAGAGCCAGTAGCCCTGTGAACAGCCTCTCTGCTGTTGGACTCTGAGAAAGGCCCTTCCCCCACATGCCTCCCCTCTACAGCCACGGAGGGAAGGATACTGGGGAGCTGACTTTAAGGGGATAACAGTACTGTCCGCTTTGACCACGTGGTGGCAGCCTTGTTCCCCAGCAGGGTCTCCAGAAAGGTGTTACTGAAGCAATAGGATTTAGAACTAGAGGGGATCTATAGGGTGTGCCGATAACTGTTTAACAGCCAGGGTGGGAGTGTGTACACAACACACAATCTGCATCATTAATTTTCTCAGTCAACAGAACAGTAACTCCAGCACTGATTTGTAGTTTGCCCATTTCCAAACTGTAAATGCTCACATGAGCTAGATCTAGCACACGTTTGTGTCTTGAATCTCATGTGTCCCCTACTCCCCATCAGTAACTCCTCATCAGCACCATGATTAAATATAAAATCTGCTGTTAGGTGTTCAAAGTTCTTCATACCTACACACACACTCACTCTCACTCTCTCTCTCTCTCTCTCTCTCTCTCTCTCTCTCTCTCTCTCTCTCTCTCTATATATATATATATATATATATATATATATATATATATATATATATGTATGTATGTATGTATTCATGTCTCTGTCTCCAGGCTTCTTTGGTTTCCTTTAAGTCCCAGCTAAAGTCCCACCTTCTTACAGGAAGGCTTTCCCAACCCCTCTTAGTTCTAATGTCTTCTCTCTGTTGATTATGCCCTATTTATCCTATTTATAACTTGTTTGGACGTAGCTATTTGTATGTTATCTTTCCAGTTACATTGTGAGCTTCTCAAGGATAGAAAGTGTCTTTTGCCTTTCATTGTCACCCCACCCAATTCATAATACTGAACCTGGTAAATAGTAGGTACTTAATAAGTGCTTATTGGCGGACTGACTGGGAAGTTTTGACTGAAGGAAATAGAATGAGAATGGATATGAGAAGAGATAGGAAAATACACCCCTGCCTTAATAACAAGCTTGTCCAACTCCCTTATTTTATAGAGGAGGAAAATATGGCTTAATCAAACAGGTAATATATAATAAGTCAGAACTTGAATCCAGGTGTACTTACTACAAGTCCAGTGCTTGTTCCATCAAGTTTCACCAGTATCCTGGAGAGCTGGTAGTCTAGGATTGCATATCTAAGCTCCTATTGCCATTTTAGCAAAGTAATTTCCACATTCTAGGGCCCTAATATTTCCTGGCACTCTCAACAAGCAGAGGGGCTGTCTAATTCCAGGGTGAGCCAAATTTTGCTCTGTCCGGTGGCAGTGAAGTCACATTGCCTACTTGTATCTCCTGAGGTCCCTTTAGGTCCTTAACTGGCTATTAAGGGAGGCCTCCAGCTGGACAGACAGTAGCAGGATGGGGAAAGAACCAAGTACAACCACTGTGGCCTGAGATGATCCTAAAGGTAGCGTAGAAATGACTCAGGTGCCACCCCTTTTCTTGAGGACATGCTATTTTATACCTATTCTTCCAAATCAAAACTGGTGCTTTTTTAGTCAGGAGGCTACCAGCTAACTGCGTGACCTTGGAAAAATCCATTTCTTTTTGAGTCTGAGTTTCATCATAGTAACATTTGCAGTTTTGTAACATTTTACAAGTGCTTTCTTTACAAAAGCACTATATGGTTATCCCCATTCTACAGATAAAAAAACTGAGGCTCAGAGAAAAGATGAGCCCCTTCTACAAGAAAAGAAGCTGGGCATTTACAAAAATTGACCATGTACTAGGACATAAAAATCTCACAATCCAGTGCAGAAAGGCAGAGATAATCGATGCATCCTTCTCAGATCATAATGCAATAAAAATTATATGTAATAAAGGGCCATGGAAAGATATACCAAAAATCAATTGGAAACTAAATAATCTAATCCTAAAGAAGGAGTGGGTTAAACAACAAATCATAGAAACAATCCACAACTTCATTCAAGAGAATGACAATAATGAGACAACCTACCAAATCTTCTGGGATACTGCAAAAGCAGTTCTTAGGGGAAATTTTATATCTTTGAAGGCCTACATAAATAAAATAGAGAAAGAGAATGACCTGGCCATGCAGCTGAAAAAGCTAGAAAAAGAACAAATTGAAAATCCCCAAGTAAATACCAAGTTAGAAATACTGAAAACCAAAGGAGAGATTAATAAAATTGAAATTAAAAAAACTATTGAATTAATTAAAAAACTATTGAATTAATAAATAAAACCAATAGTTGGTTTTAAGAAAAAACTAATAAAATTGATAAACCTTTGGTCAATCTGATTTAAAAAAAGAAAGAAGAAAATCAAATTACTAATATTAAAAATGAAAGGGGTGAGCTCATCTCCAATGAGGAGGAAATTAAAACAATAATTAGAAATTACTTTGCCCAACTTTATGCCCACAAATTCGATAATCTAAACAAGATGGATGAATATTTTAAAAAATACAAATTACCCAGATTAATAGAAGAGGAAGTTGAATACTTAAACAACCCCATCTCAGAAAAAGAAGTTGAACAAGCCATCAATGAAGTCCCTAGGAAAAAATCTCCAGGGCCAGATGGATTCACAAGTGAATTCTATCAAACATTTAAAGAACAGTTAATTCCAATGCTATATAGACTATTTTTGAAAATTGGGGAAGAAGGAGTCCTCCCAAATTCTTTCTATGATATAAATATGGTTTTGTACCCAAACCAGGAAGAGGCAAAACAGAGAAAGTTATAGACCAATTTCCCTAATGAATATAGATGCAAAAATTTTAAATTAGATTTTAGCACAACGAATACAGCATCTTATCATGAGAATAATACATTATGATCAGGTAGGAGTCATACCAGGAATGCAGGGCTGGTTCAATATTAGGAAAACTATTAGCATTATTGATCGTATCAACAACAAAACTAACAAAAACCACATGATTATCTCAATAGATGCAGAAAAAGCTTTCGACAAAATGCAACACCCATTCCTATTAAAAACACTGGAGAACATAGGAATAAAGGGAACTTTCCATAAAATAATAAGCAGTATCTACCTAAAACCTTCAGCAAGCATTATATGCAATGGGGATAAGCTAGGTGCATTTCCAGTAAGGTCAGGGGTGAAACTAGGATGTCCATTATCACCACTATTATTCAATATGGTATTAGAAATGTTAGCTGTAGCAACTAGACAAGATAAAGAAATTGAAGGAATAAGAATAACCAAAGAAGAAACTAAGTTATCACTCTTTGCAGATGATATACTTAGAGAATCCCAGAGATTCAAGTAAAAAACTACTTGAAATAATAAACAACTTTGGCAAAGTGGCAGGTTACAAAATAAACCCACACAAATCTTCTGCATTCCTACATGTTAGCAACAAAGTCCAACAGCAAGAGATAGAAAGAGAAATCCCATTTAAAGCTAGGGTAGACACTATAAAATACTTAGGAGTTTACCTGCCAAAACAAATCTAGGGATTATATGAACACAATTACAAGACACTTTTTGCACAAATAAAGTCAGATTTAAGTAAGTGGAAAAACATCAATTGTTCATGGGTAGGCCGAGCTAATATAATAAAAATGACAATTCTACTTAAATTAATTTACTTATTTAGTGCCATACCAATTAAACTATCAGATAATTATTTTCTAGAGCTGGATAAAATAATATCAAAATTCATTTGGAAGAACAAAAGGTCCAGAATATCAAAGGGACTAATGAAAAGAAATGCTTGGGAAGGTGGCCTAGCGCTACCAGACCTCAGATTGTACTATAAAGCAGCAATTACCAAAACTATTTGGTATTGGCTAAGAAACAGAGGGGTAGACAAGTGGAATAGACTTGGCACTCAAGACACAGTAGGCAAGGAATATAGCAACCTCCTGTTTGATAAACTCAAGGACCCCAGCTTCTGGGATAAGAACTCACTGTTCGACAAAAATTGCTGGGAAAACTGGATAACAGTGTGGCGGAAATTAGGCATAGACCCATGCCTGACACTATACACAAGAATAAAGTCCAAATGGGTACATGATTTAGGTATAAAGATTGATACCATGAATAAACTGGAGGAGCAAGGAATAGTGTATTTATCAGATTTGTGGAGAAGGGAAGAATTTTTTACTAAAGAGGAGACAGAAAAGCAAGATGGATAATTTTGATTATATTAAACTGAAAAGTTTTTGCACAACTAAACCCAATGCAACCAAAATTCGGAGGGATGTAATAAATTGGGAAAGAATTTTTACGGCTAAGCTCAGGGATAAAGGCCTCATTTCTAGAATATATAGAGAACTGACTTAAATATATAACCATACAAGTCATTCCCCAGTTGTTAAATGGTCAAAGGATATGAACAGGCAATTTTCAGAGGAAGAAATTAAAAATATCTATAATCATATGAAAAAATGCTCTAAATCACTATTAATTAGAGAGATGCAAATCAAAACAACTCTGAGGTACCACATCACACCTGTCAGATTGGCAAACATGACAGAACAAGAAAATGATAAATGCTGGAGAGGATGTGGGAGAGTTGGAACACTAATTCATTGTTGGTGGAGCTGTGAATCCAACCATTCTGGAGAGCAATTTGGAACTATGCCCAAAGGGCTACAAAAATGTGCATACCCTTTGACCCAGCAATATTGCTACTAGGACTGTATCCCCAAGAGATCATAAAAATGGGAAAGGGTCCCACATGTACAAAAATATTTATAGCAGCACTCTTTGTAGTTGCCAAAAACTGGAAGTCAAGGGGATGCCCATCAATTAGGGAATGGCTGAATAAATGATGGTATATGAATGTAATGGAGTACTATTGCGCCATAAGAAATGATGAACAAGAACACTTCAGAGAGGCCTGGAAGGACTTATATGATCTGATGCTGAGCAAAAGGAGCAGAACCAGGAGAACTTTGAGCGCAGCAACGACCACAGTATGCAAGAGTTTTTTCTGGTACACTTGGAACTTCGTAATAACACAAGAACTTATTAAAAAAAAAAATCCCAATGGTGGTTTTCTAAGGCAAAATGCCTTCCACACTCAGAGAAAGAAATATGGAAGTCATTCGCAGAATGTAGCAGATCATGTTTGTGTGTGTGTGTGTGTGGGTGTGGGTGTGGGTGTGTGTGTGTTTGTGTATTATGTTTTGATTTGTTATATGATTTCTTCCATTTATTTTAGTTTGACTACAATAGCATGAGTATAGTGAAAATGTACTCAATTGGAAAGTATATGTAGAACCTATACAGAATTGTATGCTGTCGTGGGGAGGGAGGGGGGTAATGGGGGATAGGTGTGGGGAGGAAATCTTAATTTTATGGTAGTGATTGTAGAACATTAAAAAATAATAATAATTAAATTAAATTAAATTTAAAGAAAAGAAAAGAGGCTGGGACCCGCAGGTAGTAGAGCTTTCCTTTCCAATGTTACCTTTCCTACACTCAGTGCCTAGCATAAGTGTACCTGTTTTTTCTATATTGTAACCTCCCATTAGCCGATATATAAACTCCAGAGGGCAGAATTCAGAGTCTTCTGGGTCTAAATCTAACTCTTTGTCTAGTTTTATCACAGTGCCTCTTACCTGTAACATAAGCCCCTTCTGATCATGTTCCATGGCCTTCCCCATGCTCAACAGTAGTATGTAACTAATTCCTCTTGGCAGATCTCTATATATAGTTCTTTCATCCAATACAACCCTGGGACTCTAGACCTTATTGTGACCTTGGTGGGGAAAGCACTAGAGGGTAATTCATTCCCAAAGAGTTAGAATTCTGCAGTGAAAGTGATTCCAGGGGTCATCTGGTCCTACTTCTCCCAGAACAGGAACCCCCTCTATATTTCTCTGACAAGTCATGAGCTTCTGCTTGAAGACTTCGAAATGAGGACAAACACCACATCTTGAGCCCATTCCATTTTTTGACACTCATAATTGTTAGGAAGTTTTTTCTTGCTCCTACATCCTCAAAAACCCTCACTTGATCTGTCCCTCCCCACTAGCTATTGTCCTATATCTCTCCTTCCTAATGAAGCTAAACTCCTTGAGAAAGCCTTCCATGGTTGGTTGTTGTCCTTTGTTCTTGAAGAGGATCAAAATGACATCACCATGATGAATTGAAATTTCATTGTGTCTGAATGTGACTGATCAGACCAATATGAGCTCAGAATGCTCTACCACAGGTGTGAATATTTGGGGTGGATACTCCAAATTTACACATCCTACGTTTACTTTGTGCTGTCTCAATTCTGCTTTGCTCATAGAGCACAGCACCCTTTCTGATGTGAGCACACCATGCTGAGCGGTCCTGTGCCAGTGTCTCCCATGAAATCCAAAGTTCTTGAGAGAGACCTTGGGAGTGTGCTTGTATCACTTCTTCTGAATCACCATGTGATCACCTGCCCCATGTGAGTTCTCCATAAAATAGTCTTTTTAGCAAGCATACATTTTGCATTTGAACAGTGTGGCCAACCCATCGGAGTTGTGCTCTCTGAAGCATAGCTTGAATACTTGGCAGTTCAGCTTGAGCAAGAACTTCAGTGTCTGGTACCTTATCCTGCCAGATGATCCTCAGAATCTTCCTAAGACAGTTCAAATGGAAGTGATTCAGTTTCCTGGCATGGTGCTGGTAGACTGTCCATGTGTCACAAGCATATAACAATGAGGTCAGCACCACGGCGACCTTCAGTTTGGTAGTCAGTCTAATACCTCTTTTCTCCCAAACTTTTCTTCAGAGCCTCCTGAGCAACTCATGCATCAATCTCATTGTCAGTGTGTAAATTAATGCTCCAACTTCCTCTCCTCTCACTCTCTTTTTAACTTTTTATAGTCTTACTTCTGACCTCATCATTCCATTAAAACTGCTCTCTCCAGAATGACCTCTTTAATTTGCCCAATCTCATGAACTTTTTCTCTGATCCTCACCCTTCCTATGTTTCTGCAGCCTTCGACACTGCTGATCATCCTGTTTTCTTGGATGCTCACTTCTCTCTCTGTTTCAGGGACACTAGTCTGTTTTCCTTCACCTCCTACCTGGCTGACTACTCTTTCTTCTGCCTCCTTCGCCAAATCTTCAGCCTGCTTAGCATCCATTCCCTAAGAAGTTGTCCTGACCCACTTCTCTTTCAATATTATTTCACTTGTTGATCCCATCACCTGCCATGATTTTAGTTATCTCTATGCTGATGATGCTCATATCTGCTAACCTCTCTCCTAATATCCAGACTCACACCTTCAAATGCCTGTTGGACATCTGAAATCGAATGTTCCATAAACATCTTAAATTCATTGTGTCCAAAACTGAACTTATTGGCTTTTCCTTCCCCCTTCCAAACTTCCTTCTTATTGTTAAGAGTACCACAGTTCTCTCAGTCACCTGGCCTCACAATTTAGGTGTTACCCTCAACTCCTTGTCCTGTCTCACCCTACATCCAATCTATCGCCAGGTCCTGTTGATTTTACCTTCTTAGCCTCTCTTGTGTATGCCCATTTCTCACCTAGACTATTAAAAGAGCATGATGCTTGGTCTCCTGGCCACAAGTCTCTCTTCACTACAGTCTGTCCTCTACACAGCTGTCAATCTTCTTGAAGCCTAAACATGACCAAGTCAAACCCCCAAACTCCATTATATAAATTCAAGTGCCACCCTTTTACCTCCAGGATGAAAAGTAAAATCCTGTTTGGCATTCAGAGCCCTTGCAGCATGACTCTCTCATACCTTTCCAGGCTTCTTACAGCTACAGCTTTGTCTCCATGACAGCCTATGATCCAGTGATGCTGACTTTATTTCTGCTCTCTGCTGACTCAGCTGATTTTCACTGGCAGTCTTTCATGCTCTCTCCCTCCTCATCTCTACTTCTTGGTTTCCTTGGCTTCCTTCAAGTCTTAAGCTAAAATTCCACCTTCTGACAGCTTTTCCTGATCCCCTTTAATGCCTTCCCCCTATTATCTCCAATTTATCCTTCTTATTTTTTGTATATGTATAGTTGTTTGCTTTTTGACTCCTCCATTAATCTGTGAGTTCTTTAAGAGCAGAGACTTTCTTGGGCCTTTCTGTATGTCCCCAGCACTTAGCACAGTGCCTAGCACATAGTAGACACTTAATTGGTTATCGGTTTTAAATTGGCTTATTGGTTGACTGATTGCTTAAACCAAAATTTGCTTATCTGCAACTGTCTCTTCTTCCCCCTCCCACCCCAAATTCCTTCACATTGACAGTCACATAACCATGTACTTTGAGAGCTGAGAAGGATCTCAAAGGTCTGATCTATCCAATAACTAATTAGGAATCTGCTTTACAATATCTTCTACAAAAATATTCTAACCTCCTCCCCCCAACCTAGTAAAATTTCCCTTCTAACAAAGATTTTGAAAGAAAAAGGGAAAACAATTCAGCAAAAGCCAGTCAGTATATTCACTGAGTCTGACAGCATATGTACCATTCCACATCCATTGGATGAAAAAACAATTACCTTTTCCCAGCTCTTTTACCTCGATAGCCTGATCATTATAACTATATTGTGTTCAATGTCTTTGTATTGTTCTTATCAATTTATATTACTGTCATTGTATATATTATTTTCCTGGTTCTGCTTAATTAAGTCTGTTTCATTTGATGTCTTCCCATATTTCTCCAGATCTTTCATATTTATCTTTTCTTATGTTAAGTCATATCCCATTAAACCCATGTGCCAGAACTTGTTTAGACATTCCCTAATTGGTGTATATCCATTTCTCTTTCAGTTCTTGGCCATGTTAAAGAGTGTTGCTGTGAATACAGCCACACATTTTCATGATCAGTGGATTCATGAAACTCTATTCTGACAATTCTTGTTTTACATAAATTCACATTAGACAAATTTAACTTAAGAATTCTGAAAAGTCTGCATTCCAAAAAAAGACCTTTGTTAATTTTACTGTAGAGTATTGTGTGCTCTCTCGGTCACTCAGTCTCTCTTGCTCCTGCCTCTTGGCTCTGTGCTCTATGGTCTCCTGTCCTCCCACCAAAAAAAAAAAAAACCAAAAATCTCTCCAGGGGAAAGCAGAACTAACTCAAAGAGACCAAGATCTGGTTACAAGGTCTGGGACTTTAACTTGAGACCTTGCAGTGAGAGAGGAAATCTTTGTCCTCCTCCTCCCATTTGCCTGTGTGTCTGGTCTGGCCCCTGCAGGTCGCCCATCCTCTCTTGCATGTATCTGTATTCAGCCCTCACATGTATGTCTCTGAATGTTTTTCCTCTCAGTTCTGGCTAGGCCCCCACATCACTAGCACCAGCCCCCATGTGTTAGTCCTGCTCTCACTTCTCTTTCCCCAACCTCCATGTGTCCTTGAGTCCCCTTCCTCCATAAACACCTTCCTACCCCCCCCTTCCCCATGTCCACAGACAAATTCATATTACATAAAAATCACTTTATATAGAGATCTATGGAAATGTCCATTTATGAAAACTGAGAACTGTCTGTATGTATATCCCAATTCATGATTTGACAAGTTTGTCCTCTCAGTGTTCTTCCCATTCTGGCCTCATTAATAGTCCCTTTCACCGTTTGGGAGGGTCTTCAGCAAACCTTCAGGGAAAGCTTCCTCCTTTCTGCATATACATGCTCCCTAGCAGACTCATCCATATGCCCCTTCAAGACCAATGAGAACAATGACACAGCATCACAGAATCCCAAAGGCCATCCAGCCCCACTTGTACCTAAACAAGAATACCTTCTCACAGTTTCTGACAAGTGGTCATCTAGCCTTTGGTTGAGACCCCCAGGGAGGAGTAGCCCTACTATCAGTGGAGCTAGTCCATTTCACCTGTAAACACTGCTGATAGTTAGGAAGGTTTTCTTTACATCAAGCCTAAGAGAGAGAGAGAGAGAGAGAGAGAGAGAGAGAGTATGTGTGTGTGTGTGTGTGTGTGTGTCTGTATGTGTGTCTGTGTGTGTGTGTGTGTGTCTGTATGTGTGTCTGTGTGTGTGTTTGTGTCTGTCTGTTTTTGCAACTTCCACCACTGTTCTCAATTCTGTCCCCTGAGGTTAGGCAGAACAAATATACAATCTCTCTTTTCCAAGTGAAACATCCCCAGTTCTTCAACTAATCTTCATATTGCAGGTTATCCTTCTGTAGATAGTTTCCCCTAGTTTACCAATATGTTTTCTAAATGTGACACCTAGAACTGAATGTGGTACTCCAGATGTGGTCTGATATAATAACCCATCATAGAATTTAGCCAAGAAGAAAAGTCAAGATCACTAGTCTACAGTTTGCAAACCCCACTCTCTTCCCTTTTTTGAAAATCAAGACTTTTTTCTTTCTGCAGTCTTGTGTAGTACCTTCTGATTTTATGATTTTTCAAAGAATACTAACAGCAGCTCACTTAACAGTCAGCCATGTCCTTTAGTCCTTTTGAATGTAGGTCATGTGGACTAGGTAATTGGAACTCATCTAAATAATAATAAATCACCTAAATGATCTCTTACCATCTACCTTCTTTAGTATCATCTCTTTAGCAACAATTTTTGTTTTGTCCTTTCCAGTCCAAAAATCATTTACCTTGTCAGAGAAAAAAGGAGCAAAATAAGTGTTGATGATGATCCGGCTGTCCTCCTTTAACCCAGTCCTATCCCTCCTTTGATCCTCTCCTTTTCTCCAATATAGCTTACTTATTACCCATACTTTGTATATTTGTGTATAGACATCTTAGGCCGTAGGGTTTTATTACTTTCTCCTTTCCTAGATTTCTTTCCTCCTGATAGCTCTAGTGTTATTGTTCCTACATTGTAGCTACCCTCTGTGATGTGTAGCAACCAGTGATCTTGCTTTGTTTCCTGGCTAAATTCCAGAATTAATAGGCAATTTGTCATTCTCTCCTCCTTTTCAGTTTAAAGCCTATACATACATATGTATATATGTATATGGAGGGAGAGATTTATACAACTCAAGGCAAGTATATTCTTAGTAGGTCTTTTTGAATATATTCCATATCCTGGCCGTGAGATTATATTTCCTATATTTTAAGCCATGGGCCAGAAATCCAGATTCTGTTCTTGTCATTTCCCAAATCTGCCCTTAGCTTCTGAATTCCTTGCCCTTGATAGGCATCAACAATGAAGAGACCATTTATGTACCTAAGATCTTGCATTTCTTTCCCAAGACTTCCTAGTATTTTGCAATGCTATCTTAGTTCTTACTGATAGTAATATTTGTCTCTACATGAATCAGTAAAAGGGAAAAATAGATCATGATACCAAGTGTGCAAATCTCAGCTCTTCCTTGCCTTAGTAGGTGGTTTTCATGAAATGTGAATGGAAAAAAAAAAAAAAACCAATCATCCCCTGTTGGCTAACCCTAAAGAACCTGACCTCATTTCTCTAGGCAAAGACTCAAACTCTAGGGCCCAGTCCATTTGCAGGCCTGTACTCACCTCTTTTCCATCTTGGGTGAGATCTGTCAAAGCTTATGCTATTCCTTATTATCATAGTGAACTTTGGTCACCTTTATACATCATTTGGTGTAGGATCAGTAGTATAGGGTAAAAAACTAGATTTAGAGTGCCAAACCTAGTTTCAGATTTCATGTGATCTTTCATACTGGGACAAGTTGCCTGATCTCTCTGGTCTACACTTCTTCATCTGTAAAACGGGAGGGTGTTATACTATATTATGTCTTAAGAGCCTTTCTCATTCTTAAAATCATATTATCCCCTCACATTCTTTCTTAATTGATGGCTAGTTGAGCAAACTCTACTCAAAAATGTAAGAGGGAAAATCTTATTACCTTTATGCCCAATCACTCAGCAAAAGACCAATGCCCAGTTCATCCCAAAAGTTCATAAAAGACCGTTTTCTTCCCTTCTTCCATCCTCCCTCTTTCTTTAAATGTAATTAATTTGTTTTCAGTTTTCAACAATCACTTCCTAAGTCTTAAATTTTCTTCCCATTCCTCTCTCCTTCCTCCCCAAGATGACATGCAATCTTATATGAGTTCTACACATACATTCTTACTAAACACATTTTCACATTAGTCATGTTACATAGAAGAATTAAATGGGAGAAACCATGAGAAAAAAAAAGAAACAAAACATAACATAAGAGCTTCTCTGCATTCTGATTCCATAGTTCTTTCTCTGGATGTAGATGGCATTTTGCCTCAAGAGTCCTTTGGTAATGTTTTAGGTCCCTGCATTCTGTGAAGCGCTTAATCTCTCAGAAACAGCCCTCACAAACTGTGGCTGTTACTGTGTATAATGTTCTCCTGGTTCTGCTCCTTTCACTCAGCATCAGTTCATAGAAGTCTTTCCAGGCTTCTCTGAAATCTTCCTGTTTATCGTTTCTCATAGCACAATAGTATTCCATTACATTCATATATTACAATGTTCAGCCATTCACCAATCGATGGGCATACCCTTGATTTCCAGTTCTTGGCTACCACAAAAAGAGCTGCTATAAACATTTTTGTACACATCATCTCTCTTCAACTCTCATTATAGAAAGTAAGGGAGGAGATAGACGAAGATTGTCTTCCTCACTTTGCCTAGGCAGTGTTTGAATCCTTACTCTTCCACTAACTCCATGACCTTAGGCAAGTTCCTATTTCTCCTAGCTTTAGTTTTTTCTTATGTAATGAGGTGGTTCAACTGAAATATCTCAGAGGCAACTAAGTGGCCCCATGGAGAAAGCACTGGCATCGGGAAGACTTAAATTTAGCCCTGTCCTCAGACACTAGCAGCATAACCCTGAGGCAAGTCTCAACCTATGTCTGCTTCAATTTCCTCAACTCTAAAATGGGGATAATTATAGCACCTACTTCACAGGGTTGTCGTGAGGATCAAATGAGATAATATTTGTAAAGCACTTAGCACGGTGCCTGACATATGGTAGGCACTTAATAATTGCTTATTCCCTTCCCCCTTTCTAGTTCTGAATCCTGTGATTCTTTAATATTAGAATATAATCTGCTTGAGGAGATTTTTGCTTGCATTTATGTCCCCAGCACTTAGCAAAGTGCCTGGCACATGTTAAGTATTTGATAAATGTTCATTTCCTTTGTTTCTTTCTTTGTCCCAAATCACACAGCTAGGAAGTATGAGAGCCAAGACTCAAGCCTTAATATTCTGACTCCAAGACCAGTGTTCTTTCCAATACATTAGACCACACTGCCCAGCCAGGAAGGACTCATAGTTGGTCCCTGGTCTCGCTGACCTGAGTTCTCAGTCATTTCTCTGATTCTCTGGGACAGACGATTGCTGCCACTATCACTGGTGGTTAATTTCTCTCCCTCTACCTGGGGAGACAGACTTGAAATCAGGTGCAATACCCATTTCATGAGCAGGATGTTATGTCCCAGGTGGGTCCTGGCTCTTGGGTCTTGGGTCTTGGTTTAACTCTTTAGGGCTTCATTACTACAAGGGGTGTCACCTCGAGCATATCACTTCTCTTGGGCTTCAGTTTCAGTGAACTAACAAGCCTTTATTAAACTGTGTGCCAGGCACGGTGCTAAGCTCTGGGGACACAAAAGCAAATGGTTTCTGTTCACAAGGTGTTCACCTTGTAAAGGGGGAGACAGCATGAATACAGACAAGTATATAAACAATGTATCCAGAGAAGATGGAGAAAAGCCAACAAGGGAAAGGCCTCCTGCGAGAGTTGGCTCTTGAGATAAGCTTCAAAGAAAACCAGGAATTAAGAGCTGCAGAAATGAGGTAATGGTCAAGCATTCCAGGCATAGGGGACAGCCAATGCAGAGGCCATAGG